>NC_047089.1:108070818-108701083 GCF_902459505.1 Geotrypetes seraphini | reverse complement strand
TATGAATTTGGAAGTCTTTCTTCATCAGTTTGTAAACAAATCTGTCTTTAAAGTAAAAATATTGTTTATTCAAATTTAACTCTCACTTCACTCTCAGGTCAGATACATATTTCACTGACATAATTACCTAAGAACTTTAGAAAGATGTTTGTACAAGAATAATATGTATATACAGCAATATTCATTAGTTCCATTTCTTTCAAAGGTAGTAACATCAAATGTATGTGTCACCTGTGTCCAATGCTCAAAAAGTGAGATGATCCAGTATACATTGAAAAAGGAGTGGAGAAGGGACACAGTCAACCAACTCTAGGTACAATCAATTTAATAAAAAAAAATATATATAGCACTGATACATATACAATATATACACAAAAATATGAAGGTCTAACAAAAGAGTCTTTCAGTCCTTTTTTGTAATGGACCCCAACACAGTCCATGTTTGGACTATAAAAGTCTTCCTTAGGGGTATATAAAAGTAGTCCAGTAAATGGCACCAAGGTACAGGAAATAAAACCAAAAAGGAATACTCTAAGGAGCTCATAATAAAAAAAACCCAAACGTCTAAAAAGTGGCCTAAATGGGTATTTGGATGATCAAAAAGCCTGATCGTTCAAGTACCCATAATCAAAGCTGGTTTTAGATGTATCTAAAACCAGCTTAGGCCCTTCCCCTGCCTCTAAACGCATAGAGTGAAAAGAGGCATTTTTAAAGGATAGCGGGAGGTGGGCCGACCTAGACCTAGGCGTACAGCAGGTATAACCAAATGTTTTGACAGGTTGCCTAGTCGGCACTTATACGTTTTAACTTAGACCAAGTCAAAACAGGTATAAGTGCTGAAAAAGGGGCTGCTGAGCTGATGGCGACTGGCACGACCAGCTTAGCAGCCTGACAACCTACCCACCCCCCACCGCAACCATCGGGGCAGGAGAGATGCCTCATCTCCCCTGTCGCAATAGTGATACCACCAAGTGCCACCAAACGCAGCACTTGGGATCGCTAAAGTAACAGGAGAGATGACCCATCTCTCCTGCAGTGATCCACCTCTCCCCCCGATCCGATCGGGTCAGGAGAGAGCCCAAGCTCTCCTGGCCCCGCCGAGTATGATTGGGGCAAGAGGGAGTCCAAGCCCTCTTGCCCCGCGGCATCCCTACCTTCCCCTGACTACGATCGGTGAAAGAGGGAACCCAAGCCCTCTTGCCCTGGTGATCCTGGAACTCTCCCCCCGCCGATAACAATCAGGCCAGGAGGGAGCCCAAGCCCTTCTGGCCACGCAAACCCCCCTACAAGATCAGGCAGGAGGGAGCCAATCCCGTCCTGCCCAGGCGAACCACCTACCCCCCACCCACACTAAAATATGGGCAGGAGGGATCCCAGGCTCTCCTGCCCTTGATGCACCCACGCTTGCCCCCCCGAACCCCCAATCGGCCGACCTGCGAGAACCCCCCCTGCCGACCCATTGATACCCCACTCCAATCCCTCCCCTACCTTAACATTGCTGGCCAGACAGACGGATGATAAGCCCGTCCGGCAGGCCAGCCATCACAGGAATGGCTGGCCATAGGGCCTGATTGGCCCAGGTGGCTCAAACCCCACCCTCGGGGGTCACGTGATAACGCAGAGCTAAACGGCGGCTCCTTGCTCTGGCTCCGACCCTCTCACAACTAAATTATGCTTTATTGCCTATTATATGCACCACTCTTGCTCTATATTCCCACCCAGGTGCAGCTGATAGCTTCGAGATGCAGCGGGCTGAGCCACTTTATCTTCCGGAGGAATTTGAGTTATGCCCGTTAAGACCCCGTGACCGGCTCGGGCACAGCGTGTACATGGGGCATTCAAAATGGCGTCAACTTCCTCTTCACCGCCACGAGTGTTGCTGCAGGATGATGCAGTGAAGGAGATCACTAAGAATATATCTGCAGCTATAGATGAGAGGCTCACTAAGCTCCAAGCCACCGTGGATGACATACGGGACTGTTTGGAGCGTCATGGCCAGCGGCTCCACACTGTGGAGACCCGCATTGCCGACCAGGAGGACTGCTCGTCGGCCATGGAGATACAATTCGCACTTTGGAGACCCAATGCGCGACCCTGCATGAGCGAGTTGAAGACCAAGAAAACCGCGGCCGCCGTAACAACATTCAATTGGTGGGACTGGCAGAGAGCGTTCGGGAGGCTGAGCTGTGGGAGCTTGTGGAATTGTGACTCCCTGGAGTGTTGGGCTTTTCCCCTGCGGGCTCGCGGATTCTGGTGGAGCGTGTTCATCTCCTGGGCCCCCGCAAAGAGGGGGATGGTCATCCCCGACCTGTTATTACCAGGTTCCTTAACTTCGCTGATAAGACCCAGCTGATGTCGCTGTATCGTAAAAAGGGCCAGTTGGAGAACGAGGGCTCAAAGGTGCTCTTGTTTAATGACTATTCCGCGGAGGTGGCTGCTCGGAGGCGCGCCCTGGCACCCTACTGCTCGGAGGCCTCCGATTTGTCATCCAATACCCTGCTCAGGTGAGGATTCTCGAAGATACGGGACCGAAGTGTGTGCTGACCTAGAGGCTCTTCAGGCCTATGTTCGAGCTCTGGCCCCTCTCGCTCCGGCACCCTGATTGACCATCTGCTGACTGCACAAGATGCTTTGGGGACCGGAGATTCTACCTTTTTGCCTCTGGGGCTTGCAGGACAGCTGGTCTCTTCCATCGATTGGTTGGCATGTATACTGTGCCTTGCCTGCGGTTGGCCTTGCGTGGCCTCGGGGCTAGCATATGTCTGCCTGCCACCCTGCCTGGTCTCATAGAAACATAGAAACATAGAAATAGACGGCAGATAAGGGCCCACGGCCCATCTAGTCTGCCCACCTTAATGTCCCTCCCCTACCTTTGCCCTGTGAATAGATCCCATGTGCCGATCCCATTTGGCCTTAAAATCAGGCACGCTGCTGGCCTCAATCACCTGTAGTGGAAGACTATTCCAGCGATCAACCACTCTTTCAGTGAAAAATAATTTCCTGGTGTCACCTCGTAGTTTCCCGCCCCTGATTTTCAACGGATGCCCTCTTGTTGCCGTGGGACCCTTGAAAAAGAAGATATCTTCCTCCGCCTCGATGCGGCCCGTAAGATACTTGAACGTCTCGATCATGTCCCCCCTCTCTCTGTGCTCCTCGAGCGAGTATAGCTGTAATTTGTCAAGCCGTTTTTCGTATGGTAGATCCTTGAGTCCCGAGACCATCCGGGTGGCCATTCTTTGTACCGACTCCAGTCTCAGCACATCCTTGCGATAATGCGGCCTCCAGAATTGCACACAGTATTCCAGGTGGGGCCTCACCATGGATCTATACAATGGCATAATGACTTCTGCCTTCCCCTCGGAGCGAGATCTCTTTGCCTGGACCCCTAGCCTGGCTGCTGCCGATTTGACGCTGGCCTATGGAGCCTTATGTACCTAGACTCTGCCTGGCTGGAGATTGCTGAGGTGTCTGCCTGGCTGGGGAGGCTCACCACGGAGAGTGCTCTGTATTGGATGCCTTGGGCCCTGGCCATTCATCTGACTATGTGCTGACTTTGTTACTCTTTTGGCCTGGACTTCCTTGCAAAGTGCCCTTCAGGTTTTTGTTCTCCTTCATTGCATTGGGGATGTGTAGTGGTGGGTTGTGTGGGGGTATGTGCTATCTTTCTTTATTTTTCTTGTGAGGGGGTCAGTGGGCTCCTCTTGGGTTTGTTCTTAATGTGGGGAGGGAGGGGGGATCTAGGGGATGTCAGTTTGGGGGGATGGGGATTGGACAGGTGGGGGTGGTGTGATTGGTGGATGTTGTGGGGACTGTTGGGATGTTGGTGTATGTGTGTGATGATTGCCTGGGGTATATGACTGGGGAGGGGATGGGGAGGGGGATCTGCTCCTGGGAGTGATTGGCGCTCTTGTGTGTACCCTCGGTGGTCCAGCTGGGAGACCCTTGGGGACTGTAGGCTGCATTGGGGTCCTCTGACATTTTGTGCGAATGCCTCCCATGGTTATGGCTGATTTCACTTGTGTTACTTTAAATGTGGCCGGTATTAATTCTCCTGTCAAGTGAACTAAGGCATTGTCCTTTCTGAAGAAAGAAAAGGTCTCGGTGGCCTTTCTGCAGGAGACACACCTTACCGTGAGTGAACATCAAAAACTGGCACGAGATTGGGTGGGTAAAGTGGCAGCATCCTCCTACATCGCTAGGCAATGGGGGGTAGCCATCTTCATTCATAATGGGGTCACAGCGGTCATGCACAAGGTCATCCGGGATCCCCAGGGCCGCTTTGTCATCTGGGCAGGCTTGTTATCTGATAAACCGGTGGTGCTGTGCAATCTATATGCCCCTAATGTCTACTCCTACTCTTTCTTTTCTACTATTGTAGCTAATCTACTATTGTAGCTAATCTACTATTGTAGCTAATCAAGCGTTGCCTAACTATGAACTCATTGTGGGAGGGGACTTTAATGTCACTAGTGATCTTTCTATTGATTGCAAGCCACCTCAGGCAGTGCAGAAAGATAACGAATGCCGAGGGGTGAATTTTCTGATGGGAGAACTGGACCTCCAGGATGCATGGCGGGTCTGCCACCCTGGCGAGGTGGACTTCACCTACTTTTCTGGAGTACACCATAACCACTCTCGCCTGGACTATGTTCTGGTCCCTTCCTGCTCTATTGGCCAGGTGGTGCGTACCCACATCCTGGATGTCCCTTTCAGCGATCACGCTGCTGTCTCTCTGACCTTGAGGTGGGGGGGCCCACCGCAGACCGTATATGACGCTTTAACCCATTCTTATATTTAGATAAGGATTTTCACACCTATCTCACTGAGGCATGGTCTATGTATAAGCGCACCAATGAGGGAGGGGAGGTCTCGGATATGGTGTTCTGGGAGGCCATGAAGGCTTACCTCCAGGGATGCATCATAGCCTATACTATTCGCAAGCACAAGCAGCGGGATGCTGAGCTCACATCGCTCACGAAACAATTATGGGAAAATAAATCTTATCACTTACAGCATCTCACCGACGACGCTTGTCAGGCGTATCTCCGTTTGCACAAACGGATTGATACTATCCTCACTGACAGGGCTTTAACTCATATAGATGTTTACAAGTTTAAACTTTACAAATGGGGGAACCGGGCAGGGAAGCTCTTGGCTAATCTGGTTAAGCTCTTTCGGAGAGCTGCACGAGTATCCTGCATTCGCGAGAATCCTACTACCCTACACACTGAGGATGCAGCTATTCACAGTTTGTGCACTTTTACAGTGAACTGTATAGCCCGGGCGGGTACAATACTGTGGCCAGGGATCTCTTCTTTCGGGACTTGGCTCTTCCCCAGCTCACCAAGGCCCAGCGGGACTTGTTAAATGCACCTGTCAGGAGATTACCACTGCCATCGGTAACTTGAAACTTGCTAAAGCCGCAGGGACTGATGGCATGAGACCCGAGTTTTATAAAATTTTACGGCCATACTTCGGGCCTGCTCTGTGTGCTATGTACGTGGGCATGCAGTTCGCTGACTGGCTTCTCCCGGAACAAAATCATGCCCATGTGGTGGTGCTCCCCAAGCCGGGTAAAGACCCTGAGCTCGTAGGCTCCTACGTAGCCGCACTGATGTGCTGGGTGCACGAGCTCTCCACCTCCAGCTCGCGTTTTGCCCCCACGAGTCTCTTTGACTTGTGGGTTGTCCCGTACCATTCCCTGGCGTGCCTAGATATCCCCCGGTGGCGGAGACCTAGGGTGGGTTGTAACTCGCTGTGGCTGGACCCGCTGTGCTGTGCCCTGCTCTGGTGGAGGAGGAGGATTGGGGCGGCGGGATAACTGGGCCCACCAATATATCTGTGGCAACCCTGAGTTTCCTCCGGCAGTCGGGGAACTCGAGGACTGGAGGAGCGCTTTGGCTCTGGCCTCTGCTTGGGTCATGTCTGTCCCCCATCCTCCCCCAGGGCCATGGTGTTTCCATCGTACGATGAGCTCCATCGCCAATGGTTTTTACCTGCTATGCCTTTCTTTGCCTACCTTCAATTATGCCATTTCTTTGCAGAGCACCATGGGCGGAACCCTTTGGGAGCTAGTTTCTTAAAAGTTGACCACCTTTTTCTGTCCCTCCCTGCCTCCTTGAATTTCTTATCCACTTGGTATGGGTTGGCCAGGGAGGAACGGGCAGATTCCCAGCTACAAGCTTTAGCATCTAAGTGGACTGCAGAGATGGGGGAGCCCATCAGTGTAAAAGCCCTGGCTATCTGCTTCTCCAACATAGCTAGAGGGGTTCAGAATGCTTAATTACAGGAGATACAGTTTAAGCTGCTTCACTGCACATATTTCTCCAGGGAACGGGGGTACGGGCGGGCCTTTGGGACTCAGATGAGTGTGTTAAGTGTAAGCTTCTGAAAGGGACACTACTGCATATGCTGATTGAGTGCCCGATATTGAGTGCTTATTGGAATGAGGTGTTGGACTTTCTGGCTCGGACAGTGGGAGTACCTTTCCAGTGGTCCTACCTGCTACTTGTGCTGGGCTCTGAGGGGGAGGTGCTGGATCAGGGATTGGGGACAGAGCATTGGCGGTTTCTCTATACTGCCCTGCTGGTTACAAAGCGGGGTGTGCTCTGGATGTGGATGGATGAACTTGCCCCTTAGGTGCTGGGCTGGAAACGGTCCCTCGCAGAAGTGGCCCGCTGGGAAATTTGCTGTGCTGGGGGTAATGTCTTCATCCCAAGGACTGTACCGGTCTTTTTGGGAAGCGACCTTGCTGGAGGTCAGCGCATTGTGATACCTACATCTTGTCACAACCCTAGCACTAAGGTTCGGCTTGTGCCAGGGAAGGCTCCTCCTAGCCCTGGCGTGGCTTTGACCCAGGCTAACCAATGTGATGGGTTAGACAGAAAGAACAAAGAAAGTTCAGATTTACCATTTAAAACTCAAGTTACAAAACCCTGGGGAGGAGAGGGATATGGGGAGAACAGCCTGGGGCAGAGGGAGGTGCCTCATACAAAGCAACTGCCTAAGAGTCAGAACACAAGCTTAGGTAATTCGCAGCAACTGGGCCTAATTAGAGTCCCAGGAAAATCCCAGCAACAGCTACAGGCTGCCCTTCCCCCTCACAGAACAGGGTGTGGTCACCTCAGTGCTTTAGAGGCAGCACTGAGAAGGAACAAGTTAGTCCACCCTGGGGCAGCCCAGGAAGAAGGTGCTCAGGACCAGTCTCCTGAGGCCCAAAGGAATCAGGATGTTGAAATGGTAGAGGCAGCCCCTGCCAGCTAGCCAACCTGGAGCCCATGGAGTTTTTGGATGCTTCCATGGAACCGGATGCCACAGCAATGGATATGAGTTAAGTACAGTAACTTTTTCTTTTTGGCTGTGCTTAACTTGATGAACTTTGTTTTTGCTGGTTTTGTTTTCTTTTGAAAACCTGGATGCACCTGTGGGAAGCCTGCTGAGCAGTGCTAGGTTCAAGGCTACAAAGGTGCTAGAATCTGGTAGCATTAAAAACCAGGTTCAGTTTGTATATAACATTTTTACCTTTTTTGCCTTTTTGGTGGCTGATTGTGGACTATGTTATGAACTGTGTGAAAGGGATAGTAGTTGGGGAGAATCCACACAAGATCCTTGGGTGGGATTGTGGGGCCATTTGTGGCAAGTATATTAGAGAAGTGGATTCGGCTACTCCCCTCCCCCACCAACTGCTTATGAAGTTGGTTGGAGCAGGCCTGTTGCAAGCCAGGCTTAATTGAACTCTTGCATACAATTTTGAAGGTCTAATAGTCTGATTCTTACCCTGCTTAGAATCACAGGATTATTAGAACTGGACTACCAGAGACTGTTGCAGTGCTTACCTGTTAATACCTGCAAGGAAGGTGAGGGCTTGGTGGTTTCACAGCCCGGATGTTTTTTTTTTTTATGTTTCTTTTTCATTCATGAAGCACATGATCTAAACCCCAGCTTTAGGGGACAAGGCACTCAATAAATTGAGACTGGTTTATATAAGAACTTTATTGTTCCTGATTTGTTTTATTTTATTGATTAAAAACCAGCAGGACCTCCAGCGTCTCCTGGAGGCACGTTGGGCATAGGCTATTCTGGGCGCTGACCGGGGCCATCGTTCAAGCCGGCATCGGCGGTGCCACAATCTATATGCCCGATCATTCCGGGAGGGAGGGGGGGTGGGCTCAGGGGGAAGGTATGGGAGCTTGTGTATGTGTGTGGATGGGCTGACTGGATGTTTTGTTGTTCGGGGGAATTTCTTTTTGGTTTGTTGATGTCCCTTTCCTCTTTTAAATGGAAGGTACTGAACTGTTTGTTCTCAGTACGATATTAGTTTACTGGTTTTCTGCTCTTGTGGTTGTGGAGGACTGGCCTTGGTGGGGGTACATAGGGGCAGTGGCCTCGGCTGCCCTCTCCTTGGCTGGAGTACTATGGACTTTGTATTTGTATTTGATACTTTTATCTCCACATTCTGCCTGTATATTGTTGCTTGCTATGCATGTTCACTACTTTCTGACCAATAAAATTTATTTCAAACAAACCCTGCCCACAGGTTCATCCAGCAGAAATCTCACATCATAAGCATTGTACAATAGAAGTATAATGGGTATATCCCATGTCAAAATGATTGACAGCTGTCAAAGATAAGGATCGACCAATCAGTGCTCACTTCTGGGTTAAGCCATGCCCACTCTCCACCCAAACCCCACCCACTTTTGCCTAAGCCCTTGTCTAAAAATCTGAGGCTCCTTTTAAATTCTCAGTCCATGTGGTATATTGTACACTCCACTTTGCAGTATTCTACCAAAATAGAGCTATTTAATTCTATTTAGGTCTTTTCTAGAGATTCTGCCGATACCTTATTGAATTTACCTTCCCAATTTGATTCATTATCTATGGAGGGTGAAAATCCAGATGTTTGGGTGAAATTCCTTAAACAAATAAAAGACCTATTAGTAAAACTTCTCCTTTTTTAGATATATTCTTAATGTTTACTATTAAATCTATGTCCACTTCTTCCATCTGTGAAGGAGGCCTGTATATCACACCTATGTAAATATATTCACCATTCCCTCTTTCCAAATTGATCCAGAGTGCCTCTTTCTTGCCCTGCAAATCCTGCAGTTGTGTGGCTTTAATATGATCTTTAACTTATAATGCTACTCCCCCTCTTTTTCTTCCTACCCTGTCATGGTAGGAACCATGTCTTCATGAACCATGGCTTCGTGATCGCCACTATGTCCAACTCATCTTCTTCCATCACAGCTTCTAGATCCAAATTCTGTTTTCCATACTTTGAGCCTTAGTATACAGTATACTGCTTATCAAACATTGCCCCCTTTTCCCATCCATATAGAGGTATTCCGTGATTTATTTACCTGCAGTGGCGTACCTAGGGTATATGACACCTGGGGCCGATCATTTTTTAACACCCCCATGTACCATCTCTCTCTGCCCTCCACCCTGTGCCAAACATTTCTCTTTTTCTCTTCTCCATACATGTCTCCTTCCCCTCCACCATATGCAGGATTTCTCCCTCTCATCCCTTTATACCTCTTTGTTGCATCTCTCCCTTCCTCTTCTGTAGCCCATGTTCAACAATTCTTCCTCTTTCCTATCCCCCTGTGTAGCAGGTTTCCATCCCTCCCTCCCAGGGCCAGTTTTACACATGCTGGGTAGGGCAAGGCAGAAATTAAGGAAGGGACACCTCTTCTTCCTGCCCGTATTTCAATTTCCCCATCTACCTTTAAATGACTTCTTCACACACAAAACAGGCAGACTTTCTCCAAATGTAGAATGCTGCCTTCCCTCCTCCCCATCCCTGCTTGGCTTTCATGCATGCGTGAGAGCAATGGCAGCTTGAGGACATTGCCATTAGCTGCAAAGCTTATAGATTTCTGGTTGCTGGACTGGAGAAAGATTTCTTCAGTAGGTAGGGCTTGGGAATCCCCACTAGCTCAAGGCGGAAAGAAACTTTGGTGTCCATCCATTAATTTTGGGCTCCAGTCCCTCCCCTGAATACAATACAAAAATAATTGTGATGCACATATCCCAAAGCTAACATATTCCAGTTAATAAATTCAAAATAAAACAATTTTTTCTACTTCGTTGTCTGGACATTTTGTTTTTCCATCATCTTGGTCTCAGTTTCTCTTTTTGCTTTTTGTCTATCTTCTACTAATTCTCTTTCCAGTGTCTGCCATTTTTTTTCCTCTTCTCTCTTGTTCCATTCCATCCTTATGCCTATCTTCAACATATTGATTTTTCCCTTTCGGTTTTCTTAACTTTTTATTTTCTTTTTTGCTTCTGTCCACTCAAATCTTGCCCTCTTTGTCACCCTTCTTCTTTTTAAATTTTGAGCTACCTCTCAATTCCCCATCTCCTCTCAGTCCCTAGCTCTCCCATTTCCCATCTCCTCCTTTCCCAGCCTCTCTTCCTCTCTCCCCATGGTCCAACATTTATTTTCTGTACTTCTTCCCTCCTCCCTTGATGCTGAACAATAAGATGGAAGAAAAAGAAGAGATGCTACATCTCTCTCCCTTCCTCTCTTCCATCCCCAGATCCAAATTATCTCCCTTTCTCTTCCCAACTGCCCCATCCCATCTCTCCCCACCCTTCCTCTCTCCCCCATGTCCACCATTTATCCTTTTCTCTTCCCAGCTGTTCTCACTTCTCTTTCCCTCTTTCTCCACACCACCCCAGGTCCAATTTCTCTCTCTTCAGACCATTGCTCACCATCTCTCTCACTCTCTCTGCTTTGTTTCTGGCCCCATAAGCTCTCCCCTATGCCCAATCTGGCACTTCTTAATTAATAACCCCTTTATACTTTAAAAAAACTCAGTTGGTCCAAGAGGCTTCCTCCTGGAACCAGCATGTTCTCACCCATCTTTCTGCACTTGTACGATATCACCCTCACCTTCTGTCATGCTGAAAAACTGCTGGCCTCGGCAGTGATTCAGCAATGTTGCCCACAATTCCCCTTCCTGCTTTCCGTCTGATGTGGTCTGTCTCCAATGACGCAACTTCCTGTTTCCACCTGGGTGGACCGCAGCAGAAGGAAATCAGGAAGGGAAACTGTGGGCAACATTGCTGAATCACTGCTGAGGCCGGCAGTGATTCAGCAAGACATCAGACAGGCGCAGAGAGAAGGGGAAACAAGTCAGACTCCTGGAGGGCAGAATACTGGAACTGGAGGCACTTCAAGCAGAAGAGGAAGAAAACAGAGATGCAGAGAACACCAAGACAGAGGACACAATCGAGGAAGAAGTCTGAGAGCTGGAGAAGTTTATAGAGTAGGCATAGAAGGAGGCCATGGAAAATTACCAGCAACAGTGGAACTGCCGAGATATACCTAAAGAGAGTGTGGACCACCCAATGGACAACCACCAGGAAGATATGGGTGACACAGTAGCGAGATCTGGACACAGCGGAGGGAACCCACAAGAAGACGAGGACTTAAATTGCATGCATACTAATGCAAGGAGCTTACGGAAAAAAATGGAAGAATTAGAAGTCATGGCCAAAAAAGAGAACCTAGACATCATTGGGGTCTCTGAAACATGGTGGAAGGAAGAAAACAAATGGAACTTAGCACTGCCGGGCTACAAACTCTATGGCGAAGACAGGTCAGGTCAGAAAGGAGGAGGTATAGCCCTATACATCTTTATTCATTTTTAAACTTATAATAAGTGTGATAACATATCCATACAAATAACCATAAATATATCACTTAATAATCAACAATGATACATATAATATTCTCTTATCTCCCTCCTTCCCCACCCTTATCTATCATATAATCAATATTTATACAACATGTAACAATAAAAATACCCTCCCTCCCACCCCATAATTGAACTTGTAAATGGGAACCCCTATACATAAAAGAAAACAAACACTCAACCAGAGTGGACACAGCAGCGATGACCAACAAATTGGAATCACTATGGGTTAAAATACTGGGAAGGACATGGCCTGAGATAAAGATGGGCCTGTACTATCGTCCACCTGGGCAAACCGAAGCAAACGATGAAGAAATGAAAGCCGAGATAAAGCAAGAATGCAAAAGCGGTAACACGATTGTTATGAGTGACTTCAACTATCCCGGGATAAACTGGAGTCTTGGAAACTCACAATGCGCTAGAGGGACCAGATTCCTAGAGGTTATATAGGACTGCTTCATGGAGCAGCTTGTCAGAGAACCGATAAAAGGGAATGCCACTCTGGATATAATCCTTAATGGGCTAAGAGGACCTGCAAAGGAAGTGGAAGTAGTGGGACCGTTGGGAAACAACGATCACAATATGATCAAGTTCAAAGTTGAAGTAGAAATATTGAAGGGAAAGAGAATCACAGCGACAACTTTTAACTTCAAGAAAGGAAACTATGAAGCGATGAGAGTAATGGTAAGGAAGAAACTTAGGAACAGCTTGAAGAAATCGCAGACTGTAGA
Organism: Geotrypetes seraphini; assembly: GCF_902459505.1. Taxonomy (NCBI): domain Eukaryota; kingdom Metazoa; phylum Chordata; class Amphibia; order Gymnophiona; family Dermophiidae; genus Geotrypetes; species Geotrypetes seraphini. The sequence goes on along the minus strand of NC_047089.1, from coordinate 108,688,647 downwards.
GCAAGCCTGGTCTTTATTCAAGGACACGGTGAGCGAGGCACAAAATCTGTATATCCCCAGATTTAGAAAAGGGTGCAAAAAAAGCTGAACAAAAGACCCGGTATGGATAACTAAAAAGTGAAGAAAGCTATAGGAGATAAGAAAAATTCATTCCGGAAAAGGAAAAAGGACAAAACCGGAGAGAACTGGAAAGAGCACAGGAAACATCAAAAAGAATGTCACCTCGTGGTTAGAAGAGCAAAAAGAGAAATGAAGAGAGGCTAGCCAGGGAAGCACAAAATTTCAAACCGTTCTTCAGATATGTTAAAGGGAAGCAGCTGGCAAGGGAGGAGGTGGGACCGCTGGATGACGGAGTGGTAAAGTGGTAAAGAAGGAAAAAGAAGTGGCGGAAAGACTAAACATGTTCTTTTCATCAGTATTTACAAAAAAGGACACATTTAACATGGCGTAACCTGAAAAAATCTTCAAAGGAGATCAAGCAGAAAAATTAACATCCATGGAGGTAAGCTTTGAAGACGTACACAAGCAGATAGATAGATTAAAGACTGACAAATCTCCGGGCCTGGACAGAATCCACCCTAGGATATTGAAAGAACTAAAGGAGGAAATAGCAGAACTACTACAGCAGATTTGTAATCTATCGGTGAAAACAGGCGTGATCCCGGAGGATTGGAAGATAGCTAATATTACGCCCATCTTTTAAAAAGGATCGAGAGGTGACCTGGGGAACTACAGACCGGTAAGTTTGACTTCAGTTCCGGGGAAGATGGTAGAAGCACTGATAAAAGTCAGCATCGATGAGCATCTAGAAAAGAATAAACTGATAAAAACAAGCCAACATGGCTTCTGCAAGGGAAGATCATGCCTAACGAACTTATTGCACATCTTCGAAGGAATTAACAAACGGATGGACAAAGGGGACCCCATAGACATCGTTTAGATTCCTAAAAAGCCTTTGACAAGGTACCCCATGAACGCCTACTACAGAAACTGAAGAACCATGGGGTGGAAGGAGATGTGCATAGATGGACCAAAAATTGGTTGGCAGGGAGGATGCAAAGGGTAGGAGTGAAGGGCCACTACTCTGACTGGAGGAGGGTCATGAGTGGTGTTCCGCAGGGGTTGGTACTCGGACCGCTGCTGTTCAATGTATTTATAAATGATCTAGAAACAGGGACGAAGTGCGAGGTAATAAAATTTGCAGGCGACACCAAACTATTTAGTGGAGTTAGGACAAACGAGGACTGTGAAGATTTACAAAGGGACCTGAACAAACTGGGAGAGTGGGCGATGAGATGGCAGATGAGGTTTAATGTGGAGAAATGTAAAGTCTTGCATGTAGGAAGCAGAAACCCGAAGTACAGCTATACGATGGGAGGGAAAGTAATGGGGGAAAATACCCTAGAAAAGGACTTGGGGGTTATAGTGGACAAGACAATGAAGCCGTCGGCAGAGTGCGCAGCGGCCTCTAAGAAGGTGAATAGAATGCTAGGTATTATCAAGAAAGGTATTACAACCAGAACGAAAGAAGTTATCCTGCCATTGTATCGGGCGATGGTGCGCCCGCATCTGGAGTACTGCGTCCAATATCCTTAAGAAGGATATGGCGATACTTGAGAGGGTCTAGAAAAGAGTGACATGACTGATAAAAGGTATGGAAAACCTTTCATATGCTGAAAGATTAGAGAAACTGGGGCTCTTTTCCCTGGAAAAGAGGAGACTTAGAGGGGACATGATAGAGACTTACAAGATCATGAAGGGCATAGAGAAAGTGGAGAGGGACAGATTATTCAAACTTTCAAGAACTCCAAGAACAAGAGGGCATTCAGAAAAGTTAAGAGGGGACAGATTCAGAACCAATGCTAGTAAGTTCTTCTTTACCCAGAGGGTGGTGGACACCTGGAATGTGCTTCCGGGGGTGTAATAGGACAGAGTACAGTATTGGGGTTCAAGAAGGGATTTGACAATTTCCTGAAGGAAAAGGTGATAGAAGGGTATAGATTACAGAGCTGCACGGAAACGGGGATGACGGGAATCCCATGGGACCCACGGGGATCCCACGGGTTCCCCCTTCGGGTCACGGGGATCCCGTGGGGATGCCCCCTAGGGTCACGGGGATCCTGTGGGGATGCCTCCTGGGTCGCGGGGATCCTGCGGGGTTCCGAAGCACTGAGCTGCAAGGCGTGTCTTCTTTTCCCTATCTGTCCTGCCGCAGCACACAGCTGACCGGAAGTCTTCCACGATGTCAGCGCTGATGTTGGAGGGTGGGCTTAAGCAAAGCCCTCCCTCCCTCCGACGTTAGCGCTGACATCGGGAAGGCTTCTGGTCCGCTGTGTGCTGCGGCAGGGCAGGTAGGGAAAAGAAGACCAACCGAGCTTTCCAAAAAACAGGGGCTGCTTGACTGAAAACCTGACTGGTTGGGTAAATCCTGAAGACTAGGTTAAGAACCCTGCCCTGTTGGCAGAAAATCAAACTGTGAGCTCTGCATTGGTGGATGGACACATCAGTGGTGGTACTGCGATGGCGCTGCCAACAGGGAGAAACCCCGATTGTGCTGTGAACGAATATAAACCAGTTAAAAACCAGAGCTGTGCAAGGACACCACTTCAGCTGGGTTTAAGTTCACGTTCCCTATACACAGTTTTAACTGTGTCCTTTGGGGGCTCCCTGTGGCTTCCAGCTCAGCTTTCTGCTTGTGCATTGCCATATCATTTGCCAGAAGCAGTTACTGCACGAAGGAACTAGAATAGGCTGCCCGGGATGTGTCTTTGTTTCTGTAAGTTATGTCCTCAATAGCAGGGGAAGCAGATGTCAGAAATTCACTGTCCACAGATGCCAGGAGCCTTTTGAGGACATAATTCACAGAAACAAAATAAACCTTGAGCATCCTTTTCCATTTCCTTTCTGCCTTAACTGCTTCTAGCAAATGATAAAGCAATATGAAACAGCTAATACTGTTGCGGCCCTTCTAGGTATACGCAGTGCAATGCAGACTCATGGAAGAAACAGCCCCTGTCCCTCCAGCGCTTAAAATCTAGTCACTACAAAGAGGTATGCCATTCTACTCCATCTGCCCCTGAGTAAGGCTGACCCAACCAGTAGGCAAGACTCGGTACTTGGACCCATCTTATTTAATATTTTCATAAATGACCTAGAAGAAGGAACATCCAGTGAAATCATCAAGTTTGCAGACGACACAAAGCTATGCCGGGCAATCAGATCGCAGAAGGATAGCGAGGAACTCCAGAGCAACTTGAATCAATTGGAGAAGTGGGCAGATAAATGGCAGATGAATTTTAATGTGGAAAAATGCAAAGTGATGCATTTAGGCAGAAAAAATAAAGATCACAAGTATAGTATATCAGGTGTAACTCTGGGAAAGACTGAACAGGAAAAGGACCTGGGTGTACTGATAGATAGGACCCTGAAACTGTCAGCGCAATGTGCGGCGGCGGCAAAGAAAGCAAATAGAATGCTAGGCATGATAAAGAAGTGTCAGTATCTGTGACTCAGGGACGCTACTGCTGCCTGCCAAGCTTGGCAAAAGGGACCCCCAGCCAACTGCAAAGGAAGTCTTCAGCTGACAGCTTGGGGGTTCGCATCAGCTGAGTATTTATATCTACATTAGAGGCTCTGGTAGAAACCCATTTACAAAGTATGTATTCTTCCCAATTAATATTTCCAAATTAATAAAATCTCTTTGCTTATTTGTAAATGGGTTTCTACAAGAGACTTTAATTCAGTAGCATAATTAAATGAAATAACTATTTCTGAAGTTTATAGGGACGGGCGGGGACGGAGGGGATTCCTCATGGGGACGGGTGGGGACGGAGGGGATTCTTCGCGGGGATGGGTGGGGACGGAGGGATTTCTCACGGGGACGGATGGGATTTTGGCGGGGACGGGTGGGATTTCTGTCCCCACGCAACTCTCTAGTATAGATAGATGATTACTATACAGGTCCTGGACCTGATGGGATGCCACGTGGGCGGACTGCTAGGCATGATGGACCTCTGGTCTGACCCAGAAGAGGCACTGCTTATGTTCTTATGAGATTAAATGCAACTGCAAGGGAGGCAATGCTGTTATCATGGGTGACTTCAATTATCCGGGGATAGACTGGAACCTAGGTACCTCTGGCTGTGCTAGGGAGACCAAGTTTCTGGATGCTGTAGGCGATTGCTTCCTGGAACAACTTGTTAAGGAAAATACAAGAAGAAATGCAATTCTGGACTTAATTCTAAATGGACTGTGAGGACTGGCATAAGGTGTAGAAGTAGAAGGGACGCTGAGAAACAGCGATCACAACATGATCTGCTTCGACCTGAAGTTCCGAAAAGGGAATTATGAAGGGATGAGACTCATTGTGGGGAAGAAGATTAAGAATACGATAAGCACTGTAAAAATGCTAGAGTAAGCTTGGTCCCTTTTTAAGGACACAGTCACTGAGGTGCAAAATCTATATATACCGTGTATCAATAAGGGATCCAAGAATAAAAAGAACAAGGAACTGTCGTGACTCACTATAGAGGTGAAAGAAGTGATCAGAGACAAGAAAACTTCCTTTAGGGAATGGAAAAGGTTAAGAATGGACGAAAACTGGAATAAGCACAAACATCAACGCAGGTGCCATAAGAAGGTAAAAGGGGCCAAAAGAGACTATGATGGAAAAATAGCCAAGGAGACGAAAAACTTCAAGCCGTTCTTTCTATATATTAGGGGGAAACGACCCGCAAAGGAAGCAGTGGGACTGTTGGATGACCATGGAATAAAGGGAGTGCTAAAGGAGGACAAAGCAATCGCCGACAAACTAAACACATTTTTTGCATCTGTATTAGCCGAAGATGATATACACAGCAGACTATATCCTGGAAATGAAGACAGGAAACGATGATATACACAGCCTACTATATGCTGAAAACGAAGACAGGAAACTGACAGAGTTGACGGTCAGTCTAGAAGAGGTATGCAGGCAGATTGATAGGCTTAAGAGCGATAAATCCCCGGGACCAGATGGCATCCATCCGAGGGTCATCAAGGAACTGAAAGGGACTATAGCTGAACTGCTTCAACTAATAGACAATCTGTCGATCAATTCGGGAAAGATTCCGGAAGACTGGAAGGTGGCGAATGTAACGCCGATCTTCAAAAAAGGTTCAAGGGGAGGTCCGGGAAACTACAGACTGGTGAGTCTGACCTTGGTACAGGGAAAGATGGTAGAGGCGCTGATAAAGGATCGCATCATTGATCACCTTGATGGTCACGGTCTGATGAGTACCAGCAAGCACGGTTGCAGCAAAGGCAGATCTTGTTTGACGATCTTGCTGTACTTCTTCAAGGGACTAAACAGGCAGATAGTCAAGGGCGACCCAATTGACAATGTATATCTGGATTTTCAGAAGGCATTCGACAAGTTTCCACATGAACGACTACTTTAGAAAATTGTGAGCCATGGAATTGAGGGTGAAATACTCACATGGATTAAAAACTGGTTGGAGCATAGGAAACTGAGAGTGGGGGGTAAATGGACAATACTCGGACTGGAAGAGCAGGGTTCGGTGCTTGGACTCGTGCTCTTCAACATCTTTATAAATGATCTGGACATTGGTACTACAAGTGAGGTGATTTTATTTGCGGACGATACGAAGTTATTCAGAGTAGTGAAGACACAGGGGGATTGTGAAGATCTAACATAAGAACATAAGAAACGCCTTCGCCGGTCAGACCGAGGTCCATCTAGTCCAGCGATCCGCACCCGCGGCGGCCCATTTAAGTACTCCTTTTTGGAGACCCAGAATTACCATATCCCTCAATATGATATGCAAGAAGGTGTGCATCCAACTTGCGCTTGAATCCCAGTACAGTAGTCTCCTCCACAACCTTCCCGGGGAGTGCATTCCAAGCACCCACCATGCGTTGCGCGAAACAGAACTTCCCGACATTTGTCCTGAACCTACTGCCACTCAGTTTCAGGCTATGACCTCTAGTCCGTGTCACATTTGAAAATGTTAGTAATGCTGTTTCTTGGTCCATTTTATCAAATCCTTTTAATATTTTAAAAGTCTCTATCATATCCCCCCTCAGTCTTCTCTTCTCGAGGGTAAACAGTCCCAGTTTCCTGAGTCGATCTTTGTAATCCAAATGCTCCATCCCTTTGACGAGTTTCATGGCTCGTCTCTGCATTCTCTCCAGCAGAGTTATATCTTTCTTAAGGTATGGAGACCAGTGTTGAACACAATATTCTAAATGCGGTCTGACCATTGTTCTGTAAAGCGGCATTATGACCTCTTCCGATCTACTCGTAATCCCCTTCTTAATTATGCCTAACATCCTGTTTGCTTTCTTCGCCGCCGCCGCCGCACATTATACTGATGGTTTAAGGGTACTGTCAATCAGTACACCCAAATCCCTTTCTTGTTTGCATTTTGCTAACTTCACCCCATCATCATATACTCATGTTCTTTATTTTTCTTTCATCTTGCATTTGTTTATGTTAAAGTTCATCTGCCACTTGTTCGCCCAAGTTTCCAGCTGGTTCAGATCCTTTGCAATGTGACATAATCAAGCTCGAGAAATAGGCATCGACATTGCAAATGAGGTTCAACGTGGATAACTGTAAAGTGATGCATGTTGGTAACAAAAATCTCATGCATGAATACAAGATGTCCGGGGCAGTATTTGGAGAGACCTCCCAGGAAAGAGACTTGGGAGTTATGATCGACAAGTCAATGAAGCCGTCCACGCAATGTGCAGCGGCGACAAAAAGGGTGAACAGAATGCTAGGAATGATAAAGAAGGGGATCACGAACAGATCAGAGAAGGTTATCATGCCGCTGTACTGGGCCATGGTGTGCCCTCACCTGGAGCACTGCATCCAGCACTGGTCACCAGCAGTGAAGGACACGGAACTACTCGAAAGGGTCCAGAGAAGAGCAACTAAAATGGTTAAGGGGCTGGAGGAGTTGCCGTACAGTGAGTGGAGAAACTGGGCCTCTTCTCACTTGAAAAGAGGAGACTGAGAGGGGACATGATCAAAACATTCAAAATACTGAAGGGAATAGACTTAGCAGATAAAGACAGATTGTTCACCCTCTCCAAGGTAGGGAGAATGAGAGGGCACTCTCTAAAGTTGAAAGGGGATAGATTCTGTACAAACATAAAGAAGTTCTTCACCCAGAGAGTGGTAGAAAACTGGAACGCTCTTCTGGAGTCTGTTATAGGGGAAAACACCCTCTAGGGATTCAAGAGAAAGTTGGACAAGATCCTGCTAAACTGGAACATACGCAGGTGAGGCTGGACACATTTAGAACACTGATCTTTGACCTAGGGGCTGCCACATGAGTGGACTGCTGGGCACAACGGATATGGATAGGATGTGTAGCCACAGCAGAAGTGCTGCACGATTCAGGAAAAAAAATTTCGATTTGATTCAATTTTCCTGTCCAATTGGGTGTTGTTGTTTTTTTTTTCTAACATCCTGGTGGGTTTATTTTAAAGCTTCTTCACCCCCTTTGCCTTCTGAGCTGTTTCCTCCACCGTGATCCTGCCTCTGACATCAGAGAAGGGGCGGGACCGTTGCAGAGGAAACAGCTTCGAAGCAGTTTGAAAAGATCGCTTGCATCGCAATCATGTCTGCAGGCTGCTTCTTTAAGGTAAACGGTGCAGGGAGGCCAGGGGGTGAAACCGGACGCCAGGGGGGGAAGCCGGATGCCAGCACTAACTGGCTGACACGCCCCCTTCGCCCTATAAAGTAGGTGCAGCAACAGCCGGCCAGCAAGAGCAGCGCTGCCGCTCCTGTTTTAGGGGGCGAGGGGGGAGGGTCAGCCGAATCGGGAAGCTGATTTTTTTTGTTTTAAATCGATTTGAATCGATTCACCCGAAGTGAATTGGTGAACCGATTCGAATCGTGAATCGGGCAGCACTACACAGCATAGGTGGGAAGGCAGAAGGTGAGGGCCAACAGGGAACAGGGCGAGAGTACATAGCATAGTTGCCTCATCAAGAAGAATAGGTGTGTCATCCTCACTCTATCTTACTAATTCCCTAGTCTGATAATGACATCACTTTGTAAAATCATTTATATCAAAATTATACCAAACAGTAATAAAGCAAAATATAAATAGGCAAGGCCTCAATTCTGCCATATAAAATCAAATGGGAAATAGATATTTAAACAAAACATCCTATCCACATGAAACCCTGCACTTATATTGTGACCGGGTAAGACCTGGACTGGAGTAGCCCGAGCCCTGATCTAGATCACCCAAGCCTCAGCCGAGAGAATGATTGAGGCATGGAGGGTTGAGGGGTGTCTGCATCAAAATAAAAGAGGTCCAGTACAGGTATTTACTGTGAATTTTAAGATGACTTTATTTTCTGGCTTTATACTGTAGTGCATTCAAAACATACAAACAAAAAAACTCTCATTGGTGGCTAAACAGCCTCGATTAGAGTGAGGATTTGTACTGAAGTCTGAAGCTAGGTATATTGAGGGGAAAATGGAAATGCCACCACCTTCATCTATTCCCCATCCTACACTGGGAAGCATAATGTCCAAAACCTAGGCAAGTGAAACATTGAATTTGCGCTTCACCTCGATAACCATAATGCCAAGGGGTCAGGACGACTGTAAGAGTGGCAAATATTGGCTTTGACAATGTTTATTCGGGGTCATGACAACATTTTAATGATAGTTTAGGATCAGGAGCAACATTGTGACTATGTTCTAATAAGGAGGGATTTGGTTTATGATTCCTGATATTGGCTATGTATACGGACTCAGACTAGGCAGCTTAGGGCTATGATGAGGGATATGGGTATGTAGATTGGGCAGGACCGGTAACATCATGATAAGGGGGTGGGTTTGCGCAGGGGAGCTCATCTGAGGGGGTCTCAATATCTGGACAGATGGGAACCACCTGCGCTGACTCATAGGGGATATCTAGCTCATGTGGTGCTTCACTAGAGGTTATGAGAGGCTCAGTAGTGTCACGTATGTGTTGCATGGATTCCTGATTGGGGGGATCATAGCAGTGCTTCAATGTTAGCTGTAATATGACCTCAGGGATTCTATTGCTAATCATATTCCTAACTTCAAGCAGCACTTTGCTGCAGCCGTTGAAGTGATAAAGGGCATGGAAAACCTTTCATATACTGAAAGGCTAGAGAAGCTGGGGCTCTTTACCCTGGAAAAGCGGAGACTTAGAGGGGACATGATAGAGACTTATAAAATCATGAAAGGCATAGAGAAGGTGGAGAGGGACAGATTCTTCAGACTAGCAGGGACATCAAAAACAAGAGGGCATTCAGAAAAACTGAAAGGAGACAGACTCAAGACGAATGCTAGGAAGTTCTTCTTCACTCAGAGGGTGGTGGACACCTGGAATGCGCTTCCAGGAGAGGTGATAGGACAGAGTACAATATTGGGTTTTAAAAAGGGACTTACTGAAGGAGAAAGGGAGTACAGGGTATAGATAGAGGGTTATTATACAGGGTATTTCAGGATTAGGGTATAAACAATTTAGGTGGTGGAGAACATACAGGTCATGGACCTGGGGGGACGCTGTGGGAGCAGACTGCTGGGCACGATGGACCCCTGGTCTGACCCTGCAGAGGCAATGCTTATGTTCTTATTCGGGCTCCCAGGTATCATCATCAGACGAGTATCCTTTCCACCGAACTCTATACAGAATTTCAGTTCCTTCTGTTCTTTAAAGTCAACAATCTTCTCTACCTCGTACACATCTTCCTCATTATCTACATCCTGCATGCTGTCACCTGGTTCAAGAGTAAGGGTACACGACTCACACTGTAAAGGAGGTAAGAAGGGTAAGGGCGCTGGCGACATGGATGGTCTAGGGAGAACTATAGGAATTATGGGATTAGGACGCTCATTTGGGCAGTTGCAATCAGCCAGGGGTTGTAATGGTGGGAATAGACTCATGGGATGCTCAGCCAAAAAAAGCATGAGAAATAGGGTGTGGGTCCGTATAGGATGCTTCAGTTATCTGCCTCAAGTTAGGGGAAACATCTGGCCCTGCCACTATTTTTAAGTTAACAGGGTCAATAATTTTTAGTGACAGCATTCTAACAGTATAGCTGTGGTTTTATTCTGTGCTCCGGTTATTGGGCTTTCTATAGCTTGGCAGTCTACAATCTGCCTATTAAAGGAAGCATGACTGTAGTACAAAGAGGAACTATCTATGCTCCTAAAACTGAAATAATACACTCTATGATTTGAACAAAATAATGACGCGATCCCTGAGTCCCTCCCTGAGCTGAATTTCCTTGAAACTATCTAGTAAAATATAAAGTGTAAGATAAAACTTACAATAGATGCTGTTGGTTCTGCTACCACTCAGCTGATGGTCCTTTCAATCAGCCCCGCTGATTCTTTCAGCTGGGTAAAAAAAGGAGCTGACACTCACGCCACTGATTTCAATATTCAAGCGGCCCCCGCTGGTAATCACAACCAGGCAGGACCTGAGTTAACGGCCTGTTGATACTCACTGATCAGACAGGGGCATTGATACTCATGGATCAAGCACAAACTTCGGCCTGTTGATACTCACTGATCAAACAGGGGCACTGATACTCATGGATCAAGCAAAGATTTGGGCACTCAGTGTGAGACAAAAAATTAATAAAGCATGTACAAGCAAAGGAGAAGTATGCCAGGACCACCGGGGCCGGAGGCTACCTTCATTCCCCTGAACGGCGGGAGTCAGCAGATGGAAAAGGCAGGCTGCTAGACCCTTTCCATAAAAACTGACTAAGGCCACACCAGGAACGCTGTTGCATAAATGTACAAAATAAGAAGCAGCATGTAAAAAGAAGAACAGATTACCAGCATTCAGAAGTGTCACAGATCAGATAAAGATCAACACCCTGCAGGTATGCGGAAAAATACCCTGTGTCTCTTTCTCATCTTGCATGGACCGATATATTATCAGCCATACATTACAATCTATTGGAAAGTTTCTGATTGGTTATTAGCATTATCACAAGTAATCAGTTGCTAGTCTGATTGGTTAGCATAATTACCACAATTAATTCAGTGGCTACAGATGCATATAATTGGCTATATCCCTATTTGACGTAAGAGCCATTAACATTTGTGTATGTCCTTAAAGCAATTTTCTACTTACATATGTCAAAAACCACCTAAAATTATCTGCCTTAGACATACATCTGCTTGGGGCTTTTTTCAGAAGTTACCTATGCATAACCTCCACCCAATTCCAAGAACAGCCCCCACTCTGTCCTCTAGGTGCTGTGGTTTGTGCATATGTGCAGGTCAGCTTGTCCTTTTGTGGTTCCTTGGACCAGGGCAACTGTAGTTCCAATGTAAATTTATTAAATTTCAAATACAAACAAAATAGTAAAATAATCATTTCAAATACAATAAGAAGACAAACAATTTACAGAGTTAATATATAATAAACATTATCACTAAAAGCAAATATACCCAATTCCGTCCCCTTTTTTCCTCATTTTAGAACTATAATTACATATTAAATAATATGCGACTGCGAGTGTGTGGTGTTAATGTATCTGATAATTGCTTACTTTCCATTGATAAAATGTGTAACATTCTAGAATGCCAATGAACAGGGATCTCAAAGTCCCTCCTTGAGGGCCGCAATCCAGTCGAGTTTTGAGGATTTCTCCAATGAATATGCATTGAAAGCAGTGCATGCACATAGATCTCATGCATATTCATTGGGGAAATCCTGAAAACCCGACTGGATTGCGGCCCTCAAGGAGGGACTTTGAGATCCCTGCAATGAGTATATGTTGGTCTTAAAGGTCCAATCCAAAGATAAAGTATGACTTTCAAACTTGATAAGATTGTTCTTTGAAGAAAGCCTTTTAGACCTCTTGAAATAGGACGCTTAATATCAAAAATCCAAAATATGTTATAACTATTGCAATCCAAAAAATAGGCTAATGTAGGATCTAAGCGTTCATACACCTGATTTAAATTGAATATATTTGATGTATTAGGATCTCAAGCACTCACAGTTAAGAGCTAATAGAACTAGTCTAGGCACTTAACTATTACGCGAGGTATCATTGGTCCTTACATCTTTTTTAATTCAATTCAAAGTGTGTGACTTATATACTCTCATTTCTTAAGTTTATCTATTTATCCTTGTTTCAATTTTATAATGTAATTATAATAATACTTAGCTCGGGTGAGTGTTATCATACCCGGCCTTCTGACCACAGCGACACAGGCCAGGTATGATAACACTCACCCGAGCTATGTATTATTATATTTACATTATAAAATTGAAACAAGGATAAATAGATAAACTTAAGAAATGAGAGTATATAATTCACACACTTTGAATTGATTTTAAAAAGATGTAAGGACTGATGATAGCTCGCATAATAGTTATGTGCCTAGACTAGTTCTATTAGCTCTTAACTGCGAGCGCTTGAGATTCTAATACATCAAATATATTCAATTTAAATCAGGTATATGAACGCTTAGATCCTATATTAGCCTATTTTTTGGAAGGGAATAGTGTGTTTCACAAATTTTTTATTGTGACATTTTGATAACTATTGCAATGCCAATCAATTCCCCACATTTGCTCAACTTTAGAAAAAACAATATTCCAAAATTGGCGTATCAAAGGACATGTCCAAAACATGTGAGATAAATTAGCTTTAGGGTGACCACATTTCAAACATAGCTGGAAAGCGATGACCACAAATGCTCGCAGTCTAAGCAACAAAGTTCATGATCTGCAAGCCCTGATATTAGAGGCAGATCTAGATATTGTTGCTATCACAGAGACATGGTTCAATGAATCACATGGATGGGATGCAAACATACCGGGATATAATCTTTTTAGGAAGAACAGAGATGGTCATAAAGGTGGAGGAGTAGCTCTCTATGTAAAGATCAATATCCAAGCGACCGAAATGCAAGGGACCTGGGGAGAGGAAGAAGCGATATGGATTGCTCTGAAAAGAGAAGATGGAACTGCTATCTACGTGGGTGTAGTCTACAGACCTCCGACTCAATCGCAGCAAATTGATAAGGATCTGATTGTGGATATCCAAAAGTTTGGAAGGAAAGAGGAGGTTCTGCTGTTGGGAGATTTCAACCTGCCGGATGCGGACTGGAATGTTCCATCTGCGGAATCGGAAAGAAGTAGGGAGATGGTGGATGCCTTTCAAGAGGCTCTGCTCAGACAAATGGTGACGGAACCCACAAGGGAAAAAGCGATATTGGATCTGGTCCTCACAAATGGAGAGAGTATCTCTAATGTTCGAGTGGGTGCTCATCTGGGTAGTAGTGATCATCAAACGGTTTGGTTTGATATAACGGCTAAAGTGGAGAGCGGCCACACGATACTTAAAGTCCTAGATTTCAAACGTACGGACTTTAATACAATGGGAAAGTACCTGAAGAAAGAGCTGTTAGGATGGGAGGACATAAGAGAAGTGGAAAGACAGTGGTCTAAGCTGAAAGGAGTGATAAAAATGGCTACGGACCTTTATGTGAAGAAAATCAATAAAAACAAGAGAAAAAGGAAGCCAATATGGTTCTCCAACCTAGTGGCTGAGAAAATAAAGGCGAAAGAGTTGGCGTTCATGAAATATAAAAAAACCCAAGAAGAGGAGAGCAGAAAGGACTACAGGGTGAAACTGAAAGAAGCCAAGAGAGAGATACGTTTGGCGAAGGCACAGGCGGAAGAACAAATGGTTAAAAATGTAAAAAAGGGAGATAACATTTTTTTCAGATATATTAATGAAAGGAGGAAGATAAAAAATGGAATTGCTAGGCTAAAAGATGCTGGGAACAAATATGTGGAGAGTGATGAGGAGAAAGCAAATGTGCTAAACAAATACTTCTGTTCTGTGTTCACAGAAGAAAATCCTGGAGAAGGACCGAGATTGTCTGGCAAAGTTACACAAGAAAATGGAGTAGATTCTGCGCCGTTCACGGAGGAGGGTGTTTATGAGCAACTTGAAAAACTGAAGGTGGACAAAGCGATGGGACCAGATGGGATCCATCCCAGGATACTAAGGGAGCTCAGAGAGGTTCTGGCGAGTCCTATTAAAGACTTGTTCAACAAATCTCTGGAGACGGGAGTGATTCCTGGGGATTGGAGGAGAGCGGATGTGGTCCCTATTCATAAAAGTGGTCACAGGGATGAAGCAGGAAACTACAGGCCGGTGAGCCTCACTTCAGTTGTTGGAAAAATAATGGAAGTGTTGCTGAAAGAAAGAATAGTGTATTTCCTTGAATCTAATGGGTTACAGGATCCGAGGCTTTACAAAAGGTAAATCGTGCCAAACGAACCTGATTGAATTTTTTGATTGGGTGACCAGAGAGCTGGATCGAGGACATATGCTAGATGTAATTTACTTGGATTTCAGCAAAGCCTTTGATACAGTTCCTCATAGGAGGCTGTTGAACAAACTTGAAGGGCTGAAGTTAGGACCCAAAGTGGTGAACTGGGTCAGAAACTGGCTGTCGGACAGACGCCAGAGGGTGGTGGTTACTGGAAGTCGCTCGAAGGAAGGAAAGGTGACTAGTGGAGTCCCTCAGGGTTCGGTGCTGGGGCCAATCCTGTTCAATATGTATGTAAGTGACATTGCTGAAGGGTTAGAAGGAAAAGTGTGCCTTTTTGCAGATGATACCAAGATTTGTAACAGAGTAGACACCGAAGAGGGAGTGGAAAATATGAAAAAGGATCTGCAAAAGTTAGAGGAATGGTCTAATGCCTGGCAACTAAAATTCAATGCAAAGAAATGCAGAGTAATGCATTTGGGGATTAATAATATGAAGGAACCGTATATGCTTGGAGGAGAGAAGCTGATATGCACGGACGGGGAGAGGGACCTTGGGGTGATAGTGTCCGAAGATCTAAAGGCGAAAAAACAGTGTGACAAGGCAGTGGCTGCTGCCAGAAGGATTCTGGGCTGTATAAAGAGAGGCGTAGTCAGTAGAAGGAAGAAGGTGTTGATGCCCCTGTACAGGTCACTGGTGAGGCCCCACTTGGAGTATTGTGTTCAGTTTTGGAGACCGTATCTGGCGAAAGACGTAAGAAGACTTGAGGCGGTCCAGAGGAGGGCGACGAAAATGATAGGAGGCTTGCGCCAGAAGACTTATGAGGAGAGACTGGAAGCCCTGAATATGTATACCCTAGAGGAAAGGAGAGACAGGGGAGATATGATTCAGACATTCAAATACTTAAAGGGTATTAACGTAGAACAAAATCTTTTCCAGAGAAAGGAAAATGGTAAAACCAGAGGTCATAATTTGAGGTTGAGGGGTGGTAGATTCAGGGGCAATGTTAGGAAATTCTACTTTATGGAGAGGGTGGTGGATGCCTGGAATGCGCTCCCGAGAGAGGTGGTGGAGAGTAAAACTGCGACTGAGTTCAAAGAAGCGTGGGATGAACACAGAAGATTTAGAATCAGAAAATAATATTAAAGATTGAACTAGGCCAGTTACTGGGCAGACTTGTACGGTCTGCGTCTATGTATGGCCGTTTGGAGGAGGATGGGCAGGGGAGGGCTTCAATGGCTGGGAGGGTGTAGATGGGCTGGAGTAAGTTTTAACAGAGATTTTGGCAGTTGGAACCCAAGCACAGTACCGGGTAAAGCTTTGGATTCTCGCCCAGAAATAGCTAAGAAGAAAAAAATAAAAATAAAAAAAATTTAAATTGAATCAGGTTGGGCAGACTGGATGGACCATTCGGGTCTTTATCTGCCGTCATCTACTATGTTACTATATATATTGAAGAATCTAAGCACAGTACTGGGCAGGTCACTAGGTTTCTGGCCCAGAAATATCTAAGAAAAAGAACACAATTTAATCATGAATTTATAACACATGTATAGTTGGGCAGAGTGCATGAACCACTCAGGTCTTTAACTGCTGTCATTTACTATGGGGTTCATAATTTTAAAAAAACATCTAAAAAGTGTTCTAAATGGCTACTTGGATGATCAAGTTTCAAGTTTCAAGTTTATTTATTTGATTGAACGCTTTTCCAAATTACAAAGCGTTGTACAAAAGATAAAAATATGATTTTAGAGAAATCACTTATACATAATACATTGATCAGACCTACATGGGTAATTGCTTTTTTAAACCACGGGAAACAATAGGAAAGAGGGGAGGAAATACAATTTTTTGAAGAAAAAGTACATATAAGGGAAGTACATTAGGAGGGTAGAAGAAGAGGATTGCTGGCAGAAGTGGGGTCGAATAAGAGAGCTATTGGAAATCTTGTTTTGGAGATGGCAGAAATCGTTATATTTTCAGTTAAAGGCTTCTTTAAAAAGAAGGCACTTTAAGCTACTCTTAAATTTCTGCAAATCTTGTTCAAGTCTTATATATAAAGGAAGAGAATTCCAAGTCATCGGAGCTGTTACAGAAAAGATAGAAGCACGGCGTGTTCCGATAATTTTCAAGGAAGGAATGTTAAGGGTAAATTGTGAAGATGATCTAAGAACTCTTGATGAGTTATGTGGAATCAGAAGCCTATCTATAAATGCCGGTGTGTTGGTCTGTATTGTCTTAAAGACTAGAAGAGCTATTTTATATGTAATCCTATATGTTATTGGCAACCAGTGAGCTTTTTGCAGTAAAGGTGTAACATGGTCAAATTTTTTGAGACTGAAATTATCTTTATTGCTGTGTTTTGTATAAGTTGAAGACGCCTTATGTCTTTTAAATATGCCCCTTTTAATAAAGAATTACAATAATCTAGTTTAGATAATACTAGGGAATGAACTAGTGTATTAAGGGAGAGTTTATCAAGGAGGGGGACTAGTGATCGTATCATCCTCAACTTGTAGAAACAATTTTTAACTAATGCACTGATGTGCGAAAGAAACGTGAGTTTATTATCTATTAGTACTCCCAGAATTTTTGTGTTGTTAGTTTGATAAAGTGGCTTATTATCGATTAAGATTAGGTTAATAAGTTGTATCCCTTCTTTCCCTGAAAAGAGCACAGTAGTAGTTTTGTTGATGCTTAGGGATAGCTTATTGACATTTAGCCAGTCATGGATTTTGGCTAGCTTTTGGTTAATGTTAGAAATGTCGTGTGAACTTGTGGGATCGATAGTGTGCAGAAGTTGAAAATCATCTGCATAAGCATATACTGTGAACCCGATGAACTGACAAAGGGTTAAAAGAGGGGCCAAGTAGATGTTAAACAGTAAAGGAGACAATATAGAACCTTGCAGAACTCCGTTGTTAGTTTGATAAGGTTCTGAAAAAGCCTGATCGTCCAAGTACCCATAACCAAAGCTGGTTTTTAGACGTATCTAAAACCAGCTTAGGTCTTTCCCCTGCCTCTAGACGCACAAAGGGAAAAGAGGCACGTTTAGAGGAGGGAAAAGGGCAGGCGGTGGGCGGTAGGTGGGCCGACCTACACCTAGGCGTACAACACATATAACCAAAACAGTTGACAGATTGCCTAGTCGGCACTTAGACCTTTTTGACTTATGTTTATGTTGAGGTATCAGATGTCTTATATTACTAGTATGATAATATGTTTTTATAACTTGTATTTCATTGTACATCGCCTAGAAAGTTTTTATAGGCGATTTATCAAAATAAACCTGAACTTGAACTTGAACTTGAACTAAGGCCGAAAAAGAGGCCGCTGAGCTGATGGCTGCTGGCGCGATCAGTTCAGCGACCCGGCAACCTATCCACCACAACCATCGCGGCAGGAGAGATGCCTCATCTCCGCTACCGTGATGCGATCACCTCTCTACCCGAACTGCAGGAGAGATGCCGAATCTCTCCTGCCGCGGGTGGCAGGTTGGGTACAGGAGTGATCACATCGCGGCAGTGGAGATGGCCAATCTCTCCTGCCGTGATACATCACCCCCCCGACAATATCGGGGCAAGAGGGAGCCCAAGCCCTCTTGCCCCGTGGCAGCCGTGGCACCCCCGACGATATCGGGGCAAGAGAGAGTCCAAGCCCTCTTGCCCCATTGCAGCTGCAGCACCCCCGACGATATCGGGGCAAGAGGGAGCCCAAGCCCTCTTGCCCCAGTGATCATGCCCCCCCCAACTCGATATGGCCAGGAGGGAGCCCAAGCCCTCCTGACCCCGGCAACCCCCCTCCGACATGAACGGGCCAGGAGAGAGCCCAAGCTCTCCTGGCCCCGGCCACCCCAACCCGACTGGATTGGGCCAGGAGGAAGCCCAAGCCCTCCTGGCCCCGGCGACCCACTACCCCCCCACTACAATACGGGCAGGAGGGATCCCAGGCCCTCCTGCCATCGACACAACCTCCCTCTCCCCAATGACCGCCCCCCAGAATCCCCGATCAGACCCCCCCCGCTGACCCGTGACCCCCCCGGCCCGACCCCATGACCTCCCCACCCCCACCCCTTCCCCGTACCTTTAACGGTGCCAAGCCCGCCCGTCCGGCAGGCCAGCCGGGTCCAAAATGGGGCCAGATTGGCCCAGGCAGCAGAAACCCCACCCACAGGTGGGGCCTGAGGTGCCTGGGCCAATCAAAATAGGCCCTGGAGCCTTAGGCTCCTCCTGTGGGTGGGGCCTTAAGCACATGGGCTCCCTCTTGCCCTGATGTTGTCAGGGGGATCGCGGTTCGATGGGGCAAGAGGGCTTGGGTTCCCTCTTGCCCCGATGCTATCGGGTGGGTTGCGGTTCGACGGGGCAAGAGGGCTTGGGTTCCCTCTTGCCCCGATGCCATCGGGGGGGGTCGCGGTTCGACTGGGCAAGAGGGCTTGGGTTCCCTCTTGCCCCGATGCCATCGGGGGGGGGTCGTAGTTCAACGGGGCAAGAGGGTTTGGGCTCCCTCTTGCCCCGATGTTGTCAGGGGGGGGTTTGCAGTTCAACAGGGCAGGAGGGCTTGGGCACCTTCCTGCCTGGATTGTTGTGGGGGGGGGGGATTCTGTAACTGATGTTGTTTTTGACAGACATCGGTTACAGAATCCAGCTTTTAGGTGAAGGACTGGTTCCTCCTTTGCCTAAAAGCCCTTGTGTTGGACGTTTGGGGCTTAGGCGTTTTTTTGGTTAATTATCGGCAAAAAGTGTAGATGTCGTGGGGGTGTACTTGTTTACGTAGTGGTGATCTGGGCATTTAGTAGAGGCAGGCCATAATCAAAATAAGGACGTTTGTTTTGGTTATGGACATTTTCCCTTTGAACATTTAAGGACTTAGGCCAAAAGGGGACTTAGATGTTTTTTTTTATTATGCCCCTCCACGTTACTATGAGATTAAAGCTCAGCCACTTTTTTGGTGTAAGTTGCAACAGACAGCTGGGGGACAATCATTGTGTCTGAATGCTATGGAGGATTTTAGTTAGCAAGAAATTAATGATATTCATGAAAAATTTGGATAGAGAAGATGAATGGTTAGGATATTTGTGGTAGAGGCAACAGGGATTACTTTGGATTAAGAGGATGCAAAAAAAGAAAAGTACACAGTTGAGTAAAGAACCAATGGTACAGGAAGATTTTTAAAAATCTTATAATGAACCATGAGATATTATCTTATTGCAATTAGCAGTGAGGGGGGGTATATTGAGGTTGAGTGGCCTATTAATGAAAACCTTTGGTATACATTATGGGCTGCCATACAGCATATTAAGGAGGAAGGGATGAAAGCTACAATTTTTATAGGGCAGGCTGATGCTCCCATGGAATGTGCCCTCTCTGTGGTTATGAGAAATTAAATGATTTGCATTTCTTCTCTTGCATAGAAAAAAAAGTTATTATGACTATTAATAAATCAAACAGGAAATCCTTTATCCTAGCTAATTGAAGCAGTATGACAGTTGGAAGAGTCAGGAGATTGGGGATCAAGAATCAATAACAGTTGTCGTGAAGGTTTGAAGTTAGAGGAGGCATTTTGGTGTTTAGGAGGGATATATTTACAGACTTGCTGAAGGAACTTTGGCAGTATTCCCAGACAGAGCTTGGAGACTAATTGTTTTCCTTTTCTGTACTGTAAGAAGCCAGAAAGGACTGTTTTAATAGCCAAGAAGGCTCTTATAACTACCACACCTTATCTACCATATGTTTTAAACAGGTATCTGTGGAAAAGGCACAGAATTCCTGGACTTTGTAACCTGGGGTCCAGAAAGAAAATTTCCATTTTGTCTCTCAAGCTGCTGAAATGGAGTGCAAGATGACAAAAGCTCTCCCATTCCAGGTTTCTGTGTCTCGCAGCATCTTTTCAGGTGGAAACTGATGTTTCAGGGCAATTACCTGACTTTCCCTCCAAAATTGAGATTGGTAGACTGCCCTGTTCTCAATCAGGTCAGTAAACCCACTATTTACAAAATCAAATTGAAGACTTCAGAGCATACTCTGAGGAAAGCCACAGCACGGTTGCTGAAATGTTAGTTTCTACCTGACAAGATACAATGAGACCCAGAAACCTGCAACAACCACAATCAAGTTTTTAAAAAAATTTGGTTAATTGCTTAATCATACTTCTAAGCAATGAACATAGCTAAAAAGTTTTACAATATTCAGGGAATACAATATGTAAAACATATACTTTATGTACAGGAAATGAGAATGTGCCAATGGGAAAGGAGGGTGAGAAATACAATAAAAGACAGGAAAGAAGACAAATAGGGGAAGGAGAAAAGGAAACCCTGAGAGAATATGTAACCCAGTTCCATGGGAAGAACATCTTTAAACCTACCAGAGACTTTTCCATTCTATGGAAAAGGAGACCAACTGACTTTCTCAACAAAATTCAAATTTCTGACCTACTGACTTATCCACCAAAATTCAAATTGGTAAACTGTCCTGTTCCAAATCAGGTCAGTGAACCTACTATTTTCAAAGTCAAACTGAAGACTTCAGAGCATACCATGAAGAAAGCTACAGCATGGTGGCTGAAACACTGGTTTCTACCTGACAAGATGTAGTGAGACTCGGAAACCTGCAACAAGCACAATGCCAATTGCAGAAACCCTGAGAGAACAAGACTAAGAATGTCCTAATAATGCCTCTGTATCGCTCAATGGTGCAACCTCACTTGAGTATTGCATTAAATTCTGGTCTCCTTATCTCAAAAAAGATATAGGAGCAGTAGAAAAAGTTCAAAGAAGAGCGACCAAGATGATAAAGGGGATGTAACTCCTCTCTTATGAGGAAAGCCTAAAGAGGTTAGAGCTGTTCAGTTTGGAAAAGAGATAGCTGAGGGGAGATATGATTTAAGTCTACAAAAGCCTGAGTGGGTACAATTGGATCAATTTTTTACTGCATCAAGATTTATAAAGACTAGAGGGACATTTTATGAAGTCAGAGTAATACATATACTAATACATAATACTAATAGGAGGAAATATTTTTTCGCTCAGAGAATAGTTAAGATCTGGAATGTGTTGCCAGAGAATGTGATGAAAGCGGTTAATGTAGCTGGTTTTAAAAAAGGTTTGGACAAGTTCCTGGGGGAAAAGTCCATAGGCTGCTGTTGAGACAGACATGGGGGAAGCCACTGCTTGCCCTGGATGAGTGCATGGAATGCTGCTTCTATTTGGGTTTTTGCCAGGTACCTGTGACTTGCATTGGCCTCCGTGAAGATGGGATACTAGGTAGATGGACCACTGGTCTAACCAAGTAAGGCTATTCTTATGTTCTTATGCTCTTAAAGAATACTTTCAGATCAGACAGACATCTGTTTTGGCTGATTTATATTTGAATTTCCACATACTGATAATAAGCTGATGACTTCTTTTTTTTTCATAGTATATAACTCCAATTTTGGTTCATGTATTATCTAGGATGTAACTCCATATTTGGGCTTATATATAATCATGTATGAATGCAGGAAGTTAGATATTGTGTTGCAAATGTTGTTATATAGGGAGGCCTCATAATATTGCCTGGCAGAAGCTCACATGTGGAGTGGACACACTGCCCAGAACCCTTTCTGTGGAGCTCATGCCTGATCATGACAGGCCTCCCAGTTTGTGAAGAGGCCAGGATGCCGACATCCATCTTGATATATTGCTTTTCTTTCTGTTCCTAATAAATGTTATATTCAGCTTTAAAGAAGCCAGGATATAATAGTAATAATAACTTTATTTTTATATACCATAAACAGTTATAAACGGTTTACAAAGGAAGAGACTGTATACAGACAGCGACATTACAGCGAACTTTCGAATTTACATTGGCTTGTTAAGTTTAGTCAGGTTTATCTGTAAGTGTATTGGGAGTACATCAGGTTGAGGTGAGGTAAGAGAAATTTGGTACGAAAGTGCTTTGAGATGAATTTGGTTAAACATTTGTTCCATTTGCCTGCTTCGAATGATAGTGTTCTGTCTAGGTATCTCATGTAGATGCAGCCCTTTAGGGATGGAAAAACGATCAAGTAGGTACTGCGTGTATTTGTTGTGCCTGGGAATTCGATTTGATGAGATAGATAAGTTGGGGATGAACCTGTCATGGTTTTGAAGCAAAGGCAAGCAAACTTAAAAACGACCCTTGCTTCCACAGGCAGCCAGTGTAGTTTTCTGTAATATGGGCTTACATGGTCTGATTTCTTGAGGCCATAAATGAGACAGACTGCAGCATTGTGGATGACTCTGTCGTTTGATGTTTTTATTTGAGAGATCCCAAGTATATAATGTTGCAGTAGTCTAAGGTACTTAAGATCAGGGATTGAACCAGCAGTCGAAAGAAAAAGAAATCAAAGTATTGTTTAATGGTACGAAGTTTCCTTAGAGTGAGAAAGCATGTGTTAGTTTAAAGCATGTGTTAGTTTAATTTCTACGGGTAGATTATTTTGTGTTAGCTCCATGTGATATTCAGAGTTAGGCAAAACACCATCTCCTTGGATCTGTCTCCTCTAGAACTGGCTATGGATGTCTGAATATGCCAGAATGTAGGCATCATGGCAAGATACTGGGAAATTTGCACAGACATCTGTGATCTCCAAGGAGGCATTATAAACCACCTGCATGTTCAAGGAATGATAGGCTTCTGGTTATGCAATGGCCTCTCCATATGTGAAGGTGGTCTGAGTGCCACATGTGTGCAGTCAATTGCTCTCAGGATAGAGGGGAAGTGGGTCAGCTCATAAAAAAAATCTCATTGTCCAGTGCTGTTCTGCCTCATACACTGGAAAATGAATGTGAATAGAGATATGTCTCAGAAAGACATCCAGAAAGTTAGAAATGATGCATGAGGTAGATGAATGGCTGATGCCAGCTGCAGCTTCTAGAGGTATTTGGAATGTTCTAGTGGCCAGGAATGCCAGGGCAGTAGTTACTCAAACATAAACTGGAAGGGCCTGTCCTCTTAAAGTGGTGGGCTCCAGGTCCTCCTGCAGTTTCTTACATAATGGTCTCCCAATTAAACTGATAAAGACCTATACACCACTCATATCAGAACATGGGGCTAGGAAGTTTACCCTGGGCCTATATTTTCAGGGTATGTGTTGTCAATATTGGCCTTGGCATCTAACCTGGCCCCACCCCTGGGCTTGGCCCTGACCTTTTTCTCTCTTCAAGAAGCTATGACCCTCTAAATTCAACAACAAATGGGAGAACTCAGCAATCCCTTATACCTGCACCAGCAGATTCCCTGGATAGCTATAGCTTCACGCACAACTAGACAAACACATAGACATAAATACAGCAACTTGCACACAGTTCCACATACCCAGCCACAAACAGAAACTTTCACACACAAACTTGGGGTTCAAAAGGGAGAGGGAACAAAACAGAATAGGGTAATAAGAATGAATAGAGATATAGAAGGTGTAGGTGACAAAAGAAAGAAGGAACAAGATAGTAGGAAAAGGAGTAAGGCCACAGCACACAGAAAATTCTCACAATATCATCAAGAATCACCAGAAGTACAAACACACTCTGGGAGTTCTAAAGACAAGAGTCATCTGTACTTCAGAGCTTTTATAATATGGATGTCATTATAGACATCAATGTCAATTTGGCATCCTTCCCACTAAAACTGTTATCCCTCCCATATGCCATATTCTCAATCTCTCTGTTTCCACTGCAACTTTTTCCGCTGCCTTCAAAAATACAGTGGTTTAGCCACTTCTCAAAAATCCCTCGCTGGACCCCTTCTGCCCTTCCAGTTATTTCCCTGTCTCCCTTCTTCCATTCATATCCAAGATACTCGAGCATGCTGTTCTCCATCACTGCCTGGACTTCCTTTCAACTCGACAGATTCTTGATCCTCTATAATCTGGTTTTCACCTCAACACTCCACAGAGACTGCAGTGACTTGTTCATGGCCAGATCTAAGGGCCTTTACTCTATCCTCATCTTTCTTTACCTGTCTGCCGTCTTTGATACTGTTAGGGAAGGGGTAAAACGCAGACCTGACGGACCTCACAGATCTAAAACCGCACGTCCTTAAAAATCTGGGTCCGTGTCCGTGCCACTCATAGTTTTTGTCTCTTACAGACATCTATGAGATTTTAGCGCTGACGGATCCTAATACTTTTCCCTCCCTATGCTGAGATGGATCCGTCAGAGCTAAAATGTCATAGAGGTCTGTAAGAGACAGAAACTACGAGTGGCACGGACACGGACCTCAGATTTTTAAGGACGTGCGGTTTTAGACCTGCGAGATCCGCGTTTTACTCCTTCCCATACTGTTAATCACATAGGCATAGTTTATACTGGTAAACTGGAGAAGTCTCTTTTCTTTAAACTAACTGAACTATGGAATAATATCCCTTTGTACCTGCGAGAATTAGGCTCTCATCAAATCTTCCATAAACACCAAACTGTAAATTTTTCCTTTTTACTGTCTTTTCCCTAACATTTCATACTGTAAATCGAGTCTAGCTTTATTCTTATAAAGATGACACGGTCTATAAATTCAAGCTTTAGTTTAGTTTACTCCTTGATATGCTGTCCTCGTTTGGATTCCAGGAATCTGTGCTCTCCTGGTTTGCCTCCTACCTTTCCCAACATACTTTTAGTGTATGTGTTGGTGGGTCCTCTTCTGCTGCTACCCTGCTAACGGTTGGCATTCCCCAGGGTTCTGTCTGAGGACCTCTTCTTTTTTTTTTTCTCTCTTTATACCTCTTCCCTCAGTGCCCTGATCTCCTCCCATGGCTTCCAGTATCACCTATATGCTGATGCCTCCCTGATCTACCTCTCTACACCTGATATTTCACCTAAAGTCCAAGAAAAAGTCTCTGTTTGTTTGACTGACATTGCTGCCTGGATGTCCTACCATCATCTGAAACTAAATATATCCAAGACTGAGCTGCTCCTCTTTCCACCTAAACCCTCTGTTCCTCCTCCTCCTTTATCCATCTCAGTAAATAATACTGTCATTGTTCCAACCTTGGAGTGGTCTTTGATTCCGACTTCTAATTTTCTATGCACATCCAACAAGCTGCTAAGACCTGTTGCTTCTATCTCTTCACAAAAATTCACCCCTTCCTCTCTGAGCACACTATCCAGACCCTTGTCCATGACCTTATAACCTTATTTCAATCTACTTCTAAATGCAGTGTCACCTCTCTCCCTTGCAATCTGTACAAAACTCTGCTGCACAACTCATCTTCTACCAACCTCGTTACGCTCATGTCACCCCTCTCCTTAAGTCACTTCACTGGCTTCCTATCTGCCATTGCATACAGTTCAAGATCTTATAGCTGACCTACAAGTGTGTTCATTCTGTTGCCCCTCACTAGCTCTCCTTGCTTCTCTCGCCTTATACACCTCCCAGAGAACTCCATTCCTCAGATAAGCTCCTCTTAGCTTTATCCTTCTCCTCCACTGCCAATTCCAGACTTCATTCCTTTCATCTAGCTGCCCCCTATGCCTGGAATAAATTACTCAAGTTTGTCCATCAAGCTCCTTCCCTTGTTTAAAAGCAGACTGAAAACCCACCCTTTTGATATAGCTTTCAATCCTTAACCCTACTCCTCTGCCCTCCAACCCAGCCTGCTGATTTAACCGTTCCCCTTAACTGTATCCATGACATCTTGTTTGTCTGTCTTGGCTATTTAGATTGTAAGCTCTTTCGAGCAGGGACTGTTTTCTTCTTCTTTGTGACTCTGTGCAGTGCTGTGTGCATCTGATAGTGCTATAGAAATAATTAATAGTAGTATTAATAGTTGTAGGGTTAGCAGATTTTCCTGAAGGAAAATCAGGACCCATGGCCCTGCTCCTAGGCCCACCCAATTCCACCCTGTTCTTCCCCCCAGCCCTGCCCCCAGATGGCACATGTGCGGATGCGATGCAATGACATCACATGTGTTGCATTTGTGCATGCACGGATGCCCCTTCCTGATGCATTTTTGAGAGAAGCTTTTCAAAACCCGTTCAAAGTGTTGGGCTTTGAAAAGCCATCTGGACCCCTGGACATATCCTTGAAAATGAGGACATGTCCGGGGAAATCCAGACGTCTGGTAAACCTATGCCAGACAATGTGGAATAGGGAAAAGTTTCAGGGTACAAGCAAGAGAGGTGGTGGGTGGGGTGAGGGGACATGGATGCTGGACCCACAAGTGGGTATGGGGGATGATGAGGAGAGGAAGATAGAGTGGCCAAGACCAAAAAGGTGATGGGAAGGGAGGAAGAGATTCTTAGTCAGTATGTATATATAGAGAGATGTCTGACTAGGGGAGGATTCAGGGTGCAAGTGAGAGAGAGGTGAGATTTGGAGTGAGACAGAATTGCAGTTGATGTGAGAGAGGCAACTGAGGCTGCAATCTAAAAAAGGAAAAGGCAGGAAGGAATTTCAGGCCTCAGAAAAAGGACACATTGAAACATCCGGCATTGAAAGCAATGGAAGTAAAACTCAGATGTCTCAATCTATCATCTTTTTTTGAGACATATAGTAACCATTCTAGATAGGATAATTCTATACAAAACACTATAAATAAACTTTGCAGAATTTTGAAATATTATGCATGAAATTTTCAAATTTGTGTGCAAAATTCTGTCAGGAGCAACTCATAGGGGAACCTGTTGTTCTTAGGATGACCATATGGTTATAGGAAAAATAGAATATGACTGAGATATCCAGGTTTTACTTCCATTCAAAACATTGCAACTAAACTCCTGATATCTCATCTTTCTTTTTCTGGTGACATATGGCAACCCCAGTTGCCAGAAAATGCAGGAGATGCTACCTTCACAAACCGTGAAAGCAGAAAAAAAACGAAGGTGACTAATGGTGTTCAATCTCATTTATTAAATCTCAAGTCTCGACACGATCGTGTTTCGGCCCCAACTGGGCCTGCTTCAAGAGTCTGAAAGTATGACGAGATGCTATTTATGTGGGTACTCAGACTTCAATTGATAAACTGTGTTTCCATATACAGTATACATTTTTCCCTCTGAATCTGTGGTTTCAGTATCTGCGGATTCGGTTATTTTCGATTTTTTTTTAATATCGATTTTAATTTTTGGGGCTATTTTTAATCTCTCTGAGACTACGATGGGAGCTCATGGCAGCCATTTCCTATGAGTGATCTGCACGGGGCAGGAGCATAGGAAGATCGCTCCTGCCCTGAAAGCCCGCTAGACTACCAGGTATGGTTCTGGGAAGTCTCAGAGGGCTTAAGGTAAGGTCCGGGATTCTGAGGGAAGGCGGGGATGGGTCAGAACCGAATATTATTCACGTTTTTTTAATATGGGCCGGCTCTGCCCCTAAACCCCGGGAATATTGAGGGAGAAGTGTATACTGAATCTTTGAAGATAACAGACAGCAACAAATAGTACTCCTCTGTAGCTGTCTACAGTATGCATTGCTCTCAGTATACTGTATGTATCCTAGATTCAACTCCTGATGCAGTCTTAAGGCAAATTGTGGCCTCATTGGGTATTTGTTTGAAATATCACTCACTTCCAGAAATGTCAGAGCAGTTGTTTGTTTTTGTTGTTATGTCTACTGGCAGATCTTAACCTCTTATGTGCTAGACTTGGTTCTCCTGTACCTAATACACATAACCACTGCCTTCCACTCCACCATGTCTCCATGGCCAGATACCTAAACCCGTCTACCCCACCATGTCTCTGATTGGCCAGATACCTAAAGCAACTCCCATGGGAATGGCCTTAGGGATCTGGCCAATTGGAGTCTTAGGCCACTCCCAGTGCATCCCAGAATGCAATGGGAAGGAGCCCTAACACTCCTGTTGGCCCAGGTGCCTAAAGCCCCTCCTATGGGATGATTCTTAGGTGCTTGGGCCAATTGGGATGCAATGGAAGGAGAAGGCCCACCATTATGAAGAGGTGGGCCTGCTGGCCAGAGGGAGCAAGCATCCCTCTGGCTGATCTTGTTTTTAAAGGTTTGGGGGAGTCCGGGTGGGCTCTGGGTTGTGAGGGTCAGGGTTTCAGATGGTGGGGGTTTGGGGGTCATGGGTTAGGGTGGTACTGGAAGAAGGGAGAAGGCATCCCTCCTGCTGGGGATTGTTTCATGGTTTGGGGCAGGAGGAATTGGGCATCCCTCCTGATGGGAATTGTTTCACGGTTTGCAGCAGGAGAGAGTGGGCATCCCTTCTGACGCAGACAGTGTGTGAGGTTTGGGGGTGGTAGTGGGAGGAAGTGGGCATCTCTCCTGCCAAGCAGACTAGTGGTGGAGTTCGGGGGTTCCCTACTATGGTCGCTCACAGCAGTGAGATTTCTAATCTAATCTTCCATTTGTGAGTCGCACAAACCTATACAAACTCAAGGCGACAGATCAAAGAGGAAGAGGGAAATTAGAGGGGGAAGCATGGAAGAAGTAAGGGGAGGGGCCTAGAAGTAGGGGGTGCAATATAGAAGCTTAAACAGTTAAATGTCAAAGAGGTGGGTCTTTAGGTTTTTCCTGAATGCGGTGTAATTTGTCTCTTTCCTGATTGCTTCTGGAAGGTCATTCCAGGTTTTTACACCCAGATAGGTTATCATAGAGTGGAAAATTTGCTTGTAGTGGAGGTATTTTGTGGATGGCAGGTTTAGTCGAATTCTGTTAAGGATTCTTCTTGATGTCGACCAAACAATAGAGAATAGTTGGATGAGAGGGGCTGCTGAGTTTCCGTACAGAATCTGGTGTAGGATACATGAAGTTTTGAAAGTTATTCAGGATGATATTGGGAGCCAGTGTAGTTGCCTGATGAAGGTTGTGATTGAATCATATTTCTTTAATTTACAGATTAGTCTAACGGCTGTGTTCTGGATGAGCTGCAGTTTGTGGATAAGAGTGGTGTTGATGCCAAGGTAGGCAGAGTTGCAATAGTCCAGTTGAGGTAAGACCATCATTTGAAAGATCAGAGCAAAGTGATGTGGGTGGAAGTATAGTCTTGTGAGACGCAGTTGACACATTGTGTAGATGGTCTTTTTCCGTAGGTTAGAGATTTGTGGTTCTATTGTGAGAGTGTCGTCTAAGATGCAGCCAAGTACCTTGGTGGATTTTTCCATTATGAGAGTGATGCCTAATGAAATAGTGAGGTTGGGTATAATGTTCTGTTGTACGGTGCAGAAACCAATGGCTTTAGTCTTGGTGGCATTCAATTTCAGCTTGTTCATTACTCATGTTTGGATTTTATCTATATTGTTTGAGATTTTTTCAGCAATGTTAGGATGGTTATTGGTTATGGGGGATGAGGAGGATGCCATCGGCATAGGATAGTACAGTTTTGTCTTCTATTTTGATGTGTCCCAGTGAGCTCATGAATAAATTGAATAGGCTAGGGGATAATGGGGAGCCTTGTGGGACACCACAGAATTCCTTCCAAGGGTTGGAGTATGCTTCTTGCTTTTTGACCGTGTATTCGTGATTTTGTAAGAAGTCGGCAAACCATTTCAGTACAGTCCCTGTTATTCCGATTTCTGAGAGTTTGGCTAGGAGTAGTTGGTGATCCACTGAGTCGAAGGCTACGGAGATATCAAATTGGAGCGTGCGCCTTAGTGAGCGCTTTTGTGAAGCGACTGCAGGGAATCCGACCGAACCTGTTGCAGACCGGACATCCACTACTGCAGTTTGCACCTCTCTCCAAACTGGTCCTTACACTGCACGATAAGTATAATCTAGCTACTGCATGACAAATCAAACTAGTGATAAGACCAAAAGTATAGCCTAGTGCTAAACGAAAAAAAAAAAAAAAAAAAGGGGGGCTATCTGTTGTTAAGAAATAATAGTATAACCTATTGTATTGTTTACTGTAAAACTATTGTATTGTTTATTGTAAAACCTATTGCTGAACAAAAAGTTACTATTAATCAGAACGTTACTGCACGATATGCTTAACTAGATATTGCATGACAAATCTAACCAGTGTTAAGGCCAAAAGTATACTGCACAACAAACCAAGCTAGTGATAAGACCAAACATATAGCTAGAAGTATACCTAACTACTGCGCGACAAATCACTTGCCGTAGTGCAGTACTCCGGTGATTCAGCAACAGATAACACATAGCTAGATGATGTATAGCGAGCACACAGCAAACAGACTAAACAACACCCAGCAGGCAAAACAACAACAACCAACACTAGATGGCAAACCAACCAACTCACACTAACAACCGAAATACAAACCCAGGTATAAAAAAAAAAAGACCAAGAATGGGAAGACGAGAAGCACCAAGGCTACAATCAAGATCAACACCCCGGCTGCCGAAGAGATCCAGATGAAGGCCACAGTCTCCGTGCAGACTGAGGAAGACCCCACCGATGGACGGCAGAGATCTCTATACAGACCAAAGCTGAACCCCACCTTAAGACATTACATTACATTACATTACATTACATTAGTGACTTCTATTATGCCTGTACCTTGCAGTTCTAAGCGGATTACATTTCCAGGAAGTTACAAACAACAGTATAAGATAGCTGGACATTTCCAGGAAGTTACAATTTACAGTATAAGATTGCTGGACATTTCCAGGAAGTTACTATTTACAGTATAAGATAGCTAGACATTGCCAGGAAGTTGCCATTTAGGGGATGATTACACAGTAGATGCAGGGGACTCTTATATAGTGGATGCAAGGGAA
Organism: Geotrypetes seraphini; assembly: GCF_902459505.1. Taxonomy (NCBI): domain Eukaryota; kingdom Metazoa; phylum Chordata; class Amphibia; order Gymnophiona; family Dermophiidae; genus Geotrypetes; species Geotrypetes seraphini. The sequence goes on along the minus strand of NC_047089.1, from coordinate 108,657,690 downwards.
TTACAGATTAGGGGCATTGAATAGTAAGGAGAGTTTAGGATCACTAGAAGGGAAGAAGAGGTTTAGGGTTGGTTTCTTGAAAGGGTCAAAGGAGGGATAAAAGTAGAAGGGAGGAGGTTAGTTGGTAGTTTGCATGGAGGGCGGAGGAAGCGAGGGGGGATAAGAAGGTTGTATAGTTTTTTTGAAAAGCAGAGTTTTGATTTCTTTTCGGAATGATTTAAAGTCACTTGTAGTTGTCAGCAGGTTGAGAATGGAGGGGTCCAGCTTTGCTGCCTGCGTCGTTAAGAGGCCATCATACATTTTTTTGCGCTGAGTTCCCTTAAGTGGTGGGTAGGAGAATAGAGTCTGGGTTCTTCTTGGTCTGGATATGCTGTTATGATTTAGCCGGTTGTTGAGATAAGTGGGTGCAGTTCCGTTTGTTGCTTTGAATAAGAGATAGTAGAATTTGAATTGGATTCGAGCTCGTATCGGTAGCCAGTGTGAATCTAGGTAGGCATTGGTGATATGGTCAAATTTTCCGAGTGAATAGATCAGCCTGAGGGTTGCGTTTTGAATGGTCTGTACTTGGCTTATCAAGATTGTGGGGCAAGGAAGGTAGAGGATATTGCAATAGTCCACTAGTCCTAGGACAAGAGATTGGACTATGATCCTGTAGTGATCTTTTTCGAATAATTTTCTTATTTTTTGTAAGTTGCGCATGGTGAAAAATGCTTTTTGAGTGGTTTTGTTGATTTGGATCTGCATTGTGCAGCATCTATCTATCGACACTCCAAGGATTTTGAGAGAGGGCTGTATGGGGTATTTGGTGGATTTATTTTTAGTTCTGTTATGGATGGGGTTTTGTCCTTTTCAAGTAGTAGGAATTTTGTTTTGTCCGAGTTTAATTTCAGTTTGTGGTCTAGCATCCATTCTTCCACTGCTTCCAGTGTTGTTTTTAGGTTGCCTAACGAGGTGGGGTCTTGGATGTCGAAGGGGAGTAGTATGGTTATATCATCCGCGTAGCTGAAAGATGTTACGTTTAGGGTGTCTAGGGTGATGCCAAGAGATGATAAGAAGAGGTTGAAAAGCATAGGCAACAACGGTGATCCTTGTGGGACTCCACAGGGGTTAGACCAGGGGTCCAATTTGTGGTCGTTTGACTTGACTCTGTAGGTTCTTGTTTTAAGGAATTCTTAGAACCAGTTGTATACTACTCCTGAGATCCCTTTGGCGTCAAGTATCTGAAGCAGTATGGTGTGGTCAACCAGGTCGAATGCCGCTGAGAGATCGAGTTGAATTAGCAACATTCTTCTTCCTTTACTAAGATGCTATCTAGTAGCGTTGCTAATAATGTCTCTGTGCTATAACTGGATCTGAATCCTGATTGAGAAGGGTGAAGTATGTTGTGGTCTTCTAGGTAGTTGGTGAGGTATTGTGCTACTAGTCCTTCTATTATTTTAACGTATAGTGGGATTGAGGCGATGGGTCTGTAGTTATAGGGAGTGTCTATTGGGCCTTTGAGATCTTTCAATAGAGGGGTGATTATAATTTCACCTAGTTCAGGTGGGAATTGACCTTCCGTGAGTGTGGTTTGAATCCATTGCATGAGGTTGGCTCTGAATTTAGGAGTTGCGTTTGTTAGGAGATATGAGGGACAGTTATTAGTCACATGATGCTTTGCTATATTTTTTGTAGAGACGGTCCATGTCAGACCATTAAACTAGTGGGAAGGTGGTCCAGGTCCTGTCTGCTGCTATGGGTTCTTCTGTTGTAGGTTTTGTTATGATCTCGTTGAGGTATGTTGATGAGTTGTTGAAGGTGGATCTGATTGTGGTGATCTTGCTTTTGTAGTGTTCAGCTAGTTGGGAGGCTGTTGGTGGGTGGTTTCCTTGGGTGGCTAAGAGAGGTTTGGTATCAGTGAGGTTCTTTACAAGTTTGAAGAGCATTTTAGTGTCTGAGGTTGCTGTGCTAACTAGTTTGGAGTGGTAGGCTTTCTGTTTTTCATTAAGTTTGATCTTGTATTGTTTGATTAGGTTTCTCCATTCAACTTTGGTTTGATCCTGGTTCTGTTTTTTCCAAGCTCTTTCGAGTTGTCTACAGTGCCTTTTTAGTTGTAGTAGTTCGGTGTCGAACCATTTGTCGGAAGGCCTGCAAATTCTGTTTTTAGGTTTTAATGGGGCTAGTTCATTCAGTGTTGTTTCGCTTAAGGTTCGCCAGTGGTGTATAAATTCTATCGGATCTGTTGAGTCTTTAGTGTCTATAGCGGGGTCTATTTTGTCCCAGAATGTGGTTGGTTCGATTTTTTGACGGGTTTTGTAGGAGGTTTTGTGAGGTTCAGGTTTGTTGTTGCTTTATGCCCAGTTGATATTGAAAGTATATTTGTGGTGGTCTGACCAGAGGGAGGGGTACCAGGTACCGTTGGAGATGTGGATGTCTGGTGTATTGGAGTTTGGGGCTGTGTATGCTGCAATATCAAGTTGGTGGCCTTTTTCACGCATGGGTTGGGGATTAAGGATTTGGTAGGAAAGTGTATTGAGGTATGAGAGTAGATCTTCGACTTGTTTTGAGGTGTGGTCTTCTAGGTGTAGATTAAAGTCTCCGAGGAGCAGGTATGTGTTGAGTTAAGAGAGTTCTGGAATATGAAGTCTTCGAGTTCGTGTTTGGAGGTGTTCCATTTGCCTGGTATAATATAGCAAAGAAGGCAAGTTAAGGTATCTGTGAGTGTGTGGTTGGATAGTTGGCATGCTAGAAGGTCCAGGTAGGGGGAGGAGTGTTTATCCAGGACTTTTAGGTTAAGGTTGTTTTTTACTAGTATGGCCAGTCCTCCCCCTCGCTTGTTTTGTCGACAAGACTAGTTCTAGTTTGTATCCTCTTGGGCAGAATTCGGTTATGCGTGGGTCTGAGTTGGAGGATAGCCAGGTTTCGGCTAAGAAGAGGCAACCTAGATGTTCTTTAGTTATCCAGTCTTTGATTAGGTCTGCCTTTGGGCTAATTGATCTTATGTTCATGTATGCACAGGCTAAAGAGGTGAATTTTTTGAGAGGAGTGGAAGTGATCTTTGGATGGAGTAGTTGTCTAGGAAGTGTCCAAGGTTTTTGAAGTGTTATCTTGGGTTTTGGAGGTGGCCTTTTTCCCCAGATGGGGGGATGTTTTCGAGGGTTGACAATGGGCAGGGTATAGGATTTCTGGGGGAGAGAGGTTTCCTGGATGGTTGGAATTGTCTGTATGCTGCTGTCACTGTTGGGTTTGGGTGAATGTGGTAACCGTGGGCCTCATCTGGGACAGCCTCCTTGGAGCGGCTGGGGCACGGGCAGTGTGTCTGGGAGGGAATGCATGGATGGGAGAACATCTCAGGGGAGGAGACATAGGCATCCTGGGACTGTCGGCCAAGTCTCTTCCCTTTCTGGAAACGTCAATCGCTCCTCCTAAACTTACTTGCTCCACTTCATCACTTCATCATGCTTCTATTCTTTTCTCTCCTCTCTTCTACCTTCCAAAATATTTAGATCAATGCTGTCTTGTTAAAATGTTTATTTTATTTTTATTTTTCCTCTAACTCTACTTTTCACTTCTCTATTACCCTCCAGGTACTTTAGTTAGAATGTGAGCCTTCGGGACAGTAAGGGAATTTTTCAAGTACCTTTCTTATTTCTAATCTTAATGTATATTTTCTGTAAACCGCTTAGAACCTAACGGATGTAGCGGTATATAAGAAATAAATTACAAATTACAAATAACCTGCTGTTTTCCAGTTTGTTAGGAGCAGGGTGAGCAGGAAGAGGGTCAGTGTGAGCTTAGCTGTGCTGGCTGCCATTGCTATTAGGTAGGTGGCGTTCGTATGAGAGGTGGATCTTTGCCTTTTTGTTCTTGTTGGGTTGGAAAGTTTATATGAGGGGAAGTTCCTTATCACTGGTTCTTATAGGATTAGAGCTGTAGTAGTTTTCACTTGGGGTTAGGAGAGTTGACTGCTGGAGATTATGCTGGAATATGCGGTTAACGATCCTATTCGTATCTAATCCAAGCATCTAATAGTTACACATACCACTGACAGATTATACATGCATCTTACCACTTGCACATGCAACTTAACAATTACTCATGCATCCTAACGATTTGCACATGCCTCTTAACAATTACAGTTTACTCTAACGAATACCCTGACTTTGATAACTGCACCTGACTCTGGTAATAGCACTAGCCTCTAACAGATATACATACCTCTAATCGATATACATGCCTCTATACAGTTACATCTGCTTCTAACAATTATATTCATGCATCTTAGCAGTTACACATGCATCCTAACAATTGCTCATATATCTTAACAAGTAAGCTGACTCTGACGATAACCTGTATCTGATAATTATGCAAGCCTCAAACAGTTGTACATGCTTCTAACAGATATGTGCCTCTGCTTGGTTTTGTTGTGTGCCGGGTTCGGTCTGTGAGGGCGCTACACAAAGGCGCTCACTAAGGCGCACGCGCCTTTGCCGTGTGCCTTAGCCATGCGCCGAACGGCTGTGCGCCATTGGCACTGTTGTTTAAATCTGTACCCCGCTGGCTCGGGGGAGGGGCGGAGCAAAGCTCACACGTCGCGGAATGGGCTCCTGAAAGAGCTGGTGCGGCCCGATGAACTTTTTTTAAATAGAAAAGAATCTTTACCCCGCTGGCTCAGTGCGATGAACTGTTTTTTAGCTCTTTTCCCCGCTGACTGGTTCGGCGTGGCCCGATGGACTCTTTTAAAATCTGTATCCCGCTGGCTCGGGGGAGGGGCGGAGCGAAGCTCACACGCCTCGGAACGGGCTCCTGAAATAGCTGGTGCGGCCCGATGAACTTTTTTTAAATAGAAAAGAATCTTTACCCCGCTGGCTCAGTGCGATGAACTGTTTTTTAGCTCTTTTCCCCGCTGACTTTTCCCCGCAACAGCTCAATGGAGACATCCTACGGGAACTGACAAGTCTGAGGGAAGAAATGCAGCGGCTAAGAAGTATCTGAGAGAGCGAGGCATTCATCGATGGAGTCCTCCTAGAACTATCTCAGGTCTCTGAGCAAGGGCAAGAAATCAGGCCCACAGCATTGGAAATATCGTCTGGGGTACAAGAAGAGACTAGAGACGAGGACACCTAGCAACTAGTCACCTCAGCAAGTAAACAAGAAGAGGCTCGAGACAAGGATACCTGGCAACTAGTCACTTCTGCAAGCAAACACAGAAGGCGGTCCTTCTCCTCTAGATTATCTTCAAGCAAGCACAACAACCTTACATCAACTCCACAGATCACCCTGAGCAACAGATTTCAGTTCCTACAAGAAAGTCCCACCAGCAGAACTCAGGAGGACATTCAGGAAGACATCCAGGAGTGCAATCTTGAAACCCAGCAGATGACCCCAAATCATGAAGTAACGAATCAGCACCCCCCCCCCCTCAAGAAGTGTAGAGTAGTTGTCATTGGGGACTCAATGCTGTGGGGAACTGAGGGACTGGTATTCAGACCTAATCTACAAGCATGAGATGTCTGCTGTCTACCAGGAGCCAAGATCCGGGATGTGAATACCTGCATAGGAAAAATAATCAAGCCCCAAGACCACTACCCAATGCTCCTCATCCATGTTGGGACAAATGACACCGCCAGGAACTCCCCGGAGAAGATACAGGAAGACTTCAGAGCCCTAGGAGAAAAACTGAAGCAAATGGAAGCGCAAGTGGACTTCTCCTCCATCCTACCGGTAAGAGACAAAGGGAGAGCCAGAGAAGAACGGATCAAGAGAACTAACGAGTGGCTAAGGGGATGAACTTCGGCTTCCTGTACCACGGAGGGGCACTTCAAGGACTGCAGGGGCCTGAAGTCCTACACTTAACCAGAAGAGGGAAGAACGTTCTGGGACGACGCCTGGCTCACTTGCTTCAAAAAGCTTTAAATTAGGTGAGCCGGGGGAGGGAACCCACACTCACACAAGTTGCGTAAGTAACTCGGAGGTAAGAAATTGTGCAAAGACTAAAGGGGACAGAGGGAGGGAAGAAGGCATAGCGAAAGACAGGGACTTAGTATCTGAGGTAAGCAATCAAGTCGGTAGAGTGGGGGACAAAGGAAAAGATGGAGACTCCATCTTGGGGTCAGTGGGGAAAACTCGCATGGACAGGAGGTCAGGGGGAGAAATCACTTGGACACTGAAGGAGACCGAGGCATCAGAAGGGGTGACAAAGGCACGACTGAAGGGGACAAACTATCTCAGCCACAAAACACTCCATACAAAAAGAAAGAATGTACAGCCATGTATGCTAATGCCCATAGCTTAGGCAACAAAATACTAGAACTGGAAACGGAAATGAGAAACGCTGTCCTTGATGTAATGGTGGTTCTCGGAGTCCCACGGATGGGATATGGTCATACCAGGTTATAACTTACTCCGTCGAGACAGAGAGGGCAAATCAGGAGGAGAGGTAGCTCTGTACATTAGAGAAGACATCAAAGTTACTAAAATCACAGACATCAAGTATATGGGAGAGTCCCTCTGGGTGAACCTTGCCAGGGGCAATAACAAATGCCTGTATCTTGGTATTGTATACAGATCACCTAGACAAAAGGAGTAAGCAGATGATGAGCTAATGGAAGACATTGAGACCATCACACTGCATGGAGATACAGTGCTGGTGGGAGACTTCAATATGCCCGATGTGGACTGGAACAAACCTTCCGCTACAATCAGCGGCAGCAAGAGGATACTAGCCTCCATGCGAGGAACATGCCTCAAGCAGATGGTATTGGAACCCACCAGGGGTCAGGCAATCCTGGACCTATTGCTCACCAACAGTGACAGTGTCACAGAGGTATCGGTGGGAGACACCTTGGCATCCAGCAATCACAACATGGTGTAGTTCCTCAAGAAAGGAACCACTAGGTCAAATACGTCAACTAAGGTACTAAATTTTAAAGGAACTAACTTTCAGGGCATGGGGGACTACATCTACAATGTGCTGCAAAATCAAAGCACGACAGACAATTTAGAGGAACTATGGTCGACTCTGAAATCTACACTGCTAGAAGCAACCAACATATACATAAAAATCGTGAGCAAACGACGCAGGAACAACAGGAACAGTGGTTCTCCGCAGAGATCTCAGAACTAGTAAAACAAAAAAAAAAGCGTTTGTTACCTACAAACAATCACAGCAATCTGAAGCTAAGAAACCTATATGGCTAAATCCAGAAAAGTTAAAACGACAGAGAGGCTAAACTCTGGATGGAAGAAAACATAGCCAGGCAGGTAAAGAAAGGGGAGAAATCCTTTTTTAAATACGTTAGCGACAGGAAGAAGAACACAAGCGGTATTGGGCACCTAAAGAAACCTGACGGCAACGTTACAGACTCAGACGCAGACAAAGCAGAAATACTCAATAACTACTTCTGCTCAGTCTTCACCTGCGAAGCGCCAGGATCCGGTCTTCAGCTACAGACAATGGGGGATTCGGAAGACCCTTTCCAGGACATGGAATTAAAAATGAACAAAGCTAAGGGCTTGGACAATCTACACCCTAGAGTACTTTGAGAATTGAGCGATGTCCTGGCAGAGCCATTGGCTGCGCTCTTCAATCTTTCCCTGAACAAGGGAAAAGTACCCCTAGACTGGAAAACTGCCAACGTTATCCCGCTCCACAAAAAGGGAGGTAGGTCAGAGGCTGAAAATTATAGACCGGTGAGTCTCACATCAATATTGAGTAAACTCATGGAAAAATTGATTAAGAGCAGATTAGACACGTTCCTGGATGATGAAAGATTAAGAGATCCCCACCAGTATAGCTTTACATAGGGAAGGTCTTGTCAATCCAATCTGATAAGCTTATTTGATTGGGTAACAAAAAAACTGGATGAGAGTGAGTCCCTGGACATAGTGTATTTGGACTTTAGTAAGGCTTTTGATAGTGTTCCACACCGTAGGTTATTAAATAAGATGAACTCGCTAGGACTAGGAGAAACACTGACAGCATGGGTACAAGACTGGCTTAGCAGCAGGCTTCAAAGAGTGGTGGTAAACGGTATCCCCTCAAAAATGTCGAGTGAGCAGTGGAGTGCAGCAGGGCTCAGTCTTGGGCCCGATGCTATTTAATATCTTTGTAGGGGATCTGACTCAGGGACTTCAAGGCAAAATTACACTATTTGCCGACGACGCTAAACTATGCAGCGTTGTGGGCAGGGCCTCAGAACCTGACAGCGCAACCAAGCCCAACACTATGGAGCAAGATCTGCTTATATTGGAAAAATGGTCAGTACTTGGCAACTAAACTTTAATGCCAAGAAATGTAAAGCAATGTACCTTGGGAGCAGAAATCCATGCAAAACATACACCTTGAACGGTGAAAACTTAACAAAAACTACTGCAGAAAGGGACTTGGGAGTTCTCATCCGGGAAGATATGAAAGCTGCTAATCAGGTGGAGAAAGCTTCAGCAAAGGCCAGACAAATGCTGGGTTGCATCAGAAGTAGCTTTATCAGCAGAAAGCCGGAAATCATACTACCGTTATATAAGCGGTCCATGCTGAGACCTCACCTGGAGTACTGTGTCCAGTTTTGGAGGCCACATTATCAAAAGGATGTGAAGAGAATGGAGTCGATACAGAGAATGGCCACTAGGATGGTCTCAGGATTTAAAGACATCCCATATGAAGAACGCCTAATCAGACTGTGCTTATATTCTCTCGAGGAGCGCAGAGATAGGGGGACATGATAGAAACATTTAAATACATCATGGGTCACATCAAAGTGGAGGAGGAAATCTTTTTTCTAAAGGGTCCCACGGCGACAAGAGGGCATCCACTAAAACTTAAGGGATGAAGATTTCATGGTGGCACCAGGAAATACTTCTTCACCGAACGGGTGATTGATCGATGGAATGATCTTCCCCGCCAGGTGGTCGATGCCAGTAGCATGCTCGACTTCAAGAGTCGATGGGACAAACAGGTGGGAGTACTACAGAGTTATGATCAAACGATAGATACTCCAGGGAAGAAGGGTTTTTGAGTAGGCAGACTAGTTGGGAGGGAGGGTTCTTGAGTGGGCAGACTTGTTGGGCTGTCGGCCCTTTTCTGCTGCATTATTCTATGTTTCTAATATTGTCTGATGACCTGAGCTTAGAAACTGCTTGATTTTAGTGATTAGAGTGATGAGGAGGAGCTTGGTGCTATGCTTTTTTCGGAAGCCAAATTGGGATGTGTGAAGGCAGGAGTGTTGATCTATGTATGAGACAAGCTGCTTACTGACATAGGACTCAAGGATTTTAGTGAGGATTGGAATTCCAGCAATCGGCCTGTAGTTAGATGCCATGGAGAGGTCTGCTTTCCTTGCCACAATCAGTTTAGTGACCGTATCTAATTGAAATATAGGCCAGTATTTCAATAGCACCTATCATAGCCCTAGTGAGATGCCTAGGGCTGCTTAGCTTACCTAAGGCCACTTCTGCGTAAAACTACACCAACACTCAACCTTGGATGAGCTTAAGTGTCCCTATATGCCTCTCTCAACCCTGGATTGTTTAGTTTTTTTTTAAAGAAAATATGCATCCCGATTGGCAGATTAAACAGCAGCAGGACACCTATCATCACCTACAATCAGGATGCTATTTATAGAATATGGCCCTTTATTTACACTATGTACACAGGTCTAGTCATGAACAACTTTCAGGGGTTATTTCTGATCTGAAGAAGGGTTACATTTGAAAACTCATCATAAAATACATTAATTTAGTCCAATAAAAATGTATTACCTTATTTCCTTTGTTTTTTTGTTTTATTTCTTTGTATTTCCTTGGAAAGTGGACTAACATGGCCACCACACCACTTTACTCAAGAATCTAGGAAGAAGATTCTCTTAAGATATGAGATCAGACAGACATCAGATTGTAAACTGCTTATTCCAACTATATTTTGTACTTTTAAATCTTGAAACGAGGTAACATAGTTTTTAAAGTCTAGTATCTAAGTCACTTTTTTTGCCAGAGACATAAATCAGATAACAATTGTCAAAACCCAGGCTCCTGTAAGATGCAGCGAGCACCTGGGAACGTGACCAAAGCTAAAACCCGCCGTGTCCCTTTCCACTAAGGCAGGGGTGTCCAATGTCGGTCCTCGAGGGCCGCAATCCAGTCGGGTTTTCAGGATTTCCCCAATGAATATACATTGAAAGCAGTGCATGCACATAGATCTCATGCATATTCATTGGGGAAATCCTGAAAACCTGACTGGATTGCGGCCCTCGAGGACCGACATTGGACACCCCTGCACTAAGGGATCCTTCAGGTCTTTAAAACAGGCACATTCTAAAACTTGTAAGCATGCAAGGTATAAAGGAATCTTAGTCAGAAATGGCAAAGCAAAAATAAACTTTATTTCAACCACTGGTTGAATAAATCAAAATACAGGCAACAGCCTTGTAGTTCAAGATGAACTGATATTGCATGAAATCAAAAAGGTTCAAATAATATAATCAGGCAGTTGAATCTGGGTCAGCTCTGCCTTGTGTACAGTCCCCTGCTTCTGGACTTTAATCATTCAAGAAATACAGTTCTCTTTACCAGAGCAGTAATAATCAGATAAGTAATGCTTTTATCAAACAATCCAGAACACATAAGAATCACAGCATTATTCAGAGTTCAAAATCAAGCAAACGTTTCCCTCTAAACATTGCTTTAGCAATCAGGTACAGCTGTGCAGGACCAATGAGATTTCCTAGCTGAATTACCATACAGGAAATACATTCAAAATGGTTTGTCAGAAAACACACACATTCCTGTAAAACAAGGATTTGAAGGATTCTCAGGATCTCCAGGATGTAGGGCAGACCACCTTAAGAAAAGTTTGCTCATTTTTAATGACAGCAACAGGCTGTCTTTCAGTGGGGAATTTCTCTGTAAAGTCCCGCCCCCTATGATGCAGTTCTATTCTTCTGTGAGTGGGCTTGGCGGAAGACAATGATGTCAGCAAAAGGGGAGGGGACTTCCTGCAGAATGACAGAAAATCAGTCAACACAGAAAATCAGTCAACACAGCTGGTACAAATTGCAGAGCTAAATAGTGGAAGCTGCTGCAGGGAGTGATTGTGGGGAACTGAAAGAGGCATAAAATATAATCAATATGTTCCAGAAAGAAGAAATAAAAATAGCATACAAAATAAAGTGAAGGGGTGGAGGTAGACAGTGGCCGGAAACATCCACATATTTTACTCCTTCCTTATCAAAAGCACAGGACCAACCAGAATCCTGTAATTCTGACCCCAGGAAGGGCTGCATATATCTGGTTTCAGCACCTTCAACCACCTATAAGGCAGAAAACATCCATTCCATACACTCTTTCCCTATCAGAAGAACATGATATGCCAGGATGTACCAGGATCCTGCAATTCTGACTCTAGTAAGGGCTGCATCTATCTAATTTCAGCATCCTCAACCACCTATAAGGCAGAAAACATCCATTCCATGCGCTCTTTCCTCATCAGAATTACAGGATATGCCAGGATGTGCAGGATTTGCAGGATATCCAGGATCTAGCAGGATCTGTCAGGATCCTGCAATTCTGACCCCAGGAAGGGCTGCATCTATCTGATGTCAGCACCCTCAACCACCTATAAGGCAGAAAACATCCATTCAATACACTCTTTCCCCATCAGAATCACAGGATATGCCAGGATGTGTCAGGATGTACCAGGATCCTGCAATTCTGATCCCAGGAAGGGCTGCATCTATCTGATTTCAGCATCCTCAACCACCTATAAGGCAGAAAACATCAATTCCATGAACTCTTTCCTCATCAGAATCACAGGGTATACCAGGATGTGCAGGATTTGCAGGATATCCAGGATCTAGCAGGATATGTCAGGATCCAGCAATTCTATCCCCAGCAAGGGCTGCATCTATCTGATTTCAGCATCCTCAACAACCTATAAGGCAGAAAACATCCATTCCATGCGCTCTTTCCTCATCAGAATTACAGGATATGCCAGGATGTGCAGGATTTGCAGGATATCCAGGATCTAGCAGGATCTGTCAGGATCCTGCAATTCTGACCCCAGGAAGGGCTGCATCTATCTGATGTCAGCACCCTCAACCACCTATAAGGCAGAAAACATCCATTCAATACACTCTTTCCCCATCAGAATCACAGGATATGCCAGGATGTGTCAGGATGTACCAGGATCCTGCAATTCTGATCCCAGAAAGGGCTGCATCTATCTGATTTCAGCATCCTCAACCACCTATAAGGCAGAAAACATCCTTTCCATGCACTCTTTCCCTATCAGAAGCAAATGAATTGCCAGGATGTACCAGGATCCTGCAATTCTGACTCTAGGAAGGGCTGCATCTATCTGATTTCAGCATCCTCAACCACGTATAAGGCAGAAAACATTCATTCCATGCACTCTTTCCCCATGAGAATCACAGGATATGCCAGGATGTGCAGGATATCCTAGATCTAGCAGGATCTGTCAGGATCCTGCATCTATCTGATTTCAGCACCCTCAACCACCTATAAGGCAGAAAACATCCATTCCATACACTCTTTCCCCATCAGAAGCACAGGATATGCCAGGATGTGTCAGGATGTACCCGGATCCTGCAATTCTGACCAAAGGAAGGGCTGCATCTATCTGATTTCAGCACCCTCCACCACCTATAAGGCAGAAAACATCCATTCCATACACTCTTTCCCTATCAGAAGCACAGGATATGCCAGGATGTGTCAGGCTATACCAGGATCCTGCAATTCGACCCCAGGAAGGGCTGCATCTATCTGATTTCAGCATCCTCAACCACCTATAAGGCAGAAAACATCCATTCCATGCACTCTTTCCCCATCAGAATCACAGGATATGCCAGGATGTGCAGGATTTGCAGGATATCCAGGATCCAGCAAGATGTGTCAGAATCCTGCAATTCTGACCCCAGGAAGGACTGCATCTATCTGATTTCAGCACCCTCAACCATCTATAAGGCAGAAAACATCCATTCCATACACTCTTTCCCTATCAGAAGCACAGGATATGCCAGGATGTACCAGGATCCTTCAATTCTGACTCTAGTAAGGGCTGCATCTATCTGATTTTAGCATCCTCAACCACCTATAAGGCAGAAAACATCCATTCCATGCACTCTTTCCTCATCAGAATTACAGGATATGCCAGGATGTGCAGGATTTGCAGGATATCCAGGATCTAGCAGGATCTGTCAGGATCCTGCAATTCTGACCCCAGGAAGGGCTGCATCTATCTGATTTCCACATCCTCAACCACCTATAAGGCAGAAAACATCCATTCCATGCACTCTTTCCCCATCAGAATCACAGGATATGCCAGGATGTGCAGGATTTGCAGGATATCCAGGATCTAGCAGAATCTTTCAGGATCCTGCAATTCTGACCCCAGGAAGGGCTGCATCTATCTGATTTCAGCATCCTCAACTAACTATAAGGCAGAAAACATCCATTCCATACACTCTTTCCCTATCAGAAGCAAAGGATATGCCAGGATGTACCAGGATCCTGCAATTCTGACTCTAGGAAGGGCTGCATCTATCTGATTTCAGCATCCTCAACCACCTATATCTAGATCTAGCAGGATCTGTCAGGATCATGCAATTCTGACCCCAGGAAGGGCTGCATCTATCTGATTTCAGCACCCTCAACCACCTATAAGGTAGAAAACATCCATTCCATGCACTCTTTCCTCATCAGAATTACAGGATATTTCAGGATGTGCCGGATTTGCAGGATATCCAGGATCTAGCAGGATCTGTCAGGATCCTGCAATTCTGACCTCAGGAAGGGCTGCATCTATCTGATTTCAGCATCCGTAACCACTTATAAGGCAGAAAACATCCATTCCATACACTCTTTCCCCATCAGAATCACAGGATATGCCAGGATGTGTCAGGATGTACCAGGATCCTGCAATTCTGACTCTAAGAAGGGCTGCATCTATGTGGATTCAGCACCCTTAACCACCTATAATAATAATAATAATAACAGCTTATATACCGCAATACCGTGAAGTTCTATGCGGTTTACAAAAGATTAAGCAAAGCTATAAATTGGGGAAGAAGAAAGAGAAGTAATTAGACAGGAAATTCATTGTTGAGGAGAAAAGTGATCAAAAGGACAGTAGGTCGCTATTGAGAGGAAAGAGATAAGTGGATCAGTTGTCAAGATGTTGTCAAGATGACCTCAGGAAGGGCTGCATCTATCTGGATTCAGCACCCTTCACCACCTATAAGACAGGAAACATCCATTATCCCAGTCAAGCAGGCAGCATACAGTGTTCTCTCTATCGTGTTGTCACAATCCTAGCCTTAAAGCTAAGCTTGTTTCAGGGAAGTCTCCTCCTAACCCTAGCATTACTCTAAAGAGGGCTAACCAATGTGACCGGGCAAACTCTAATTCCCAGCTAGGATCAGAATTCCAGTTGAAACACCAAGTCACTGAGCCCTGGGGAGGGGAGGAGGAATATGAGAATAGCTTGGAGCAGCAGGAGGGTTGTCATCTAAAGGAACAGCCTAGGAAACAAACTCCTAGGACAGGTAGTGCACAGCTGCAAGCACTGATTAAAGCCCCAAGGAGAGCCCAGTGTAAGCAGCAAGTTGCCCTTCCCCCTTACAGGTTAGGGCGTGGTCAGCTGCACGCTTTAGAGGCTGCACTGAGGAAGATTAGGTCAGTCTATCCTGGCTCTGACCAGGAAGCAGGCTCTGAGAACCGGGCTCCTGACTCAGCCCTAGGACAGGACGTTGAAATGCCAGAGGCAGCTCCTGTCCCTAAAGCCAGCCAAACCTCCAGCCCTGAACCCATGGAGTTCCTGGATGCTGTCATGGAACTTGAAGACACATTGATGGAGGAAAGTTAAGTGCAATATCTTTACTTTTGCTTTTGTGTTTTAAACTGTGGTGATTTTTGGCTGTGAATTGCTACAGGCAACACAGTGAAGCTAAGTGAGCTGTGCTGAGCTCATATCCACGAGGGTGCCTGTTTTTGTGCTTGGACTTTAACGCAAGGTGTATTTTGTTTGGCAAGTTTTTTGTTCTGCCTTTTTACAGAGTGTTTGGGACTTATTGTATGTTGATTGTGGGAAGGAACAGTAGTGGGGAGAATCCACCAACCATCCTCGGGTTGGGATTATGGTTCCACGTTTGGCAAGCTGATTAAAAGCTAATTGAAGGTGGATTCGGCTACTTCCTTCCCCCACCAGCGTGCCTAGCTGGTTGGGACGGCCGGTTGCAAACCAGGCCTCTGCAACATTGCTCTCAAGCCTAGGAGCAACCTTTTGAAAGACTCATGTAAATCTGGACAATTATGATAGCTGTATGTTACCTGCTCAGATATTGGGACTATTGGAGCTGAGCTATTAGGTATTGCTTGGGACACTTACCTGTTTGTACCTGACGAGAAGGTGAGGGCTATATTTTTGAAAGCCCTAGTTTATTTTGCATATTGCTTTGAACTGGAAAATTTACCATGGATGAAGTGTTTCAAGGCCAATAAAGTGAGACACTCTTTGAAAAAGAACTTTATTAATTCTGACCAATTGTTGTTTTTTTTATATTCTTAAGCCAGCAGGACCTTCAACTTATTTTGAAGGCACGTGTAGGTCGGCCGTGGCTGAGCGGTGAATGGGGCCTAAGTCAAAACCCGGCACCGGCAACGCCACAATGTTTTAGCTGGGCACTCCGCCCAGTTAATTTAGGTGAGCGCCCAGCTGTCATCTTGCATCCGCCCCACCAGCATCAAAGCCGCACTCCAATCCTCTTCCCTGTCCCTACTCCAGAGGTGTCCAATCCGCTGCCCAACAAGGAGTTTGGTGCGGCCCAAGTTCTCCCTCCCTCCGGCGGGTAGTTTTCTGGCCAGCTCCCTTCTGCAGTTGGCTGCGGGTGGCGTCGGCTCCTCGCGCGCGATCTGTGGCTGTGTAAGAAGCGTTCCCTCTGACGTCACGACATCAGAGAGTAGGCTTCCGAATCAGCCATAAATCGCACGCGCGAGGAGCCGACGCCACCCGCAGCCGACTGCAGAAGGGAGCCAGCCAGAAAACTACCGCTGGAGGGAGAGAGAAGCTGAGCTGCACAAAACTCCTTGTTGGGTTGCGGGTTGGACACCTCTGGAGTAGAGACAGGGAAGAGGATTGGTGCGGGGCTTGCAAAAAAAATGTGTCCCAAGAAACAAAGTGACTGTAGGAGTCCTGAGACTCTGACGGGAGTTTCTGAATTATTAATTGTTGAAATTGGTGAGTATTTTGGGGTATTTCATATATGTGGTCTTGAATAAACTCAGAACTTTGTATAAGGGATTGAAACCTTCATATACAGTACAAAAAGGGAACAGACCAAAATAACTTGACCCATTTCTTTAAATTTATTTCTAATTTCTGCACTGGAAGCTATAACTGTTTGAATGACAATCAGTTTATCCAAAAGGAAGAAGACTAAAAATTATTCCCAAAGAATAGTTCCGTTGCAATTTCACTGCACACAGCTGGTGGAAATGCCCAAAACCAGGTGCTCTAGAGCAGTGTTCTTCAGCCGCCAGTCCGTGGACCGGTGCCAGTCCGCGGAAATTTTCTGCTGGTTCACAGGGCCGGCACATCCATCGGGCCCAAGACAGCGTTCTTCAGCCACCAGTCCACGGTGCGATCAACGCGGCGTCTTCGGGCCAGCTTCCTGAGTGCTGCAGTGCACAAAGCCATGGGAAAAGGCTCCTCCACGTGGCCTGCGCTTGAACTGGAAGCCTTCTCTCTGACATCGCAACATCAGAGGGAAGGCTTCCAGATGAGGCGTGGGACGCATGCGAGGAGCTGCTGCCCACAGCTTTGTGCAATGCAGCACTTAGGGAGCTGGCCCGAATATGCTGCATTGATCGCAAAGTGGACCGGCCCAAAGATAACACCGGGGGCAGGCCAGAAGGCAAGGCACATGGAGGGAGAGAGACAACAACGGTAGGGGAAATGCTTTTATTTTTTTTATTTAGTGATTGATTTGTCTGTTTTAAAAAAAAATTTAATTATTGATTTGTCTGTTCATGAAGAAATGCATTTGTTTCTTTTCGTCTGGGGTTGTACTGCTTGCAGTCTTGCATCTTAGAGTTTGTTTGTAAATATTAGTACTTTTAGTTTTTGGTCCTGCATTTGCATGGGGTTATCTGTTTTAGGAATGAATGTTAAAAAGCATACGGTGTGCTTTGTGTATTTTAATTTTGTGGTTAAGCATTATGTGTTGTTAATTCAATTATATTATGTGTTTATATGAAAAATGAATGGAACAAATGATGTTACAATTAGTAATATTATGGGGGCGTGGTTTGGGGCAGAGATTGAGTGGAGATGGGCATGACTTAGCCCAGTGTTCTTCAACTGCCGGTCTGTGGACTGGTGCCGGTCCATAAATAATTATTTTATTTCCGCCGGTCCATAGGTATCAAAAGGTTGAGGAACACTGCTCTAGAGATCCAGATCAATTGTAGATACATTTGATAACTCTTCAAAAACGTTCTAGAAATGGTCTAGTTCATCTTACCTGCATAATCCTGATACCCTGCACAGAATTTATAGCACTGGTGTAGAGAAATAAGGGAAAAAGATATTTGAAGGGAGAACTGTTGGGAAGAGAAAGGAAGAAATGGTGGACCTGGGGAAGGGAGGCAGGCAGGGGGCGAGATGGGATGGGGTCAGTTGGGAAGAGAAAGGGAGAGAAGTTGGATCTTGGGATGGGAAGGAGGGAGAAATGTTAGGTCTGTGGATGGAAGGCAGAGATGCAACATCTCTCTTTTTTCCCCCTCCATTTCATTGTTCAGCATCAAAGGGGGAGGGAAGAAGAAAACAGAAAAGAGAGGGAGCAAAATGTTGAACCATGGAGATAGAGGAGGAGAGATGGACCCATGGGAGGGCAGGAGGGAAGAGAGCTGGGATAAGAAGATGCTAGGCAGGAGATGGAAAGAAAGGGACAGGGAGTTACAGTCTGACCAGTGGAGAGAGGGAGGGGGATTCTGAAAGTGGTGAGCCATGTGGATGAGGTCAAAAGGGAAATGACAAGATGAGTGAGAGAGCAGTGAGTACAGTGGTAGAAATGTGGTAATGGGGAGTAGATAGAAGGAAATAGGAGGCTGGGAAAGGAGTGAGATGTGAAATGGGAGAGCTAGGGACTGAGAGAAGATGGAGAATTGAGAGGTAGCTGAACATTTATAAAGAAGAAGGGTGAGAAAGAAGGCAAGATTTGAGTGGACAAAGGCAAAAAGGAGAAAAAGTTAAGAAGGCTGAAAGGGAAAAATCAATACGTTGGAGACAGGCATAAGGAAAGAATGGAACAGTACTGAGAAGAGGAGAAAAACTGGACAGCAGACATTGGAAAGAGAATTGGTAGAAGATCGACAAAAAGCAGAAAGAAACGGACCAAAATGATGGAAAAACAAAACATCCAGACAATAAGGTAGAAAAAATTGTTTTATTATGAATTTATTAACTGGAATATGTTAGCTTTGGAATATGTGCATCATAATTATTTTTGTATTCAGTGGCGTAGTCATATCCAGCTGATTTGGGGGAAGGACTGGAGCCCAAAATTAGTGGTGGAGCACCAAAGCTTCTTCCTGCCTGAGTGCAATTTATAAATATTTGAGCTAGTGGAGATTCCCAAGCCCTGCCAACTGAAGACATCTTCCTCCAGTCTGGCAACTCAAAATCTCCAAGCTTTGCAGCCAAAGGCAATATCCTCAAGCTGCCCCTGCTTTCATGCATACATGAAAACCAAGGGGGGGGGGGGGCAGGGAAAAGGCCCAAAAAAGCAGTAATATTTACCCTGATTAAACGATCCTCCACGTGCGCTGCTGACAGCTGATTCAGCATCCCTGCTCTGATGAGGCTCACCTCTGAAGAGGCTCACCATAGCTGTAATAGAAGTGAATGGGAGAACCAGGAACGCGCATCCCTGCTCATCAGAGTGGGGATGTGGAAGCCTGTGGCTGCTCCCACTGTCAGCGGTGTATGTGGAGGATCACTCAGTCAGGGTAAGAATTACTGCTTTTTTTGGGTTCCTCTCCACAGTGTACCTTTAATGAAGGTTTATTATTAGATACGTACATCTTCTATATTAGTGATTGCAAATTTGGGACCTGCTCAGCCTTTTTTTTTGCTCATCAGCTAGTGTTGGTGTTTGTGCGGCTCCAGAAAATTTTTTTGTCCAATGTGGCCCAAGGAAGCCAAAAGGTTGGACACCCCTACCCTACTCCTTCACGGTGAGCAGGGAGGGGTAACTTTCATAGCGTTCCAGGTCATGGGCCAACCCTCTTACCCACTCCTGCTCCTTCACTGTAAGCAGGGAGGGTTAATTTGCATAGCATCAGATTTGCACCAACATATTTCCCCGTCCCGTCCCACCCGGCTATTTTTTCGTGCCACCTGGCTAGAAAAAATTTCTGGGGAGAACACTGACATATTCTCACATGTTGGTGATGTAATCCTTGGAGCCCTGGTACAGACAGCTTAAAAAGTGTATTGCCACATTAAGATTTTTAAAAAGTTCATGACTGACTGCACCACACTTGCGAGAGTGCCTTCCTGCCCGACCTAGGCTTGCGACTCCTCAGTTTTTAGTTTTCCACGGAGCTAAGTTGTGTTTTTTGAATGTCATTCAATTTTGCCTTGTTGCCTTCCCGCTCTCGTGTATTTTCTTTTCTCCCTTTTTTCTTTCTTTAAAAAAAAAAATAAATAAATCAGGGATTATTTTTTTCCTCTTGCAGGCAGAGAGCTAGAGGAGGTGAAAGTGATATGAGTGAGGGTAGGAGAAGTGAGGGGGCACCTGCTGCTGTGACGTGGGTGAAGTTCAAGCAGGAAGAGACTGGATGATCGAATGAGAGGGAGAAAGTGTTGGATCTTTAGAGTGGAGAAGAGGATAAGAGAAAGGGAGAGGCAATGGGTTTAAAGAGTGAGTGGTGAGGTGTTAAGGGATTCAGTGACTTGGGGAGAGATTGGGGATCGTTAATACCAGTAGGAGGGGGAGTAAGGGAGTCATAACAATGGAAGGAGGAAGAGGAACAAGGAAGAAACAGTGGGCTAGTCTAGAGAGCAGAGTGTCACATGTCCATCTCAGTCATTGAGTTTGATTTGCCTGAGGTGCTCTTCCCATCGATGTCCCATCCATTGATGGGTTATAAGAAGTGTAGCAGGTGTCAACAGCCCATATCTCTCACCGACCCACATTGTTGGAGTCTGTAGTGCCTGGGCCTGGAACATCATGTTGAGTCCTGTGCATGTTGTTCATTGCTTCAGAATCATACCATCAAAAACCACAAATTAAAGCAGGAAAAGTTATTTGGCACCAGCATGAACGTTGATAAAACTTCCCAGTCATCAAATCAACACTGGTGTCAGAGGACATCGCTCCCTCTGGTAAGCCTGTTAAGAAGCCACCAGCTTCCCGGTCCGTGTTGCAGGCCACTATGGCATCGAGTCCAATCATGCCAGCCAAGTGATAACCTCTCTTAAGACTCGCTTCTTTTCCATCGGAGTTACCTTCTCCGAGGCGAGCCGAGACACCTTTGGTACCGGCAGAAAAGCTGACAGTACTGGTGCTGTCTTTTTGGGAAAAGCTGGATGCATTTTTTCAACTTAGAATTTGGTGACTTGTTTCACCTTATGATCTCTGCACTGACTGCTCTGGTACCAGCTCAGCCTGAGCATGACACTGTGAGGTCTGGCTCTTCGGTACCTCATCGAAGCACCTCTTAACACCGATCATCTCATCAATACTGCACAGCATCTTCTTCTCATTCAAGTTCATCAAGACATTGTCGATCATTGCCTTCTCATTCCAGCAAATGTTCTTCCAAGAGGAAACAACATTCTCTTGCAGATGCTTCCCAATGTCACAGGTCTCTAACACTGATCCCATGTAAGAAACATCACTCTTCTCATCATGCTTCTAAACATACCAAGTCTTCCACACTGACTTCGTCCAAAAAGAAGCATCCTCCTGACCATGCTTCTAAACATTCACAGTCCCCAACTTCAGCTTCGACTTCATCATCTGATGGGTATCGGTGCAAACAATTCATCTTCACAACCGTATGGAGAAGTCCGCATCTTCAGTTTGATTCAGATGCTGACTTCTCCATTTCCTCTACTGAGGTTTGTGACACATCTGAGGAAAAATCTCCATGCCGGTCTCCTCCTAGAGTGAAATCTCTCACTGAGAGACTTTCTGCCACCAAATTTATTAGACAATTGGGTAAATATCTCTCTGTCAAACTTGAGGCTGATTCTGCATATAGTGCTGAATTTTTAGAGATGCTACATTATGACAGCCTCCTAAAGAGCTCTTAAAACTCCCATTGCATGGAATCCTTAAAGAGACTCTTCATAAGAACTGGGAGATCCTTCTCACTATACCTGCGGCTCCCAGAAAGTTGGACTCTCTTTACAAAATCATCTGTATTCCAGGTTTTGACAAGCAACAGCTTCAGCACCAATCATTAGTAGTGGAATCTACTTTAAAGAAGTCTAATCCATCCAGAGTTTAAACCAGAATTCCCTGTTGGCAAACATGGTCATTAATTACAATTTCTATTTTTCCTGTTACATGAAACATCTTCTAAATAAATTTCCTTCTTTTAAGAAATATCTTCTTACTAAACATCTGAAGGAGTTTCAGTCCATTATTCACACTCTCATTCAACTATGGAAGTATATGGCCCTATCTGCTTACGATACTTTTGAATTTCCAGGACCTCTGCCATGTCTGTAGCCATGAGATGCTTAGCCTGGTTTCAAGTGGCAAATATGGATACTAATTAGAGAATGATATGATAGCAATTACCCGCGGCAACCCACCGAAACGGTATGTGTGGGGGTAGTGCTCACTGTGGGCACGTGGACAAGGCCATCCACCGCCCCATGGAGCGGTGAATGGCCTTGCCCCGCAGTTAAGGGAGGGAAGGCACACGGTCAACGATCGCATACGGCTCCCTACCTACCTATGGCCAAATCTATCTCCCTTCCCCCTCCCCCTTACCTTCGCGGCGCTTTAGAAAAGAAACTTACTGAAGCAAGCAAAGCCTGCCTATGCCTGCAGTCACGTGTGTGTGGGCGGAAGCTTCTCCTCTAACGCAACTTCCAGTGAAGGGGATGGCGGGGACGGGGCGGTGAAGGGAACGGTGGTCCGGTGATAGGGCAGTGATAGGGACAGATTTTTTCCTCGTGTAATTCTCTAATACTAATCTCCAGGACAGATTGGCTAATATCCCATATTTGGGGGAAGAACATTTTGGGGACTCTATTGAAAATGCCACCCAAAATCTCACTGACCATGAGAAACATTGGAATGCTTTGGTCAAATCCAAAACAAGACCAGCTACTATAAAGTCTTTTAAACCTTCCTGTTCTTATCAGAGGCATTTTTCAACTAAACCTTCTGCTTCTGTTAGACCGCAGCAGAAGAAACAGCACAATGTACCCCATAATCTCAATCAGCAGCTCCTCTGAAGTTCACTTAGTCTTTTTGATGGGCTTCTAGAGAGCATAGCCACTGTTCCTTTGTTTCATTCCCTCCTACAGCCAATCAGAGGTCGTTTTCAACTCTATTTTCAGCGATGGGAGTTGATGACCATAGACTTCTGGGTTCTAAGGGTCATTCAGGAGAGGTACTCTCTTCATTTCCTCACTGTTCCTCCAGATGATCCTCCAAGAGAGTCTTTTTCAAACCCTTATCAGACATCTCTTCTTCTTCAGGAAATAGATTCTTTTCTCCTTCTCAATGCCATCGAGAATATACCCTAAGCACAGAAGAACCAAGGATTTTACTCCCACTATTTTCTTGTCCCAAAGAAGATGGGAGGTCATCGACTGATCTTAAATCTCAGAGGCCTCAACAAATTTCTAGTCAAGGAAAAGTTTCAGATGTCCCTGGCGACTTTGTATCCTCTTTTGGATCGCAACAATTGGCTATGCTCTCTGGACCTCATAAAGGCCTACACTCACATTCTATCCATCCAGCTTACAGGAAGTTTCTCAGGTTTCAGGTAGCACACTATCATTATCAATATAAGGTTTTACCTTTTGGCCTGGAATCCTCTCCCAGGGTGTTCACGAAGTGCCTGGTGGTAGTTGCAGCAGCCTTCAAGTTTTTCCCTACTTGGATGATTGATTCATCAAGGATATTTCTTCTCAGAGCTTCCTTTTAGCGACCCATCAGACAATACTCGTCCATAAACATTTGGGCTTCGAGATCAATTTTCCCAAGTCACAACTTTGCCCTCTCAAACGCTCCAGTTCATAGGACACAATTGGACACTATTCAGCTCAGGGCGTTTCTTCCCCAGCAGCAGCAAGATGCTTTGATTCAGCTCTGCCAGCAAATTTCTTAACTCCCATCCATCTCAGCCAGGCAAATGATGGTCATCCTGGGACACATGGCCTCCACAGTCTATGTAACTCCATTTGCAAGGCTTCACCTCTGGACACCTCAATGGTCGCTGGCATCTCTGTGGTCTCAAGCCCTCGATCCTCTTTTGCAGCACATTACAGTCACGTTGTCTCTTTGACGATCGCTACAGTGGTGGATGAGCTCTTCCAATCTTCCTAGAGGACTAATATTCCACTCACCTCCACATCTGAAGGTTCTCACCGTGGACTTATCCACTTATGCTTGGGAGGCTCATATGGAAGGGTTTCAGATTTAAGATCACTAGTCTTCCCGGGACCAGCACCATCATATCAATCTACTGGAACTCAGAGTGATTTTCAATGCTCTCAAGACTTTTCAGCATTTAGTCTCAGGTCATGTCCTTCTAGTCCGCATGAACAATCAAGTGGCCATGTAATATTTAAACAAACAAGGAGGAACAGGCTCTCTTCTTTGTCAGTAGGCCCAGAAGATTTGGTACTGGGCGATTGCTTGGAACATTTTTCTCAAAGCAATCTATATTCAAGGAAAGCAGAATTCATTAGCAGACAAACTCAGCAGAGTTCTTCAACCTCATGAATGGACAATCAACTCTCCTGTTCTTCATCAGATTTTTTCTTAATGGGGAATGCCTCACATCGACCTGTTTGCATCTCCTCAAAATCACAAGTTGCCCCACTTCTTCTCCAAACAGTATTCGACTCATCACCTGGATGCGGACACTTTCCTACTGGATTGGACACATCAGTTTTTCTATGCATTTCCTCCCATTCCTCTGGTCCTCAACAAACTTGTCAAACTCAAACAGGAATCGGCCACCATGATTCTTATAGCTCCTCGATGGCCCAGTCAGCCTTGGTTCCCCTTTCTCCTTCAACTCAGTTCCATGGAGCCAATAACTCTTCCAATTTTTTCTTCTTTTCTAACACAGTGTCAAGGATCTCTTATGCATCACAATCTTCAGTCTTTACACCTGACAGCTTGGTACCAATCGGGCTGAGCTCAGCTGATCTCCATTTTTCTCAGCCTGTTCACCTTTTCTCGGAAGCTTCCAGAAAACTTTAAATTTTTTCTTCTTGGAGTAACCTGCATCAGTAAAATCCAAAATCCATCTTTGTCTCCTCAATACTGGATTATCTGCTTCACTTCTCTGACTTTGACCTCAAATCTACTTCCATTCAAGTCCATCTCATTGCTATCAATGCTTTTCATCAACCAGTGAATGGAAAATCTCTCTCTGCTCATCCATTAATTTCCAGATTTATGAAAGGTCTTTTCAATGTCAAACCACCTCTTAAGCCACCTTCAGTGGTTTGGGACCTTAATGTGGTTCTTGCTAAATTGATGAAGCCTCCTTTTGAACCAATGTATATGGTTCATTTAAAATACCTTGTGTGGAAAGTAGTTTTTCTCTTGACCCTAACTTCTGCTCAAAGATTAAGTGAACTTCAATCGTTAGTAATGGATCCACCTTTCATAGTGTTCCATCATGATAAGGTTGTGCTTCACACTCATCTGAAGTTCCTACCAAAGTTCATCACTGATTTCCATCTCAATCGATTGTTCTTCCAGTATTTTTTTCCTAACCCTCATTCTTATCCTGGTGAAATAGCTTTTCATTCTCTGGGCTGCAAATAAGCACTCCTATAGTGGGAGGGGCCTTAGGCGCCTGGACCAATCAGGCCCTAGGATCCTGTGGGTTGGGCAGGGGAAGGGTGGGCCTACCTCATTTGGAAGGAGGCGGGCCTGCTGGCCGGACATGCGAGGAGCCTTCCGGTCCAACTTGCAGGCAAGCCCAAGGGGGGTTCCGGGGTGGGGAGGTTCATTGGGGGGGCTGGTAGGAGGGATTCGGTACCCTCCTGCCGTGATCATAAGGAGGGCCATTGGGGGGTCCGGCAGGAGGGGTTGGGTACCCTCCTGCCACTATCTTCAGGGGGATCAGGTTCTATTGGCAGAAGGGGTTGCACACCCTGCTGCTGTGATCACTGGGAGGAGGGGAGATTTGCGGCCATAGCCGCGACTGCTATACTAATCACGGCAGGGAGATCCTTGCCGCGATTAGGTATAGCGGCCGCATCTACATACTATGTAGCCAGTATTTTGCTAGCCTACATTGTAAGCGTCTCCCGTTCTGCTAGGGAGACGCGTAGGGCCGACTAGGTTTGCTTAAGGCTACCTCTTAGTCTTAGGCGAGCTTAGGCAGGCTTGCAGACCTCTCTGGACTCCCTGGAGGCGCCTTCAATATAGGTGGCCTGCCTGGGGAGCATTTTTTTTTTTTTTTAGAAAAAGTGCCTCCTGATTGGCTGATTAGATAGCTGTAGGACACCTACAGCTGCCTACAATCAGGAGCACTTTGCAGAATCAGGGCCCAAAAGTCCATTCCAGTCTGCCCATCCGCAGTAACCATTATTTCTTCCTCTCTCTAAGAAATCCCACGTGCCTATCCCACGCTTTTTTTTAATTCAGACACAGTCTCTGTCTCCACCACTTTTTCCAGGAGACTGTTCCACGCATCTACCAGCATTTCTGTAAAAAAAGTATTTCCTTAGATTAGTCCTGAGCCTATCACCTCTTAACTTCATCCTGTGCCCTCTCATTCCAGAGCTTCCTTTCAAATGAAAGAGACTTGACTCATTCACATTTATGCCACATAATTATTTAAATGTCTCTATCATATCTCCCATTAATGTAATTATATTTACCATTCCCTCTTTCCAAATTGATCCGCATTGCCTCTTCCCAGAGCTGGATTAATGGGTAGGCCCAGTACGCACGTGCCTAGGGCCCAAAACTGTCGGGGGGGGGGGGGAGGGCCACTAAAGGTAAGGTAAAAAGTTAACTCACTTTGCAATTTTTTTTTCAAATGAAAACGACCCTTCCCCCGCGACATCAACGGTGACAGCCCCCCCCTCCCCCCGGTGTCAATGGCAATACAGCCGGTTCTGCTCTAGGAAGGTCCCGCGATGACTGCGTCTGCTGGTCCATTCCCTTCCGATGTCACTTCTTCTGGAGCAAGTAAGTGATTTCGGAAGGGGATGGACCTTCCTGGAGCATTGTCGACTGCGTTGCTGTCCATGCCGCCAGCTGTTCTAATGATTTCTGCTTTCGGGCTGCCTTTTGCCAAGGAGCTTAGAGTACAGATCCGGAAGCACGGGACTTTGCATTTGTTTGGAGGGAGAGAGAAAGAAGCATGGAAGGGTGGTGGAGGGAGAGAAAGGGGGCAGATGCTGATGGAATTGGTGTGTAGGTAAAGGGGAGAGAGACATAAGGGGGAAAGATACTGGAGGGAATTGGGTTGGAGGGAAAGAAAGGGGCAGATGCTGATGGAAGTGGGGGGAAGGGAGAGGAGGGAGTGAAATACCAGACCTTGGGGGTGTGGAAGAG
This sequence comes from Geotrypetes seraphini, assembly GCF_902459505.1. Lineage (NCBI taxonomy): Eukaryota > Metazoa > Chordata > Amphibia > Gymnophiona > Dermophiidae > Geotrypetes > Geotrypetes seraphini. Next base: position 108,630,919 of record NC_047089.1, on the reverse strand, counting down.
GGAAGGTAAGGAGAGGAAAGAGATGCCAGGGAAGGGAAGAAGATGGATACCAGACCAATGGGGGTGAAGGGAGAGAAGATGCCATATAGAAGGGGCAGAAAGAGGGTAGACAGTGGATGAAATGAAGAGAGTGACAAGAAGATGAGGAAAGCAGAAACCAGATAAGACACGGTAGAAAAAAATGTTTGTTTGTTTTTTTGCTATAGGGGAGATGCATCGCTGTTTCTGTGGTGCTGCATTTTTTGCAGAGTTCAGCTTCTTGGTGGTTCAATTTAACCTTTGTCTATGTATTTCTATTTTATCCCCCCTTTTGCAAAACCATAGAGCATTTTTTTACTGCTGGCCGTGGTGGTAACAGCTCCAACGCTCAGAATTCTATGAGCATCTGAGCTGTTACCACCAAGGCTAAAAACCACACTACAATTTTGTAAAAGGGGGAGGAGTTAATTTGTGATTACATATTCCATACTAGGTGAAGGTTTTTTCTGTGTTCTGTGTGTTCGAAAGACATGGTTTTCTGTTAGAATTGACTTAATGAAACATTAATGAGAGACAATATGAATATGAGAAGAAAATTGGAAGCTTTGGACAATCTTTCTCGCAAATAATAATCTCAGGTTAATTAACTTCCCTAGAGTGGCAACAATACCTCCGAGAGAAATGATGAAAAGGTATATGATAGAAATATTGGGTATATCAGAAGAATTGCTTCCACCTTTTGCTCAGGTTTATTATCTGCCCACACGAAGGGTTGAAGGACAACATCAAGAACCACAACAATCATCATCAGAAGTCCAACAGAACTTAAATGTTTCACTGATGTTGGAACAGTCGGATAAGGAAATTGCGACACCTGCAACTTTACTTCTTACTGTTGCCTTGGCACCAGATAAAAACTGGTTGCTGAGACTTTACTTTAAAAACAAGTCAAAAGAATTTTTGGGATTTAAAATACAAATATTTCCGGATCTGGCACGAGACACCCAGAAGCGTCACCGTGAATTTTTGATTTTAAAGCCGGGAGTTATTGCTCTTGGAGCCTCCTTCTTTTTAAGACACCCATGCAAATGTGTGATATTATATCAAAAGCAAAAATATGTTTTCTTTGATCCTATACAACTGACAACCTTTCTGTCAGCTGCACACCTGAAAGCTGAGATAACAATAACAATATGAGTGCTCATTGTTTGATTTGGTCACTTCCTCAGCTATCAGTATCCCTGTTTTTCCTTTTTCTTTATATTACTATGATTTTCTTATTGGCTCACTGCTTTACATCTTGGATTTATGAATTGAGGACTTGAGGAGGAGATTATGATTATTTTTACCTTGATTATAATTAATATTTACTTGGAATGTGTATTTTTCTTTAAAGCCTCTCCTTTCTGTACAAGTATATACTTGACTGTTTATTTGAAAATTGATAAATTAAAAAAAAAAAAAAAGAATTGACTGTGCAGGATTGATCTGTACTAGTCTAGCTTATTTAGTTTTACAATGGGTGTATTGATGTTGTACTGCTCACTGCAGTTTTTCTAGGTACACTCTTGTGCGACGTGTGGATTGTTTCTAAAAATCATGTTTTTCATACAGATGGGGGTATCAAAAAAATTATGGGCCCCGGGTGTCCCATATGCTGGGTAGGCCACTGTGCTGAGGTTTTGCTTTTTCCCTTGGAAAAAAAATGACACACTTGTGACATCGGCATCTCCCCTCTCTCTGTGCTACTAATTAAAAATAATAAATAGTAATACCATTGATTGGCAGCAGCGAGAAGGGGGCAGTGGCTGCCGTGCAGGGCAGGAGAAGGAGGAGGCAGTGGCTGGAAGTGGCACAGGGCACAGTTCCACGGGCTGCTCTGGGGAGGACTAGATTTTAAAGTGAATCCTGCGGTGGTGTCTTTGGCTAGTTACAGCCTGGAGATCAAGGCGAGCTGCAGGTGAGGATCTGCCCAGGGATTGTGTCATGGGATCCGGGGAGGGCGGGAGCTGCAGGCAGATAGGTGATCCTCCTGTCTAGGGAACGCTGGCTGCAGACGGGGTGGTAGATGGGGATGTCGTGTTTAATATAGTAACATAGTAACATAGACAGCAGATAAAGACCTGAACGGTCCGTCCAGTCTGCCCATAAGTTATACCAAATACATGATTAGATTAACTAGACTCTTCCTTGGGGGCGGGGCAGGGCATGGGTGGGGCATGGGCAGATATAGAGGGCCACGTGTACTTGTGTGCCTAGGGGCCCTCGAAGAATTAATCCTGCCCTGCCTCTTCCTTGCCCTGCAGATCCTGCAATTGTGTGGCTTTAATAAGATCTTTTTTTTTTTTTTTTTTTTTTTTTATTTATCAAATTTTTACATGTTATAAATCAAGTATCCACTTGTACAGAAAGTTGAAGAAAAGCAAGAAAATAATACTCAAAGGTAAAATACATAATAATCAAATAAAATAAAATAAATGTTTAGCTTAAATTCAGCTCAAGTCCTCAACAATAGATCCAAGAAGGATAAGGCGGACATATCTGCAACCGCAAGGAGAGGTGCCAAATTTTGCAAGAGTTCACGAGATTACGTACACATGCACAAGTTGCACTGCCTCCAATGGTTACCTTACGTTCTGGAACGTTGCCCGCCTCACTGCAGTAACTTCACACAAGTGCTTTCCTGTGTCTGTACGCGATTGTCCTCTCCACTCTACCTCACAATTGCATACAGATGCAGGAAAGTGCTTGCGTGAGGTTACAGCAGTGAGGCAGACAATGTTCCAGAACAATGGTAACATACTGAGGTCCTCAAAAAGTACCTGGCAGGCCGCATGTGGCCCCTGTGCCGCGAGTTTGAGACCATTGGTGTAGAGATATACAGTGGTTTACTTACCTGAGGGCTTATACTCACCCATTGCTTCTGGTTTAAAGCCCTCTTCAGTAGATTAGCCAGCCTGCTGCCGAAGACACTTCTTCCCTTCTTTGATAGATGCATACCATCCCTGCTTAGTAGCCCTTAGAAAATCATCACATTGTCCAGGAAGCCAAAACTCTCTCCGACACCATCCACATAGCCACACATTCATCTCCGAGAAGTAAGCTTCTCTGCCCTGGACTTTACTCTCGACAGGGAGGATGGACAAGAATACCACCTGCATACCTGACTGCTTCATCTTCTCTCCCAGAAATACAGTTACTTTTGATACATTTACAGGGATACCTGGTATACTCATTAGTGCCAACATGGATGAGCAGCATTGGATAATAGTCTTGAAGAGGCTTGATGAGTCTCGGCAAACTCTCCGTAACATCTTGGATTTCAGCACCAGGCAGACAGCGTACCTCCTGGGACATCATGTCTGGTTTGCATATGGACGTTCTGTACCCCTCAGAAGGTAATTGCCAACCACCACCACCTTACGTCTCCTAGTGGTCACGGATCCAGCAATTTTGGGGATTTCAAGCTTTGGTCCTTACTCTCCCTGGGATGCTCTCATCTCCTCCTCTTCCAGGGTAGTATACCGGTTCTTCAGTTCCAGGGCAGGTGGAGTCACAGTACTAATCATGCAGGGTTCCATAATCTGAGTCCAGCTGTCTTCACTCAGCACAGCCAGGGCCGGCGTTAGGGGAGGGCATACAGGGAAGCTGCCCTGAACACCACAGCTCCAGGGGGTCCCACACTCTGGGCATCTCTTCCCCTCATCAGGCCATCTTCCTCCCTTCCCATCACCTTCGACACCATAGATCATGACTTACTGTTACAAAGACTAGAATCCATAGGCATAACAGACAATGTCCTAAAATGGTTTACTTCTTATCTCGCTGATCGCACTTCCTCTGTTAAATTTAAAAACGAAACATCTATATCTCACTCTTCCACATTTGGCATCCCTCAAGGATCCATCTTATCTCCTCTTCTGTTTAATATATTTCTTTCTCCACTGTTAAGCCTTTGCCAATCTATAGGCTTTACCCCATTTGCATACGCTGATGACGTTCAACTTATTCATCCTTTAGATCCTAAATGTGATAATGAAATCAAATCCATTAATCACAAATTAGAAATAATTCATTCTTGGCTTAACACTAACAAATTGGCACTTAACATAAAGAAGACGAAAGCCGTATTATTTACTTGGAGGAACGATATAACTTTATCAATCCCATTCATTCTTAATAACATCATACTTAATCTAGTTCCATCAGTTAAGATTCTTGGTGTACTAATTGATGAGAAATTCACTTACCACGATCATATTTCTCTTACGGTTAAAAACTGCTTTTATAAATTACGCCGTATTAGATCAATATCCAAATTTCTGACCCCTAAATCTATCACAATACTAATTCATTCATTAGTAATATCGAAACTCGATTACTGCAATTCTCTCTTTCTCAACATATCATTAAAAGAAAAAAGGAGATTACAATTGATTCAAAATACTTCAATAAAATTAATATACAATGCAAAGAAATATGATCATGTTTCCCCGTTGTTAATAGACTCTCATTGGTTACCTATTAGCCATAGAATCACATTTAAAATAATAATACTTATCTTTAAAACTTTAGCATGCGGCGAACCTCAATTTATTTCCAGACTCTTGATACCTTATAACACACAACGTTCACTTCGCTCTTCCAACCAGAATCTTCTTTCAGTTCCTTCCCTAAAAATCATCGGTACTAGAAGGGCCGACATCTTTTCGGTGACTGGTCCCCTATGGTGGAACGCCCTTCCCCAATACATTCGTAACGAAAAAGATATTTTAATATTTAAAAAACTTTTAAAATCTTATTTATTTAGAGATGCTTTTAATGTTTAAAGTATAATAAATTTAATATTGCTGAGGTTATTACTTCCCTTACCTACTGTTATTTCCTTATTCTACCCCAAACAAAAATTGTAACTTTTATCTTTTCCTTCCCACTGTATGTTTGTTCAAGTTAAATGTTCTTATGTTAAAATGTCAACCCCTTTGCACTTGATATATTTTTTGTTATGTACATCGCTTAGTGATTATAATAGGCGATTTATCAAATTGTGTTAATAAACTTGATAAACTTGATAAACCTTCACAGGTGCTTTTCAGAATCAAAGTTTTCTCTCTGAGGGATGCATCTCTCTCTCGTTCATGATCTCCATTATGTCTCTTCTCCATTCCCTTCTTCAATTTCCTGCATCTTTTTTCCAGGATTCCTTGATGTCCAGCATGTCTGTTCTTCCTATGCACTTGTTGATCTAATAAATATTCGCCCTGCCTTCCCCCCATTATCCACAGCATCTCTCTTCTCCCTCTGCCTCTCCATGTTGTACAGTATGTCTGCCTTTCTCCCTTACTAGTTTATAAATTCAAAATCCAACTTATTCCCTCACTCTCTCTTAACCATTCCCTCCACCCCATATAACAAATTCCCCTCTTCCCACACCCCCAGCCAGGGCAGGATTAATTTGTCAAGGCCCCCTGCCCCACCCCTTGTACTTACCCATTTTCTTATTTACTTCTTTATTTCCACTTTATTTCTTTTTTACTTAAGAACATAAGAACATAAGCAGTGCCTCTGCTGGGTCAGACCAGAGGTCCATCGTGCCCAGCAGTCCGCTCTCGCGGCGGCCCAACAGGTCCAGTACCTGTGCAGTAATCCTCTATCTATACCCCTCTATCCCCTTTTCCAGTAGGTAATTGTCTAATCCTTTCTTAAACCCCATTACTGTACTCTGCCCTATCACGTCCTCTGGAAGCGCATTCCAGGTGTCCACCACACGTTGGGTAAAGAACTTCCTAGCATTCGTTTTGAATCTGTCCCCTTCTATCTTTTCCGAGTGCCCTCTTGTTCTTTTATTTTTTGAAAGTTTGAAGAATCTGTCTCTCTCTACTTTCTCTATGCCCTTTATGATCTTGTAAGTTTCTATCAAATCCCCTCTAAGTCTCCTCTTCTCCAGAGAAAAGAGACCCAATTTCTCCAATCTCTCAGCGTATGAAAGGTTTTCCATACCTTTTATCAAAACAAATAACAAAGATTACCATACCAGTGCCAGTGTACAGTTTTTCTTCTATGCAACCTCCAAACATCTCTGAATAAATCCCCCCTTCCTTCCTAAAGGAAGAGATCTTCAGCTGGCAGTGCATTGGGAAGCCCACCAATTTATATTTTGCATTTGAGTAGGAGGCATGGGACATGGCAGGAAGAAAATTTAGTGCCTGCTATTTTATTGGACTAATACATTTCTCAATTGGCATTCATAGGTTAAAACCTCTTTCTTCAGGTCAGTAAACTATACAGTATCCCTGTCCTGTCCTGAGGAAAGGAGTTATGGTCTGTGAATTAGTAAAAAATGTAATAAAATTAGTCCAATAAACAGGGTCACCTTATTTCCATAAACAAATAAAACAAAGAAATTTATTTCTGCCTTTGTTGTCTGGTTTCTGTTTTCCTCATCTTCTCATCATTCTCTTCCTTCCATCCAATGTCTGCCCTATCTTTGCCTCTTCCATATGGCATCTGCTTTCTTTCTATGCCTCTTCAAGAAACTGTTTGCCTCCCCCCCCTCCCGGTCTGGCACCCATCTTCTTCCCTCCACTCCCCCCATGGTCTGGCATCTCTGTCTTCTTCCCTTCTATCTCTCCCACCCTCCCCCAGGTGGTTTTTAGCATTTTTCTCCTCCTTTCCTCCCCCCTACCTTGGTATCTCTCTCTCTTCTCCCTTTCCTTTTCTGCTCTTTCTTCTCAATTTGTTTTCTACCTTTTATCTACTTACTTTCCAGTCCTCAATTTCCATTTTATTGTATTTAACTATAACTCGCCACCTCTTTCCCTCACCCCTTCCAGTATCTCACTAACTCTAACCTCTTCCCCCAATCCAGCATGCACCCTTTTTTCTTTATCCCTTCCTTCCATACAGTATGTGCTTTCTCTCTCCTCTCCAATTCCTTCCAGAGTCTGCTCCCCTCTCTCTCCTCTCCACTTCCATCCAGCCTCTGTTCCCCTCTTGCTCCCCTCCCATCCAGAGTCAGCTCCCCTTTCGCTCCTCCCCACTTCCTTCCATTGTCTGTTCCCTCTCTCTCCACTTTCAGCGTCTGCTCCCCTTTCTCTCCTCCCCACTTCCCTTCAGTGTCTGTTCCCCTCTCTCCCTTCCCCATATCCATCCAGTGACTGTTCTACCTTCTATCTCCAATTCTTTTCAGCGTATGCTCCCCTCTCTCTCCCCTCCTCACTTCTCTTCAGCTCCACTCAAACTCTTCCCCTCATCAGGCCATCTTTCTCCCTTCCCCTCACCTTGGCAAGCGCTTTTCAGAATCAAAGTTCTCTCTCTCAGAGGGGTCCGGACACGGCAGCCATTATCACAAGTCGCTCATGGCTGCCCCAAAGCTTTTCCTCTGATGCAATTTCCTGTTTCCGCCTGGGCGACTTATGTCAGAGGAGAAGTTTTGGAGTAGCCGCGCACGACTTGTGAGAATGGCTGCAGCATCCGGGCCCCTCAGAGAGAGAAAACTGATCCTGAAAAGCGCCCACAAAGGTGATGGAAAGGTAGGGAGCTTGCTTGATGAAGGGAAGAGATGCCCTGACTGAGTGCCCACCTGGAGCTGAGGGGCACTGGACAGCTTTCATGAATGCCCTCCCCTAATACCAGCCCTAGCTGTGCTGAAGGAAGACAGCTGGATTTGGATTAAAGAACCCTCGCATATCCAGCAAGATTCTAGCAAGTCCTATGCTTTTCATGGTGAAAGAGTGCAGGGAATAGATGTTTCCTCACTAATAGGTTGTGAAAGATACAGAATCCAGGTGTAAACAACCCTTTTTGAGGTCAGAATTGCAGGATCCTGGCATATCCTGTGCTTCTGATAGGGAAAGAGTGTATGGCTCCCAATAAGCCATCGAATCACATTTAAAATATTACTTCTAGTTTTCAAAGCCCTAAACTACAAGGAACCACAGTTCATTACCAGGATGCTTACTCCATATAACGCAGTTCGAACTCTTCGGTCATAATCCAATAATTTATTAACAGTTTCATCCTTGAAAATAATCGGAACCAGAAGACAGGATATGTTTTCGGTTATAGCACCTTTTCTTTGGAACTCCATTCCTCAATTTATTAGAAATGAAAAAGACCTTGTCTCCTTTAAAAAATCCCTAAAAACGTATCTCTTCAAAGACGCTTTTAATCTATGATTTCATCAGCCAAATTTTTTTTTCCTATTCCCCCTTATGTTATTTTCCCTTTTATGTTTTTCAACTCCTTAAAAGAAATTGTAACTTTTTCCTTCTTCCCTTCCCGACTCATGTATAGTCTTATTTAGTTTGTCCTTTATTTGTTATTTTATTAGTTGTTATTATTTTAATTTGTATTGTACATCGCTTAGGAAATTAAATAAGCGATTTTAATAAAACTTGAAACTTGGAATGGATGTTTTCCTGCCTTATAGGTGGTTAAGAGTGCTGAATCTAGATAGATGCAGCCCTTCCTAGAATTGCAAGATCCTGGTACATCCTGGCATATCCTGTGCTTCTGATAGAGAAAGAGTGTATGGAATGGATGTTTTCTGCCTTATAGGTGGTTGAGGGTGCTGAAATCAGATAGATGCAGCCCTTCCTGGGGTCAGAATTGCAGGATCCTGACAGATCCTGCTAGATCATGGATATCCTGCAAATCCTGTACATCCTGGCATATCCTGTGATTCTGATGGGGAAAGAGTGCATGGAATGGATGTTTTCTGCCTTATAGGTGGTTAAGGGTGCTGAATCCAGATAGATGTAGCCCTTCCTAGAGTCAGAATTGCAGGATCCTGGTACATCGTGACACATCCTGGCATATCCTGTGCTTTTGATAGGGAAAAAGTGTATGGAATGGATGTTCCCTGCCTTATAGGTGGTTGAGGGTTCTGAAACCAGATAGATGCTGCCCTTCCTGGGGTCAGAATTGCAATATCCTGGTACGGAATATTGTGCACCTTGCCCTAGCCCTCTATGTTTAAGAGGGCAGTCTGCTCTTACTCCCAGCGTGTTCTGTCAACCAATTTTGGATACTATTTAAAGGAGGCCAGGTGGCACTGCTAGAGCCAGAATGAGAGGGCTGGGGTGTACTCAGGTAGGGTTACCAGATTACCCATTTGGAAATCCGGACCACCTAGACCCACCCAGTTCCACCCATTCCTGTTCCATCATGTCCCCATCCCGCCGCCATCCCACCCTAACCCTGCCACACTGCTTACCGGGTTTTCAAAAGCCATCCGTATCTCCAGACGTTCTCAAAAGGAGGGCATTTCTGGGGAAACCTGGATGTCTCATAACCCTACAGTTAGGTATCCCTCAAAGCTACACAAAAAGCAAAACTGTGTTGCAGCTGGTGTAACTGCAGGCAGAAGCATTTTGCACTTCTTTTACAGGATGTCTGAAGTTAATTTATATTCTGGGTTAAAGTTGAAAAACTCATGTCCAAGAAACATGGGGAGAGGACAATAATCTATAGTGCACCTTGGATTCATGTTAATTTTGAACCCAAGCATTTTCTGGTAGAAGACAGATTCCACCTTTTCAACAGTGTCACACTTTAGTCCATCCAGAAGGTGTTGATCAGGTTTAGAAATATTAATGGTCTGCTGCACTGTTTAAAAGACAGTAACATTAACTTGCCTAGGGGAGCGTGTGGCACTGTGATTAAATCTACAGCCTCAGCACGCTGAGGTTGTGGGTACAAACCCAGGCTGCTCATTGTGACCCTGGGATAGTCTCTTAAACCCCCCCCCCCCCCATGAACATTAGATTGATTGTGAGCCCCATTTTTCTTTCTTTCTTTTTTTTTTTAATTTTTTTAATATCGTGTTTATTGAGACAAAGGACAACTGGACAGCAACAGCCCAGGACATAGCATCAATATAAACATGACGGCAAACAAACATGAGCAGAATGGTACAAGTAAGAAGAATGAACTCGCAAAGCACTCAAAAGATAACATAGAACCACAACATGGGCAATGGAAAAAGGCTTGCAAGGCTCGCAGACCAGCGCCCTCCGTCCATTTTGAATATAGAGAACAAACAACCCAAATCCCCAAACGATTCAGGACAAGCATACCACAGCTATACGCATCACACCCAGCCAAACATAAACTCAGCCATACTCCACAGGCGTACCCAGCCACTCACACACTCACAACCACACACTCTCTCTGCCGGCAACGGTACATTGTAAACATAAGTGGAAAAATGATCCAGCAATCCACACAATCTGACCTAAAAGAACAGTCTATAGCAACGAGGCATCCATATCCAAAAACTGCTGCCAGAGGGAGCAGTAAGACTTCCAGTGGTCCTGTGTTCGGGACTCATAAGTGTCCAACTCAAAGCGGGCTTGCTGTTGCATCATGGTCACCCACAGGGTGTAGGACGGAGCCTCCTCAGAAGTCCAATATTTCAAAAGAAGTTTTTCCCCCACAAGAACTGCATATAAAACAAATTTCTGGGAAGGGAAATCCAAACCATGGTGTTGGAGGTCACAGACATCCCCCAACAGCAGAGCAGGTGCATTCCAAGGTAACGTGCACTGCAGTAGAACAGCCAAACACCGCCTAACTGAGGTCCAGAAAGCCAGTTTTGAACAAACAAAGAAGGAGTGAAGGAAATTACCCCTATGGGTTTTACATTTAAGACTCTTATCATCAGGCCATAACCCCATGACATATCCCCGGGCTCGGGTAAGGTAAAAACGATGCAAAAGTTGGTACTGTGTCTCTTGCAAGGTCGCCGCTTTCACATGGAGGTATAACGTTTGGAAAAAGAGTCGGATGTCATGGAGGGATACCTCCATCTCAAGTTCGGCAGCCCATTCTCTCACCAAAGTGTGAAGACAACTCTCCCCAATTTTATCCCTCCCTGCGCTATACCAAGTGGATATTTTATTGGTCTCTGTGGGGGTGGAGAGGAAAATCGTGTCCAAAGTGCCATATCCCCAGCTAGCCCCATGAGTGCGCACTAATGTATGATAAAAGTGGTGAATTTGGAGATAAGTGTAAAAGTGAGCAGGAGGTAAAGACCACGATGTTTGCATTTGAGCGAAAGAAGGGAACTCCCCGCCCCCCAATGCCAGTACATCACCCAGGGTCATAGCGCATTCCGAGCATCCGCTCAAACCCGCCAGACCCCCCACCCCGGGAGCAAAAATAGGAGTATGGAGAAGAGAAAGAAAGGGAGAAACACTAGGCGACTTGCTCTGCTGCACACGCCACCATCGCCAGGCTTTACGAAAAGGGAGAAGGAATGGAAGAAAGGGAGTGCAAAGCCCCCCACCCCTGCCTCCCACCCCATGAACGAAAGACGAAAAAGACCAGGGTGCACAACAATCCTCCAGCAAGGCTGCTGGGGAATAACGACGCGAAGATACCAGTTGTTCATGGATCCAGCGGAGAAGCGCCGCCACATTGTAAACACGAAGAGCAGGTAGGCCTAAACCCCCTCTGTCTCTACTCTGGGACAGTTTAAGAGCATTGATGCAGGCCACTTTCCCCTTCCAGACAAAAGAGCGGACAATAGATTGGTAAGAACGCTAGTCCGTACGGGAAATCCAGACGGGAATTGTTTGTAATGGGTATAGCAGTTTCGGAAATAACACCATTTTAACCAAGGCCACACGACCCAGCAGGGAAAGGGGGAGTGAGTGCCATTTGAGACAAAGGGCTTTAATCCTTCCAATGGTGGCGGTGACGTTGGCATCATACAATTTACGATGGTCTCTATAAAGCATGATGCCTAAATATTTCAGTTTCCCAGGTGCTATACCCACGCCCAATCCCTGACACCAAGGTTCCACAGCGGAGTTTCCTAACAAAAGAGCCTCCGTTTTCTCGAAATTAATTTTAAGACCGGAAAAAACGCCATAAGAGCGAATAATCGACATTAGGGCTGGCATAGTCCGGTCAGCATGGTTAACATATAAGAGCATGTCGTCAGCGAACATGCTAATGCAAAATTCCCGGCTACCCACCCGGAGTCCCTCCAGCTGGGTGTCCTGACGGATCTGGGCAGCTAAGGGCTCCAAGGAGAGAAGAAAGAGAAGTGGCGAGAGGGGACAACCTTGCCGTGTACCCCTCCCGAGAGGGAAGGGATCCGAAACTCCACCATTCACCAACAATTGGGAGTGAGGATTATGATACAACGCTAACAACCAAGCAATGAAATCTCCTCGGATACCAAAACGTTCAAGGGTCCCAAAGAGATGGGTCCAGGAGACCATGTCAAACGCCTTCTCCACATCCAAACTGGTAATGAGCGCTCTGTCGGCTAGGTCATGAGGAGACTGTAGCACCGCAAGGACCTTCAAAAGGTTCATTGAGGCATGTCTGCCTGGTACAAAGCCCACCTGGTCTTCATGAATGAGCGAAGGCAGAAAAGCATTGAGTTGTGCTGCAAGTATACTCGCCAAAATTTTGATATCCTGGTTGAGAAGTGATATAGGCCTATAAGATCCCAGAGCATCAAGTGGCCGCCCAGGCTTGGGAAGAATGATGACATGAGCTCTATTGTGAGAATCCCCTGGAGGGGTAGCAGTGCGGAGACCCATAAAGTAGTTCTGTAAAGAGAATAAGGCTGAAGGTTCCAAAAGTTTATAAAATTCTGGGCCCAGACCATCAGGTCCGGAGTCTTGGCTAGCTTAAGTTTTTTGATGGCCACCTGCAGCTCCTCGCCTGTAATGGGGCCATTAAGAGCAGCGCGTTGGACATCATTTAAACTAGGGAGAGAAATGCCCTGAAAGAACTGGTCACTAGCGGCCGCATCGTATGGTTGAGCGGCATAAAGGTCGGAGTAAAAGTTCACAAATTGTTGTGTAATAGCTTGATGGGTAATATGAGTAGTTCCCTGTTTGTCTTTGATAACAGTTATAGTGTGTCGCGCTTTATGAGGTCGCACCAAATTGGCTAACAGCCGCCCCGTTTTATCACCCCACCGGTGTAGTTTATATTTATAGCAATAAATGTTACGGCTAGCTCGCTGATTTAAAAGAAGATTAATTTTAGATTTAAGAGTACTCACGACCTTTCTGGTATCATCATCAAGTCGAGAAATATGAAGAGTCCTATAAGCAGCAAGATCTCTGGACAAAGAAAGAAGTTCACTATCACGTCGTTTTTTCAAGGAGGCAGAGTAAGCCAGAATATGTCCCTGCATGACCACCTTAACAGCTTCCCAATAGATAACGGGGACTGCATCCTCCACAGAGTTGGTGTGAACAAATTAATCCCACTTCTTCTGGAAAAACTCACGGAATGAAGCGTCAATGAAGAGGTGGGGAGACATACGCCAAACTCGACCTACTGCCGGAGAGCCAAACTGTAAGGTAAGGCCTAAAAGAGCATGATCAGAAATCAGCGGTGCAGAAATGCTGGTATCCGTGAGATAAGGGAAGAACGAAGCAGAGATAAGGATATAATCAATGCGCGAATAAGTCGAGTGGGGGTGGGAGTAAAAAGAAAAATCGTATTCATCCGGATGCAAGACCCAAGAGTCCAGCAGACCCAGTTCCTTCATGAGGAAGTGCACACCTTTAGTGAAGTGTCCTTTCGGAGCCGGTTTAGCAGGTTTGTGATCCCATTGGGGGTGAGCTACAAAGTTGAAATCCCCACCCAAAATGAGCGGTTGGGGCAGAAGTGGAGCCAGGTGGCCCACCAAAGACAAAAAATGCAGGGTTATAGAGGTTTGGGGCATAGATATTACATAATACTAAAGATTTGCCCCATAGTTCCCCAACCAGGATAATGTACCGGCCATGAGGGTCAGCAATTTGGCTATGAATACGGAAGGGTATGTTTTTATGGATAAGGATAGCCACCCCACATTTCCTAGCTGTATAAGAAGCATGGCATACCTGCCCCACCCAATCCCGGCGAAGCTTACTATGTTCAATAGGCATCAGATGTGTCTCCTGTAAGTAGGCAATGTCAGTGTGTTCTCTTTTAAGATAGGCTAACAGTTTCGTATGTTTAATAGGGGAATGGATCCCATCCACATTTAGGGATTTCACTTTCAGTAAAGGCATAGCAGATAAAGAGCACAGAGTAAGCAAAAATAGATATGGAGTGAACAAATAGACCAGAGGAGGACATCCCAGCTATATCCCTCCCTGGAAAACATACACAGCATCATAAGAGAAAATGCAAACAGTAAAATACCCCAACAAGCCTCATCATACCGGCAGAGAAAACAATCATACACCCCCCTCCTCTCCCTCCCCTCCCCCACATACCCCAATCCCAAACAGAGCATGGGAAATCCCTTGCTAAACCCCCAACCATGTAGCCCCAGACCGCACCAAAGCGGACAGTGCATCGACCCCAGAGCTGCCAGATTTCGGCAAGACCAGGGCCTCCACAGAGGTAGGGTGCAAAGCAAACAAAGCCGATGGTGACATCTGCAGCATGATTAGCTTCCCAAAGTCCACTAAGACAAATTCTAGGAGAGAGAATATCGAACTGTATAAAACATAATATAACCTCCATTTAACATTTGGAACCAGAAAAGTGCAGTACACCGCACAGTGTAGCCCATGGTGAACAAGGCTCATGGAGAGACAAAGAAACATGCTGAACACTGAATAAGAGTTCTTTCAATGCCCTACTTCTGAGATGGCCACCATATAGAGCTGGAAGCATCCACCAGAGGCCCTGTATAGGTGGAAGATTCAGGGGCTCCAGTCCAAGGTCACAGTCCCACAGACCCCCACGACCACTACGACGAAGTGGGGTAGCTGTTGCTGGAAAGCAGGCTAGGTGGAAAGCAAACGTAGAAGTCTAAAGTTAGGTGGGCAACTGCCATCGGGGAAAGTGCAGCCGACTCAGGCCCCTAAGGCATCCATCCTGCCGCCCCTGCAACCCGGCACAATGAAGGGCAAGTGTCAATCGTGGCTTGCACAGCCACCTTCCCGCTGCCAACAAAGACAGAAAAAACAAAAACCGGGAAGGCATCATGGTGGCTCTCGAAAGGACTTGTGCCAGGCCGACTCAGGAAGGGTGCTGAGCCCCCTGCAGTGGAGCCGGTAAAGATTTAATAAACCTCTCCAGCTCTTCAGGTGTGTTATAGAAAGCGGTAGAATTATTATAGGTCACTCTTGCCCTTGCAGGGTACAGTAATGAGAAGCGGATGTTATGTTTAAACAACTCACTGCAATGGGGCGCCATGGCTCGTCGCTTCGAGGAGACCTGAGGCGAGAAGTCCTGGAAGTTAAGCACCTTACGACCCTCCAGAAGCAGGTTAAGATCTCGTCCCTTGCGGTATTGGGCCAGCACGCGCTCCTTTAGAGCGTAACTAAGAAAATGGGCGATGACCAGCCGGTGTCGGGAATCGTCATCTCAGCGAGGGCCCAATCTGTGAGCCCTCTCGATGGAAAATGGCTCCAGCTGGTCAGGCATAGCAAGAGCCTTGGGCAACCACTCCTCCAGCCATGTGCGCAGATCGACATCCCTGATGGAGGTGGGTATCCCCACAAACCTCAAATTCTTGCGCCGTCCTCTGTTCTCCATATCTTCAAGACATTCCCCCGTGGCTGCATTCGCTGATTCAAGCGTGCGAAGGCGTTCTTCAATATTGGCCGTTACGTCCTCCTGCTGGGCTACCCTGTCCTCGACGCGCTGGAGCTGGCCGGCTTGTGAGTCCAAACTTTTTTTGATACCTTCCATGAAGGTATGAATTGTAGCAAGCTTGTCCTCCATTACTAGGGTCAGCGAACGCGTAAGCTCTTGAACCGCCGCTGCCTCCAAGGTAAAGACCGGCACCTCGTGGTGTTCCGCCATCTTGCCGTCCTGCCCCCCTCTGCTTGTCTCTCACGGTTTGAGCCGATTTCACTGCCATCAAACCTGCCCAGCCCAGGGAAACTCAAAGGGGCAGTAGCAACACAGCGAGGCCATTCAGGGTCGCAAGGTTAGGCGGCGCGCCATTCAGTTAAAAGCGGATTTTTTGAGCGGGATATGTCGGCGCGGCCCGGAGCTACACAGAGGCACATCCGTTCACCCTCCCGGCATCACGTGCCCCTCTTTCTTTCTTTCTCTCTCCCCCTGCCTGCATACCTTTCTTTCTCTCTTCCCCTGCCCTTCTCTTTATTTCTGCCTTTCTTTCTCTGTCCCCCTGCCATCGTGCCAATTTCTCCACTTCCCCGATTCTTTTCCTATCCCCACCCCCAAACCACCAACGCGATTTCTCCATGCTGCTTCCACGAGCCAGGCCTGGCGTTGCCTTTGCGATCTTTTTCTCCCTGCTGCTCTCCAAGCCAAGCCTGGTGTGTACAAGCGCCGAGCCCACAAGATTTCACCTCTGATGTCAATTCTAACGTTGGGGAGGATGTTCCAGGCCAGCCAGGCAGCGATTGGCTGGCCCAGAACTTCTTCTCCAACGTCAGAATTGATGTCAGAGGTGAAGTCTTGTGAGTCCGGTGCTTGTACACACCAGGCCTGGCTTGGAGAAGCAGCAGGGAGAAAAAGATCGCAAAGGCAATGCAATTGACAGTGATGGAGAACGCCATCTACTTAAATCTATCAAAAAAAAGTATTCTAAGACTCCAGCTAATCCAGAATACTGCAGCCAAACTGATCTTCTCAAAACGCAAATCTGACCATGCCTCCCCACTCCTTGCCAAACTTCATTGGCTCCCAATAATCTCCAGAATCCATTTCAAATGTTCCTGCCTGGCTTTCAAGATCATTCACGGAATCCTGCCTCCTCTTATCCCACTGTCTTTCAACTCCTCCAGTCCCGACTCCTCCAGAACTGCCTTCCCCTCTCCACGCGGCATCCACTATTCAGGCAAACTGGGAAAATCCCTTCTCTTCAAAATCACAGGTCTTTGGAACGACCTCACCACCCCGCTGCGGAACCTGAGCTCCCTTCAGTTATTCCGCAAACAACTGAAAACCTGGCTTTTCAGCAAATTGTAGCTCTATCCTTCCCCCCTTTCTCTCCCCCCTTCTACACATAAGTTCATGTAATCCTTTTTCTTCTTCTCTACCCACTATTTTAAGTTCTTGTAAACCGTATCGAGCTCCATTCTCATGGAGATGATGCGGTATATAAACTTAAGGTTTAGATTAGATTAGATATCCAGGAATTTTAAGAGTTGAACATTCTCTAGAGTTAAGATGTGTTTCTTGTAATAATAAAATATAATTCTTAAGTCTAAGATAGTCCATAATTTTTTTGCATTTAAGAGTTTGATTAATTCCGTTGACATTCCATGAAGTAAATTTAAGGGACGTCATATGTATGGATAGTATACAAAGATAAACCTCGTATAGGATATGGGTCGCTCGCCCCGCCCGAAGAAAAGAAGGGAAAGAAAGGAGACATATCAAGGAAAAAGATGAAAAGATATAAGAGTTCTCTCCAGGAAAAATAGGAGAATAGTAGACAAACCAGTTCACTGAGTGTAAGGCCAAGGAGCAGAGAGGACAGGTCTCCAGTATGATAGTATAGGAAAGTCGTTGTAAGACTGGTACTTATTTTGAAAATAAGCGCAAGATGGGTTATTACTGTCACATCATGATATAACAAGTGAGAACATGTTAAACGTGGAAGATTCATTATATAAAGACATAACTATAGAATTCAACTATGAAGGTATTGTACAATTCAGTTAGAATAATGTAATAGAAAGCTCCACCGGTAGTCAGTTACTTACAAAAGAGCTATAACGGTATAAACAATATAAGATATTATTCAATATATCAAAGGTCATCCCTTATAATACATATGACATCAAGGAAGAACATGGATAACTCAATGAGATGTGTGGAGGTAATATAAAATGGGACAGAGTGAATTCATATAGCATTTTTAAAGGAGCAAAAGCTAATTGTGAAAATCAATATTTGCAGAATTAGTCATCATGGAAGAATTCATATAATTAATAAGATAAGAAGTATTATACAATGACTTTCATAATTTATAAATGTACAAATATATATAGGTCTAAATCAATATATAATAAGTGAATTCCATATGTGATATGGTTAGTAGATAAGGAAAAAGAAATTCATACAATTAGTAGATGTATATGAAAGAATTCATAAAGAGGAATGGGGAGAAATTCATATATAGTTGATGTGAGTCAAAATATTTTGATACGATATAATTTATAAAATTGATAAAACAAGAGGTATAATAAAACAATGTTCATAAAGTATAAGTGTACAGCAAAATAAGTGTCTGGATATATATATAAATAAAATAGAATGAATTCAGTATTTAATGCAGTCAGTAAACATGTAAAAAGAAATTCATACAGTTATCTGATATATATGAGAAAAAACATAAGAAGGAATGAATAGAGTGTCATATATATTTGATGTGAATTCATGATAATTGAGACTCAAATCTAGATGAAATAAATTGGTACGAAAGAATTCATGTAACTGATAAATAGATATAAACTGAACAATAGATATAATAAAATGATGTTCATAAATTTATAAATGTACTAAGAGATAGGTGTCTAGGTAAGTAGATAAATAATTAAAATAGACTGGTTTCAATAAATAATGCAGTCAGTAAACATGAAGAAGTGAATTCATACAACTGTCTGATGCATATGAGAAAATTCATAAAGAGGAATAAGTAAAACTTCATATATAGTTGATGTGTAATCATAGAAATAGAGACTCAAATTAAGATGAAATATATTAATACAAAATAATTTGCATAACTAATAAAACAAGAGGTATAATAAAATGACTGGCATAATATATAAATGTATAGATAAATAAGTGTCTAGAGTAATATATAGATAAAATAAATTGTTTTCAATATGTAATGCGTTTGACAAATAGGAAAAAGGAAATTCATGTAACTAACTGATATATATGAGAAAATTCATATAAAGGAAGAAGGAAAAATTCATATGGTTGATGTTAATTCATAATAATAGAGACTCAAATCAAAATAGAATAGGAAAGTTCATTGCATATGAAAAATAAAGTAGATTAAAAAAATAATGTGTATAAGTAATAAATGAGTCAAGCTAAAAATACATCATTAGATGAGAGAGTGAAAAAATAAGTAAGAATTTAATAAGTATATAGTGGAAAGCAGACATATATCTGGTAGTTAATGAGCAAGTGTCATAGGGAAAAGCAAAGTGTGAATATAGGGATAGGGATAACTGAATGAGCAAAGATAGTATACAACGGAATCTAAATATATGGTTGGAAAGGTTAAACATATATAATTAGGTAAGAAGTCTGATGGAATAAAGACACAGAAGTATATAGAAAGGAAAATAAAGTTGAAGCAGATCTGATAATTCATATCAATTAATAGTAACATCAGGATAAAGAAGAGTAGAGAAAGAGAGTCAAGTAAAGGAGTAGTTATGCGAGTAAAAAGGGAAACAGCATTAATAAGACAGTGGGAGGAGAAGTACAACGAAAAACACAAGGAAATATGTAGGTCATCATAAAGGATAAGGTACCGTGGTGTATAAAGGAAAATAAAGAGAAACAAACTAAGATGTAAAGAGAACAGAACAAAAGGAAATATATAAAGGGGGTAAGGAGACTATCGTGGGAATTATGACGACCAAAAACATATATGGGAAGTATAATGGAAAAGTAGGTAGGAATATCAAATAAATATATTCTATGTAAATTCAGTAAAAACCCAAGAAACTAAAGGTGAATATACGCGAAGCATAATCAGAGTCCAGCATTTATGAGAAGGGATGAGAATTAAAATATAGCAGTCTTGGTAGTAACGGGCTTGATTGAAGTGGCGGAGCACATGGTGAGTCAACCGGAGAGTAGTTATCCCATTTTGGTTTGTTGAATCCAGCGACATAGCAGATCAGGATCAAGGTAATTAACAGTTTGATTATGATGGGTTACCCGGAATCGAGCTGGATAGAAGAGGCCGTACTGGGCACCAAGGTCTTTAAGGTCCTGGCGGAGAGCTAAAAATGCTTTACGTTTTGCTGCAGTGGCGGGTGCCAGATCCGGGACTATAATAATTTTACGGCCTTGGTGGAGCATGGAAGCCCTCCCTTTAGTGGTGGTTAGGACTTGTAATGCATGTTGAAATCTTAAGACTTTGACCACTATAGGTCTGGGAGGGCCAGTTCCTTGCAGCAGCTTGGAGGGTGATCGATGAGCGCATTCAATCTCGAGTGCAGGTGAGAATTCCAGATCCAGAAACTTCGGCAGCCATGTGGTGATGAAGGATAGGATATCGTTTCCTTCAGCCCCCTCCGGCATCCCTAAGATGCGTAAATTGCATCTACGGCTACAGTTCGATAGGTCTTCAAGCTCGGTGGTAAGTTTCAATATGGCTGAAGCATTTGCATGTATGATCGGCACGTCTTTTTCTATGGCGGCCATGCGGAGGGACATCTGGTCGAATTGCTGCTGGGATGAGGCAATTTGAGCATGTATGGTTTCTAATTCAGATCTCATGTCCTTTGAAATATCTAAGTGAGTTTTCATGAGAGATTTAATGCTCTTAAGCTCTCTCAATATAGGATTCTCATCCGCATCCAGCTCTTCAGATCCACCCGCCTTTTCCGGGGACGGAGGCGCCGATTTTAGTCTTTTATTAGCTGGTTGTGGATCTGCTTTATTTTTTTTTTGTCGCCATTATATTAAACTCGAGACGTTCAGCGATGTGAATATAGATCGCAAAAATATGATGTACGTGAAAATGACAGTCTTAGACCGGAAAACTATAGAAATAGGAGAGAGCCCCAAACTCACGCAGCCATTCCGCTCAGACGCCAACCGGAAGTCCCTATTTTGTATCCTTGAAATAATTTAGAAAAGTTTGTTCAGGGGGGTAGTTGTATAAAAATTTTCTTAGTATTTGATTGAAAATTTTTTTCTTTTGTGGTGGCAAATGTAACCAGGGTTAAAAGTTTAAAAGTTATTTGAGTGTGAAAACAGGGTTTAAAGAAGCAGAGAGGATCTGGAATGTAAGAATTGTGTGTTTTTTCCTATTTTGAGAGGTTTGGCTTGTGTGTCTTGTATTGGTGCAGTTTTGAGGTTTTCTGTTGCTGATCTGCACAGGTTTGCTCAGAACTTCCTCCTATTCTAAGAACTGTTTGACTAGTATGTAAGACGTGTTTAATCTCTTGAGTCTATAATTAGAAAACTCTTGCAAAACATTGTTGGTTCCCTGAAGCAGGAGCAAAATGTGGCATGTCGGAACCTGCAAGCTATAAGATAAGTTTGCTGTTCAGATTTAAATCATAAATGCATAAAGCAAACAGTTTAGTTCGAGTGGCATATGATGTAAAAAATTCAAACAACCATACTTTTTACAAAAGTTTCTTAAATATGCGATGATTGGGCGGTGAGGCAGTAGTGTTGGGGTTCTCCCGTTATTGCCTCCATGACTCTGAGCATGACATTTACTAATAGTTGATGTATTTTTGAAACAGCACATTTTGAATACTATTTAGAGTGGTTATTCACTTGGATTCAGGATACTTGTTCTAATCACTCAACTCTTGGAAGTTTTGAGTTTATTGTGTTTATTTGACCAATCCAGAACAAGCAGTGGCTTGCCCATTGACTTTCTCAATGAACTACCTTTCCTGAGAGCTTTAGGAATTCTGTAAAAATTGGGGCATTTAAGGACAGATTCTGTATAGGACTCTGATCTCAACAGCTGAATAAGCAGCTGCTGAGAATCGCATACTGGCATCCTATAAAGAATCATGCACTAATGAACATATACCTAACCCTGCCTAATCGGCCCAATTCACTAACTAGTGCCCATGTCACAGGCACTGGTTAGAGAATTACACTGTGTCAAATGGAAACCTCTGTGAGCCATATGTCTAACCCTAATGTTGAAAATGCTGACAATAAGCAGCCCACTGCTAAGCCCAGACTTTCACAGGAAAAGAGGCAAGAACAGATTAATATCTATTTATCTTTTTCTAGGGAAGCATCTAGTAGAATAAATACAGCATAGCAAGGTTCAGGTATAACCAAGAAAGCTAAACAGGGAATTGTTGTCCTTAAAGCTAGCCAATTCCCTAGCCTGAAAAACTCCACAGAAGTCCCCATCAATGAGAGCAAAGCCCTCACATGAAACTGGTCTTAATTACCCTAGCAAAGTAGGCCAAATGGACAAAGTGCAAGCAAGGAGCTGGAAGGAATAGCTCCCACATGCCAAACCTTGTTAAATTATTGCCAAGGATGTATCTCATAGAGCCTAAAACAGACTATCCAAAGGTAGAATATGAGGAGGACCACATGTTGGTTGTTATGAGAATGATATAACTGAAGATGAAGGTGAACCAATGGATTGCAATGGAAGTTATACTGAATGTATTCCTTTGGAGAGCTGATTTAAAGTAGGAAAGGCTACAATATTGAAACAGATGTGTTATGTCAAAAGGAATGTTTAAAAAACCATAAAGTACTGACTCTAGGGTAAAAACTGTGAATGGTTGGAGAAACTGCAGCCTGTGTAGTGGTGTGCTCAGTAAGAACATAAGAAGTTGCCTCCGCTGGGTCAGACCAGAGGTCCATCCCGCCCAGCGGTCCACTCCCGTGGCGGCCCATCAGGCCTATCACCTGTACAGTGGTCACTGATTATTCCTATAACCTACCTCTACTCCTATCTGTACCCCTCAATTCCCTTATCCTCTAGGAACCTATCCAAACCTTCTTTGAAGTCTTGTAACGTGCTTTGGCCTATCACCGCCTCCGGAAGCGCGTTCCATGTGTCCTCCACCCTCTGGGTAAAAAAGAACTTCCTAGTGTTTGTTCTAAGCCTGCCCCCTTTTAATTTCTCCGAGTGCCCCCTTGTACTTGTGGTTCCCCACAGTGTGAAGAATCTGTCCCTGTCTACCTTTTCTATGCCCCTCAAGATTTTGAAGGTTTCTATCATGTCTCCCCTAAGTCTCCGCTTTTCCAGGGAGAATAGCCCCAGCTTTTTCAACCTGTCAGCATATGAGAAGTTTTCCATAATGTTGCAACTGTGTTTTACCAACACTTGGTTTAAATAAGCTCCTAAAGTAAAAGGCTTAGAATAGGGCTGTCTGGGTGCTATATAAAGGCCAAAGACTTATTCACATGGCAGCAGTGAATTATAACTTTGCTAGCTAACACCTGAAGAGTGAAGCTAAATGATAGAATAAATTCCTTTAACCAAAAGACCACTTAATGATGATGTATTAACATGAAGTTTTTTCACATCATAACCTGAAGGAGTTGGGCAGATTCACTACATCTAAGAATTTGGGTGGCAGAATCCCCCACCCTTGAGCTTACTTTCAAAGGGGATCAGGGGTGTTTTCAGGTTTGCTTAGTACAGCAGATGAAAAGAGAAAGACTGGTGGTGGCTGTTGAGGAAAATTTGCCTTCACAGCTCAAGGAAGTATACTAGGCTGGCTGAAGCCAGTGCTAAAGTTTGGCATGTGAGGTTAAGATAGAAAAGTGTTATGAACTGTAAGTGCAAAGTGATGGCAGAAGCATAGCTAAGTCGTTAGCCTGCCATTCCTTATAAAGAGTCCAGAACTGATTTAAGTCCAGGACACTGGCTCCTAAAGTCTAGCTTAAACTGAAGTGCTAAGTTGGCAGCATAAAAGAAAATGTTTTTTTTTTTTTCTTTTTTTGATTCATGACAATAAGAAGGCAAGAGGTGAAAAGGGCTGATTGAGACTCAGAGACTTTGAGTACTATTATTTGAAGAATATAAGAATAGCCTTACTGGGTCAGACCAATGGTCCATCAAACCAAGTAGCCCATTCTCATGATGGTCAATCCAGGTCCCTAGTACCAGGCCAAAACCCAAGGAGTAGCAACATTTCATGCTACCAATCTATGGCAAGCAGTAGCTTCCCCCATGTCTTTCTCAATAACAGACTATGGACTTTTCCTCAAGGAAATTGTCCAAACCTTTCTTAAAACCAGCTACGCTATCAAGTTTCAAGTTTTATGTTAATTTGATGAATCGCTTAATTTAATTGTTACTAAGCGAATTACAACAAAAAATATAACATTTATTTTAACATAATGCTTAAAAATTTTTAAAACAGTAGTTAAGACCAACAGACATACAGACCGACTGAAACAATAGGTTAAAAAAAAAAAAAAGGCGGAACTACAATTTACTATTTTTAGAGTACAGAAGAGAACCATAAATGGGAAATAAAAAACATTAGGAGGGGGAAGATGAACACCTAGAAGATAATGTAAAATTTTTTTAACACTCACTCACTCACTCACTCACTCACCAGAGCTTAACTATTCTCTGAGTGAAAAAAAGATTTCCTCCTATTGGTTTTAAATGTATTTCCCATTCCAGGTGCTATTGTTCTTGATATAGATATGTACTGTTTTATATAGCTTACTAGCTGATGGCCCGGCGTTGCACGGGTATTTAATTATAGCAATAACACTGCAAATGGATTCAAATAAAGATACTTTATAGTGGTGAATGAAATTATTTTTTTACAGCTTTATAAAAAATACAATATTCAAATTATAATGTGAAATATTTGACAAAATGAATACAATACAACTAACATAAAACTTGAATATAAACAACATTTTTAGTTTCACCTCCAGGAGCAAGAACATATAAATTCTTGGGTGAAGAGACCCCCAGAACATATCACCCCAGGTAGTGATGTATCTGCATACAAAGTTTCGTTCAAATCGGGCAAGCCGTTTTTGATTTACTGTGAGAATGGCAGCTGTTTACATTTTTTCCATTGACATGAATGGGTGAAATTTGATTTTCTG
The DNA here is from genome assembly GCF_902459505.1 of Geotrypetes seraphini. Taxonomy (NCBI): domain Eukaryota; kingdom Metazoa; phylum Chordata; class Amphibia; order Gymnophiona; family Dermophiidae; genus Geotrypetes; species Geotrypetes seraphini. The sequence goes on along the minus strand of NC_047089.1, from coordinate 108,606,214 downwards.
TTTGTAGCTCCGCCCACGTGTGCAGGTGGGCCGCGAGACCCCCAGAACATATCACCCCAGGTAGTTTGAATTACTGTGAGAATGGCAGCTTTTTACATTTTTTCCATTGACATGAATGGGAGAAATATGATATTCTTTTGTAGCTCCGCCCACGTGTGCAGGTGGGTCGCGAGACCCCCAGAACATATCACCCCAGGTAGTTTGAATTACTGTGAGAATGGCAGCTTTTTACATTTTTTCCATTGACATGAATGGGTGAAATCTGATTTTCTGTTTGTAGCTCCGCCCACGTGTGCAGGTGGGCCGCGAGACCCCCAGAACATATCACCTCAGGTAGTGAGGGATCTGCATACCAAGGTTCGTTCAAATCGGTCAAGGCGTGTTTGAATTACTGTGAGAATGGCAGCTTTTTACATTTTTTCCTTGACATGAATGGGTGAAATCTGATTTTCAGTTAGTAGCTCCGCCCACGTGTGCAGGTGGGATGCGAGACCCCCAGAACATATCACCCCAGGTAGTGAGGGATCTGCATACCAAGTTTCGTTCAAAACGGGCAAGCCGTTTTTGCGTTGGCAGCTTTTTACATTTTAGCCATTGACATGAATGGTAGAAATCTGATTTTCAGTTTGTAGCTCCGCCCACGTGTGCAGGTGGGCCGCGAGACCCCCAGAACATATCACCCCAGGTAGTGAGGGATCTGCATACCAAGTTTCGTTCAAATCGGGCAAGCCGGTTTTGCGTGATCGCGGCACATACACACACATACACATATACATACCTCCGATTTTATATATATAGATTGGGGGTTGGAGGGGGTCAGTGACCAGTGGGGGGGGTATGTGTGGGGTCATTACTTTATCCTTTCAATAGTTATTTTGTCAGTTTGGGTACTTTTTGGGCACTTAGATGCTTTTAAAACAGGTCTAGACTTGGCCATCTAAGTTCTGTCCTGGACATCTTGGGAAAGGTTCAATTATCACCGCAAGACATCCAAGTGCTAAACCCACTCAAAGCCTGCCAATATCACACATCTAACACCCCCCCACCTTCAAACTTTGTATGCACAGAGGCCTAGATAGACATCCAGAAAGTCAACTTCAAAAATTAGCACTTGGACATTTTGGTGAGAAAAATGCACAAATGCCGATTTACTCCATTTTTTGGATGTTTTGCATTTTTAAAATGCCACTGCTTTTAAACTAAGGAAGACTTAATGGTTCTTTTATTAAAAGGAGGACTCTTAAAGGCATTGCAGGTATTGAAAAATGTGTCTGTCTGAGTTCTATTTAGTTATCATTAATATGTATATATTATTTCAATAATGAAAACCCTTCATTGGCTTCCATTTCACCAACAAATTATTTTTACATTTATTTTGTTAGTTTTTAAGGTTTGGAATAATCTTGTGTCTCCTCATATGGCTTTGACTTTATAAATTTATCAACTTGCAAGATCCCTGAGATCCTCTGATGCAAATACAAAAATTCTTTGATAGAGAACAATTCTAACTCCTGGTCCAGTCCCGAGTCCTGGGACTAAAAGACTACTGTAACATTCTTTACCTACCATGCCCCACAGACATGATAAAACAATTACAGACTAAAACACAGCCCTCAGATTGATCTATTCACTAAGCAAATATGATCACATCACTACAGCATATCTAGACACACACTGGCTTCCAATGCAAGCACGAATATTATTCAAATTCTACTGTCTACTATTCAAAGCTCTGAATGGCGCTACCTCTACCTACCTGAATGATCACCTTATCTGGAGCAACTCAACCAGGCAAAAGAGAACTCAGACTATATTTACTCACCCCCCAATCAAAGGCACACAATGCAAGAAGATGTATGATGGACTCCTAGCAACTCAGGCAGTGAAACTAGACCACCATCTTGCCCACATACTGATAACAACGCCTGATTACAAAACCCTTCAAAGGAAAATAAAGACCCTGCTATTCAGAAACCTTGTCAAAACAAGCTAATGCCATACCTAAGCATCCTTATTTCAAATTAAGTCACAGCCTTGTAATTAGTATCTGATCCTGTAATTCTCCTGGAAATGTCCAGCTTACCTCTTTTGTAATCTGCCTAGAACTGTGAGGTTAAAGTGGAATAAAAGTCATTAATGTTCTTCTAATCCACTAGTCTGAAAGCTCTGAGTGCTCAAAATGGCACTAACAATAAGAAAAAGTAAGCACTAGTATAGGCAAGTAAGAGCATACATGATCTTGATTCCCTAGGGCAGGAGTGTCAAAGTCCCTCCTTGAGGGCCACAATCCAGTCAGTAGGTTGCTGGGCCACTGAGCTGATCGCGACAGCTGCCATCAGTTCAGCGGGCCCTTTTTCAGCACTTATACCTAAGTCAAAACGTGTAAGTGCTGACTAGGCAACCTGCCTAAAGTTTTGGTTATACCTGCTGTACGCCTATGTCTAGGTCAGCCCACCTCCTGCCCTTTCTCCTCCTCTAAAAATGCATCTTTTCGCTCTATGCATTTAGAGGCAGGAGAAAGGCCTAAGCTGGTTTTAGATACATCTAAAACCAGCTTTGGTTATGGGTACTTGGACGATCAGGCTTTTTGATTGCCCAAGTACCCAGTTAGACCACTTTTTAGATTTGTGCCTAAGGCCCCGCCCACAGGAGGGGCCTAAGGCTACTGGGCCGATTCCGGTTAGCCCAGGCGCCTCAGACCCCACCTGTGTGTTTGAGCCACCTGGGCCAATCAGGCCCTAAGGCCAGCCATTCCAGGGATGGATGGCCTGTTGGACGGACGGGCTTGGCACCCGTCTGTCCAACCAATGATTTTTAAGGTACGGGGAGGGGGATTGGAGGTGGGGGGTTCACGGATCGGCGGGGGGGAGCGATCGGGGGGTTGGGGGGGCGGTCATGGGGGGGTTGCGTTGAGGGCAGGAGGGCATGGGATCCCTCCTGCTCATATCTTAGTAGGAGTGGGGGAGTTCGCCTGGGCTTGGGATCCCTCCTACTCAATCGTGATCAGCGGGTGGGAGGGTGGGGGTGCTGCAGGGCAAGAGGGCTTGGGCTTCCTCTTGCCCCGATCGTGTCGGGGAAGGTGGGTGCTGCCGGGGCAAGAGAGCTTGGGTTCCCTCTTGTCCCGATTGTAGTCGGGGGTTTGGGTTGCCATGGGCCAGGAGGGCTTGGGTTCCCTCCTGCCCGGATCGTTGTGGGGGGGAGGGGGGGATTCTGTAACCGGTGTTGTTTTTGACAGACATCGGTTACAGAATCCAGCTTTTAGGTGAAGGACTGGCTCCTCCTTCGCCTAAAAGTCCTTGTTTTGGGCATTTGGGACGTAGGCTTTTTTTAGGTTGATTATATGGTGTAAGTTTAGACGTAGTGGTGGTCTGGGCGTTTAAACAGCTGAACGTAGAGGCAGGCCATTATCAAAAAAACTCTCCTTTTGGACGTTTTTTTAAAATAAGGGACATTTTCCCTGCTTCTACTTTCAACGTTTAAGGCCTTAGGCCAAAAGGGGACTTAGATGGTTTTTTTGATTATGCCCCTCCACATTTCTATATACAGTTATAAGGATCTGGATGTAAATATGTTTTGGTATAAATCTACCCCACACTGTATCTTCAAGGACACCTCAGCCCTACCCCTCCATCGCTGTGTGATTTCTCAAAAAAACTGCGGGAAGATTTACATGGTGCCTCATCATTGGCTGCCCCACTTGTTGTATATCAAGTGTTTTTCTCAAATAGAATTTTCCCTGTTTCTCTTATTTTTAAATACTTTCATTTTATAGTTATTTTAAATATGATAAATATAATCTATATATATAAAATCGGAGGTATGTATGTGTGTATGTATGTGTGTGTGTATGTGTGTATGTGCCGCGATCACGCAAAAACGGCTTGACCGATTTGAACAAAACTTGGTATGCAGATCCCTCACTACCTGGGGTGATATGTTCTGGGGGTCTCGCGGCCCACCTACACACGTGGGCGTAGCTACAAACAGAACATCAGATTTCACCCATTCATGTCAATGGAAAAAAAGTAAAAAGCTGCCATTCTCACAGTAATTCAAAAACGGCTTGACCGATTTGAACGAAACTTGGTATGCAGATCCCTCACTACCTGGGGTGATATGTTCTGGGGGTCTCGTGGCCCACCTGCATACGTGGGCGGAGCTACAAACAGAAAATCAGATTTCACCCATTCATGTCAATGGAAAAAATGTAAAAAGCTGCCATTCTCACAGTAATTCCAACTACCTGGGGTGATATGTTCTGGGGGTCTCACGGCCCACCTGCACACGTGGGCGGAGCTACAAACAGAACATCAGATTTCACCCATTCATGTCAATGGAAAAAAAGTAAAAAGCTGCCATTCTCACAGTAATTCAAAAACGGCTTGACCGATTTGAACGAAACTTGGTATGCAGATCCCTCACTACCTGGGGTGATATGTTCTGGGGGTCTCGCGGCCCACCTGCATACGTGGGCCGAGCTACAAACAGAAAATCAGATTTCACCCATTCATGTCAATGGAAAAAATGTAAACAGCTGCCATTCTCACAGTAAATCAAAAACGGCTTGACCGATTTGAACGAAACTTGGTATGCAGATCCCTCACTACCTGGGGTGATATGTTCTGGGGGTCTCTTCACCCAAGAATTTATATGTTCTTGCTCCTGGAGGTGAAACTAAAAATGTTGTTTATAATCAAGTTTTGTGTTAGTTGTATTATATTCATTTTGTCAAATATTTCACATTATAATTTGAATATTGTACTTTTTATAAAGCTGTAAACAAATAATTTCATTCACCACTATAAAGTATCTTTATTTGAATCCATTTACAGTGTTATTGCTATAATTTAATACCCGTGCAACGCCGGGGCATCAGCTAGTAAATAATATAAATATAAAGTGCAATTGTACTTAGCTTAATCAGAGCCAAACCTGGGAGTCTGACCCGACATGTTTCGCACAAAGAAGTGCTGTATCAAGGGTCTCCCGAGGTTGCTGCCGTCATCCGACTCCAAGTAAGGTATGAGAGAAACAGGGAAAATGCTATTTGAGAAAAACACTTGATATACAACAAGTGGGGCAGCCAATGATGAGGCACCATGTAAATCTTCACGTTTCTAGGCATTTAAACTAGAATATGGGGATGGCGTATGTATGAAGGACAATTATAGAGACTACCCCTGGCAAAAGAAAAGATGTGATGGTAGTAAAGATTACAACACAAACAATATTAACAACTCACTTCTTAGTGTTGCAACGGGAAGTGAAACAAAACAAAAAAACTACAAAAAGATCATCACTGAAAAATAGCTGGAAAACGATGACCACAAATACTCGCAGTGTAAGCAATAAAGTTCATGATCTGCAAGCCCTGATGTTAGAGGCAGATCTAAATATTGTCACTATCACAGAGACATGGTTCAGTGAATCACATGGATGGGATGCAAACATACCGGGATATAATCTTTTTAGGAAAGACAGAGATGGTCAAAAAGGTGGAGAAGCAGCTCTCTATATAAGGATTGATATCCAAGCGACTGAAATGCAAGAGACCTGGGGAGAGGAAGAAGCAATATGAATCGCTCTGAAAAGAGAAGATAGAACTTCTATCTACATGGGTATAGTCTACAGACCTCCAACTCAATCACAACATATTGATAAAGATCTGATTGTGGATATCCAAAAGTTTGGAAAGAAAGAGGAGGTGCTGCTGTTGGGAGATTTCAACTTGACGGATGCAGATTGTAAAGTTCCGTTTGCGGAATCAGAAAGAAGTAGGGAGATTGTGGATGCCTTTCAAGAGGCTCTGCTCAGACAAATGGTGACAGAACCTACGAGGGGAAAAGTGATATTGAATCTGGTTATCACAAATGGAGAGAGTATCTCTAATGTTCGAGTTGGTACTAACCTGGGAAGTAGCGATCATCAAACAGTTTGGTTTGATATAACGGCTAAAGTGGAGGGCAACCGCACGATACTAAAAGTCCTAGATTTCAAACATGTGGACTTTAATAAAATGGGAGAGGAATACAAAAATAGAGCCGTGGATGTGTGGCTCAAATTTGCTGAGATGGGCTATCCGAAGGCAGTTATTAAAAAGGCATACAAGAGGGCCCTATATGCCCAGCTGGAGCATCTTCTGCAGGGTTCGAATAGATCTACTGAGCCCAACATGGTATGTACCATCCAATATTCCCACATGGCGTTTGAAATTAAGAAAATCATTAAAACTCACTGGCACATTTTACAGTACTATCCCAGCTTAGCTCAGTTGCCTACTTTTGCATACTCTAGGGGGCGCAACCTGCTTGAGCGGGTTAGTTCATCCCAATTTTTGAGTATAGACCAGAGGCAACAATCAAATCCTGGGGATACCATCTTTGTGGTAGGTACAGTGTTTGTTCTCACACCATGGAAGTTCAAGAAATTAACATCTGTGCTTGCAAAAATCACATCTCTTAAGACATCAAACAGATTGCAATACTGAGGGAGTTGTTTATATGATCATCTGCCCTTGTCAGTTGTTTTACATTGGTCACACAATAAGGTCTATAAAAGTCTGGATTATAGAACATCTAAGCAGAATCCGAAGGAGAGACATGGAAGCTCCCCTTTCTCAACACTGGCATGCTCAGTCACATATCTTGGATGACCTTAAGTTTGTGGTCTTGGAAGCACCAAAATTGAAAAGAGGGGGGGAATTTAATAGCTTGCCTATGGAAAAAGGAACAATTATGGATATACCATTGGCAAACGGTCACCCCCACCGGTTTGAACAGGGAAGTGGAGTGGTGGGCGTTCCTTCACAAATGAATGACAGCTCAGTTTGAAGATAAGTCGGGACTACAGCTGTGAGTGTTGTCACATGAACCGGATATTAAAGAAGTCAGGAGAGCTTTGAAGGTATCCACCAGTAGCGCTGTAAGTTGCTTTGTTACATTTTTACCTTTTAAATAGTAACAAGCATTTTTTCTCTTCTTTTTTTCAGAATGCAGTTCTCTTTTTGTTTGTCAACTTGTTGAAGCGGGTTCTCTGAGGAAGTCGTCTTGGCGAAACGCGTCAGACATGGCTTTAGCAAGATAAGATTCTGCTTCAGAAAGATAACTTTTACTAACCTTGAGTTTTTTCAAAAAGACTAAGTTCAAAGTTTAAAATATAAGAAAGCTGTTGTGAATTAATGAAACACTTTTGCAGTTCTATTTAAACTTTTTTTACACAATATGAAACAACTTTATAAACAACTCCAAAATGGAGCAATGATAGACATTTGAAACATTAATCAGGGTTTTACCCTGGTCGTGTTCATTACACCATCTCATGGTTCTGAGCTCCTTCAGGCAGTTTATAAAGTGGTTTTAAGTTTATAGTGCTCCTATGTGTTGTTTTTGATAAATGTCACTCCCTCCTGCTGCCAGGGATCCCCGCAAACCCCTGACTCCCCATACCTCTAAATTGAAGATTAGCAGGAGGGATGTCCACTCCAGGATCACTGTGGAAAGCGCGCAGGATATTGCTGCACTGACAATCCCACCCCAACATTTACGCACAGGACAAATGCACGCCACTGCTTCCGCAGGTTTAGGGGATGTGGGGGGAACCCCTACACTACACTTACAACTCCTCGCGCTCCCTTCCCATTACACTTACAACCCCTCGCGTTCTCCTTCCCATTTTCACTCTTTGGGAGTATTCAGTGTAGTGGGGGGTGGGGTGGGAATGCGAAGAGTTGTAAGTGTAGTGGGGAGGTTCCCCACACACCCCCTTCAGAGCGCAAAGGGGAAGGCCTGACTTCTAAACTAAACCTTAGGTTTGTATACCGCATCCTCTCCACAATCGTAGAGCTCAGCACGGTTTACAAGAGTTGGGAGAGAAAGGAACTCCAATGAAGGTTAAAGGATAAAGTGAGAAGAATATTAGGAGGGCTTAGTATGCCAGAGAAGGAGTAAAATTACATTTTTGAGAATAGCCAGGTTTTCAGATGTTTGCGGAAGAGTTGGATAGAGCTCAGGTTCAGAAGAGGGGAGGTAAGGTTTTTCCAGAGCTCAGTGATTCTGAAGGGGAGGGAAGTCCCTAGTTTTCCTGCACGGGAAATGCCTTTTAATGAAGGGAAGGATAGTTTTAGTTTGTGAGTGGGTCTGGTGGTATTAGGATTTGAGGAGTTCCAAGAAAGTTGGATAAAGGGAGGGAGGAGGCCGTGAAGGATTTTGAAAGTTAGATTTCTGTGAGAACAGTCTCTGTGGAGTGTTTGCAGGGGTGGGGGTGAAAGCCTGATTATAGAGGATCAAGAATCTGTTGAAATGAAAGAAAGTCAAGGCAGTGCCAGAGAACAGCACGCTCGAGAAGCTTTGATAGGAACAGAAGAAGGGAGATAGGGCAATAACTGGATGGGCAAGGGTTTTTTTTTTTGAGAAGCGGCTTAACCACTGCATGTTTGAAGACATCAGGGACAGTTGCAGTGGAAAAGGATAGGTTGAGAATATGGCAAATGGAAGGGATAACAGTACGTGAGATGGGGTCAAGTAGAGGGGTAGGAATATGGTCTGAGGAGCATGTAGTAGGCTTGGCTGAAGACAGAAGTTGTAGTTTCTTCCTCTATGATTTCAGAGAAGTAAGAAAAGTCAGTGGTAGTTGATGGGGGTTGAGAGGGTGGGACCAGGCAAGGGGAGCTTCCTGAATTGTTTGGGTGAGAGAAAGTTTGAAGGCTAGGAGAGTGGATGGTGGGTAGGGGAGAAGAATGTGACTTTGCAGTGAATTCAAGGGCAATCTTGTGGACCTTGTCAACCATAATCTGGGGAGAGAGAAAAGGAGGGGGTGCTTTGAGGAGGGAGTTCAGCAAATAGATGGTGGGGGTTGGAAGAAAGGTAGTTACATAGTTGGATGTAATAATCTTGCTTGATCAGTGTAAGCACAGAATCAAAGGAGGTCAGCATAAATTTAAAGAAAGTCAGCATGTGTATGAGATTTGAGTCGGAGGCACTCAGCACAGTGGGTACATGAGCGTAAGTAGTGGATACTGGTAGAGAGGCAAAGTTGGGATTTGGAACGACTGACAGAGTGGGGAACAAGGGTGTCAAGAGCAGAGGACAGAATAGAGTTATACAATGAGACAGCCTCGTGGACAGACTTGGATAGCATAGTTGAGGCAAGAAGAGGTGAAACAGTAGTTGAGAACATGAAAGGATCAAGGGCTTGAAGATGTTGAAAACTGTTAGTGATGACTGGGTGTTGCTGAGGGGGAGGGTGGAATAATTATGAAGGTTATCAGAAAATCAGAGATGGGGAGCACTGAGGTAGAGAAGTTAGAGAGAGAGAGCAGTTGGATAAAAAGTCAAAATCAAGGCAGTGGCCATCGCGGTGAGTAGGGGTAGTGGAGCACAGCTGGAGATCAAATGAATAAGAATGAATAAGTACCAAGAAGGTGTCCAAACTGACCAGATGACCACTGAAGGCATGAGAGCTTGCTCTCCTTACTCACCCCCCCTGGTTACTGGCTTCCTTTCACCCCCAAAAGATGTGAAGGAAACTCTACATACCTGTCTCTATGACAGCAGCAGATGTTATGGCGAGTGCTAGACGAGCAGCAAGCAGGTGTCTGGATTAATCTGTTTGTTGGTGCAGTAGACTCCAAAGAAGGGGGCCCAGCCCATATCCCACTACACTTTCTGTGGAAAGTGTGAGCCTATCAAACCCCACCAAAACTCTACTGTACTGACATATATGTGATACCTGCAGGCATAAGGGCTATTGTGATGGTATACATTTAGGTACAGTAGGTTTGGGGGTGAGTTTTAGAGGACTCCTCATATACTATAAGGGGGTTATGATTAGATGTATATCTGGGATCCTTTATGTGAAGTTAACTGCAGTGCCTCTTAGGGTTCCCCATTACTCTACTGCAATGTCTATGTGGCCAGTCTACTAAAATTTTTGGATTCTCCTACATCACAATGGCTAGTTTTGTGCATTTTTCTTTTGGACTTTTTTTTCTCAAAAATGGTCAAAAAATATAGACACACTATGGGTAAACATAGGAACATAAGCAGTGCCTCTGCTGGATCAGACCAGAGGGTCCATTATGCCCAGCAGTCCGCTCACGCGGCAGCCCATCAGGTCCAGAACCTGTATAGTGATCCTCTATCTATACCCTTCTATCCCCTTTTCCTTCAGGAAATTATCTAATCCCTTCTTGAACCCCAATACCGTACTCTGTCCTATCACACCCTATGGAAGCGCATTCCAGGTGTCCACCACCCTTTGGGTGAAGAAGAACTTCCTAGCATTGGTTCTGAATCTGTCCCCTTTTAATTTTTCTGAATGCCCTCTCGTTCTTGTAGTTTTCAAAAGTTTGAAGAATCTGTCCCTCTCTACTTTCTCTATGCCTTTCATGATCTTGTAAGTCTCTATCATGTCCCCTCTAAGTCTCCGCTTTTCTAGGGTAAAGAGCCCAAGTTTTTCTAATCTCTCAGCATATGAAAGGTTTTCCATACCCTTTATCAATCGTGTCGCTCTTTTCTGAACCCTCTCGAGTATCGCCATATCCTTCTTAAGGTACGGCGACCAATATTGGACGCAGTACTCCAGATGTGGGTGCACCATCGCCCGATACAACATGTCTATAAAATATATTTTTTACAAAAAATAATCCTTTTGTGGTTTCCAAAATAGCCATTTTCTCTTCTCAATTTTTGGACACATTTCACAAAACATCCAAACTCAGACTTAGACATCATAATCATAATAATTTATTTTTATATACCACCTAACCAGCAGTTCATAGCAGTTTACACAATAGGTACTCCGCATACAATATAATAATATCATACATAATAAAATTCTAAGTAACTAATACAAGCATTAAAACTAATGAATACAAAAAACACAATATAAACTAAAATAAGTATAGATAAAAAGATTAAAAGTACATTATAACTACATGATAATATGAAAATCAATAATGTATATTATATTGTTTAAATAAGTGGGTTTTAAGATCTTTTCGAAACTGATAGTAAGTAAAAAATGGAGAAACAAGAAGATTCAGACATGAATTCATTAATCCTGATTGGAATGCTAGGGTTCTATCCAAAAATTTTTTGTAACGATATGCATTTGCTGAAGGAAAATAAAACCAACCAGACCTCCATATATGTTTTGAGATACTGCAACCAAACCTGTGCAATATTCAAGGTGAGGATGCACCATGGAATGATATTTTTAGTCTTATTTACCATCCCTTTCTTAATAATTACTAGCATACTGTTTTTCTCCCCTGCAGCTGCTGCATTCATGGCGCTTGGCGGGTATCACTTTAATTTTGAAACCCTACCGGCCTATATCCCTCCTTAATGTTGACTATAAACTCTTTACAAAGATTCTGGCCAAGCGTCTGCAAGCATATATGCCACAATTAGTGGTGGATGATCAGTGGGGCTTTGTTAGGGGACGTCAAATGTTTGATAATATTCGACACAAGTGCCATCTTATTTGGGAGGCAAATAGGGGAAGACATTTGATTATTATATTGGGAACTGATACTGAGAAGGCATTTGTTAGGATCTACAGGCCCTATCTGTTTCAGGTTTTAGATAAAATAGATATAAAGGGGACTTTTCTTCATTGGCTTCAGGTGCTATATGCGGCACCCCTAGCTGCACTTAATATTAACAGAGGTTATACGGCTAGTTTTGCCATGGGTTGAGGTACTCAACAGAGTTGTGCGCTTTTGCCTGTGTTATTTGCGCTGGCAATGGAGCCTTTGGCGCAAACAGTCCAACAATCATAGTTGGTAAAAGGTATTTTTTGTGGGGGTCTGGAAACCAAACTTCTCTTTGCAGATGACATCCTCTTTACCTTAAAGAACCCGGCCTTGTCATTACCGGCAGTAGTAGGGATTTTGGATAGCTTTGGTTAGGTGTCGGGTTTTAAAATTAATATGTTTAAATTGGAAATTCTTGATCTTATTCTGACTGGGGCGGACCGACAGTTGATCTCTGCTACTTATAGGATCCAATGGATACTGGCGGTTCTATGCTATCTGGGGATCAATCTTACCATAAACTTACATTTGTTGTATGCTGCTAACTATCCAATTTCCCTTGGCTCTATTTGGAGGGACCTGGAGAAATGGCAACATCTTAATATTTCATGGCTTGGTAGAGTACATGCGGTGAAGATGGTGGTGCTCCTGCGGCTTCTTTATTTTTTCTTCTGCTTTGCTTATATCTCTGCCGCAGAATTTCTTTCCTCAGTTGGAAGTGTATGCGTATATTTGGAAGGTGGCTTGTGCGATGCTCTATCAATCTAGCCATTTGGGGGTTATGGCGGTCCCCCATTTTTGTTATTATTATCAGGCTGCTCAGATTTGGTATTTAACCAATTGGAAGTGGGATAGAGGGAAAACTTGGGTACGTATGAAACAGGAGATTCTTGGTAGAGCACCACTGTGGGTGATGCCCTGGCTCCCAGTACCTTTGATAAATGATATTGCCAAGACTGATAATCCCATCCTGCGTCATACATTCCTGTGGGTCACACACTCCTTCTGTGGGTCACGGTGCACACTAGATGCTTTGGTGGGCAGATTTACTTTTTGGGGACGGCCATTAGTTATGTGAGGGGAGATTGGCCCGGCTTTTGGCTCTTGGGGTAGGAAGGGTCTTTGAACCTTGGGCCAATTGCTTGAGGATAGGCAGCTTGTCTCCTTCCCCGCATTGATGGAGGAATATGGACCCAGGACAAGCAGGCATGATATTCTCACATGTGGGTGACGTCATCTACGGAGCCCCGACGCGGACAGCTTTTCAAGCAAACTTGATTGAAGATTCAAGTTTGTTGTGTTGCACCACGCATGTGTGCTTTCCTGCTCCACTAGAGGGCGCATCCCCTCCTTGTGGTCTCCAGTTCTTTCGTTTCCACAGAGCCAAGAAGTCGTCTTTCTTGCCTCTGCCTGAAAGTGCCTTCTAGCACAGCGATTTTCTTATTTTTTTATTAGAGTCTCGCTGTGCGCGTGTTTGATTCTTTTTCCTGCCTCATCGCGAAGTCGCGGTTAATTTTGGTCAGCCCGGGGGCCCCCGGGTTGTCGCGGCCGCGGCCTATACTTTTTTCTATGTCCCGGCCTTTGACCGGTTTCAAAAAGTGCACCAGGTGCGATCATCTTTTGTCAATCACAGACCCGCATTGCTGGTGCATTCTCTGCCTGGGGGCCGACCATCCGACCGAGTCCTGTCCCCGGTGTGCTACTTTTCAACACCGGGCCCTCCGTCGACGAAAGGCCCGCATGGCGGATCTTTTTGCCGCCGACCAGCCCTTGACCTCGGCCTCGGCTTCGGCCCCGGCCTTGACCTCGGCCTCAAGGTTCCTTGGCCCCGCCTCGAGACTCGACCCCGAAGGCCTCGGGTTCGCAGAAGTCCTCGGCTCCGGGTAAGTCCCCTCTTCCTTCCTCAGGTTCCACACCGGCGAATAAGCCAGCCTCGGGGACGCCGGCAGGGCATAGTGAGAGTTCCTTGCCCACGGCCCCGGCGAAGTCCTCAAAATCTTCGGGATGTGCCTCCACCACAAGGGAATACTCTAAATCGAGGTCGCCCTCGGTGGAGTGCACTACAGCCTCGGATATGCCGTCGATGCTGTCCGTGCCGGTCTTTCAGGACATGCTCCGGGCGATGATATCGTCAAAGCTGTCTGCTGCGCTGGCCCACCTTCACCCAGCCCTGACCTCGACCTCGCGTGCGCCGGACCAGCCTGAGCCTCGTGTCGAGGCCACTCGGGGCAAGGTGCGCCGGTCTCACCGCCTCTCATCCTCCTCGGATTTCTCGTCGAGGCGTTCTTCCCCCACGGGGCTCCGCGGGGCAAAGCGCCGCTCGAAGCCTGTCGATTCCTCGGGCTCCAGGAGTTCCAAGAAGGCCCGGAGTTCTCCTCCGCTGCGGGGTCGCTCCCCGACGTCTCGTACTGGAGGACCGCTGAGGGTAACTGAGTTATCGCTTACTAACCCTCGGCTTTTGTTGACTCCCCCTCGGTCCGGGACTCCAGTCCGAGGCTCCAGGCTTTCGCCGAAGGAGTTCGGGGACAGGTCTCCGGCCCGACGTCGTCCCCGAGGGGCTCCTCGAGGCGAAGCAGGTCCTCAACCCCGGAGCGCTCCCCGAGTGCTTCCCCAGGGTCGGAGCGTGTGTCGGAGCGGGAGCCTCATTACTCTAGAGAGGCTTCCCCTTCTTTTTCTGCGAGGCGGAGGTAACATTCGCCGTACCCGCACGGGGCTCCAGGAGCGTCTCGCCCTTCTTTTACTAGATTTGTCCAGGACATGGGTCGCGCGCTGGACTTGGACCTCCAGTCCGACTCGGTATTCCAAAGAGTATCTGGCGGAGCTGGATATGCCGTCTCCGCCTAGAGAGTCCCTCAGGCTGCCGTTGAACCCTGTGCTCCGGCAGACCTTTATCAGAAACCTGGAGACTCCCTATATGGTGACGGCTGTCCCCTCTAAGATGGAGTCTAAGTATCGTACAGTGCCTTGCCCGGGGTTCGAGCAACCGCAACTTTCTCACCAGTCGCTGCTGGTGGAATCCTCTTTGAAAAAGGCTCACCCCTCCCGGGTCTCGGCGGCGGTCCCTCCGGGTCGTGAGGGCTGGACCCTGGACAAGTTCAGCCGAAGGCTCTACCAGAACTCTATGATGGCCTCTAGGGTGCTGAACTACACCTTTACCTTTACGTCCTATCTCAAACATCTGATTGGACTCTTGGGGGCTTTCACGGTGGATCTACCGGCCTCCCGTTGAGGGGCACTTGGCCTGCTCCTGGAGGATTTTTCCAATCTGCGCGCCATCTGTTCCATGCGGCCTATGATGGCTTCGAGCTTTCATCCAGGGTCTCCGCTTTTGCTGTGGCCATGCGTCGGCTGGCTTGGTTGCGCCTGGTCGACATGGACCCAAATTTGCAGGATCGTTTGGCGAATCTTCCCTGTGTTGGCAAGGAGCTGTTTGATGACACCATTGAAGCAGCTACGAAGCGCCTCTTGGAGCATGAGAGGTCATTTGCTTCCCTGGTTCGGCCGAAGCCTAAGCCGCCCGCCTCCAGACCCTTCCGGGCCCTCCCATGCCGCTACCCGCAGAAGTCCACTCCGGCCTTTTCCCGGCCTCCGCCCCGGCGTCAGGAGGCTCATCCTAGGGCTTTGCCCAAGTCTCAGCTGCCTGCGGCTGCCAAGCCGTCCCCGTCTTTTTGACGGGATGCGCGGATGGGGGCTGGCCCCCTCCACACCGCTGTCAGGCCTTCTTCCCATCGGGGGCTGCCTCAGAGCCTTTTACCCTCGTTGGGAGGCCATCACGTCGGACGCATGGGTCCTTGGTGTGATCTCATCCGGGTACTCTCTCAACTTTCGGGAGATACCTCCCGACAGCCCTCCAAGTGCGTGTCCTCCCAATCGGGCGTAGTTGTCCCTCCTTCTCTCGGAGGCACGAGATCTTCTTCGCCTGCGAGCGGTGGAGGTGGTCCCTCCCTGTCAACGGGGGCGGGGGTTTTACTCACGTTACTTCTTGGTACCGAAGAAGACGGGGGATCTGCGCCCGATTCTGGACTTGAGACGCCTCAACAAATACCTTGTACGGGAAAAGTTTTGGATGCTTTCCCTTCCGATTCTTTACCCCTTGATGGACGAGGGCGATTGGCTCTGCTCCCTCGATCTGAAGGAGGCCTACACACATGTTCCGGTGCATCCTGCTTATCGCCGGTTTCTGCGCTTTCAGGTGGGAGACCATCATCTGCAATATCGGGTCCTCCCCTTCGGTCTGGCCTCGTCCCCTCGAGTCTTCACGAAGTGTCTCGTAGTGGTCGCAGCGGCCTTGCGGTCCAGGGGTCTTCAGGTATTTCCCTACCTGGACGACTGGTTGATCAAAGCGCCGTCCAGGGAGGGGGTTATCTCAGCGACCCGACAGACTATTATCTTCCTTCAGGGTCTGGGGTTCGAGGTAAACTTTCCAAAATCTCAGCTGTGCCCCTCTCAGTCCTTGCAGTTCATCGGGGCTGTGCTGGACACGGTTCGCCTCCGTTCCTTCCTTCCTCCTCCTCGTCTGGAGGCATTGGTCAATCTGAGTCGATGGATTGCACTGCAGGACTCAGTCTCGGCGCATCACATGATGACTCTGTTGGGCCATATGGCCTCTACCGTCCATGTCACGCCATTCGCCCAACTACATCTGCGGATTCCGCAATGGACATTGGCTTCTCAGTGGCGTCAGGACCGGGACTCGATCGCCCGTCCCGTGACGGTGACTCCTTCTTTGAAACGGTCGCTCCGTTGGTGGGCCAACTCTTCCAATCTTTCCAAGGGTTTGCTGTTTCTCGCCCCTTCACACCACAAGGTCCTCACCACGGACTCCTCGGAGTATGCTTGGGGGGGCTCATCTAGACGGCCTGCGCACTCAGGGGATGTGGTCAGCGGAGGATCAATGCTGTCACATCAACGTCTTGGAACTTCGAGCCATTTATCTGGCGGCTGTGGCCTTCCGGCACCTGCTTCACGACCGGGTGGTTCTGGTTCGTACGGACAATCAGGTGGCGATGTATTATGTAAACAAGCAAGGGGGAACGGGGTCCTGGTCCCTGTGTCAGGAAGCTCTTCGTCTCTGGGAGTGGGCAATTTCCCAAAACATCTTCCTTCGAGCGGTTTACATCCAGGGGGAGCGGAACTGTCTGGCGGACAAACTCAGCCGACTTCTCCAACCGCACGAGTGGTCGCTGCATTCTCAGGTCTTGCGACAGGTGTTCGACCGGTGGGGGACTCCTCAGATAGATCTGTTCGCCTCCCCCCTCAATCACAAACTGCTTCTCTTCTGTTCCCGGATGTACTCCCCGGATCGCCTCGAGGCCGACGCCTTCCTCCTCGATTGGGAGGGAAGGTTCCTCTACGCGTTTCCGCCTTTTCCTCTGATTCTGCGGACGCTACTACATCTCAAGTCAGTGTGGGCCACTCTGATCTTGGTTGCTCCTCGGTGGCCTCGTCAGCCTTGGTTCTCCCTGCTGCTCCAACTCAGCGTAAGGGAGCCTCTGCTTCTGCCTGTGTTTCCCTCTCTGCTATCTCAGAGTCGAGGTTCACTTTTGCATCCCAATCTTCAGTCTCTTCATCTGACTGCTTGGTTTCTTTTCCCCTGACTTCTTTCCCTGTGTCTCAGTCGGTCAGGGAGGTGTTGGAGGCTTCTCGTAAAGTCTCGACTAGACTTTGCTACACTCAGAAGTGGACGCGATTCTCGTCTTGGTGTTCCTCTCATCATCTGGAACCTGTGTCAGTTCCTGTGTCTTCGGTTCTGGAGTATTTACTTCATTTGTCTCATTCCGGTCTGAAGACCACTTCTATTCGAATGCATCTTAGTGCGATTGCTGCATTCCATCAGCACCTTGACAGGAAGTCCCTTTCACTTCACCCCTCGGTTTCTCGTTTCATGAGGGGTCTCTTGAATGTTCATCCTCCTCTCAAACCTCCTCCTGTGGTTTGGGATCTTAATGTGGTCCTGGCTCAACTTATGAAACCTCCGTTTGAGCCCTTGGGTACATGTCATCTCAAGTTTCTCACATGGAAGGTGATCTTTCTGATTGCTCTCACTTCTGCTCGAAGAGTTAGCGAGTTGCAGGCTTTGACTGCCTTTCACTGTTTTCCATCATGACAAGGTGGTTCTCCGCACTCACCCTAAGTTTTTGCCAAAAGTGGTTTTGATTTTCATCTCAATCAAGCTATTGTTTTGCCCATGTTTTTTCCCAAGCCCCACTCTCATCCTGGCGAAGTGGCGCTCCACACGCTTGACTATAAGAGGGCATTGGCCTTTTAACTTCAACGCACTCAGTCTCATCGGATGGTTCCTCAATTGTTTTTGTCCTTCGACCCTAATTGGTTAGGACGGCCAGTGTCCAAGCGCACCTTGTCCAACTGGTTGGCTGCTTGTATTTCTTTTTGCTACGCTCAGACTGGTCTCGTGCTGTATGGTCGAGTCACGGGACATAGGGTCCGAGCGATGGCGGCTTCTGTAGCTTTCTTCAGGTCCACGCCTATTGAGGAAATTTGCAAGGCTGCCACATGGTCTTCGGTTCATACTTTCACCTCCCACTACTGTCTGGATACTCTGTCCAGGAGCGATGGCCGTTTTGGCCAATTGGTTTTGCGTAATCTGTTTTCTTAAATTGCCAACTTCCCTCCGTCCCTTTTTCATGAGTTTGGAGGTCACCCACATGTGAGAATATCATGCCTGCTTGTCCTGGGATAAAGCAGGCATATATTCTCACAACCCGCCCTCCTCCCCGAGGTTGGCTTCTTTGCTGGTTATGTGAACTGGAGACCACGAGGAGGGGATGCGCCCTCTAGTGGAGCAGGAAGGCACACATGCGTGGTGCAGCACAGCAAACTTGAATCTTCAATCAAGTTTGCTTGAAAAGCTGTCCGCGTCGGGGCTCCGTAGATGATGCCACCCACATGTGAGAA
The DNA here is from genome assembly GCF_902459505.1 of Geotrypetes seraphini. NCBI lineage: Eukaryota > Metazoa > Chordata > Amphibia > Gymnophiona > Dermophiidae > Geotrypetes > Geotrypetes seraphini. The sequence continues at coordinate 108,587,763 of NC_047089.1, read as the reverse complement.
TATATGCCTGCTGTCCCTGGATAACACCTGTTACAGTAAGTAACTGTGCTTTATAGACCTCTTCTGAGCAATTGTCCTTGGGGAAGGCTGTGAAAGGGGTAGTGGTAGGGGAAGTATTATCAAGCTTTATCACGTACAATTAGCACACCTTCCTCCTCCTCTTAAATATAGGTAGCATTAGGAGAGGATCTGGGGCAAGACTTATTCAGTAAAGGAATGGGGGAATAGCTATTGCTCTTTGTTTAAGGTTTCTATTGCTAACAATATGGTAGAAAATGGGTATAAGATATTTTACTGTTGGTACTATACATCAGTGCGCCTTTGGGTGATTTATGGTAGTGGCTCAGATGAGTGCTGGAGGAGATGTGTGTGTGTGGGGGGGGGAGGGTGAAGTTGGGCACCTTCAACCATATATGGTGGACTTGTCCTCGGGCTCAATCCTATTGGGATACTGTTTTGCTTTTTATTGGGGATGTGTTGGGCCGGGATATCCCTAAATCTATGGAGTGTTGCTTATTGAATGTTGGCCCGACTTTTACCTGGTCTTCAAAAGAAATGGGTCCATCTGGCTCTCACGGCTGGCTGGCTCTTGTTGGCTTCAGCTTGGAAGCAGCTGACTCTTCCTTCGGCTCAAATGCTTTTAACGAAGGTGACCTATATTCAACAAATGTCTAAACTGACTGCTTTGAGGTGGAATCAATTACAAAATTATTGCAAGATTTGGTCCGCATTTGAAACTTGGCTTCAAGCACAGACTGACTCTGGATTCTTTCCTTCTTGAGGGGACTTCTTTGGGTGGTTTATGGCTGCATCCGATGCACACATCCTTTTCCTGGGGGGTGGGGGATAGAGGGCAGGATTGGTAAGGGGGGGGTTTGTTCTGTTTTCTATAAGTATGTACCAAAAATATGGGTGTGTTAGTGTATAACATAGTAACATAGTAGATCATGGCAGATAAAGACCCAAATGGTCCATCCAGTCTGCCCAACCTGATTGAATTTTTTTTTTTTTTTTAATTTCTTCTTAGCTATTTCTGGGCAAGAATCCAAAGCTCTGCCTGATATTGTGCTTGGATTTCAACTGCAGAAGTCTCCGTCAAAGCTCACTGCAGCCCACCTATACCCTCCTAGCCATTGAAGCCCTCCCTAGCCCATCCTCAACCAAAAGGCCATATACAGACACATGCCATGCAAGTCTGCCTTAGTTCAATATTTACTATTATTTTCTGATTCTAGATCCTCTGTGTTCATCCCATGATTCTTTGTCACCATTTTCTTCTCCACCACCTCTCTCGGGAGCGCATTCCAGACATCCACCACCCTCTCCGTAAAGTAGAATTTCCTAACATTGTTCTTGAATCTACCACCCCTGAACCTCTGCTTTTACCATTTTCCTTTCTCTGGAAAAGATTTTGTTCTAAGGTTAATACCTTTCAAGTATTTGAACGGCTGAATCATATCTCCCCTGTCCCTCCTTTCTTCTAGGATACACATATTCAGGGCTTCCAGTCTCTCTTCATATGTCTTCTGGTGCAAGCTTCCTACCATTTTTGTCACCCTCCTCTGGATCACTTCAAGTCTTCTTACGTCCTTCACCAGATACAGTCTCCAAAACTGAACACAATACAAGTGGGGCCTCACTAACGACCTGTACAGGGGCATCAACACCTTCTTCCTTCTACTGGCTACGCCTCTCTTTATACAGCCCAGCATCCTTCTGGCAGCAGCCACTGCCTCGTCACACTGTTTTTTTTGCCTTTAGATCTTTGGACACTAACAACCCAAGGCCCCTCTCTCCATCCGTGCATATCAGCCTCTCACCTCTCCGCATATGCGGTTCCTTCTGATTATTAATCCCCTAATGCATTATTCTGCATTTTTTTGCATTTAATTTTAGTTGCCAGATATTAGACAATTCCTCTAACTTTTGCAGATTATTTTTCATATTTTCTACTCCCTCTTCGGTGTGCACTCTGTTACAAATCTTGATATCATCCGCAAAAAGGCAAACATTTCCATCTAACCCTTCAGAAATGTCACTCACAAACATATTGAACAGGATTGGCCCCAGCACCGAACCCTGAGGGACTCCACTAGTCACCTTTCCTTCCTTCGAGCGACTTCCATTAACCACCACCCTCTGGCGTCTGTCCGACAGCCAGTTTCTGACCCAGTTCACCACTTTGGGTCCTAACTTCAGCCCTTCAAGTTTGTTCAACAGCCTCCTATGAGGAACTGTATCAAAGGCTTTGCTGAAATCCAAGTAAATTACATCTAGCATATGTCCTCGATCCAGCTCTCTGGTCACCCAATCAAAAAATTCAATCAGGTTCGTTTGGCACGATTTACCTTTTGTAAAGCCATGTTGCCTCGGATCCTGTAACCCATTAGTTTCTAGGAAGTTCACTATCCTTTCTTTCAGCAACACTTCCAGTATTTTTCTAACAACTGAAGTGAGGCTTACGGGCCTGTAGTTTCCCGCTTCATCTCTGTGACCACTTTTGTGAATAGGGACCACATCCACTCTCCTCCATTCTCCATGAACCACTCCCTGCTGTGTTTGGGGTTTAGTTGTCATGGTTTTCTGCTTTTGTATGGCTTAAAAAAGATTTAAAACTTTAAAAAATGCTTCCGTGGTATACATTATTTGATCAAAGCCTGTAACTCTTTAGTGAGATCTGTTTGCAATTCACAATAATCAGTGGGTTCCATAAGTTGCCTCAACATTTCAGTATCATAGTCCTTTATATTCAAGATCATGATAGCCCCACCCTTATCAGCTCTCCAAATTATCACTTCAAAATTATTTTTCAATGAATCCAGAGCTTGGTATTGTACTTTATAAATATTACTGGTCCAACGTTGATGTCCATGTTGACTCACCATCAAATTCATGGCCTTACATGCCATGTGCTTAAACATCAACAACAATGGTCCCAAAGGAACTGGTGGAAACTATTTGGATCTGGTTTTAACCCTAAACTCACAGATTCACCAAAAAACTCTCTTCAATGTAAGGATCTGAAAAACCGATCCAGGTCCACTCGCACTTGAAAATCCATTATGTGCTTAGATGGTATAAATGATAACCCCTTTTGTAATACTTTTTCCTCTGGTGATGACAAAACATGATCTGACAAATTAATGACTACTGATCTGTGAATTTCTGCAATTGAGTTATTGGGTGATTCTGTTCTCACCCTTTCTTGTCTTTTGTTTTTTCTTTGAATTGAATTCCCTAAAATATAATCTCCAGATCCTGAAGTGTCCATAGAATCTGATGTATTGTCAAAATCTACTTTTTTACCCAGTCTCTAGCCTCCCCTTATGACATGATAATCAGAATTTAGCCACAAATAAACTGTTTTTTAAAATGAACACCAATTTCTTCAAAAATTCTTGATTGTCTAAAAACAGTTGTGGTTCTTTGATTATATGAAGCCCTCTGGGAATATATTCCCATCTCCACTCTAATAGAATGGCTCCATATAAATCTGTGTGGACTAGTCGTTTGGATACATTCATTATTTCATTTCATGTAAGACCTACATTGGCCATTGTTTCATCTATTTGAAACAGAGGGTCTTTGCAAAATGCTGATTCAAAAATGAAAGTGCTTTTCCAAGATTGATTCACCATTTGAAACCTGCTATCAGGTTTAATCTAAGCAAAAATATGCAGATCATTGAGAGAACAAATCAATATAGCAAAATATACTTTCATTTCTTTGTAAATATCTGTACCGTAAACACTTTTAAAAGGAGGAAAAAGTTGCCCTCTTTACAGTATGGTTATTTACAAAGAAGTGAAAGAATATTCTGAGAGATTTATTTTTGCTGAATTAAGTGACTTGACCAATGCTCACAAGGAGCAGTGTAGGATTTGAACCCACAACCTCAGGGTGCTGAGGCTATAGCACTAACCACTGTACCACACAGTCCCATTTCTTTGGTATATGCCCAAAGGGGACTCAAGAAAGTGATATTAGTCATTGTATTGAGTTAGGCTATGATTTAGCCCCAGGAAGAGAGTATTTAGAGTTATACATGTTAACTCAGAACAATAAATATTTTTTCTTTTGCTTGAAAACCCTGTGTGACAGCTGTATTTTCTGACAGACCCAAGCTGCACCCTCAGTCACATTACCACATCTACATAATTTACTTTCATTTTTTGCAACTAGTTTCATTACCTACAATTACTTCTGAAATACACAGTACAATCCCCAGCCTATTGCAATGAACTTCATGAAGCTAACTATATGATTTGCAATAAACCTTGCTTTCACTGGAATTTTCTGTAGATTAACTAACACTGTCTTTAGAGATTAAGATCTAAAATAGGCATAACTTGAGCCAAATACTCATACAAGTCAGTAAATCTTTTTTCTTCTGTTTTCTATTTAAAGAACAATATTTTTGTGCAGTCTTAGAGCTCCCCACAGTGGCTAATTGTTCAGGCCCTCATCGAAGTAGTTTACTGTAGTAATAATTTCAACTTGTGTATATATGTTAGTGTAATAGATAAAGACGAGCTTAAATTTTGGATTTAGCCCAAACTTTTCCAATTGTAGCTCAAGGTGACCTGCATTCGGGTACAGAAAGCATTTTCCTGTCTCTGGAAACTTACAATCGAATTAGCTGATTTTAAAAAGGGTGCCAAGTGTCCCAATTATGCACCTAAAATGTATGCCAAAATGTATGCAAGCATGTCATAAAAGTCAGACACTCTTCAGCAATCCATACAGAATTTGTACCAAACATCACACCAATTTGTGTGCCAAATGATGGTGAGGTGCCCACTGCAATGCTGCAAACATATGCAACATGTGTTGATATCAGAAACAGAACATTTTCAACTTGGCAGCCATCATACAAATACTACCACTAAATGAGGCAAATGCCCTCTTGTTGATCTACCTTGATAAGAAAGCTGTTCCCCCAGCCTGGCTGCATGAGGGACTATGTTATGATTTTTAATTCTAGGCAAAGGCTGCTGACCATGTTTAATGAGAAATCAGCCATCCCCATAGAAATAAATGCAACCACAGAAGAATGTGTGCAGAAGGAGAAGTAAGTACAATCATAGGGCAGAAAATGTGCAGAAGAGATGTTTCAGGGAATCAGGCCCTGATGCACAATGTTCTAATACCACAGTAAAAATTACTGTGGTGGGAGCAATTTTTCTGCAACAGCTGATGCTCAGCATGAATAGCTTGCATATTAAATACACACTATTCATGCAGAACAGCACCAGTAAAAGAGGAGGAACTGTGCCTGGCACCTGCTCAGAAGAGCAGTCACTAGGCACAGCTCCTCCCTTTCCCTCCAGTCAATTTTTTTTGCTGCTCTTCTTGCCCACCAGCAGGACACCCCAAAGCCTCCACGGCTTTAGGGCTTCCCCTGCTAGCTCAGTAAGCCATTCTGAAGAGGCAGGCCTGCCAGCAGAAGGGAGTGGGCATCCCTCCTGCCCAACTTCACAAAAAAAGTCAGGGGGTTTCAGGATGGGGGTATGGGGGGGGGGGGTGTCCCAGCCCTGTGCCAGGAAGGAGTGGGCATTCCTCCTGCTGATATTTTTTTAAGTGCAGGGGTTGGGGTGGGGGCACAGGAAGGGGGAGGGGGTATGGGTAGGGTTACCAGATTTCCCCGGACATGTCCTCTTTTTGAGGACTCTGTCAGAAATCCCGGTGGATTTTCAATTTAACAACTTTTGTCCAGAGAAACTGGTCATCTATTAATCCTACAGCTCAAACTATCTGGATTCCTCTTCCTCCCCATGCACACCTATCCAGAGTCCTCCTCCCTCCCCGCACACCTATCCAGAGTCCTGTTGCCTTACCACACCCCCCAATGCCACACACCTATCCGGAGTCCTCCTTCCTCTCTAGCCTCCCCCCCCCACCATGTACCTATCTGCAGTTCTCCTCCCTCTCCCCCTCCCATGGGATCCTGCGTTTGCTCACCCAGTGCTGCTATAACCTTTCAGCCGTCATTAGTGTCAGTGAACTAAACACGCTGCCTTCAATGACCCAGCTTTCTCTCTACAAAGAAAAAACTTCTGGATCACCGAAGATAATGTGTTTAGTTCACCGACACTGATGATGGCTGAAGGGTTACAGCAGCGCCAGGTGAGCAAGCACATGTTCGGTGGGGGTGGGGGGAAGAAAGATGCTGGGCCAGGGGAATGGTGAAGAAAGGGAAGGAAAGATGCTCTAGACCTCTAGGGCACATGGGTCAAACACAAGGCCCATAGGCCAAATCTAGCCTACCTGGCTGTTTTATATGGCCCGTGGCAGTGCTCCCAGAACTTCCCCTTCTCATGGCCCAGCATGTCTTCCCTCCTGTGCTGGTCCGATATCGCCATCATGCTGAAAAATCTTCCAGCCTCGGCAGTGATTCAGCAATGTTCGCAGATCCCTTTCCTGCTTTCCATCTGCCATGGTCCACCCAGGAGGAAACAGGAAATTGCATCACTGGAGACAGAACACAGCAGATGGAAAGCAGGAAGGGGAGCCGCGGACATTACTGAATCACTGCCGAGGCCGGCAGATTTTTCAGCATGATGGCGACATCAGACCAGCATGGAAGGGAAAACATGCTGGGCCGTGATATGGGGAAGTTCTGGAAGCACTGCTGCAGGCCACTTTTTCAGCATGCCGGCGACATCGGACCATGCGGAGAAAAGGGGTTGGACATGCTGGGCCAAGGAAGCCTAATAGACTAACTGGTTCTTTTTGTTGTTGTTTTGTTTTTTAAGTAGGAAGGGGGAAGGTACTAAAAGTAGTGCCAGATTGGGGAAGAGCTTATGGGGCCAGAAACAGAGGACAGAGAGAGAGATGGTGGGCAATGTTCTGAAGGGAGAGAAGTTGGACCTGGGGTGGTGTGAAGGAAGAAGGAAAGAGATACTTGAAGGGAGAATTGTTGGGAATAGAAAGGGAGAAATTGTGGACCTGGGGGGAGGGAGGCAGGCAGACAGGGGGAGAGATGGGATGGGGCAGTTGGGAAGAGAAAGGGAGAAAAGTTGGATTTGGGGATGGAAGGGAGGGAAAAATGTTAGGCCTCGGGGTGGAAGGGAAGGAGAGATGCAGCATCTCTTCTTTTTTTTTTTTCCTTCCATCTCATTGTTCAGGATCAAGGGGGAAGGGAAGAAGAACAACAGAAAAGAGAGAGCAAAATGTTGGACCGAGGAGAAATAGAAATATAGAAACATGATGGCAGATAAAGGCCAAATGGCCTATCTAGTCTGCCCATCCGCAGTAACCATTATGTGGTAATGGGGAGTAGATAGAAGGAAATAGGAGGTTGGGAAAGGAGTGAGATGGGAAATGGGAGAGCTAGGGACTGAGAGGAGATAGAGAATTGAGAGGTAGCCAAAAATTAAAAAAGAAGGGTAAGAAAGAGGGCAAGATTTGAGTGGACAGAGGCAAAAAAGAGAAGAAAAAGTTAAGAAAGCTGAATGGGAAAAATCAATACATTGGAGACAGGCATTAAGAGGGATTGAAACAAGAGAGAAGAGGAGAAAAAATGGACAGCAATACTGGAAAGAAAATTAATAGAAGATAGACAAAAAGTAGAAAGAGAAACTGGGACCAAGATGAAGGAAAAACAAAATGACCACACAACAAAAGGTAGAAAAAAATAATTTTATTTTCTATTTTGTGATTATAGTATGTCAGATATGAAATGTGTATCCTGTCAAAGCTGGTGTTAGACAGCAATAATGAACTAGGACCTAAAAGAAAGAGGAAAAGTCTATTTTATTTATTTTGTTTACACCACAGAGCCGACATGGTGTTAGAGAGGTTATAACCCTATACTTTTGCTAAGACTACGGGGTCCTTTTATTAAGGTGTGCTAACCGATTTAGCGCACGCTAAATGCTAAGCATTTAGCGCACCTTGATAAATGGACCCCTAAGTATCTTAATAAAAAAATGTGGCCCGTGACTTAGCCTGTGTTTTAGATTTTGGCTCCTTATGTGATTGAGGCCTGATTTAGGAAGCAGTACCTGGGGTGATGTCTGCCTGCCATGTGCCAATTGCCAGCAGGCACTATGTCCACAATTATGCCTGTTTTATAAGATTGCTGCCTTGAAGATGGATGCCTAAATCTTTCTCTCTTCAATCATCGGTCACATTTCCTTCAGCCAGATTGTCTTTTTGTTATTTTCTCACCCTTTTTTTCAATGATTGACTATTGAACAATGCCAGCTTCCAAATCGCTGAAATCAGACTCTCCGAACAATTTATCGCCTGACCTAAAATGGACCACCCAAACGCATAGACGTTCTGACAACATCTATAATGCTATCATGTTTTAGCATTATAATGTCATTAGAACAGCAATTTTTAGCTGTTATTTATATTAGAATTATAGTAAAATGGCATGAAAAAGGCAGCCCAATTTTACAGAGGGGGAACTCTAGGCTGCTAATCATGCTCTTCCTCCCCAAGAAGCACCACTATTATATTTTATTTATTTAGCTTTTAATTATTTATATATCACTTATATCCTAAGTGGTTTTTACATTTGGCTAAAATGTAACAATGCGTCCATAGGATATAATGGCCATGCTATGGACATGTTAGCATTTAACTCACGCTAAAACACACTAGTGCACCTTAGTAAAAGGACTCCTAAGTGACTTGCCCAGGGTCCCAAGGAGCAGTGAGGGATTTGAAAACCATAACATCAGGGTGTTGAGGCTGTAGCTCTATACACTGCACCACACTCTCAGGCCTTAAACCACATGTGAATTCAAAAGCCAAGCTTAAATCCTCTTGATTCACAAGTAGTCATTTCTCTAGAATAAATATTAAACACGTATCTTCCTCACTTGTCCAGTTCCTCTGCTGTTTTCCCCAAAAAACTCTTTTGACTTCTGTGTTCCTCAATCATAGCACATGAAAATATATATATATTGCATACTAAACCTCATCCCCAATGTTTAAGAAAATAAGAAACCCTATTCACAGTGATTTGGCTCAGAGCAAGTGAACATATCTGATGCGCAATCCTGACATCAATATGCACCTAGATGGCAGATTGTCACAAAAAAATAGGAATATGTGCTGGGGTACTTGACCATACTAGAGATTTGAACCCACCACCTTGGGAAGATAGAGGAAGTACCACTGAACCATAGGGGCTTCCTTTTAGGCAGGGGTTCCTGCCATGTGAGATGATACCTTAGGACAGTGTTCTTCAACCGCCGGTCCACAAAACTTTTCTGCCGGTCTGTGAAGGATTCGGGTCCCCTCCACAAACTGCACACTGGGCAGAAAGAGAGGCTTCAGCTGGCATCAGCTGACTTGCAACTTCCTGTTGCCGTTGTGTATGCCGGGACTCCTGCCGTTATGACTCCTGCCTATGCCGGGGCTCCTGCCGTGTATGCCTCCTGCCTTTATCTTGTCTCCACACCCCCGAACCAGTAGCGGCAGCTCTGTGTGCTTTTAACTTTGCCACACAGCAGCCTCTAGCAGTAGTTTAGATGCACTTTCATCAGGCAGCCTTGGGGCTTTTGCTAGGCCAGTCCGCTTCGCGAGGCGGACCGATCTAGCAAAGGCCACAAGGCTGCCTGATGAAACCACATCTAAACTACTGCTAAGGGCAGCTGTGTGGCAAAGTTAAAATCACACAGAGCTGCCGCTAGGCTAGGGAGAGGAAAAATTTGCTAGAGAAGGGGTACTCCTGGACAGGGGAAGAGGAGGGTAAGGGAAGATAGTTACTATTGGATAAGGGAGAGGAGGGAAGGGAGAAGGGATACTGCTGGGCAGGGGAGCAGGAAAATAGGAAAGAAATAGCTGGCAGGGAGATTAGAGGAGGGGAAGAATGGATGGAATGGAGAGATCAGAGGAGGGAAAGGGGAGAGACAGGAATGAGAAAGTAAAGAGAGATTGATGCTGGGAAGGGGGTCAGCAGAAAAATAGGATAGAAGGACAAAGATGCTGTGGCAGAAAAGGATGACGTCGACATCATCGGAAACAAGGAAACATGATGGACTGATGAAAATGTCTGGGACACGGTGCTACCGAGATACAAATTATAACATAGAGACAGAGTGGCTCAAAAGGGAGGAGGCATTGCCATATATGTCAAAGAGGGAATTGAATCTATTAAAGAGAACATGCCATAATGGACAGATAAGTTAGAGTCTCTATGGATCAAAATTCCAGGAACAAATGGACCAGAAACGAGGATAGGCATCTACTACCGACCCCCAGGACAGTCCGAAGAAATTGATGAAGAAATGATGGATGAAATTGAATGCAACTGCAAGGGAGGCAATGCAGTTGTCATGGGTGACTTCAACTATCCAGGGATAGAATGGAACCTAGGCACCTCCAGCTGTGCTAGAGAGACCAAGTTCCTAGAAACTGTAGGCGATTGCTTCCTGGAATAAATTATCAAGGAAAACACAAGAGGAAACGCAATTCTGGACTTAATTCTAAATGGGCTGCGAGGACCGGCACAGGATGTAGAAGTAGAAAGGACGCTGGGAAACAGCGATCACAATATGATACGCTACAACCTGGAAATAGGGGTGAAACGTTGGTCCAGAACAACAGCCATGGCCCTGAACTTCCGTAAAGGAAACTACGAAGGGATGAGACGTATGGTGGGAAAGAAAATTAAGAAGAGGATAAACACTATAAGAACGCTGGAGCAAGCTTGGTCTCTTTTTAAGGATCCAGTCACCGAGGCGCAAAATCTATATATACCACATATCAACAAGGGATCAAAGAGGAAAAAGAATAAAGAACCGGTGTGGCTCAATGTAGAGGTTAAGGAAGCGATCAAAGACAAAAAAGCCTCGTTTAAGGAATGGAAAAGATCAAAAACGGATGAAAACTGGAATAAGCACAAACAACACCAACGCAGGTGTCATAAGGCGTTAAAAGTGGCAAAAAGAGACTACGAGGAAAAAATAGCCAAGGAGGCAAAAAACTTCAAGCCGTTCTTTCGATATATTAAAGGAAAATGACCCGCAAAGGAAGCGGTGGGACCGTTGGATGACCAAGTTATAAAGGGAGTGCTAAAGGAGGACAAAGAAATCGCCGATAGACTGAACACATTTTTTGCATCTGTATTTACCAAAGAGGATATACACAGCATACCGGAACTCATCAGGCTATATGCTGGAAGTGAAAATGGGAAACTGACAGGGTTGACAGTCAGTCTAGAAGAAATATGCAGGCAGATTGATAGGCTTAAGAGCGATAAATCCCCGGGACCTAATGGCATCCATCTGAGGGTCATCAAGGAACTGAAAGGGACCATAGCTGAACTACTTCAACTAATAGCCAATCTGTCGATCAAAACGGGAAAGATTCCGGAGGACTGGAAGGTGGCAAATGTTACGCCGATCTTCAAAATAGGTTCAAGGGGAAATCCGGGAAACTACAGACCGGTGAGTCTGACCTCGGTACTGGGAAAAATGGTAGAGGCGCTGATAAAGGACTGCATCATTGATCACCTTGACGGACATGGTCTGATGAGGACCAGCCAGCACGGTTTCAGCAAAGGCAGATCTTGTTTGACAAACTTGCTGCACTTCTTCAAGGAAGTAAACAGGCAGATAGATAAGGGCGACCCGGTCGATATTGTATATCTGGACTTTCAGAAGACGTTCGACAAGGTTTCACATGAATGACTTCAGAAAATTGCGAGCCATGGAATCGAGGGAGCAATATTCACATGGATTAAAAACTGGCTGGAGCATAGGAAACAGAGATTGGGGTAAATGGGCAATACTCAGACTGGAAAAGTGTCACCAGTGGGGTGCCGCAGGGCTCAGTGCTTGGACCCATACTCTTCAACATCTTTATAAATGATCTGGACATAGGTTCGACAAGCGAGGTGATTAAATTTGCAGACAACACAAAGTTATTCAGAGTAGTGAAGACGCAGGGGATTGCGAAGATCTACAATGTGACATAACCAGGCTCGAGGAATGGGCATCGACATGGCAGATGAGATTCAACATGGATAAATGTAAAGTGATGCATGTCGGTAACAAAAATCTCAGGCAAGAGTACAGGATGTCTGGGGTGGTACTTGGAAAGACCTTCCAGGAAAGAGACTTGGGAGTTCTGATCGACAAGTCGATGAAGCCGTCTACGCAATGTGTGGCAGCAGTGAAAAAGGCAAATAGAATGCTAGGAATGATAAATAAGGGGATCACAAACAGATCGGAATAGGTTATTATGCCGCTGTACTGGGCCATGGTGCGCTCTCACCTGGAGTACTGCGTCTAGCACTGGTCGCCGTACATGAAGAAGGGCACAGTACTACTCAAAAGGGTCCAGAGAAGAGCGATTAAGATGGTTAAGGGGTTGGAGGAGCTGCCGTACAGTGACAGATTAGAGAAACAAGGCCTCTTTTCACTCGAACAGAGGAGATTGAGAGGGGACATGATCGAACCATTCAAGATACTGAAGGGGATAGATTTAGTAGATAAGGACAGGTTGTTTACCCTCTCCAAGGTAGGGAGAATGAGAGGGCACTCTTTAAAGTTGAAAGGGGATAGATTCCGTACAAACGTAAGGAAATTCTTCTTCACCCAGAGAGTGGTGGAAAACTGGAACACTCTCCCGGAGGCTGTCATAGGGGAAAACACCCTCCAGGGATTCAAGACAAAGTAAGACAAGTTCCTACTGAACAGGGACGTATGCTGGTATGGCTGGTCTCAGTTAGGGCACTGGTCTTTGACCAAAAGGGCCGCCGCGTGAGCGGACTGCTGGGCACGATGGACCACTGCTTTGACCCAGCAGCGGCAATTCTTATGTTCTTATGTTATCTAGTGTAGGAGAGATAAGAATAATGAAGAAAGCAGTGAAGCTGGAATTAATCATGTATAAAGGAAATACGGGGCAGAGGCATAGAAAGAAGGCAGATCCTATAAGGAAGAGGGAGAGGGCAAACAGTCGATGGAAGGGGCAGATGCTGGATTGAAGAGACAGAGGGCCTTGCCCTGTATGATTTGTATTTATAAAATGACAATTGTATAGCATATTGTTTCTTTTTATCTTATATAATAAAATGCTAAGCGCACATGCGCACTCCTGCCTGCATGTTCTGTGATCTGTAGGTCCGTGGCAGGCAGGAGAGCACAAGGGTGCTTACAACGGGCCCACACTCGAGCGCTGTGGCTGACTCTTTTACACTGCACGGCCATACTCTGCAGCTCCTCTCAAGAGCCTCACCAGCACTCCAGCGCTGTAGCCGACGAACTCACAGCCACACCAAAACGCCAGTTCCTCTATTGCAGTGCCCAAACTCGCCCAAACTCGCCGCCACAACTAAGCCTCCCGAACTCGCCCGAACTCACAGCCACACCTAAGCGCCAGCTCCTATATTGCAGCTTTCAAACTCGCCCGAACTCACAGCCACAACTAAGCGCCAGTTCCTCTGAAGAGCCGCATACAGACGGGGGTCGAGGTTTACACTGCATGCCCGAACTCATCCGAAATCACAGCCACACCTAAGCAGAAGCTCCTCTCAAGAGTCGCATGCAGATGGGGGTCGTGGGAGGAGGCGCCGTGGCAAGTGCTGCACAGGAACTTGAGGAGGAGGGAAATACCGCTTCTCCTGCACATACCAGCACACACAATGCAGAGAGCCTCTTGGCTGGGGAGAAATACAGGCAGACAGCTTTGTGATGTTCCCAGAACAAATGTGGCAGCTCAACCCAACGTGAATCGAAGTAAACAGGTATGTATGTTCTTTTTTTGACCTGAACAAAGCGCTGGCAAATTTTGAGACACACCTCCCGTCGGGCTAATAGCATGAGTGTTCGACAGTTGTCAAAGCAAATTCCCGCGTGCGCACGTTCGCATACCAACGAGTGTCAAGTGCCGGTTTAACAAATCACTCTGTGCCAATTTACTACTTTAAACTATTTACTCTGCGCGAATTTCAAGTTACTGTCTGCAAGTTTCGAGATTAAGAGAAAAAAGGTAGGTGGGAGAAGGGGCATATTCCCCCAACAGCCCCCTGACTTCTCCACACACATACATAAGACAGGGGGCTAGGGAGAGACAGTGCAAGAAAAAAAAGAGGAGACATTGACAGACTGATACAAATATGTCACACTTACTGAAACAGAGTTAGGTGGCACCCATTAATCTAACGGGCTTAAACACTAGTACTTTAATAAAATACGTTCAATATAAAATCATAACTATTTGAGGCTTGTGCGGATGGGATCAAATGTTTTGCGGGAACAGGGCAGAGATGGTTTTTTAATTTCAGTCTTAGTAGTTTGCCGATCCACAAAATAATTATTTTATTTCTGCAGGTCCATAAGTGTAAAAAGGTTGAAGAACACTGCCTTAGGAGATCATAGTCATTTCAGGATAAAAATAAGTTTCCCTCTGGACCCTGGAAAGGGCAGAGTGCAAAGGTAAGTAGCAAAATTCACAACCTATATTCTCTTATGTGACCAAAAAGAAGCTTTTAAGGTAACATGGGGGGGGAGCTTCCTTTTGGGCAGGGGTTCCTATTATTTTTTAGTGACATTCTGCCATCTAGGTGCATATTGATGATGTCACAATGATGTCTGGATTATGTGTCATATAGCTGGATAAGACTTCTCAATGCAAAAATAGATAAACAAAATGTATATCTGGCTTATGAAATAAATTGTTTAAATGGTCACATACACTCAGAATTGTGAGATTTGACCAAGAGCAGTAGCTCCTATAGCCAAACACACTGTGTATGATTTTTTTTTTAAAAGAACTTAAAGTGAACGTGCTATTCAAACAATGAAACTATTTTTCAATGGCAAAAAAAGGAAAAAATTCCCACTTAGCTTTCAAGTGTTTCAACAGGTCCCAACATGAACCATGTTCGAAGTTCTTTTTCAAGGAACCCAAAAGGTGATGTAAGCTGCTCAAATGCCAAAGAACTGATAGTGGTGTGCACATTTAAACAATTTATTTCATAAGCCAGATATACATTTTGTTTATCTATTTTTGCATTGAGAAGTCTTATCCAGCTATATCCATTCAACTACTTTGACATCCTAGCCTCTCAAGTTACGATAGAACATACTTCTCCACTTAATCTACACAGTGTGGATTATGTGTCAGACATGTCCACTTGCCTAGGACAGGTGTTAGAATTGACGTCGGGCAGCCAGAGTTGGTCGGCCCACGGGAAAAGAAGGAGGGCAAATTCAGCGCTGGCCTGTTTCCGATGGTCAGTGGCAGCCTTTCCCCGGCAGTGGTGGCAGCATAGTGGTGGTAGCGGCGGTGGCATGGGGGAGGGAAGGGAGAAAGAAAGAAAGGGGGGAGCCAGGGAGCCAGAAAGAAAGCAAGGGGGAGACAGGGATCCAGAAAGAAAGAAAGGGGGCAGGGTGAAAGAAAGAAAAAAATGGGGCATGGGGAAAGAGAGAGAAAGACAGACATAGAGAAAGAAAGGGGGCATGGAGAGAGAAAGAAAGAAGGGGGCAGGGTAAAAGAAAGAAATGGGGCATGGAGAGAGAAAGAAAGAAGGGGACAGGATGAAACAAAGAAAAAGTTGGGGGAGGGAATGAGGTCTGGAGGAGAGGAAGCATACAGGAGGCTGAAAGAAGGGAAGAAATATTGGATGCACAGTCAGAAGAATAAAGTGCAACCAGAGACTGATGAAATTACCAAACAAAGGTAGGAAAAATGATTTTATTTCAATTTAGTGATCAAAATGTGTCCGTTTTGAGAATTTATATATGCTGTCTATATTTTGCACTATGGGCCCCTTTTACTAAACTGCAATAGCAGTTTTTAGCGCAGGGAGCGTCGAAAGCAGCGTGGGGCATTCAGCGCAGCTCCCTCCACTAAAAAACACTATTGCAGTTTAATAAAAAGGGAGGGGGTATATTTGTCTATTTTTGTATAGTTGTTACTGAGGTGATATTGCATAAAGTCACGGAATATAAATGATAATTAACATTTTCTCTGCGTACAATGTGCTTTGTGTTTCTAAAATTTTATGTTGGTAGATCATTTTGACTTGGCCACGAAGGTAACGGGGAGGGAGGGAGAGGAGCTGCTGAAAGACATCTAGTAATCCTTGCAGGCTTGACTGCAGGGAATTATTTTTGTAAAATCATGTTTTGTTATGTGACTGGCATTATTTAGACTTTAATTTCTATGAATGAATAGAATGAAAATGATATAAAATTACTTGCTTGTTTTTATATGCGTGCGCTGAAGGAAAGTGGAGAGAGAGTGGGCTGAGGACGCTGAAGGGAAATGGGGAAGAAAGAGTGGGGAGAAGACGCTGATTGACAATTGTACAGAATATTGTTTCTTTTTATACTTTAATAAAATAAGTTCAATATAAAACAATTCAAGGCTTGTGTGGATGGAATCAGGTGGTTTGTGAGGATGAGGACCGAGCTTACGGGGATTAGTCCAATAAAATGGTATTTTCATATTTCTCATTATTTGTTTTATTTTTATTTGTTATTTTGTAAAGTGGTGATTGTTATGTATCAGTTTTTCAAATTTACATCTACTGTCTTTATATTTTGCACAGTATTAGAGGACATGTACCGTATTTTCGCGGATATAACGCGCACCATTGTAAAATGCGCACAGGGGTATAGCGCGCAGAAATCACGATGATATGTACAAAAACTTTTCTATACCGCGCTCAGGCATATAACGCGCATGCTGCCCGACTCTCCTTTCGCCCGCCCTGACTTTCCGTGCGCTGTCCCGACTCTCCGTTCACCCCCCCTGACTTCCGTGCACTGTCCTCCCTTGAAGTCCTGTCCCCCCTTGAAGGTCTGTCCCCATCCTGAAAGCCTGATGCCCCCCCCGACGTCCGATACATCCCCCCCCCGGCAGGACCACTCGCACCCTCACCCCGAAGGACCGCCGACTCCCCAACAATATCGGGCCAGGAGGGAGCCCAAACCCTCCTGGCCACGGCGACCCCCTAACCCCACCCCGCACTACATTACGGGCAGGAGGGATCCCAGGCCCTCCTGCCCTCGACGCAAACCCCCTCCCCCCAACGACCGCCCCCCCCCAAGAACCTCCGCCCGTCCCCCAGCCGACCCGCGACCCCCCTGGCCGACCCCCACGATACCCCCACCCGCCTTCCCCGTACCTTTGTGTAGTTGGGCCAGAAGGGAGCCCAAACCCTCCTGGCCACGGCGACCCCCTAACCCCACCCCGCACTACATTACGGGCAGGAGGGATCCCAGGCCCTCCTGCCCTCGACGCAAACCCCCCTCCCCCCCAGCCGACCCGCGACCCCCCTGGCCGACCCCCACGACCCCCCCACCCCCCTTCCCCGTACCTTTGGAAGTTGGCCGGACAGACGGGAGCCAAACCCGCCTGTCCGGCAGGCAGCCAACGAAGGAATGAGGCCGGATTGGCCCATCCGTCCTAAAGCTCTGCCTACTGGTGGGGCCTAAGGCGCGTGGGCCAATCAGAATAGGCCCTGGAGCCTTAGGTCCCACCTGGGGGCGCAGCCTGAGACACATGGTTGGGTTTGGCCCATGTGCCTCAGGCCGCGCCCCCAGGTGGGACCTAAGGCTCCAGGGCCTATTCTGATTGGCCCACGCGCCTTAGGCCCCACCAGTAGGCGGAGCTTTAGGACGGATGGGCCAATCCGGCCTCATTCCTTCGTTGGCTGTCTGCCGGACAGGCGGGTTTGGCTCCCGTCTGTCCGGCCAACTTCCAAAGGTACGGGGAAGGGGGGTGGGGGGGTCGTGGGGGTCGGCCAGGGGGGTCGCGGGTCGGCTGGGGGGGCGGTCGGAGGTTCTTGGGGGGGGGGCGGTCGTTGGAGGGAGGGGGGTTTGCGTCGAGGGCAGGAGGGCCTGGGATCCCTCCTGCCCGTAATGTAGTGCGGGGTGGGGTTAGGGGGTCGCCGTGGCCAGGAGGGTTTGGGCTCCCTCCTGGCCCGATATTGTTGGGGAGTCGGCGGTCCTTCGGGGTGAGGGTGCGAGTGGTCCTGCCGGGGGGGGATGTATCGGACGTCGGGGAGTCGGCCGGGCAAGAGGGCTTGGGCTCCCTCTTGCTCCGATCGTGGATGCGGGTGCGGGTGGGAGCGCGTGCGAGCGGTCGTTCGGGGTGGGGGTGCGAGCGGTCCTGCTGGGGGGGTGAATCGGGCGTCGGGCGGGTTGGGAACTATGTTTAAAAACTTTTGTATACCGCGCTCAGGCATATAACGCGCGAGGGGTATGCGCGGTATGTAAAATCACGTATAACGCGCGCGTTATATCCGCGAAAATACGGTATTACTGTTTTTGTGGTGTTGTGGTGTTGCATTGTATGCAGAGTCTAGTTTCTTGGCAGTTCAGTTTAACTTTTGTCTACATATTTCTATTTTTAGTTTGTGATTATTCCATATTGGGCGAGGGTGTATCTGTCTGTGTGTATGAAAGGGACATGGCTTTCTGATAGCATCGACTGAACTGGATCAATTGACTGTGTAGGATCTGGTTTGTTTCGTTTTACAATGTATGTGTTGGTGTTCTAGTGCTCACTGCAGTGTTTAAGATGCTGCCTTTTCCTAGGTACACTCTTGTTGTGCGATATGTAGATTGTTACTAAAAATCATATTTTTCATATAGATGGGCCCCGGGTGTCACATATGCTAGGTATGCCACTGACAGACATATATTCTAGCACCAGTGGAAGGAAGGGAGACAGAAAGAAAAGAAGAAAGACACAGGGACAGGGAGAGACACAGAAAGACAGACAGACAGACAAAGGGGGCTAGGGAGAGAGACAGACAGAAAGAAAGACAGCGGGACAGAGAAAGAGACAGAAATAAAGACAGACATACATATATTCTAGCATCCGTTAATGTAACAGGCTAAAATACTAGTTAGAAAATACTTTGACACTACATCCTTTAGATTGCTGGTACAGTCTATGATCCTATCAATGCTTGACTACTGCAATATTGTATATCTAGGAATCCCAAAGAAAACAGTAAAAAAATTGAGGATAGTGAAAAACACTGCAGTCCGCTTGATCTTCGGACTGAGGAAGAATGATCACATTAGCCCCTACTACAAAAGGTTGCACTGGTTGCCAAAGGAGGTGCGAATACTGTTCAAGTTTGTCTGTATTTGTTACAAGCAAACCTGGGGACTAGCACCTTCTTACCTACTACCTCATTTCACACTGCACAATCCCACACGACCAACCAGAAACCAAAAAATATTTACTAGACAACTGGACGCCGGAGAGTCACTGGATGTGGTATATTTGGACTTCAGTAAAGCATTTGATAGCGTCCCTCATCGAAGATTACTGAACAAGCTGAAATCGATAGGATTAGAAGACACTCTAACTACATGGGTTGGGGATTGGCTGAGCGGTAGACTTCAGAAGGTGGTGGTGAACGGTATCACATCCAAAGCATCGGACGTGATCAGTGGAGTGCCGCAGGGCTCGGTCCTGGGCCCAATTCTATTTAACTTATTCATAAGAGATATGACGCAAGGAATTAGAGGAAGGGTATCACTGTTTGCCGACGACGCCAAACTTTGCAACATAGTAGGCAAAAGCTTATTACCTGATAATATGACACACGACCTACTGTTGCTGGAACAATGGTCAACTACTTGGCAGCTAGGCTTCAATGCTAAAAAATGCAAGATAATGCACCTGGGTAAGAGAAACCCGCGTAGAACTTATGTACTAAATGGTGAGACCTTGGTTAGGACCACGGCGGAACGCGACCTAGGGGTGATCATTAGTGAGGACATGAAGGTTGCCAATCAAGTGGAGAAGGCTTCCTCCAGGGCAAGACAAATGATGGGGTGTATCCACAGAGGTTTCGTCAGCAGGAGACCTGAAGTTATGATGCCGTTGTACAGAGCCATGGTGAGGCCTCACTTGGACTACTGTGTTCAGTTTTGGAGACCACACTACCGAAAGGACGTGCTGAGGATCGAGTCGGTTCAGAGAATGGCCACCAGGATGGTCTTGGGGCTCAAAGATCTCATGTATGAAGAAAGATTTAAAAAATTGCGGCTGTACTCACTTGAGGAAAGAAGAGAACGGGGAGATATGATTGAAACATATAAGTACATCACGGGACGCATCGAGTCAGAAGATGATATCTTCTGTCTCATGGGACCCTCGACCGCGAGAGGGCATCCGCTGAAGATCAGGGGAGGGAAGTTTCATGGCGACTCCAGGAAGTACTTCTTCACCGAAAGAGTAGTGGATCATTGGAACAGACTCCCACTCCAGGTGATAAAGGCCAGCAGCGTGACGGATTTTAAGAAAAAATGGGATACTCATGTGGGATCTTTAAGGGAGTAAATTCAGGGGAGGGGATACTTGGAATGGGCAGACTTGGTGGGCTATAGCCTTTTTCTGCTGCTTTTTTCTATGTTTCTATGTTTCTATTTACATACCCAAAGATCACAGGCTGCAGATACAAATCTTTCTTGGACAGGTCCTTCATGTTCCAAGCAAACAAACAGCAGTCCTGGCTGGGTACCTACATCAATGGAGCCAGGCTGACCTACGGTGCATTCCGGAAATCAACCAAAACCGCACTCTTTGACAAATTCCTCTCCTAAACAGAAGCCTCACCACTTAAATTGGTATTGGCAAAAGAAAAGATGTGATAGTAGTAAAGACTGCAACATAAGCAATATCAGCAACTCATTTCTTAGTATTGCAAAGGAAAGTGAAACAAAACAAAAATCCATACGAAAAAGGAGATTATTGCTGAAAAATAGCTGGAAAGCAATGACCACAAATGCTCGCAGTCTAAGCAACAAAGTTCATAAGAACATAAGAACTGCCATCTCCGGATCAGACCCATGGTCCATCGAGTCCGGCGATCCGCACACGCGGAGGCCCAGTCAGGTATACACCTGATGTAGTTTTACCACCCATATCCCTCTATGCCTCTCATAAGGAGATGTGCATCTAATTTGCCTTTGAATCCTAGCACAGTGGATTCCTTAATAACCTCCTGTGGAAGAGCATTCCAGGCGTTCACCACTCGCTGCGTAAAGCAGAACCTCCTGACATTTGTCCTGGACTTGTCCCCCCTTAGCTTTAAACCATGTCCTCTTGTCCGTGTCACGTTGGACAGTGTAAATAATTTGTTTTTCTGCTCTATTTTATCGATGTCTTTCAGTATTTTGAACGTCTCTATCATGTCCCCTCGCAGCCTCCTCTTCTCAAAGGAGAACAGTCCTAGTTTCTTGAGTCGTTCCTCATATTCCAAGTTCTCCATACCTCTTATTAGCTTCGTTGCTCGTCTCTGCACCCTCTCCAGCAGTTTTATATCCCTCTTTAGTTTGGGAGACCAATGTTGGACACAGTATTCCAAGTGTGGTCTGACCATTGCTCTATAAAGCGGCATTATGACTTTCTCCGATCTGCTCATGATTCCTTTCTTTATCATTCCTAACATTCTGTTCGCTTTCTTTGCCGCTGCCGCGCATTGTGCCGACGGCTTCAGGGTCCTATCTATCAGTACACCCAGGTCCCTTTCTTGTTCGCTCTTACCAAGAGTTGCTCCTGACATTCTATACTCGTGTTCCTTATTCTTACTGCCTAAATGCATTACTTTGCATTTCTCCACGTTGAACTTCATCTGCCATTGCTCTGCCCATTTCTCTAACTGATACAAGTCGCTCTGGAGTTCTTCGCTATCTTTCTGCGTTCTGATTGTCCGGCATAGCTTTGTGTCGTCTGCAAACTTAATGATCTCACTGGATATTCCGTCTTCAAGGTCATTGATATAAATGTTAAATAGGATCGGCCCAAGTACCGAGCCCTGGGGCACACCACTAGTCACTTTCTCCCAGTCTGAGAACTTCCCATTTATGCCCACTCTCTGCTTCCTGTTTTCCAGCCATTTGCCTATCCACCTGTGTATATCTCCCTCTATTCCATGGCATTGTAGTTTCCTGAGAAGTCTTTCATGCGGAACTTTGTTGAATGCCTTCTGGAAGTCCAAATATATTATGTCCACCGGCATTCCACTATCAATTTGCTTGTTCACGGTCTCAAAAAATTGAAGCAAATTCGTTAAACATGATTTCCCTTTCCTGAACCCATGTTGACTGGGTTTCAGCAATTCGTGTATATCTAAGTGCCGGACTATGCTATCCTTGATCAGTGCTTCAACCATCTTTCCAGGGACAGACGTAAGGCTCACAGGTCTGTAGTTGCCCGGTTCTCCTCTTGATCCCTTTTTGAAAATTGGCGTGACGTTCGCTATCTTCCAGTCATCTGGTATCTGTCCAGTTCTGATTGTCAGATTGGCGAGTTTTTGCAATAACTCTCCGATTTCAACCTTCAATTCCTTTAAGACTCTCGGGTGAATTCCATCCGGTCCAGGGGATTTGTCACTTTTAAGTTTGTCGATCTGGTAGTATATCTGGTACAAATCTACTTCAACTGTGGTGAGGCTGTCTTCTATTACTCCACTAAACACTTTCACAGTTTCATGATCTGCAAGCCCTGATGTTAGAGGCAGATCTAAATATTGTCGCTATCACAGAGACATGGTTCAGTGAATCACATGGATGGGATGCAAACATACCGGGATATAATCTTTTTAGGAAGGACAGAGATGATCAAAAAGGTGGAGGAGTAACTCTCTATGTAAAGATCAATATCCAAGCGACCGAAATGCAAGGGACCTGGGAAGAGGAAGAAGCGATATGGATTGCTCTGAAAAGAGAAGATGGAACTTCTATGTGGGTGTAGTCTACAGACCTCCGACTCAATCGCAGCAAATTGTGGATATCCAAAAGTTTGAAAGGAAAGAGGAGCTTCTGCTGTTGAGAGATTTCAACCTGCCGGATGCGGACTGGAATTTTCCATCTGCAGAATCGGAAAGAAGTAGGGAGATTGTGGATGCCTTTCAAGAGGCTCTGCTCAGACAAATGGTGACGGAACCCACAAGGGAAAAAGCGATATTGGATCTTGTCCTCACAAATGGAGAGAGTATCTCTAATGTTCGAGTGGGTGCTCACCTGGGAAGTAGCGATCATCAAACAGTCTGGTTTGATATAATGGCTAAAGTGGAGAGCGGCTGCACGATACTTAAAGTCCTAGATTTCAAACGTACGGACTTTAATGCAATGGGAGAGTACCTGAAGAAAGAGCTGTTAGGATGGGAGGACATAAGAGAAGTGGAAAGACAGTGGTCTAAGCTGAAAGCGATAAAAATGGCTACGGACCTTTATGTGAAGAAAATCAATAAAAACAAGAGAAAAAGGAAGCCGATATGGTTCTCCAACCTAGTGGCTGAGAAAATAAAGGCGAAAGAGTTGGCGTTTGTGAAATATAAAAAAACCCAAGAAGAGGAGAGCAGAAAGGACTACAGGGTGAAACTGAAAGAAGCCAAGAGAGAGATACGTTTGGCGAAGGCACAGGCAGAAGAACAAATGGCTAAAAATGTAAAAAAGGGAGATAAAAATTTTTTCAGATATATTAGTGAAAGGAGGAAGACGAAAAATGGAATTGCTAGGCTAAAAGATGCTGGGAACCAATATGTGGAGAGTAATGAGAACAAAGCAAATGTGCTAAACAAATACTTCTGTTCTGTGTTCACAGAAGAAAATCCTGGAGAAGGACCGAGATTGTCTAGCAAAGTTACATGAGAAAATGGAGTAGATTCTGCGCCGTTCACGGAGGAGGGTGTTTATGAGCAACTTGAAAAACTGAAGGTGGACAAAGCGATGGGACCAGACGGGATCCATCCCAGGATACTAAGGGAGCTCAGAGAGGTTCTGGTGAGTCCTATTAAAGACTTGTTCAACAAATCTCTGGAGACGGGAGTGATTCCTGGGGATTGGAAGAGAGCGGATGTGGTCCCTATTCATAAAAGTGGTCACAGGAATGAAGCAGGAAACTACAGGCCGGTGAGCCTCATTCAGTTTTTGGTAAAATAATGAAAGTGTTGCTGAAAGAAAGGATAGTGTACTTCCTTGAATCTAATGGTGTTTCAGGATCTGTGGCAACATGGCTTTACAAAAGGTAAATCGTGCTAAACGAACCTGATTGAATTTCTTGATTGGGTGACCAGAGAGCTGGATCAAGGACATATGCTAGACGTAATTTACTTGGATTTCAGTTCCTCACAGGAGGCTGTTGAACAAACTTGAAGGGCTGAAGTTAGGACCCAAAGTGGTGAACTGGGTCAGAAACTGGCTGTCGGACAGACACCAGAGGGTGGTGGTTAATGGAAGTTGCTCGAAGGAAGGAAAGGTGAGTAGTGGAGTCCCTCAGGGATTGGTGCTGGGGCCAATCCTGTTCAATATGTTTGTGAGTGACATTGCTGAAGGGTTAGAAGGAAAAGTGTGCCTTTTTGCAGATGATACCAAGATTTGTAACAGAGTAGACACTGAAGAGGAAGTGGAAAATATGAAAAAGGATCTGCAAAAGTTAGAGGAATGGTCTAATGCCTGGCAACTAAAATTCAATGCAAAGAAATGCAGAGTAATGCATTTGGGGATTAATAATAGGAAGAAACCGTATATGCTGGGAGGAGAGAAGCTGATATGCATGGACGGGGAGAGGGACCTTGGGGTGATAGTGTCTGAAGATCTAAAAGCGAAAAAACAGTGTGACAAAGCAGTGGCTGCTGCCAGAAGGATGCTGGGCTGTATAAAGAGAGGCGTAGTCAGTAGAAGGAAGAAGGTGTTGATGCCCCTGTACAGGTCATTGGTAAGGCCCCTCTTGGAGTATTGTGTTCAGTTTTGGAGACCGTATCTGGCGAAGGACGTAAGAAGACTTGAGGCGGTCCAGAGGAGGGCGACGGAAATGATAGGAGGTTTGCACTAGAAGACGTATGAGGAGAGACTGGAAGCCCTGAATATGTATACCCTAGAGGAAAGGAGAGACAGGGGAGATATGATTCAGACGTTCAAATACTTGAAGGGTATTAACGTAGAACAAAATCTTTTCCAGAGAAAGGAAAATGGTAAAACCAGAGGACATAATTTGAGGTTGAGGGGTGGTAGATTCAAAGACAATCTTAGGAAATTCTACTTTACGGAGAGGGTAGTGGATGCCTGGAATGCGCTCCCAAGAGAGGTGGTGGAGAGTAAAACTGTGACTGAGTTCAAAGAAGCGTGGGATGAACACAGAGGATTTAGAATCAGAAAATAATATTAAATATTGAACTAAGGCCAGTTCTGGGCAGACTTGCACAGTCTGTGTCTGTATATGGCCATTTGGTGGAGGATGGGCTGGGGAGGGCTTCAATTGCTGGGAGGGTGTAGATGGGCTGGAGTAAGTCTTATGAGATTTCGGCAGTTGGAACCCAAGCACAGTACCGGGTAAAGCTTTGGATTCTTGCCCAGAAATAGCTAAGAAGAAAAAAAAAAAAAATTTAAATTGAATCAGGTTGGGCAGACTGGATGGTCCATGTGGGTCTTTATCTGCCGTCATCTACTATGTTACTATGTTAAATGGCTAGTAGGAAAAAGAAGACATTGATGCCCCTATATAAGACTCTGATGAGACCTCATTTAGAATATTGTGTAAAATTTTGGAGACTGCATTATAAGAACATAAGAAATGCTGCTGCTGGGTCAGACCAGTGGTCCATCCTGCCCAGCAGTCTGCTCACATGGCGGCCCTCAGGTCAAAGACCAGTGCTCTAAATGAGTCCAGCCTCATCTGCGTACGTTCCAGTTTAGCAGGAACTTGTCCAACTTTGTCTTGAAACCCTGAAGGGTATTTTCCCCTATAACAGACTCCGTAAGAGTGTTCCACCTTTCCACCACTCTCTGAGTGAAGAAGAATTTCCTTATGTTTGTACAGAATCTATCCCCTTTCAACTTTAGAAAGTGCCCTCTTATTCTTCCTACCTTGGAGAGGGTGAACAGTCTGTCTTTCTCTACTAAGTCTATTCCCTTCAGTTTTTTGAACATTTCGATCATGTCCCCTCTCAGTCTCCTCTTTTCAAGGGAGAAGAGGCCCAGTTTTTCCAATCTCTCACTGTACGGCAACTCCTCCAGCCCCTTAACCATTTTAGTCGATCTCCTCTTGACCCTTTCGAGTAGTACTGTGTCCTTCTTCATGTACGGCGACCAGTGTTGGACGCAGTACACCAGGTGAGGGCTCACCATGGCCCAGTACAGCGGCATGATAATCTTCTCTGATCTGTTCATGATCCCCTTCTTAATCATTCCTAGCATTCTGTTTGCCTTTTTCGCCACCGCCGCCTCACATTGTGGTCTATCCACTTGCTCAATTTTTCTAACCTGTGGCCCCAGGTCCTCCTCTGACTCCTCAGCATTCTAGATGCATAGCACGAGCAGGGAGCAGGCAGAAGTCGGGAGGAGACAGGAGCCAAAGAAGCAATCCAGCAACTGCATATCGGAGTGAGGGGAGGAGAAGGGCGGGAGGAGAAGGCAG
Organism: Geotrypetes seraphini; assembly: GCF_902459505.1. Taxonomy (NCBI): domain Eukaryota; kingdom Metazoa; phylum Chordata; class Amphibia; order Gymnophiona; family Dermophiidae; genus Geotrypetes; species Geotrypetes seraphini. Next base: position 108,561,405 of record NC_047089.1, on the reverse strand, counting down.
GCAAGAGGGGCCAGCGGCGAGAGGTAGCTACGCCCACCCCTCTGATGTCGGCGCTCGGATCCGGAGCTCCCCCTTGAAAGGGGAGGGGCCAACGGCATGCAGCCGTTCGGCGCGCATCGAAGGCGTGCGTTAAAGGTGCTCGCCTTAGCGAGAGCGCCTTTGCGAAGGGACTTTGCGAAGGGCAGCCACAGCAGCCACACCGACAGAGAGGAGACACCAGCAGACACACCAGCAAGCAGAACAGAAGGGAGACACCAGCAGCCACACCAACAGAGGGGAGACACCAGCAAGCAGAACAGAGGGGAGACACCAGCAGCCACACCAGCAAGCAGAACAGAGGGGAGACACCAGCAGCCACACCGACAGAGGGGAGACACCAGCAAGCAGAACAGAGGGGAGACACCAGCAGCCACACCAGCAAGTAGAACAGAGGGGAGACACCAGCAGCCACACGACAGAGGGGAGACACCAGCAACCACACCAGCAAGCAGAACAGAGGGGAGACACCAGCAGCCACACCAGCAAGTAGAACAGAGGGGAGACACCAGCAGCCACACCGACAGAGGGGAGACACCAGCAAGCAGAACAGAGGGGAGACACCAGCAGCCACACCGACAGAGGTCAGACACCAGCAAGCAGAACAGAGAGGAGACACCAGCAGCCACACCAGCAAGCAAAACAGATAGAGACACCAGCAGCCATACCGACAGAGGGGAGACACCAGCAGCCACACCAGCAAGCAGAACAGAGGAGAGACACCAGCAGCCACACTGACAGAGGGGAGATACCTGCAGCCACATCAGCAAGCAGAACAGAGAGGAGACACCAGCAGCCACACCGATAGAGGGGAGACACCAGCAACCACACCAGCAAGTAGAACAGATGGGAGACACCAGCAGCCACACGACAGAGGGGAGACACCAGCAACCACACCAGCAAGCAGAACAGAGGGGAGACACCAGCAGCCACACCGACAGAGGGGAGACACCAGCAAGCAGAACAGAGGGGAGATATTAGTAGCCACACCGACAGAGGGGAGACACCAGCAGCCACACCAGCAACCAGAACAGAGAGGAGATATTAGTAGCCACACCGACAGAGGGGAGACACCAGCAGCCACACCAGCAAGCAGAACAGATAGAGACACCAGCAGCCATACCGACAGAGGGGAGACAACAGCAGCCACACCAGCAAGCAGAACAGAGGAGAGACACCAGCAGCCACACTGACAGAGGGGAGATACCAGCAGCCACATCAGCAAGCAGAACAGAGAGGAGACACCAGCAGCCACACCGATAGAGGGGAGACACCAGCAACCACACCAGCAAGCAGAACAGAGAGGAGACACCAGCAGCTGCACCAGCAAGGAGGGAGAAGCCACTTCATGCGGACCAGCAAGCGGACAGCAATGAAAGCAACGGACGGAAACAGGATGTTGAGCTACCCAGTTTTCTGCACCGCTCGCCATATGTATGACTACCTCCCCTCTGGGAGGCGGTCTTATGTATGCACTCGATGCGGAGAACGGGAGTGCCTGAAGAAACAAGTTAGACTCCTGGAAGGCAGAATACTGGAACAAGAGGCAGTTCGAGCTGTGGAGGAAGAGGACAGAGACGCAGACAGCTTCAAGATAGAGCACACCACTGAGAAAGAAGTCCGAGAGTTAGAGAAATTCATCGAGGAGGCGTACAGAGAGGCCGTGGAGAATCACCAGCAACAGTGGAACAGCTGGGATACACCCACAGTGAGTGAGGACCACCTAGAGGACAAACACAAAGAAGAAATGGGTGACACAGCAGCGACACCTGGAAACAGCGAAGTGAACCCACAGGAAGATGCAAGACATCACAAGGTTGAGGGAAGATGGAAGTACACAGAGGACACGCAGGGCCACCATCAGGGCAGTACTACCAGTCCTGCATTCAGGGGCCCGGAGTAGAGAGTTGCGCGGGGACAGAAATCCCACCCGTCCCCACCCATCCCTGCCAAAGTCCCACCCGTCCCCACCATCCCTGTGAGGACTCCCACCCGTCCCCACCCGCCCCGCAAGGAATCCCTCCGTCCCCACCTGTCCCCGTGAGGAATCCCCTCCGTCCGCGCGCGTCCCCGCGAGGAATCCCCTCCGTCCCCGCCCGTCCCTATAAACTACAGAAATAGTTATTTCATTTAATTATGCTACTGAATTAAAGGCTCCGGTAGAAACCCATTTAAAAATAAGCAAAAAGACTTTATTAATTTGGAAATATTAATTGGGAAGAATACATACTTTGTAAACGGGTTTCTACCAGAGCCTCTAATGTTTATACATTTTTATCAACACAACTAATATACTACTTTATCCTGAAGCAAAAAAAAAAAAAAAAAGAATTTTTTTCCTACCTTTGTTGCCTGGTTTCTGCTTTCCGCATGTTCTCATTTAGTTCCTTCCATCCACTGTCTCTCTTCTTTCTGCGTCTTCCATTTGCTCTGTTACTGTGCCTCTCCCTTTCTCCCCCCTCCCAAATTGGTCTGGCACCCATCTTCTTCCCTCCGCTCCCCCCATAGTCTGGCATCTCTGTCTTCTTCCCTGCCAGTGTCTTCTCCCCACTCTCTCTTCCCCATTTCCTTTCAGCGTCCTTCTCCCCCACATCTTCCCCATGTCCTGTCAGCATCCTTCTCCCCCCTTTGTCTTCCACATTTGCTTTCAGTGTCCTTCTCCCCCTCTATCTTCCCCATGTCCTTTCAGCGTCCTTCTCCCCCCTCTGTCTTCCCCATGTGCTTTCAGCGTCCTTCTCCACCCCTTTGTCTTCCCCATATCCTTTCAGGGTCCTTCTCCCCCCTCTGTCTTCCCCATATCCTTTCAGCGTCCTTCTCTTCCCCATGCCCTTTCAGCATCCTTCTCCCCCCATCTTCCCATCTCCTTTCAGCGTCCTTCTCCACCCCTTTGTCTAACCCATGTCCTTTCAGGGTCCTTCTCCCCCCTCTGTCTTCCTCATGTGCTTTCAGCATCCTTCTCCCCCCCTCCTGTCTTCCCCATGTCCTTTCAGCGTCCTACTCCACCCCTTTGTCTTCCCCAGTGCTTTCAGCGGCCTTCTCCCCCCTCAGTTTTACCCATTTCCCTTAAGCGTCTTTTCTTCTCCACTCCACCTTTCCTCCCTTTCTCCCTCCCTGCCCCTTACCTTTGTGGCGCTTCCCCAACCGACCGACAACAGAACAGGCCCGGTCGGACAAACCTCCCTGCCCTGTAGCCGCGAATCTAAATTACCTTCTTACAGCAGTTGGAGTATTGAAGCTGCTGTAAGAAGGTAATTTAGATTCGCTGCTACAGGGCAGGGAGGTTTGTCGGCCGGGCCTGTTGTCGGTCGGTCGGGGGAAGCGCCACAAGGCTAAGGGGACCTGACCGGCTGTGCACACTCCCCCCATGGCTGCACCCGGGGCGGACCGCCCCCCCCCCCCTTCGGTACACGACTGCCTTTTCCCTATCTGCCTTGCCGCAAGCAGCCCTTCCTCCGACGTCAGTACTGACATCGGGAAGACTTCCGTTCAGCTGTGTGCTGCGGCAGGGCAGGTAAGGAGAAGGAGAGGAGACTATGCTTGCGACCCTGGGGGAGCCCGGGCCCCCTGTAAGGAATTCTACCAGAATCAGACAGGATAATGTATCTCCCTATTATTCCCTTGCTAGGAAGACTGAGCAGAATATCTGTGAGTTCCAGAGAATAAGATCTGACACTGAAGGAGTTAACAGAGGAGGTGGGTCTCAGTCTAGTGAAGAGCACACTGTGCAGCCAATTAGAGAGAGAGAGTTCCCCCAGCAGGCAGAGAACATGCAGGCAAGGGAAGCTGACACTGATGCTGAAGCCCAGGTTCTCAGAGCCATGAGGAAACAGGAAGACACAATCAGCCTCCGTAGGCAGAAAGCTAAAGTCTTTACAAAAGGTTTCACACCCTCACCAAGCTCCCGAAAAGCTTTCTGTGCTGCAAGTGTGGAGTTGTTCCCAGATGGATAACAACATCAGTGTTAAAATCCTTAGTTTCTTCCTTAATTATAGTCAGTATTTGCCTGGAACTCCTGGTAGCTGAGGATCCTGGAAGACAATTCACTATTTTGGTCTCCGCGCCCTGTGTTCCAAGGTTAATGCCTCTGATGATGGAATCCCCCAACAGTAATAGTTTTCTGTTTTTGGCTTTTTTATTTGTGCTTAGGGTGCGCTTCTCTCCCTATGCACCCAAGAATCCTTCTAGCTTTCACCATCACCTTTTCAACCTGTTTGGACATGGCAATGTCTTGTTTGCTTTGTTATACTGCTTACCAGGGGGAGGGTCCTTAGAGTGGACAGACTTGTTGGGCCGGTGGCCCTTTTCTGCCGTCATATTTTATGTTTCTATGTTTTACCTCCCAAAGAGCTAGCATGGATGCAGAAGTTGACTTACTTCCTTCCCATCCCATTTTCTAGTAGTACTTTTTCTATGCATTATCCTTGTCTCAGTTCTGTACAGATTAGGGAGCAGAACTGCTAGATCAACTATGAGCTGAGTTTCAGATCTGATGTAATGGTCAGTGATTACTCAGCTTCTCAGGATTATTGCATTTGTTCCTTTTCCATTTGAAAAGTATGGCATGTGTGTTTCAGTCAATCAAATATCATAGTAGATATGCTTCCCCCCCAACCCTTGTCAATTCCTAGAGACCATGTTTTTTTAGAACAATTTTAATTTATGCCTTTTCCAGGACCAATTCTGTTAATAGCACTGTACTTTTACACTCTGAAAGACATGAGCCTTGAATAGAAATTACTTTGATAAATGCACTTGAATGACATACTAACATCTCCATTTTTCTGCAAAGCACAGTGGTTATTCAAATCAGTCACAGTGGTTCTTGTATTAAACAAGATGCATAATGAGGTATATATGAACCTTGAACTTCAATTGCTTCTATTGTTGAAAATGAATAAAAAGTAGAACTGTTCATCTTTCTTTTATATCAGTTAAGGTGCCCGCTGAAAAGAAGCAATTACTATGGTTCTAAGTAGATATAGCTTACTGTGCTAAAAGTGTTTTAAAACTAGATAAAACGGATCTGTCATGAAAGTTAGATCACTAGGGTGTGACTGAAAGTTTTAATATTTAAACTTTTAAACATGCAGCTACCATTTAAATGAGTTAAAAGGTATCTTTTTACCTAAGTGTGTTGGCAGTTTTTGGTCAGAGGTTTTTTTCTATAGTAAGTAATATGTGGCAAGTAAAATGGCATTGTAATAGTTATAATCTATTTTGGATTTCTGAAATTCAACACCCAATACCTAAAGGCTATAAAGATTTTTTTGAAAAGAGTTATTCTTATGGGTTTGAAAGCTATTCTTTATTTATGGATAAGATTTTCAGGTCCAACTTATGGTCAATGGAGAGCTAGTATGATACATCTTGGGGCTCATAATTGAAACAGAAATACGTCTAAAAATCATCCTAAATTGGCACTTAGAAGATCAGTGAAATAGGTCGTTCAAGTGCCGATAATCAAACCAGGTTTTAGCCGTATTTATAAACGACCTAGACCTTCATACTGCTGCTGAACGACCAGAGCTAAAAGGGACATGTTAAGAGGAGTGTTGAGTGCGGGAATTGGGTGGGATGTGGGACGTCCTAGACTTAGATGTACTGCATGTTGTGGCCGGGCCCTCAGCTAGCAAAAGACCTGGCTTGGACCACAGGCAAGATTTTGGGTGCCTTTGATTGATTGGTTGGTGGAAAGAAAAACACAGAATTTTTCTGGATTCAGTTCAAAATAAGGCTTATACTTTATTTGTCCACAAGAAACAAAAACCAAAAATATCAGACTTAAATCCAGTGATAATTTCAATGCAGTTCAATCTTCACTGCCACCTGGGTAAAGCATTCATTATTGTATTTAATTTCAAAGTTCATCGCTCCCAGGCTTCATTTGCTTCTAATACTAATGTCAAAGTAATATTATAATCTCTGTTGGGACCCCTACCAGCAGGTAACATTCCCTGTTAAGGCAATGCCTGGTATATCCCTCTTAAGGCAATGCCTGGTATATCATAGCTAGTCCAAACAATAAACAAAAACATTTCTCATTGACTTAGCTTCTCAGCTTCCACTGCTTTTCTCTCTTGGGACTTCTCCCATTTTGCTAAGCAGTGGGGGAGGATACAGAACAGAGAATGACACGGGGAAAAAATCTGTCCCCGTCACCGCCCCGTCCCCGGCCCACCATCCTCTGCACCGCCCCGTCACTGCCGTTCCCTTCACCGCCCCGTCACCGTCACCGCCACCGCCATCCCTTTCACCGCTCCGTCACCGCCACTGCCATCCCATTCACCGCCCCGTCACCGTCCCCGCTGCATCCATATAAGCCTTAGTACTGTAATATTTAGCTTATTCCTTTCTTATAAATCAAAGTTCCTACTGCTGAACTAGAGAAAGAGATGTTCAGCTGGCAGGGCTTTGTTTATAAATTTTTATCAACACAACTAATATACTATTTTATCCTAAAGCAAAAAATAAATAAATAAATATAATTTTTTTTTCTACCTTTGTTGTCTGGTTTCTGCTTTCCACATCTTCTCATTCAATTCCTTCCATCCACTGTGTGTCTTCTCTCTGCGTCTTCCATTTGCTGTTACTGTGCCTCTCCCTTCACCCCCCCCCAATTGGTCTAGCACCCATCTTCTTCCCTCCGCTCCCCCATAGTCTGGCATCTGTCTTCTTCCCTTCCAGCATCTTCTCCCCACTCTGTCTTCCACATTTCCCTTCAGGGTCTGTTCCTCTCCACCCTCCTTCAATGTCTGTCCTATTCCTTTCCACCCTTCCCTCCCTCCTTTACCATCTGTTCCTTTCTACTACCCTTCAGCTCCTCTCGCGTGGCCTATCTATCTACCTTCCTCCCTCTTATTTTCATGGCACGTTACAATGTAATTTGTGCAAGCCACTGGAGCCTGCGAGCTCGGTCCCTGTCCCATCCCCACAAACCATCTCGCTTCTGTGCTCCTATTTTCTCCATTTCTAATATCTCCCCTATGTATCTGTCTTTGCTCCCCCCCTGTGTCCATATACCATCCCCATGGCATGTCCCCTTTATGTCTCTGTCCCTATGCCCCATGCACAAAATTTCCCCTCTTTCTGTTACCTTCCTGTGTCCAGATTTCCCCTATCTTCCTCTTCCATACCAGTGTGTCTCTTCTTTTCAACCCCATCTAGCTTTTTCCCTCTTTCTTCCCTCCCCCCCCTGCTTCTAGCATCTGGCTCACCTGCCTGTCCTTCCCTTTCTTTCCTGCTGTGGGTTTTTCTTTCCATCTTCATCCCCTTGGCCCAGAATCCTTTTCCCTTTCACTCCCTCCTTCCAGTTTGAGCCAGGAACACAAGCGATCGCACGGTCCCCGCAGCCACCACCCGCCTGCCCAATTGATACTAGTGTTTAGCCAGCTCTCTCCCTTCTCCTCACCTTAGTTTGCAGGCTTTCTTTTTCAGCGACCTGCACGCTTTCCCAAAGAGCCGCGCACGCGCGTCTGCTCAGTGTTCAATCTTCTGCTCTGCTGCAACTTCCTGTTTCCGGTTGCGTCAGAGCAGAAGATCGAAACTGAGCAGCAGCGGGTGCGCGGATCTCTGATAGTGTGCAGGTCGCCGAAAAAGAAAACCTACAAACTAAGGTGAGGAGAAGGGAGAGAGCTGGCTAATCACTAGGATCGATTGGGCAGGCGGGTGTGGGCTGCGGGGACCGCGCGATCCTTCATGCCTCACTGCGGGGACAAGACCATTCACCGCCCCACAGGGCAGTGAATGGCCTTGTCCCCGTCGCCGCAGCGACTGCTAGTTTTCGTTCCCCGTTTCGGCGGGTCACCCGCGGCTAAACGCGGTGGCCGCGGGTAAACCGCCACCATGTCATTCTCTAATACAGAACAACTGTAGAGGTAGGTTATAGGGATAGGAGTGAGAGGTAAGTTATAGGAATAGTCAGGGACCACTGATCAGGCAATAGGCCTAATAGACCACCGCGGGAGCGGACCGCTGGGCGAGATGGACCTCTGGTCTGCCTCAGCGGAGGCAGCTTCTTATGTTCTTATGTTCTTAACCCTTCCTGTGCATACAGCTGTTCTATTCCCCACCCAAGTTTCCAAGCACCCCTGGCTACTTCACAGCAGTTTAGAAGTTTGTTCAGGGAATGGCTAATTCCCCTAGCACTTGTGCTTGGTCCCTGTTTCTTGTCAGCACTATGTAGCCCTCCCCCAGCACCTACACATTCCTAGCTCATTTAATATTCTGGCTGGATAAACATTTGCCAAGAGCAATGCTGGTGAGCAGTTATATTACAACTCCATGCCTTCTTCTGGCAAATTATATTTTTCTGGGATATTAGTATGGCTCTCCTGGTCCATACTACTGGTATCACAATCATATTCAGCTATTTCCAAGCTTTCTACATTTACATTTTCCCATTCCTCTCCCTCTTCATGGGAGAGGAAGGCTGGCCAAGCTTCCCTTCCCCCCTCTGTAGCATAACTTTCCCTTTCCCTTACAAATCCCTCTGCAAAGTCCCAGTACTTAGCTGCTTGGGGAATTTCTGTTTGTCCTTCTCTGGGTGACAAAGAGCTTCCTTTATGTCTCTGTGGAGGGAATGTCCAGCGTGGAGCTGTGGGCTGGGCTCGAATCTCCCTTCCAGCCTCAGCTGGGTTTAATTTATTTTCCTTATGCTTCACATCTGAAGGCTTACGTGCTTGCAGCTTCCCAGGTGTAGCCCCGCCCCCTTCTGAGTTAATTTTCTGTTTCACAGCTTGATTTTGCAGGGAAACTTCTCTAATCTTGGGAAAGGAATAATGGCAATTAGACTGTGGTTTGGGAGCCCTCCCTACTAGGTTTCCTGGTGGATGGCTTTCCTGCTTTAATCCTACTTGTTTTACTCTGCCTAAAACCCTATTCTCTGGCTGCTGAACTGGATTAGCTTTAGGGATTGAGGGTTTTAGAGCATGGTTTTTCCTCATGACAGGTGCTTCCCTGTCAAATACCCACCCTACCTAAGATGGCATTAGTCCTTTCACAAGGTTTACTTCCTGATGGCTCTTCCCCTAAGTGAGACAGGACATCTGCATTTTTATGGAGAGCCCCCCGGCTAATGTACTATTGAAATTAAATATGGCTGCAGGGCCAGGTACCATCGAGTTAACCGGGAATTACTGTCTTTCATTTTAGCCAGCCAAGTTAACGCCACATGATTGGTCACTAATGTAAAAGCTCTTCCCTCCAGGTAGTATCGCAGGGAGTCAATGGCCCATTTAACAACTAGGCACTCCTTTTCTACCATGCCATACACTCTTTCCCAGGGAAGTAACTTTCTGCTGATATACATCATGGGGTATTCTAGCCCCATATGCATCTGGGACAACACTGTACCCAGACCCTCCTGTGAGGCATCAGTATTATAACACGAAGGGGCTTGCTAAAGTACCGGCCCTTCAGTACCGGCTCCTGACACAAACTGTTTCACAGCTGTTCAAAATCCCTTCTCCTGCTCCCCCAGGACAAATGATTGGGTAAATTCTTCCTCAACATCTCTGTGAGAGGGGCCGCCATATTAGAAAAATGGGGTTGGAACCTGCGGTAATATCCTACTAAGCCTAGGAACCCTCTTAGCTGTTTTTTATTGGTAGGACGAGGATATTCCTTAATACACCCCACCTTGTCTAACAAGGTCGGACCTGCCTCTGTCCCACTTGGTACCCGGATATTTACCCTGTAATTGCCCAAACCTACATTTCTTAGGGTTGACTGTAAGTCCTGCCTTTTCCAAGGCACCAGCATGTAGTGGAACTGGAAGAGCCCCTGAGGTGTTTGGAAGGCTGTCATTGGACGAGCCTCCTTGGCTAATAGTATCTGCCAGTATCGCTTGCAGAAGTCAAGTGTGGACAGATACCGGGCCCCTCCTATCTTATCTAGCAGGTCTTCAATGCGGGGCATGGGGTAGGCATCGAACTCTGATATATCATTCACAGCTCAAAAATCAATGCAAAACCTAGTGGACCCGTCCGATTTGGGCTATTCCACGGGCTATGAGATTCCTCGATCACCCCCAAGTCTAATATTTCCTGCACTAGTTGCCTCACCTCCCCCTGTCTTCTCTCTGGTAGACCTTTAAGGTCACATCCGTATAACGTTCCCTGGAGGAATAATAATGGTATGCTGTCCCAACCATGTATTTCCTGGTTTGGGTGATAGTACTGTAGCAAAATCATGTAATATAGCTTCTACCTGATTCTTCTGAATCTCTGTTAAAGTTTCCCCAATCTATGGTCTATCCACTTGCTCAATTTCTCTAACCTGTGGCTCCAGGTCCTCCTCTGACTCCTCAGTATTCTAGATGCATAGCACCCTACTCTCCTTCCATGGTTTCAACACATTAATATGGAAGGTTTGTTCATGATCCTTATTGTCCCTAATTCAGTAGTCCACTGAGTTTATCTTCTCTAAAATTTCCCCAGGTCCCCTCCATTGGGCCGTAAACTTATGTGGGTCATCTGGTACCAAGATCAGGACTTTGTCACCTACCACTAGAGCCCGTCTCCGAGTCCTCTGGTCATAATATGTCTTTTGCTTGATCTGATTTTTCTGTAAGGACTCTTGACTTAACTGGGTCATTTCCTTCAGCCTCCCTCTTAAGCCCTGTAGATAGGACAAAATGTTCTGGTCCCACCCCCTTGGAGGCTCCCAATTATCCCGGATAACATCCAAGAGGCCCCTTGGAGGTCGTCCATAGAGCATCTTAAAGGCTGATACCCCCAAGGATCCTTATATGTTCTCCCAGGCTACATATAGGCAAAAGGGTACCCATAAATCCCAGTCCCACATGTCTTTTGCTGTTCCCTTCCTTATCATCTTTTTAAGGGTCTTATTGAAACGGTCAAACAGCCTGTTGGTTTGGGGATGGTAGGTTGAGGTATTTAAATTACAAATATCAAAGGCTCCTATGAAGGACTGGAATACCCCTGACTGAAAATTTGTCCCCCTATCTGTTAACACTTCCTTTGGGAAGCCTTCCTGGCAGAACAGTTTGGTTAATTCTTGGACCAAAATAGCAGCTGATGTGGATCTCAGAGGGATTCTCCATGGAAAGTGAGTGGAGTAATCTACTACTACCAGAATGTATTCATGTCCCCTGTGACTTTTTTAAAGGGGCCCTACAATATCAACACCCACCCAGGCCATCGGTTCCTGGACCTGTGGCAATGACACTAGGGGACCCTAGGAGGATAATTTCCTGTTAACTTCTGATAGGTAGAACAGGAGTCACAAAAATCTTTCACCTCCCTATAAACCCCTGGCCAATAAAACCTAGCTAGAATTTGGTCTAGGGTGTTGTCCCGATCCTGGTGTCCTGTTAATGGGTGCTCATGGGCTAGTTCCAGAATGGACCACCTAAAAACCTGGCACACCACTAACTGTTTCCATGTCTTGCCCCTCTTGTTCTCTCCAGTCTCTCGGTACAAAAGGTTCCCCTCTACCCAAAACCTGGGGAAGTGATCCATACAATCCTGGGCCTGTTCCCAAGCATGTTTTAAGACTTCATCTCCCTTTTGTTCTTGAGCAAAGTCAGTGAATTTCTCCAATACCTACCCAGGGATCCAAGGACATAAAGGCCTGTCACTGCTAGTTCTTGGGCTCTCCTGATTAACTAAGACCTTTCCTCACCCCATGTATTCCTCCAAACCCTCCCAATCTCACTCTAGAATCAGGGGTACCAGGAGTTTGGGTACTAGGACTAATATCCCTCAAGGAGTATGGGGTGGCAGCACCATGCACACAGCTCAGTTTTACTGTTTCTGATGGCTGCACGCTTCGGGGTTCCACCTTCTTTACAATATCAGCCCAGGTGTATAGGGAAATCAAGAACTGAGCAGCACCCCAATGTGGGTACTCTAACATCTTCCACCCTAACCATAATGGTTGGCTCTAGGGATGACCCCTCCTTGGTGATGGACAATACCTCCTGACCCCCAGCTTCCTTGGTCAGACTCCCAATATTCCCCCTAGATTTCTGGGACTTCCCCACCTCCTATTCAGCAAGGAAGTATGCATCCAGGTCTTGGCCTACCCATTCCAGTGGTTGGGGCCCCCTTTGTAATAACCATAACTTGGCATCTGGAGAGATGGCTTCCAATAACTGCTCTCTCATCATCTCCTCCATGATTCCTTGTACCCCCTTTTCCTGAAGCTCCAACCACCTCTCACGTCACCTTCTGAGCCTCTGTATTAATGCTTTAGGGCATTTTCCTGGATTTATTTGTACTGCCCTAAACAGTGCACGGTATCGATCAGGTGAGAGTACCAGGTAGCCTAATAGGATCTGTTTAAGGACTTGGTAGTCTGTTGCCTGGTCCCTACTCAAAGTTTGAAAAGCTTCTAGAGATCTTCCCTCCAAACAAGAGATGAGACGTACAGCCCATTGGTCCATAGGCCAGCAAGAGGCTACAGCCACCCGCTCAAACCCTAGCAAAAAGTCTAGGATATCATCATCATGTGTGAGCTTATTTAGTCTTATGGGCTCCCCAAAGAGAGTGCCTACTGGACCCGCGACTGCTGCGCCAGGCTGAGCTTCTGAAGTTAGTGGTCGCTGGGCCAGCATGGTCATTGCTTGTAAGTTGGCACTTAGTTGTTGTAACAGTTCCAGGTGCCGGGCATGGCGGTCAGTTTGCCATAAGTCTGACTGGGCTTTTAGAGTCTCTTGGAATCCATCTTGTAGCTTGCGCACCTCCACTTCCAGACCCGCCAGGAACTTGGCCACCTCCATCTGAAAAAGAAACAAAAAGAGAAAGGAAACCAAGTGCAGTTCTCCCTAACTTTGGGAAGGCCCACCTCCCGATTCCTCTGTTTCCCTTACTCCTTATCCACACCAGTCCCCCCTTCCCAGGTGCAATCGGATCTTAGGGCCTCCCCAGCCACTCATCCGCTCCTGGACACTGGAACCGCTTGCACCATCTTTCCGCTCCTGCGATCCACTCTCCTTGGCATCTGATGCAATACTGTGCCTTTTCTCTGTTCACGCCCAAACTCCGCCTCTTGGTGCTCCTCCTCTGACACTGTGCTCTGTAGTTCCAGTAGAAGGTCAGGTAACTCCTGGTGTCCTCTGCAACTTTCCACAACCACACAAACCACCCCCCAAACAAACCAAGTTCAATTTTTCAAAGTTTCTGGAGGAAAAGTCACCCCCAAAATTGTAGGTGTAATTTCTTCACCAACCTGTGGGGGCACCAAATCCCACCACTGTCACAAACTTCCTGTGGCTGGACCAGGCCCTCGGCTAGTGAAAGACCTGGCTTGGACTGCAGGCAAGATTTTGGGCGCTTTTGGTTTGGTTGGTGAACCCCTTCTGGGTTAATTCTCTGTTTCACAGCTTGATTTTTCAGGGAAACTTCTCTGTTTTTGCCTAAAACCCTATTCTCTGGCTGCTGAACAGGCTTAGCTTTAGGGATTGAGGGTTTTAGAGCATGTTTTTTCCTCATGACAGATGCTTCCCTGTCACAATGTATAACCAAAAGTTCTACAACACTGCCTAGATGAAACCTGGACTTTGTGACTTAGGCCATCTAAAACCAAGTCTAAGTCACAAGAAGGTATCTAAAGTGACCAAATAAGCACCTTAGACACAAAGTACAGAATCCCCACACACTGCCCAGTGATCACTGACCCCCACCCCCATAAAAATCATAATAACAACTTTACATATCTGCCTCTAGAACATCAGCACCTGGCAGTCTGGTATAGGAAAGCCTAGTAGAGCTGCACAGCGGTGGTTTAAGTGGTCTTGGGGGTGGGTTTGTGAACCATGGAGACTCAAGCCCATAAGCCACTCTAATTACTGCATTCATGGTGGAAAAATATGCACCCCCCAAAAAAATCCCTAACCCTTTTGTACTGCCATATAAGTAGCTCCTGCAGCCATAAGGGCTATTGGTGTGGTAGATAGGTGGGTCTAGTAGTTTCTGGGGGGTGTTTTGGGGGGCTCACCATGACCTATAAGGGAGCTGAAGTGAGATGTTTATGTGGGACCCTTTTTGTGAAGTTCACAGCAGTGCCCTGTAAGGTACCCCACTACTCTGGGTGTCCAGTCCATCACTTTTCTGGCCCTTCCCGTGTCCAAAAGGTCTTTTTCTAGGTGTTTGTGACTTAGACAAATTTTTGGATGAAAATGGGGTATAAAGATGGATGACTTAGCGATCTGGACGATCAGACGGTAGGACGTACAGTTGGACGATTTTCGGAAAAAAAAAAAAAATGTTGGAATTATTTTTCGAAAATGTACCTTTTCCCGTGTTTGACTTTGGGCAACTTGTGACTTAGGCCCAAAATGGACTTAGACGTTTCTTTTGATTATGCCCCTCCTTGTGTTTATGGAGGCTATGTCTGTTTCTGATTGGAATATGAAGCAGGGTAGATTATTTCTCATGATTTTGCAACCTTTTTTAAATACAATGACACCCACTACTTGAAGTTGTGTTTTATTAGATATACCTTAATTTTTTTTTTTTAATGCAGTCTTGGGAAGGGGAATGGGAGAGGGTAATTAGTTGTGTAGTCTTTCTTTTATTATAATTGTATATGAAATATAATTCATTTCATTTCTCTTGTATTTATATTCATCTGTTATCACTAATAATACCCTAAGCACGCATGCGCACTCCTACCGTGATCTTTAGGTCCGTGGCTTCACATGCGCAGTGAGGTCCGATGGTCTGCAGCCCTCCCCACTGCCCGCTCCTCCTGCACCAGGGACAGGATCCCTGTCAGCGTACCCCTCCCCCCCAGTGCTTTTTTCAGCTCCTGCTGCACGGGGCCCATGCTGTTCAATCTAGAGGAACCAAAGAGGAACCAGCTGGGCCGAGCAAATCGACAGTACCGGCGGAAAATACAAATTGCAGAGAAAGGAGGTGGGACTGGCAGCTTCACGCACGGCATGCACAGATGGCGCGGGGACCCAGCGAGAGGAGCATCAGTGATCCGACTACCATCGGATCAGACCTACGCCCACTGCTCACCCATGCCCCTAAACTCCCATGCAGCCAACCTTGGAATGGCACACGGGAGCCCCGCCCCAACCGGCTCCTCCAGGCCGACGACGCGCATGGGGCTAAGACGGCCAGCCGAAGCACCGGATCCGATGCTGCAAAAACAGGGGATCCCCCGCTGCGCCAGTAGCCCTGCATGCCGCTCCACCTCTGATGTGAAGACCAGCAAGGCAACGAAGAGGAAAGCCCCGAGCACCGCCCATGGCGTCCTACGTACAGAACCGGCCTCGCACACTGCACATGGAAGTGGAGGGGGAGGGAATGCTGCTGCACAGGGAAGTGGGGTGGGGGGAGGGAAATGCTCCTTCACAGGGAAATGGAGAGGGAGGGAATGCTGCTGCTGCACAGGGAAGTGGGGGGGAGGGAAATGATTCTGCTGGACAGGGAAGGGGGAAGGGAAATGCTGCTGCACAGGGAAGGGGGAGAGGGAAAGAGGGGCCAGGGAGTGAACTTGCTTTGCTTTGGGGGGAAGGGTGTGCTGGGGGCAGGGACCAATCTTGGTTTGCTTTGGAAGAGACAGAAGGGGGCCACAGAGAAAGACAAAGAAAGGCAGGCAGGGGGCCACGGAGAGAGACAGGCAGGCAGCGCACAAGAACGAAAGACATTGGGCAGGAAAAGAGACAGAAAGAAAGACAGATAGACATATATTCTAGCAAACGTTAATGTAACGGGCTTAAACACTAGGGGGCTCATAATAAAAAAAGGTCTAAAAAGTGGCTTAAATGGCTACTTGGATGATCAAAAAGCCTGATCGTCCAAGTACCCATAATCAAAGCTGGTTTTAGACGTAACTAAAACCAGCTTAGGCCTTTCCCCTGCCTCTAAACGCACAGAGAGAAAAGAGGTGTTTTTAGAGGAGGGTAAAGGGCGGTCAGTGGGTTGGAGGTGGGCCGACCTACACCTAGGCGTACAACACGTATAACCAAAACATTTGACAGGTTGCCTAGTCGGCACTTATACGTTTGACTTAGACCAAGTCAAAACAGGTATAAGTGCCGAAAAAGGGGCCGCTGAGCTGATCGCTGCAGCTCAGCGGCCCCAGCAATCTGCCTATCGCTGCAGGAGAGATGGCTCATCTCTCCTGCCGCGATGATGATCGCCTACACCCCTCCGAACCGCGGCACTTCGGGGTGAGCATCGGGGCAGGGCATCTTCCCTGCCGGCGATGCTTACCCCAAAGTGCCGTGGTTCAGAGGGGTGTAGACAATCATCATCGTGGCAGGAGAGATGAGCCATCTCTCCTGCAGCGATGAGCCCTCTCCCTTACAACAATCGGGCAAGAGGGAGCCCAAGCCCTCTTGCCCCGCCAGTCATGACCTTCCCCGACAACATCGGGGCAAGAGGGAGCCCAAGCCCTCATGCCCCATGATCTCCCCCCCTCGCTGCCAACACGATCCAGCCAAGAGGGAGCCCAAGCCGGTTGGGCCCATGTGCCTAAGGCCCCGCCCACAAGAGAGGCCTAAGACAACTGGGCTGATTCCGGTTGGCCCAGATGCCTCAAGCCCCACCTGTGGGCAGGGTTTGAGCCGCCTGGCCAAACAGGCCCTAAGGCCAGCCATTCCCGTGATGGCTGGCCTGTCGGACGGACAGACTTGGCACCCGTCTGTACAACCAACTTTTTTTAAGGTACGGGGAAGAGGGTTGGGAATGGGGGGTTGTGGGGTCGGCGGGGGGGTGGGGGGGTCCCGGAGTGATAGTGTCCGAAGATCTAAAGGTGACAAGGCAGTGGCTGCTGCCATAAGGATGGTGGGCTGTATAAAGAGAGGCGTGGCCAGTAGAAGGAAGAAGGTGTTGATGCCCCTGTACAGGTCATTGGTAAGACCCCACTTGGAGTATTGTGTTCAGTATTGGAGACCGTTTCTGGCGAAGGATGTAAGAAGACTTGAAGCGGTCCAGAGGAGGGCAACAAAAATGATAGGAGGCTTGCACCAGAAGACATATGAGGAGAGACTGGAAGCCCTGAATATGTATATCCTAGATGAAAGGAGAGACAGGGGAGATTTGATTCAGACGTTCAAATACTTGAAGGGTATTAACGTAGAACATAATCTTTTCCAGATAAAGGAAAATGGTAAAACCAGAGGACATAATTTGAGGTTGAGGGGTGGTAGATTCAAAGACAATGTTAGGAAATTCTACTTTACGGAGAGGGTGGTGGATGCCTGGAATGCGCTCCCGAGAGAGGTGGTGGAGAGTAAAACTGTGACTGAGTTCAAAGAAGCATGGGATGAACACAGAGGATCTAGAATCAGAAAATAATATTAAAATTTGAACTAAGACCAGTACTGGGAAGACTTGCACGGTCTGTGTCTGTATATGGCCATTTGGTTTGAGGATAGGCTGGGGAGGGCTTCAATGGCTGGGAGGATGTAGATGGGCTGGAGTAGGTTTTAACGGAGATTTTGGCAGTAGGAACCCAAGCACAGTACCGGGTAGAGCTTTGGATTCTTGCCCAGAAATAGCAAAGAAGAAAAATTAAAAAATTTAAATTGAATCAGGTTGGGCAGACTGGATGGACCATTCATGCCTTTATCTGCCGTCATCTACTATGTTACTATGATCGGGGATTGGGGAGGGTGGTCGGGGGGGGGGTTCGTCGAGGGCAGGAGGGCCTGGGATCTCTCCTGCCCGTATTTTAGTGGGGGCAGGGTTTAGAGGGTGTCACGGGCCAGTAGGGCTTGGGCTCCCTCCTGGCCAGATTGTGTGTGGGGGAGGGGGGAGATCGCAGGGCAAGAGGGCTTGGGCTTTCTCTTGCCCCGATGATGTTGGGTCAGGTCGCAGTTGGCGGGGCAAGAGGATTTGGGCTACCTCTTGACCCAATGTTGTGGAGGGGGGTGGATTCTGTAACCAGCGTTGTTTTTGACAGACACTGGTTACAGAATCCAGCTTTTAGGTGAAGGACTGGCTCCTCCTTCACCTAAAAGCAGTAGCGTACCTAGGGGGGGGGGGCGGTCCACCCCGGGTGCATGCCCCAAGGGAGTGCACAGGAGAGAGCTGAGTGTTCTCCCTAGGGCCTTTCAGCTGGGCGATCCGCCCTAGTAATTTAGATTACCGCCCAGCTAAATTCTGCTGCTCAACATAAAAAAAAAAAAAGCCGGCTTGAAGATTTCACCTTAGCCCGTAGCAACTTATGCTCCGGAGCTTTAACGTGTGTGTGCCGGCTTCCCTTCTCTTCCCTCTGAAACCAGAAGTTATGTCCGGGGGGGGGGGGAGGGAAGAGAAGGGAAGCTGGCACGCACATGTTAGATCCCCGAAGCATAAATTTGCTACGGGCTTAGGCGGGAGACAGGTCAGTGAAGCTTTCCATTTGCTCTTCTTGCTGCCGGGTCCTGCCTACTTTCAGTTTCCGCAAAGGCAGGATCCGGCAGCATTTCCCCCAATCGATTGTGATCTTGGGCCGATCAGCCTTCTTTTCTGACGGCAGAATTGACATCGGGGAGAGGAATGCTGGTCGGCCGAAGTAGGGAGAGCTTGGGGGGGCGGCGGCCGGTGGCTTTGGGGCCTGTTCCCCAATGGCAGTGACATTGGCAGTGGCTTGGGGAGAGCAAGGCGAAAGAAAGTAAGAGGGCAGGAAAAGAAACAGAAAAAAGAAAGGGGGTTTGAAGAGTGAAAGAAAGGACAGGAAGAGAGGAAGAAAACGTTGGGAGGAGGGGAATGAGGTCAGGAGGAGAGGAAGCATACAGGCTGAAAGAAGGGAAGAAAGATTGGATGCACAGTCAGAAGAAGAAAGTGCAACCAGAGACTCATGAAATTACCAAAGGTAGGAAAAATGATTTTATTTTCAATTTAGTGATCAAAATGTGTCTGTTTTGAGAATTTATATATGCTGTCTATATTTTGCACTATGGCCCCCTTTTACTAAACCGCAATAGCGTTTTTTAGCGCAGGGAGCCTATGAGCGTCGAGAGCAGCGTGGGGCATTCAGCGCAGCTCCCTGTGCTAAAAACCGCTATCGCGGTTTAGTAAAAAGGGAGGGGGAATATTTGTCTATTTTTTTATAGTTGTTACTGAGGTGACATTACATAAAGTCATCTGCCTTGACCTCTTTGAAAACCCGCGGAATATAAATGATAATTAACATTTTCTCTGTGTACAGCGTGCTTTGTGTTTTTAAAATTTTATTGTTGGTAGATCATTTTGACTTGGCCACAAAGGTAAGGGGAAGGGAGGGAGGGAGGGGAGCTGCTGAAAGACATCTAGTAATCCTTGCAGGCTTGTCTGTGCAGGGAATTATTTTTGTAAAATCATGTTTTGTTATGTGACTGGCATTATTTAGACTTTAATTTCTATGAATGAATAGAATTAAATTGCTTGTTTTTATGTGCGTGTTCTGAAGGAAAGTGGAGAAAGAGTGGGCTGAGGATGCTGAAGGGAAATGGGGAAGAGAGAGTGGGGAGAAGACGCTGATTTATAAATTGACAATTGTACAGAATATTGTTTCTTTTTATACTTTAATATAAACAATTCAAGGCTTGTGTGTATGGAATCAAGTGGTTTGCGGGGATAGGGACCGAGCTTACAGGGATTAGTCCAATAAAATGGTACTTTTTTATTTCTCATTATTTGTTTTATTTTTATTTGTTAATTTGTAAAGTGGTGATTGTTATGTATCAGTTTTTACAAATTTACATCTACTGTCTTTATATTTTGCACTGTATTAGAGGACATTGTGTTACTGTTTTTGTGGTGTTGCATTGTATCCAGGGTCTGGTTTCTTGGTGGTTCAGTTTAACTTTTGTCTACATATTTCTACTTTTAGTTTGTGATTATTCCATATTGGGCGAGGGTGTATCTTTGTTCTGTGTGTATGAAAAGAACATAGTTTTCAGTTGGCATTGACTACAGGATCAATTGACTGTACGGGATCTGGCTTGTTTAGTTTTACAATGTATGTGTTGGTGTTCTAGTGCTCACTGCAGTGTTTAAGATGCTGCCTTTTCCTAGGTTCACTCTTGTTGTGTGATATGTGGATTATTACTAAAAGTCATATTTTTCATATAGATGGGGGGGTGTCAAAAAATGATGGGCCCCGGGTGCCACATACCCTAGGTACGCCACTGCCTAAAAGCCCTTGTTTTGGACGTTTGGGACTTAGGCTTTTTTTAGGTTGATTATATGGTATAAGTTTAGACGTAGTGGTGGTTTGGGCGTTTAAACAGCTGAACGTAGAGGCAGGCCATTATCAAAAAAAACCCTCCTTTTGGACGTTTTTTTTGATAATGGACATTTTCCCTGCTTCTACTTTCAACGTTTAAGGCCTTAGGCCAAAAGGGGACTTAGACGTTTTTTTTTATTATGCCCCTCCAATTGAATATATATATTGTACATTGTCTTATTTTATTCAATAAAATGATTTAAAAGTTTCAAGTTTCAAGTTTATTTAAAATTTCTTATACCGCCCAATCAGTCTTCTAGGCAGTGTACAAATTTGTAAAAACAAAGGACAAACTTTAAATAAAATAAAAGTTTGAAGTGACCCTACGTCACCAAACTCTAACTATAAAATCTTTTAAAAACTATTAAAAACACAGACAAACAAGAACATAAGGTAAAAGGCAAGAACTACATAAGGCAAAGTAAAAGAAAACAATTAAGGAAAAACAAGAGGGAGGGCTGCTGTTAGCTCAGTAGTATTTTCACTCAATTGCCCTTAAAAGGACAGTTAGGCCTCAAAGGCTTCACGGAAGAGAAATGTTTTTAGCTTTGTCTTAAAGTTATTAAGATTTGATTCTTCGCATAAATAATTTGAAATACTATTCCAAAGAGAGGGGGCAGTAACAGAGAAGATGGTAGATCTCATTGTGTATATAAACTTCAGTGACGGTATAGAGAAGAGATTATTAGCTGTTGATCTTAGGGACCTAGAAGAAATATAAGGGGTAAGAACATTATTTATAAATTCCAGCTGATTGTTTTGTCTAGTCTTAAATGTTAATAGAAGAATTTTGTAAGTGATTCTGTGTTCCACTGGCAACCAGTGGACATTTTGCAATAAGGGAGTGACATGTTCAGATTTCTTTGCTTTGAATATGATTTTTACAGCGGTATTTTGTATTATCTGAAGTCTTCGTATTTCTTTTTTAGTTATACCCTTGTAAAGGGCATTACAATAGTCGATGCACGAAATCACAAGAGAGTGAATCAAGATACTCAAAGGTGCGGCCTCTAATAGTTTCGATAGTGATCTGATCATACATAGCCTATAAAAGCAACGTTGGACCACTGTACTGATATGAAGATGATAATTAAATTTGTTATCAAAAGTTACTCCAAGTAATTTAAATGAAGATACGGTTTTAATAGGTTGAGATTTGAAAGTAAGAAGAGATTGCAAAGAAAGTCCTTCCTTGTTGGGAAAAATCATTACTTTTAATTTTTCAATATTCAATGAAAGCATATGTACGTCCAACCAGTGCAGACATGACAATGCATACTACCAATTTATGCTCTAAGTGCATAGCTTATCATGGAGAAGGAAATGGGTAGGTTAGTTATGAGGAATGGGTGTGAACTATGCATTGAAGTTAGCACATGTTATTCTACATTACGGTTACAGTTAGCTATAGCAAGATTAATTGAATCAAATAACAAAAATTATACCATTGAGCAGCCTTCAGAGACTAACAGAAATTGGGACACACTAAAGAAAATCAATCTATATGGGCACCACTGTTCATTCTAAACTGAGTGGGAGTCCTTCATTTGCATTGCTGCCAGTGGGGGTAGTGCTTCAATATTGTGTATTCAATTGCTAGAGTCCCTGGAGTCCTGCAGAGCTTGCCTGCCCCTCCCTATTGAAAATGTGATAGTGAAACAGTAGGACTCCCATTCAGTTTAGAGGGAACAGTGATGAGCACCAGAAGTTCTCCTTGACTTGATGACACATCATCATCCTAACAAAATTAATTTAGTTGTATACACAAGGCCCTCATACTATAGTACATTTATGACCTCAAGCATAATGGACTATTACTAATAATAATTATTGCTACTAGATGTAACAGCACTGTACACATTATATACAGGTACTTTCTTTGTCCCTAATGGGCTCACAATTGAAGTTTTATAGCTGGGGCAATGGAGAATTAAGTGACTTACTTATTGCCAAGGTTACTAGGAGCTGTAATAGGAACTGAACCCAGTTTATCAGAATCAAAGTTTAGGATACTATTCCACTACAAACAACCAAATATTTAAGGGACCTCAGAATCTTTAACAAAATGACAGCAATAAACTTGCTTGTTCACTGCTGAAATGAAGATCTCACATATAATCATAGGTCTTATACTACCACAAATACTTTATTCTTTTTTGTAAATTTTTATTTAAGATAAAAAGTTTACAGTCCATTTTCCAGTGAAATATGAATATGGCACTGAGATTAGCACTCTCTTACTTTATAGTTTGCTGCTGTGTTAAGCTTTGTTACTTATCCTATATAATAAAACTCTAAGCGCCGCATGCACACTTAGAGTTTCGTGTTCCCTGCCGCTGTGATGTGTGATCCGTGGCCGTATTCTATTTTAGAACGCAGCGGCAGGGAACACTCTGGAGCTTCCCCCCCTCACTCACTGTGAAAGAAACCGCTGTCGCCACCGCCGTTCCTTCTGCTCCCCTCTTTGGAGTGTCCAGTGCAGGCCAACGGGGTTCCTGGGCAGCTGAACGCAGTCTCCAGGCAGCCGCAGCCTCAGCAAACACCGGTCTTCCTCCCAGCTCAGGTCCAGAGCCTTTCCAGTGTCATCGTCTTCGCCCCCCCCTACCCCCTCCCCAGCGCATCCGATCCCCGGTTGAGCCTCCCATCCGACCCTCCAACCGTGGTCTGGCCGCCCCCTTCCCTTCCCTTCCCAAGGTCCCGACAAACCTCTTGACTAGCAGCGGCCGCAGCACTCTAAACAAGCTGCTTCGCAGCCTTCTACTGCCCTGATTTGCTCTGCCGGTGACACGGCAGAAGGAATCGCGGGCAGTAGAAGGCCACGAAGCAGCCTGTTTAGAGTGCTGCGGCCGCTGCTCGAGCCGGGAGGTTTCTGGTCGCCTCACGGTGGGAGGGTCGGATGGGAGGGTAAGTGAGGTCGGCTGCACTTCTGCGGTAGTGGCGGGGGGGGGGGGAGATGGAAACATGCTGCTTTCAAGGGTTCTACTGCACAGGGGAATGGGAGGGAGGGTTAGAAAAATGATAGGTTCTACTGTACAGGGGGGTTGGGAGGGAGGCAGGCAGGCTGGCTGGCTTTGGGGGTGGGGGTTACTGAGGGCACTAAAGACATAGGAGGCACTAAGGACATAGAAAGGTGGCACTGGGGGCACTAAGGACATAGGAGGCACTGAGGGCACTAAGGACATAGGAAGGGGCACTAAGGACATAGGAAGGAGGCACTAAAGGCACTAAGGACATAGGATGGGACACTAAGGACATAGGAAGGTGGCACTGGGGGCATTGAGGACATAGGAGGCAAGAGAAATGTCTTGGTTGGTGGTTAATATATCTCCATTATCCAATTCAATGGCAGCGATGTTCTTTTTATCTGCTCTTTTTTTTAAATAGGAGGCCAGCAAGTGACCACACTTGTTGTCTGCAAAATATGAGGCTGACTGCTGAAACACAGAGTGAGCAGCCGATTTACTGAGCGTGGAGTTATAAAGAAAACGAGCTTTCACCAGTCCAGTAAGAGTAGTAATGTTCGTTGGATCTCGTTGATATTCTGTCTCCAAATCTTTGATGTCTTTCTCTAACTTCAGAGTGGCTTCCATTTGGGTCTTCTTTGCACTAGCTACAAGTGAGATTATAACTCCTCTAAAATAAGCTTTGAAGGCGTCCCAGCATGTGATCCAGGAAGTATGTTCCGGAGTATTAAAGGTAAAGTATTCCTCAATAGCCTTGCGGATGTTTAGTTTGAATTGAGGGTCTTGGAGCAAAGAGGAATTAAAGCGCCATTGACGGTGAAGTGGCTGTTGTGATCTACAGTTGATCTGGATTGATATGGCTGCATGATCTGAAACCGTTATAGGTAGAATTTCTGCAGAGGTAATTGAGTCGCATAATGATCTGTTGAGTAAAAAGAAGTCTATACGTGAGTAGGACATATGGGGATTAGAGTAGAATGTATATTCCCTTGCGGAACCATGGGTAGATCTCCATATGTCTACTAGGTGAAGATCTGAGATCATATGATGGAGAGCAAACCACGATTTAGATTTTTTATATCTGTATTGGGAATTTCTATCAATATCAGGGTTCAAAACCATATTAAAGTCACCTCCCAATACCAGGTGTGAGTCAGAGTCTTGCAGTATTGATGTGGCGATTCCATTGAAGAAATCAGGGCTGTCCATGTTTGGACCATACAAGTTGAATAAAGTAATCTTCTGCCCACCATATTCAATAGTAACCTTGACCCATCTACCTTGCAAGTCATGTGAGGAGGAGATAACAGTAAGATCTTGTTTATTTCTAATCAAAATCATAACTCCCCCCTTTTTCTCTATAGCAGGAGAAGAAAAAGCAGGCAAAACCCACCCTAAGCGTACTTTGTCAGATGCTATTCTGTCTAAATGGGTCTCTTGTAACATAATGACATCAGGTTTTTGTTGATCTAGGTATAGTAGTATTTTCTTCAGTTTAATCAAGTTGTTCAGCCCTTTAGCATTTAGAGAAATACATTTAAGAGACATATATAGTGTCTATGAGATTAGCAGAAAATTTGATTCTGACCTGCTTGAAAGGGGCAGCTAGATGCTTCATTATGAATGATCTACTGCGCAACCTAGGATAAAAAGGTTTGTTAGCATACTTCATGACCTGCAACTGTGAAGGACCAAAATAACTAAGAAATGACCTAAAGTCATACAATATAAATCCCATGTGCACTGTGAGAGTGAAAACAGCAGCTAATAAAGTAAAGCACCCATATGAAGAAAACAGTATAAATCATACATTGAAAGCATGAATGTCAATACTGTACTGAATAAACAGCTTCGCAACTAGGAATAGTCTAATACATGTAACTGAACACTAATGAACTATTACACCCATTTAACACTTTCATGTCCAGGGTCTGTGCCATGTGTCTGCCTACATTGGCCATAGGGGACGATGGCACTCCACATTGGCAACATCACATTTGCCAATGTGGACACCGAGTTCCAAATTCTATAACTCATGGCTCAAAGGTAGCTGTCGTATACACCTCCACGGCCATTCAACTAAGCACTGACACACAAATGAGAATGTAAGGCTGACTCTGTATTGCCCCCCCCACCCCTTATAGGTTGGCTCCCTGTATAGTCTAGGCTGGAAAAAAGGGCCTATATAAGTTGAACAACTGTTAGATAAGCCCCTGTTTATAGTAGGTCCGTCTTACCTAGCAGTACCTGGGTGGCCTATACAGGCCCATCAGTAGAACCAGCGTGGAGGAGCAGGATGGATGTTTGCTGCTGCAGACAGGATCTGCCAATGCCATACAGAGAGCAGGGTGTACCCTGCCTGCAGCCGCTAACATCCATCCTGCTCTTCCATGCTGGTTCTACTGATGGGCCCGTATAGGCGGCCCAGGTACTGCTAGGTAAGATGGACCCACTGGTCCGGTTTGTTACACCCTATATATATATATATAGGCTGGGGGTGTGTGGAGGAATAGGGCACATACTGTCACCACTCTGCTGCCCGAGACCGGGACTCCACAGCACTACTAGTGGCTAAACATTGGAAGAACACTAGCATGTGACCTGGCCTGGAGTCACCCTGCAGGAATGGACTGACACCAAAACAAAACAGGAACCAAAATCAAACTCACACCTACTGCGGTCAAATGAAGATATATCACTTTTACTGTCCATGAATAAAGTCAGGAAGGGCATGCAAAAACAATAAGCATTGTTTTTTGTTCAAAACAAAACATAAAGCCCCAAAACCAAATAGCTAAAGAAAAAATAAAGTTCGGTTTTCTTCTTTTCCACTCAAGAAAAACCTGTTCAAGAGCACTGGCTCTCCTCAGAGCTAATAGTTACTGTGCTCCAAGCCTGCCCTCAAGCAGGGTAAACTGTTAGCAAAGTGCTCTGTTCAGTTCTTAGCACTGCTTATGGTTCTTCAGTAGAAGCCTCCAGCAGATTTAGATATCACTGCTGGGCGAATTAGGAGTGTCCCAGGTTTATCTTGCAATAGCAGCTTTTTAAAATAGCTACCAAAAAAACCCCCTCCTGGGATGTTAAAAAACCTCACCCAAAATGAGTACTCCCAGCTCCAAATATTTAAACCCAAAATAAGTCAGTGCTCAACAGAGAGAGTCCAAGCCCCAAAACAAATCCCAACAGTTCAGAACATGTTTACTAGCACCTGGCAGTAATCCCAACCTGCTTAGGCTCAGGATCATCAATGGACTCCTCAGGCAAGCTCCCTTGTAAATTCATAGCCGCTTCGTCCTCGCTAGAATGCGGCTCCCAGGTGTCTCCAGCCTCAATTATTTCATGGATGTACTAGTATCACCTCTGTCTGGACTGAGGGGGTCATCCTGAGAGAGGAACCTGATCCTTCTCCCCAGCTTGCCTACCTGTTTCTCCCAGCTTGCTGCCTTTTCTAGAGTAGGGCGACGCCCTGATCTAGCTGAGTCAGCAGGTAGCAACAAAGCTCTTGGGCTCCCCGGTGGCGACCTGAATATCTTGTACCCGCAGGGTTCTTAGACCTACCAGCTCCTTCTAGAGGATGACAGGTTTTCACAGCCTCTAACTCTGGAGGATTTGTGAGCTCTGGGAAATCACTACAGCATTCAGGACGGACCTGGGGTATACCTTTCCTAGGCTTTTTACTCCCCTTCCTGACCACCCTGACTGGGATCTCGGCAGACACGGCGTCTTGACGGGTCACAATACTTACCCATCCTTTATTCATAAGAACATAAGAACATAAGAAGTTGCCTCCACTGGGTCAGACCGAGGTCCATCTCGCCCAGCGGTCCGCTCCCGCGGCGGCCCATCAGGTCTGCGACCTGTGAAGTGGTTTCTGACCACTTCTATAACCTACCTCAAGTTATATCTGTACCCCTCTATCCCCTTATCCTCCAGGAACCTATCCAAACCTTCCTTGAACCCCTGTACAGAGTTCTGGCCTATCACATTCTCCGGAAGCCCGTTCATATTGATCCTGAGTTTGCATGGGTACATCTCTTATATCGGTGCTAGAGTCTGTCTGCTCAGTCTCCTGTTCTTTAACCCTATTTTCTCCATGTTCCTCCTCCATGCACATTCCCAGAGTTTGAACATCCCTCCTGTCCATCATCAGTGTTCTGCGTTTATAGATGAAGCCCCCCTCCCACCCCTACTGTGTCTGTCACCTCACCCTTCCCCTCACCATCTACCAGTACTATTCATAGTTTATATTACATTAGCCTACCTACACACTATTGTACATCGAACACACAGCAGATGGTCTGTACTCCCAAGAGCTTACTATTAGAGAATGACACGCTGGCGGTTACCCATGGCTAGCAACGTTTAGCTGCGAGTAACCCGCCGAAACGGGGAAGAAAAAATAGTGGCCTCTGCGGGGACGGGGACAAGGCCCATGGAGCGGTGAATGGACTTGTCTACGCAGTGAGGCAACCAAGGATCGCACAGTCCCCACCCGGCCATCTCCCTCCCTCCACCTCATCTTTGATGAAGAGCACTGTTCCCTCAACCGCCGGTTGAATTTCTGCCGGTCCGCGCGAAAAAAAAAAAGCCTCTCCATGAGTGGAAGAGAGGGAGCTAAGTGAGGGGGTGGGGGGACCCTGAAGGAGGAGAGGATTTGACCCTCTGTCTCTGCATGTCTTCCTGTCTCTGCAGGCCCCGCTTCACCCACCCAACAAACCTCCTCCCTACCATGCGGCCAGGCCTCCAGGGCAGGTAAGAGGGGGCAGATGAAGGTGGGACCACAGTGGCTTCCTCTCTTGGCCTAGCAGAGGAGGGAGGGGGTATTAACCTTGAGGTAGAAGAGGATCTGACCCTCTGTCTCTGCATATCCCCCTATCTCTGTAGGCAGCGCCTCACCCAGCCAGGACACCACCTCCCTGCCACGCAGCCAGGCCTGTAGCCCAGATAAGAGAGGGCCTGGCATAGATGAGATGATTGGGGGGGACAGATGTCGGCAGGAGGCGTGGAATCGGCGAGAAGTGACAGTGAGGGGAAGAAAGGTTTCTGCAAGGCAGGAGGGGGAACTGACCTTGAGGGAGGAGACTATTTGACTGTGTGTTTTGTTTCTTATCTGTTTCTAGGAACTCCCTGGACAGGTCTGGCTTTCCCTTCCTCTAGCAGTGAGGAGGTGGAGCAAGAGGTGGAATGTCAGCAGCTCCCAGCACCCTCTCCCCATCACCACCACCACAGCAGCCAGCAGCCTGTTTGGCTGCTCTGGGGAGCTCCAACATCTGCATGCCCTCCAGACTCTCCATTTTGAGAGGATGGAAGCATGCGGGCAGGCAAGGGTGCAGGAGCTGGCTGGGATGAGGCAGGACACGAGAGCTGGGATGGAGGGAATAATAGCTGAGATGGAGGGAATGAGGCAGGACATGCAGGGCTCACTGCAGCAATTCTGCAGCTAGCAGAGGCCAGGGGACAGCTAGCCCCTAATCAGGGGGACTGGGGAAGGGGGCGTTCAAGGGGTTGGGGGAGACCCCCAAAAGTGCCCCGACGTGGGCATTAGGGTGTATTTTGTGTTGGGGAGGTATGTGCTGCGGGAGGGAGGGACACAAATTGTAAATATATAAAACATTTATTGCACTATATACTGTTTCCTTGCTGTAGTCATTTTGTGATTCTTTTCAAAGTGCTAGGTAGACACTTGAGTGTGTGTGCATCACGTATTGACCATTAGCCCCCCTCTCCCCTGCAAAAAGCTTTTGCATCCTATTGGAAATGGCTGTTCAGGCTTGTCTGATGAGGCTAACATGATAATATCATCGTGTACTGGCTGGAGTCAAGTGTGCTCAGTGCGGTGACTTTACATAGCACAGCTGCTGCGGTTCTCCCCCTCCCTTTTAAACTTGGGTGACTTCCTTTCAATTGTACAAGGAAATACACTTCTGGAGTTCATCTGACCCACAATTGGTAGAATGGCAATCACCCACTTTCTGGGTTTAGGCATTTGTGATAATGCAATAGTTCAGAAAGGGTCTTGAGATCCTAAACCTTGAGAGTCAACTCATGTATTGTGCCTCAGGATCTACCTGGGGGGGGTCTAACGTGCCTCCCCCAGAATTTGGTGATGTGCTCTGATGTTCATTGTTTGTAAGATGATGAACAAATTGTACCCTTCAGTGCTTGTCTTCCTCCCCCCCATTCCTAGCAAGCTTCTAAAACCAAGACATGATAGACCTTCCCCCCCAGTGGGAATGTTTTCCCAGCATGTGTGCAAGACTACAACACAGTTTGAGTCTACTCCTGAAAAAGCTCCATAAGGAATATTTCCAGCTGGCACAGTGTTAACAGGTCAGACGCTCAGAAGATTTGTATGAGTGTCAGAGGTGTTGACGGTGTGCCCCCACACACTCCAAAGGATTCCATTGCCAAAAGCCAAAAGAGAGTATGAAGAGAGGCTAGCCAGGGATGCACGAAATTTCAAACCGTTCTTTAGATATGTTAAAGGGAAGCAACCGGCTAGGGAGGAGGTGGGACCGCTGGACAGGAAGGGAGTGGTGAAGGAGGAGAAAGAAGTGGCAGAAAGACTTAACATGTTCTTTTCATCTGTATTCACAAACGAAGACACATCCAACATACTGGAACCTGAGCAATTCTTCAATGAAAATGAAGCAGAAAAATTAATATCAATGGAAGTGAGCCTTGAAGATGTACGCAGGCAGATAGAAAAACTAAAAACTGACAAATCCCCGGGTCCGGATGGAATCCATCCAATGGTTCTGAAGGAATTAAAGGAGGAGATAGCGGAACTACTTCAGCAAATTTGCAATCTATCCTTGAAAACAGGCATGATCCCGGAGGACTGGAAGATAGCCAACGTTACGCCCATCTTTAAAAAGGGATCAAGAGGTGACCTGGGAAACTACAGACCGGTGAGTCTGACCTCGGTTCCGGGGAAAATGGCGGAAGCACTGATAAAAGAAAACATTGATGAACATTTTGAAAGAAACGAACTTCTGATAACCAGCCAACATGGTTTCTGCAAGAGGAGATTGTGCCTAACGAACTTATTGCACTTCTTCGAAGGAATTAACAAATGGATGGACAAAGGAGACCCCATAGACATCATATATCTAGATTTCCAAAAAGCCTTTGACAAGGTGCCCCGTGAACGCCTACTCCGGAAACTGAAGAACCATGGGGTGGAAGGAGACGTACATACATGGATCAGAAACTGGTTGGCGGGTAGGAAACAGAGGGTAGAAGTGAAGGGCCACTACTCGAACTGGAAGGAGGGTCACGAGTGGGGTCCCGCAGGGCTCGGTGCTCGGGCCGCTGCTATTTAATATATTCATAAATGATCTAGAAACAGGGATGAAGTGCGAAATAATAAAATTTGCAGACGACACCAAACTATTTAGTGGAGCTTGGACTAAAGAAGACTGCGAAGAATTGCAAAGGGACTTGAACAAACTAGGGGAATGGGCGACGAGATGGCAGATGAAGTTCAACTTTGAGAAATGTAAAGTATTACATGTGGGAAACAGAAACCCGAGGTACAACTATACGATGGGAGGGATGTTATTAAATGAGAGTATCCAAGAAAGGGACTTGGGGGTAATGGTGGACATGACAATGAAGCCGACGGCACAGTGCGCAGCGGCAGCTAAGAAGGCAAACAGAATGCTAGGCATAGTCAAGAAGGGTATTACAACCAGAACGAAAAAAGTTATCCTGCCATCAAAGGAGGAATGAAGCTGTCATGAGCAGTGTGTAGGACAGCCTACTCACTGCCAGCAAAGTTGTAAGGAGGTATGTGGAGGGTTCATCAAAGTTAGGACAATGGGGATGAGCAGGGAAGCAAAGAGGAGAGGCATAGGTGCCCCTTACTGTGCTGCTGAGTGCAATATTAATTGTAAAAGTGCTAATTGGGTACTAAGACTTATTCTATAAGTCCCCCCCCGATTAGCAACGCAGGCCCCACCCCGATCAGCAATGCGGGCCCCCCCATTGACAGAAAGTAAGACAAGCAAGCAACGTGGGTAAGAATGACAACAGGAACTGTAATTGTGCAAGTGGTGCTGCTTGCCCAAAGCTTCCCTCTAACGCAGCTTCCTCTTTCCACCTGGGCGCATGGTGGGGTGGGGAGGGGCAGGGGGCCCAGTGTGCCTAGGGGCCCTCAACGAATTAATCCTGCCCTGATAAGGAGGCATGCCTAAATGCTGGTGCGTAAATGCCATCGGGCGATGGTGCATCCGCATCTGGAGTACTGTGTCCAATATTGGTCGCCGTACCTTAAGAAGGACATGGCGTTACTCGAAAGGGTTCAGAGGAGAGCGACGTATCTGATAAAGGGGATGGAAAACCTTTCATACGCTGAGAGATTGGAGAAACTGGGTCTCTTTTCCCTGGAGAAGAGGAGACTTAGAGGGGATATGATAGAGACTTATAAGATCATGAAGGGCATAGAGAGAGTAGACAGTTGGTCAATACTCGACAAAGGCAGTGATGCCCTACTAGTCCTACTAGACCTCAGCGCTGCCTTTGACACAGTCGACCACAATCTCCTCACATCCAGACTCTACGACATCGGAATCAAGGACACAGCCCTCCAATGGATCACCTCCTTCCTCCATCAAAGGACCCAGACTGTCCTACTAGGAACACATAAATCTAACCCCAAGCCTATCAAATATGGTGTTCCTCAAGGCGCCCTTCTATCCCCCCTCCTATTCAACCTCTACATCAGGCCTGTCATCGATATAGCGAAGAAATATAACATTAAAATCCACTCTTATGCAGATGACATCCAGCTACTCCTCCCTCTAGGCGAGAACCGGTCGTCCCAAATTGCTAACCTCCAACACTGCCTCTCTGACATGAAAACTTGGATGTCAAACAACAAACTTCAACTTAACGCCTCTAAAACCGAACTCTTATGGATCAGGAAAAAAAACACCAAATACCCACGTCCTACACTAGCATGGGACTCCACTCTACTAACGGCAACTGATCAGGTTCGCAGCCTAGGAGTAACCCTAGACGGACACCTATCCCTATCTGCCCACATATCCCAAGTAATCTCCACCTCTTTCTACTACCTTCGCCAACTGAAAAGGATCAAACCCTACATCTCCACACCGGACCTCGCCCAACTCCTCTACGCATATGTTCTCTCCAGAATGGATTATTGTAACTCCCTATTTAATGGACTAACCAAAAATAATCTCAAACGCCTTCAACGGGTCCAAAATGCAGCTATCCGCCTCCTACACAACCTCAACTACCACGATCCCATCTCCCCAGCACTCCGTGCTGAACACTGGCTCCCAATTAGCCAGCGCTGTGCTTTCAAGGCCCTGACAATTGCCCACAAGACAATTTATTCCTCCACCCCCTCCTACATAAAATCCAAGCTTCCCATCTACACCCCCACTCGCACCCTCCGCTCAAAATCGGAGATACGCCTATGCACCCCCCCCGGAAGGTCCCTCCTCACAGAAACTGCCCGCAAACGGTCCTACAGCCACTTCATTCCACACCTCTGGAACCAACTCCCCCCTCAACTCAGACAACAGAACTCATTATTAACATTCCGCAAATTGATAAAGACCCTCCTCTTCAACTAAAGATCACCCTCTGTCTTCTCCCCCCCTTAAACCCCCTCTCTCCTCTCTCCCCTGCCTATCTTCTCCCTAAATTTCAATATAGTCCTCTCTTAGTCCTTACACTGACAAACTGTATCTAAACTCATAGAACTGTTCTTAAACTAAACTACTTATATGTAAAGTCTACTCTTAATTTGCTTATTCTCCCTTTATTTAAATTACATCACATTCTTATAGTCCAAACATTTAAACCTGTTGTACTTCTTATATGTCAAATTACTCTCCATTGTGTATGTTCACTTGTAGACCGTTCTGAGCTACTGGGAGGACGGGATAAAAATCTAAATAAATAAAATAAAAAATAAATAATAAATAAAATAAATAAAGTAGAGAGGGACAGTTTCTTCAAACTTTCGAATAATAAAAGAACAAGAGGGCATTCAGAAACGTTGAAAGGGGACAGATTCAAAATGAATGCTAGGAAGTTCTTCTTTACCCAATGTGTGGTGGACACCTGGAATGCATTTCCAGAGAGCGTAATAGGGCAGAGTACGGTACTGGGGTTCAAGAAAAGATTGGACAATTTCCTGCTGGAAAAGGAGATAGAGGGGTATAGATAGAGGATTACTGCACAGGTCTTGGACCTGCTGGGCCGCCGCGTGAGCGGACTGCTGGGCACGATGGACCTCAGGTCTGACCCAGCAGAGGCATTGATTATGTTCTTATGTTCATAAGGTGAAATATGTCTTTGCAAGGCAAATATTGTGCTCCATTGCTCAGTAATGTACATACAATGTTTGAGCTTTGATATTAGGTAAGATGGTGGAGGGGAACTGTCAACCTTCACAGATGAGAGACCACACAGAACAATATTGCAGCCATCAGCTCTTTAGGGGACTGAACATGCATCATGTGAGCATTCCCACTACTTTGCAAAACACCAACTACTGCCTCTGACTGACTGACTGACTGCTTGTTTACATGCCACAAAAAGTGATCAAATAGCAACCTCTACATCTTTTGATCTGAGCCAAAGGGTTGGGATCCAGAGAACAGAGGACAGATTGAGACAGTCAGGCCTTTACTTGCATTTGGAAGTCAAAACATTTGTAGATTGCTATTTGTATGATGTTCTCCCAAGGGGAGCTCAGAAGAGCTACTGTTTACATGGAGTAGGTAATGCATGCAGCATGTACATTTCCATGGCCCGGTTGGGAGTAATATGAAGCGAGTTTGACAAGGTGACAGGGAACAGCATGAGTTCCAGGCTGTTGGTAGAAGCACTGCACAGTGCTCCCCCTCCCCCCTTCACACTTCCTCCTTGCTTCATTGTAGTAATGGGCCCATGAATGTCATCAGGAGAGAGGCTGAGAGGGATGTGAGCTGACAAAAGCTAATGTCAAAATGTAGAATAAGGTGTACAGCACTCTGACTGGTGTGACAATGTGATGAAAGGGATGGCTTTGTGATTGGCCACAAGAAGCCACACGTCACTATGCCCCTGAGGAGTTCAATACTGTTAAAATGAAGAGACGGAATCTGGGCAGGTGAAAGGTGAATCTGATTTAATGGTGCAGTAGGATGACAATCATTGAAAGCTTCTATACGAGCCTCTGGTGAGAGGCTACACGACATGAGCTTCTGTAAAGGTGCTATGATATATTATCTTCGGAACAGGTGTGAGGTGTTACAATGCACAGCCTCTATACACAAAAGCTCTGTGGTGGTCTTACCGAGATCTTAATACTGGATCATCCTACCTTTCTGCACTTTTTGATACCAAATCAATTGGGCCTACCTCTTCGTGAGGTTGGCCATTTCCACAAATATTTAGCCCCAAAGATCAGGTTTTCTCTCTCTAGTTTGCTTTGTAAAACTTTCAGCTGTTCTTTTTGAACCTTCATTCCACCGCACGGGTGCCATTACCCAGAACATTCTTACCCTGGTGCTTTGTTATTAGATGTGTTTGAAGGACTGCTCCAGAGTTTTCACCACCCACAGCTGCAGGTGCAAGCTGAGGTTGCCTCACATCTGAAGACAGCTTCACACAGGTATATATGTCCAGACAGCACCCACATTTCCTTCTTTGTGAAGAGGAGAATGTAGTCATGTGGCTGAGAAATGTGAGAGAAAAGTTTCCACATTGGCATTCAATGACACCACATAAACCAAATGACCGCACCTTCTGGGTCTGACCTTTGGAGAGTCTTTCCTTGCTGGGGGGGAGAGGGGAAAAGGAAATAAAAAGCTGCTTGCACCCTCCAACAGAGGTTTAAGCTGCCCGGGCCGCTTTAAGCTGAAGAGAAAGCAAACAATCCAGTCTCTGATGTCTCCCTGGAGGTTTGGTCTACAGCCGGTCCTTCCTCAGTCATCTCTATTTCCTGGCCCAACCAAAGCTGGTGTGAAGGGCAGTGGTGTGGCTCTCCTCTTTCAGCTTCCACCTGCCTCTCTCTCTCTCTTTATCTACTGGCTTTTCAGGGGCTGCCTTTAAGTCAGGCTCCTTTTTCACAGCTGTAAATGTCATTGGCTTAGAAATAAAGCAGTGGTATGGTATGTGGCTGAGTCACCGGTCCATGTCCTGTTCAGCCTCCCTGTCCGGAGATTAGGCAGCAAACTCCTGAATATTGCTAAGGAATTGATCAGCTCTTCTGTTTAGGGAATGCGAGTCATTAATGCTACTATTTTTGGGGGGGAGGGATAAGCCGGTGCTGGTGCAGGGTGGGACACGTGGGTGTAGTTTTACCTAGTAGAAACCTAGCTGCAGTGTTTTGTACAGTTTTGATCTGTGCAATTGTATTGTTTTATCAACCGAGGAAGGTTGGATTGCAGTAGTCAAAAATAGTGACTACTGGAGATTAGGACTACATTGGACATTGGTCGGTGGGAGAGGTAGGGTTTGATGACTTGGAACCAAGTTGAGTTTGGCCGAAGCCTCCTGATCCATAGGATCAGTGTTGTCATGTGTAGGCTGGCCTCCAGCCACACAACCGGGTATGTAACACCCCCCCCTCCATTCTTGGTCAATTCAACAGTATTGGTGTTTAGTGTTCGGTGGAAACCGGGGGCTCATTTGCTGCAGATCTGTCTTTTCTTTGTTGGCCATTTGCTTGAAAGCATCCAATGATTTCCCCTAGGTCCATCTCAATCGGGAGCATCATCTGCATATATGTCCAAAATCACATCAAAGATGAACTCAATAAATCAATCAATCTCAAAAGTGCTGGCATAGGAAGCAATACCGTTCCTATCCCCCTCTTCTCATAGGATTCTTCAGCAGAACTCACACTACACTGGAGCTTCCCCCCTCTCCCAGTTTCCAAGTTATTTTCTAAGCAGCCTAGGGGAACATGAGGAATAGCATGGGTGAGATGGCAGATCCTAGCTGTATTCCCCCATCTCATCTTCTAGTTGTGCATGGCACATACCTATACAGGCTGAGGGCACAGTTTCTTTCCGGTTGCTGGAATCCCCTTGCTATTCTACTGTGCTTAGGGTTTAGGATGGAACTGATTCCATCCATGCTCTAGCTCTTCCCTCGAGGGCCAACATCTTAGCAATGTGATCTTTGCAGTGGACGATAGTTCTAGGAACCGCGGTAACATGTCTGGTCTACTGCTACTCATGCCGTCTGAATGCTCAGTTGTCTGCGGAATGGTGATTGGAGGGGGGGGGTTTGCCTAGTAGTTAGGATATCTAAGGCTGGTTTGCTACGGGTCTGTAGTTGGAGAGGTGTTGTGAGCCTTTGGTATAGGTTTCATGATGGAATGTTTCCATCTAAGTGGAACTTGTAGGGACTGTAATGAGTCATGGATGAGGGACAGTGCTGGTGCTCTCATCAGCCGAATAAGGCAGCTTTGGAGGGAGGGGAGGGCCCGGTTTCACTCTTCTCTGTAGTTTCTTTACTCATAATTCAGTGATGGTTTGAAAGTTGTCCATGATGTGTCGAGTTGATCCTTGGTATTTGTCCCTAGATGATGTTGTCAGTTGTCCTCCTATAGCTTTCTTCTTTTCTCAGTGAGGAGATTGCTGATATCTTCACTGGTTCGGTCACATTTGATGGCAATAGTGTGGAATGGCTGATGTGGGTGGAAGCGCAACCACCGAGCTGACCTTGTTCCCCTGTAGTGAGAGGAAATAAAAGGAAGGACGTGAAGAAGATGCTGTCCTTTGAATAGAGCATAATCACACGACCATCTAGATACATGCATTGTTCCTACAGCTACACGAATGAATCATTTCTATAGTGCTACCCAGACTCACAAAGAGTAAAGAAATAGTCCCTGCTCAATAGAGCTTACATTTGAAACAAGGAAGACAGACAAACAAGATGTCATGGATAAAATGAAGGGGTTTAATGGTCAAAGAGTTGACGGTGAAATCCAAAAGGTTGGTTTCTGTCTGCTTGTAAACAAGGACAAACTCAGATAATTGATTGCAGGCATAAGGGGCATCTGGATTAGGCAGGGGAGGGGAAGGTTTACTGGTCTGAGGAGCGGAGCTATCAGAGAGGCGTATAAGGAGAGAGAACACACTTTTAGGTGAGCAATAACAGCTTGAAGGGTATGCCGTGGCAGATAGGGAGCTGGTGAAGTGACTGAAAGAGAGGGGTGATGTGAGCATTGGGAGGTTAGTTGAAGATGAGTCAAGCAGCAGAGTCTTGCACAGATTGGAAGGAGAGAAGAGGTGACCCTGAGGGATACCAGGTAGGAGTAGATGACAGTATTATAAGTGTGAGCTTGGACACAGGGGGGTGGAGGGGAGGGTGGGTTATGGTCCAAAGCTAGAGGTGAAATAATGAGAGAAGTGAAGGTAAAGGTTCCTGTAGTAAGAGTAAAGCCCACATAAATGTAGCATACCTGAAAAAGCGCATCTGCACATCCTTGAATGCGGCCTTATGGAGGGAGACAGACACGTCAAGATATGGATAGGGTTGGTGACGTGGATGGGAGGCCAAGCTGACCTTGTTCTTGTAGTGAGAGAGAAAAGAGTAAAGGACCTTAATAGGAGACGAGAAAGAGCTCACTCATAGGTGGCCAAATGTGGACTTGTGGGGTGAGTGGAAGCGCAGCTGCAAGCAGACCTTGTTCCTGTAGTGAGAGAGAAAATAGTGAAGAGCATTAACAGGATCCCATCCTTTGAATGTAGCATCCCAGAAGAAGCACAATCCAACAGTTCTCAAATGTGGAATAGGCGGGGAGGAGGGGGGGAGACAGGCCTCTAGAGACGTGGATAGGGTTGGTGATGTGGGTAGAAGCGCAGCCGCTAAGCTGGCCTTACTCCTGTAGTGAGAGAAAAGACCATTAAGAGGATCGCATCCTTTGAATGTTGCATCCCAGAAAGTACAAAACAAACCCAAAAAAATGTAAGGGAGGAGAAAATACAACTACAGCAAAACCTCCCCAACCCCAAGAAAACCAACCGACAAGGGGGAGAGACAAGAGAACTCTAACCACAACCTAAATAAACCTACAAGTGGTGTAATATAAAACAGGAGAACCCTCAGTAACACAGCCGCCCACTTGGGGAAAGGCTGTCACCGGCTGACACTCAGAAAGAGTGTAAACTGTGAAACATCCCCGGGTTTTTCCTGTTAGTGAGAATCAATCAAGTGCACCCCCAAAAAGTGCTGCGTGTGAAAAAAGATTAACGAATCAAAAAAACACACACAAAATTAATGGTCAAGGGAACTCTTGTCTCTACTCCTTGTCAGGGGGGCCAAACAAGGAAGGAAAGTGTCCAAATCTGTCCAAATCTGAACCCAGCCAGTCATTTTCTGCCTTACCTTCCAAGCTACGTCGGAGGAATCACCAGTCTTAATACAGTCCAGTTGTTCCTGAAGAAGGGGGTGTACACCCCCGAA
This sequence comes from Geotrypetes seraphini, assembly GCF_902459505.1. Taxonomy (NCBI): domain Eukaryota; kingdom Metazoa; phylum Chordata; class Amphibia; order Gymnophiona; family Dermophiidae; genus Geotrypetes; species Geotrypetes seraphini. Next base: position 108,522,787 of record NC_047089.1, on the reverse strand, counting down.
ACGGAGTCCCGTTGGACGGATGATGTCTCACATCGGCTGGCTGTTCTATTGTTCAGAGAAGCTAAGTACTTCCATTCATTGACTGGCTTGGTTCAGATTTGGACAGATTTGGACACTTTCCTTCCTTGTTTGGCCCCCCTGACAAGGAGTAGAGACAAGAGTTCCCTTGACCATTAATTTTGTGTGTGTTTTTTTGATTCGTTAATCTTTTTTCACACGCAGCACTTTTTGGGGGTGCACTTGATTGATTCTCACTAACAGGAAAAACCCGGGGATGTTTCACAGTTTACACTCTTTCTGAGTGTCAGCCGGTGACAGCCTTTCCCCAAGTGGGCGGCTGTGTTACTGAGGGTTCTCCTGTTTTATATTACACCACTTGTAGGTTTATTTAGGTTGTGGTTAGAGTTCTCTTGTCTCTCCCCCTTGTCGGTTGGTTTTCTTGGGGTTGGGGAGGTTTTGCTGTAGCATCCCAGAAAGAGCATACTCCAATATCCTAGAATGTGGAGTTATGGGGAGACGGCCATTAGGATTAAAGAAGCCTTTTGAACCTACACTAGTCAAGTACATATACAGTAGATCTGTAGATATTGTCCTATCAATATAATCAGGATATCGAGAATGTTCTCTCAGAAGACCCGACACACACTGGCCATGTGGACACAGGCCAGTGGAACAGAGAATCATCATAGCTGCATTCTGTTCTTCGAGAACCTGATCTCATTCGCAGATAAAACACAGGTGAAGCATTTAGTCGTCTATGACAATGAAAACAAACAGAACTGCTGCTTATCTGAATAGATGGAATGGCCTTCCAAATGCCAAGTGGCCAGGTGGTGTGTGATGGCAACACCTCCGAAAGATCCATTCTTCTGTAAGCAAAAAGATGAAAAGTTATCGGAAGACCCAAAAAAGAATGGGTAGGGTGTTCAACATAGTCCACCCCCCCTTAACTGTGGTGAAGTGGACAAGTTTCCCTTCCCTCACGTACCTTTGAAATGAACAGCTGTATGCTGAGCATTCCTGATATAGTCCATTTGACCTATGTGGGAGAACTGAACAGAAGCCAACTGCTATGCTCAGATCTAACTTATGTATATGGCATCCTCCGTACTGTGGCACACCTACACATAGCGGAACCATGGATAGGAGGAGATCCCAACTGCGCTTGGTACGGAAAAGATGGGGGGACGACAGATGAACACATGCTGGCTCCTTGATAAAGCTGTGGGGCCACGGTAACAAATCGGACGCTTCGTAGAATTGCTCTCGCCGCCAGAGCTGTAACCACCACGGTCAACCCTATGGATGCAAGCGTGCCATTGTAAAAGAGAGGGCTAGTTCGTTGACACCTGCCTAGTCCCACTTGGCCTCCGCCCCCAAGGGTATCTGTGACACTTACAGGAAAAATGTTCCTCAATGAGTCGCTGCCGGACCTGCCTACCGCTCTGAGTGGTAGGGCGAGCAGGTGCGTGCCGACATGATAGATCCGGTGGAAGATCGGGCTGGATTTTTACGGGTACACGGTGCCTCACTACCATGTTGTGAAGCATGTAGCATGCCACCACAATCTGGGCCACGGCATCGAGGGAGTACTGCAATGCTCCGCCGGACCGATCCAGACACCGAAACCTACTTTTGAGCACCCTGAAGGTGTGCTCGATGACCCCACGGGTGGCGATGTGGGTGTCATTGTAGGCCTTCTCCGCAGGTGTCTGGGGATCACACAGTGGAGTGAGAAGCCATGGGAGACAGCCGTATCCAGCATCACCTGGGGGAACAAAGAAGCACAGATTACCACTGTTATTAGAGGCTCTCCGGAGTTTTCATCTGCCAGAACACTTGCCTCACCCTGCTGAGGACTGGCTTAGGTCTATAGCATGTCCTTCCCTGCCCTACAATTGTAGCCAGTTCCTGACACCTGTACTCTGGGAGCATCCTGCTAACCAACAAAACTTACAGGTGACCACATGAATAGCAAATCCACCCCCCCCACCCCATTTATCTTCTGAGCAGGGACTCTGTAGGAGAGTAGCCTTGCAAAGATCAGGTTTCTGTGGCACTGGGCGGGACTAATACCACGTGTATACAGTCAATGGCCCCCATGACCTGTGGTATTCCGGAGACAGTCTTAAACGATGCTCCTAGGGCTTCCCGTGCTGCCCTGGTGTTGGGCAAGGAGATATAATTTCTCACTCTGGCCATCATGGCACCGAGTATCCGGTGGAGACACCTTGAAAATGAGGGTGGAGATATCCCTGCCATGGCAGCAGCAGAGGGCTGAAAGTTGCCGGACCCCAGAAAGTGCAGGACAGACAGCAGCTTGCAGATCCCAAGGATGGCTCTGGATCTAGCAGTCAGGGGCTCCAGATTGTCCCGGAGCTGATGGTACAGTTTTGCGATGGCGGCAGAACTGAGGCGGTACACTGAGGCGCAACCACCTGGTCTTCCCTCTGGCCTCGCAACAGCCTCCGAACCCGAAAAAGGCGAGGGAGACGTGGCCGTTTTTTGGCCCTACGATGCCGCCCACGCCTCTCCTGCTGCTAACGCTGGCCTACTGCTCCTGCTACTGGTCTCTCCTGGGGGAGTGCCTCCTCACGTGCACATGCACCCTGTGTCTGTGCATGTTCTTCCTCTACCAAGAGGAACGCCAGTGGTGCAACACAACTGTAAACAGCCATGACTGCAAACACTTCCTGGTTGTTTGAACTTTCAGTCTCGTTTTATTGGCTGACAGGGAGATGTCATCACATGGATTACCGTGCGTTAGTCCCCATATACAGCGCGCGGCATTAAAAACAGTTAACTACACCTATTTTTGAAGCGTTACACAGAGACGCATTAGACATGCGATAGAACCGCGCTACATGTCTGGCTTCACCACGCGATACATAATTTCTGGTCCCTGCCTATGCCACACCTCCGATCCACCTCTATCTCTGCCCCTGTCCGCATTAGGGCTTTTGCGTGTGAAATACCATGCGCTACTACCTATTTTGCCGCACGCACCACCTAATGCGGCCTTAACGCGCGGTACTCTGCACGTTAAGGCCCTAACGCGGCTTGATAAAAGGAGCCCTAAATTACACAAAGCATGCAGTATAGTGCTTCTCAACATTCATTCCTACAAGAACACATGGCCCTGGTCACACATGCAGAACATGGATAAATCTAATCTAATCTTCAGTCTTATATACCAGATCATTCCCCAAGGGAACTCGACCCAGTTAACAAACTTTAAGTTAATGATACTTTAGTGAAACAGTGGTTTTAGCGTACACTTAGTGCACGCTAAAATGCTGTGCATGATAGCCGCTACTACCACCTTTTAAGCAGGTGGTAATTTTTTGGCTAGCGCATGCTATAGCATGCACTAATCCGGTGCGTGCACTAAAAACACTAGCGCATCTTTGTAAAAGGAGCCCTAAATTGAAAATAAAATCATTTTCCTACCTTTTTTGTCTGGTGATTTTATTTTTCTAATCATCTTTTCCCAGTCTCTGGTTGAACCTCCTTCTGTCTGTGTTCTTAACTGTGTTCCAGGGCCTTCTAATCCATTTGCTGTTTTTTTCTCTTCACTTTCTGCCTTACATCAATATCTATAGAGATGTGATGTACCCAGATACAAAATTTATTGTTATCTTTCAAAACGAGCCTCAGCCCCACCACTCCACCACATATATTATTTCAAACCGCGGGAAGCATATTGTGGTGCCTCATCATTGGCTACAAGTTGTGAAAAATATTTTTAATTTTTAAATAAGATTTTTATTTTTTCTTCTTATTTTGTGAAAATTCTTAAAGATTACATATCAAAATGCTACAGATGGACTTCCCATCATTATATATCTTTTTTTTAAAAAGTAAGTAGTACTTAGCTTCAGCCAAAAACCCAGGGAGTCAGACCCGACATGTTTCACACGTTGGTGTTTTCTCAAGGGTCTCCCTGAAAAGTAAACCAGAAGAGCTGTTACAATATGATTACAACTCGCCCTTCATGAATCTATTCTAAAAGTGTTTACCGGTTAAGTGCTTACCAGGGGTGCCGCTGTCATCCGACTCCTATCGTTTATGGAAAAAAGATGGCGGCGGCGTCCTCTGGTCCCGATTTAAATACTTCTTTCAAACAAGCAAAACTCCACCCCCCACAGAGTTTTGCTTGTTTGAAAGAAGTATTTAGATCGGGACCAGAGGACGCCGCCGCCATCTTTTTTCCATAAACGATAGGAGTCGGATGACAGCGGCACCCCTGGTAAGCACTTAACCGGTAAACACTTTTAGAATAGATTCATGAAGGGCGAGTTGTAATCATATTGTAACAGCTCTTCTGGTTTACTTTTCAGGGAGACCCTTGAGAAAACACCAACGTGTGAAACATGTCGGGTCTGACTCCCTGGGTTTTTGGCTGAAGCTAAGTACTACTTACTTTTTTAAAAAAAGATATATAATGATGGGAAGTCCATCTGTAGCATTTTGATATGTATTCTTTAAGAATTTTCACAAAATAAGAAGAAAAAATAAAAATCTTATTTAAAAATTAAAAATATTTTTCACAACTTGTAGCCAATGATGAGGCACCACAATATGCTTCCCGCGGTATGAAATAATATATGCGGTGGAGTGGTGGGGCTGAGGCTCGTTTTGAAAGATAACAATAAATTTTGTATCTGGGTACATCACATCTCTATACCTTGAAGCATTGTACCTGATATATTTCGTTCACAAGTCTGCCATATACTTTTTACATCAATATCTGGCATCATCTTTTAATATTCAACTTTCAATTTTTCTGCTTCCTTCTCAAATCTATCTACTATTCCATGTCTTCCCTTCCCATCTATCCATATGCACCATCTCCTCCCACTCTCTGCCCTTCTCCTCCCCTCCATCTATGTGTGCCATCTCCTCCCTCTTTCTTCTTCCTTCTTCCCATCTTTTCTTCAACAGAATTTCTTGCATAAGAACATAAGAACATAAGAAATGCCTCCGCTGGGTCAGACCTGAGGTCCATCGCGCCCAGCAGTCCGCACATGCAGCGGCCCAACAGGTCCAGGACCTGTGCAGTAAATTTCTATCTATACCCCTCTATCCCCTTTTCCATCAGGAATTTGTCCAATCCTTTCTTAAACCCCAGTACCGTACTCTGCCCTATAACATCCTCTGGAATTGCATTCCAGGTGTCCACCACACGTTGTGTAAAGAAGAACTTCCTAGCATTTGTTTTGAATTTGTCCCCTTTCAACTTTTCCGAATGCCCTCTTGTTTTTTTATTTTCTGAAAGTTTGAAGAATCTGTCCCTCTCTACTCTCTCTATGCCCTTCATGATCTTGTAAGTCTCTATCATATCCCCTCTTAATCTTCTCTTTTCCAGGGAAAAGAGTCCCAGTTTTCCAATCTCTCAGCGTATGAAAGGCTTTCCATCCCCTTAATCAGTCGTGTCGCTCTCCTCTGAACTCTCTCGAGTAACGCCATATCCTTCTTAAGGTACAGTGACCAATACTGGATGCAGTACTCAAGATGTGGACGCACCATTGCCCGATACAGCAGCAGGATAACTTCTTTCGTTCTGGTTGTAATACCCTTCTTGATTATACCTAGCATTCTATTTGCTCTCTTAGCGGCAGCTGCGCACTGTGCCGTCGGCTTCATTGTCATGTCCACCATCACCCCCAAGTCCCTTTCTTGGGTACTCTTAGTTAGAGAATGACATGGTGAAAAAATTGGTCCCCGTCACCGCCCCGTCCCCGTCTCACCATCCTCTGCACCGCCCCGTCACCGCCATTCCCTTCACTGCCCCGTCACCGCCACTGCCACCCCATTCACCGCCCCGTCACCGCCACTGCAACCCCATTCACCGCCCCGTCACCGTCACCGCTGCATACATAAAAGCCTCAAACGGGTACGATTTTATATACTTTTCTTTATTTACGTATAAAGGAAACATTCTTTAAAACTTTAAAACTTAGTTAAATATTAAGTTAATAACTATACAAAAACAAAACACGCAGAGAAAAAATTAATTAATATAAATTCTCAAAACTGACACATTTTGATCACTAAATTTAAAATAGTTATTTTTCATACAGTTTTTCAATCACTAATCTTCCACCACCCCTGGGGCTAGCAATGCAAAAACAAACACGACATGTACTTTAAATGCTTACAATGTTAGCCTACATGGTAAGTAGACGTGGCCGCTGTACCTAATCGCGGCAAAGATCTCCCTGCCGTGATTAGCATAGTGACCGCGGCTACGGCTGCAAGTCTCCCCTCCCCCCAGCGATCACGGCAGGAGGGCACCCAACCCCTCCTGTAGACCCCCCCCAACGGCCCTCCCGACAATCGCAGCAGAAGGGTACCCAACCCCTCCTGCCGGTCCTCCCAATGGCCTCCCCTAAGATCGCCGGCAGGAGGGTACCCAACCCCTCCTGCTGGACCCCCCCCCCAACGAACCCTCCCACCCCGGAACCCCCTTAGTCTTACTTTCCAAGTTGGACCGGACGGCTCCTCACACGTATGGCCAGCAGGCTTGCCTCCGTCCAAATGAGGCGGGCCCGCCCCTACCCTGCCCAACCCACAGGATCCTAGGGCCTGATTGGCCTAGGCACCTAAAGCCACTCCCGCTATAGGAGGGGCCTTAGGTGCTTGGGCCAATCAGGCCCTAGGATCCTGTGGGTTAGGCAGGGGAGGGGAGGGGCGGGCCCGCCTCATTTGGACGGAGGCAGGCCTGCTGGCCAGACGAGCGAGGAGCTGTCCGGTCCAACTTGGAAAGTAAGACTAAGGGTGGTGTTTCGGGATGGCGGGGTTTGTTGGGGGAGGGTCCGGCAGGGGGGGTTGGGCACCCTCCTATTGGCGATATAGGGGGCCATTGGGGGTGCCGGCAGGAGGGGTTGGGCACCCTCCTACCAGTGATCATAGGGGGGCTGTTGGGGAGCTGGCAGGAGGGGTTGGATATCCTCCTGCTGCGATCGTCGGGGGGGCTGTTGGGGTAGGCAGGAGGGGATGGGTACCCTCCTGCCGCGATCGTTGGGGAGGGCTGGTTCTGTCGGCATGAAGGGCTGAGGGCGATCGTCGGGGGGGGGGGGGCGGGTTCTATTGGCAGGAAGGGTTGATCTGACAAATGAGGAGCACGGTGAAACACAGGTAAATAGCGGTTCCTAGAAGGGGGGACATTGGCCTGCGGGGACAAATCTATTCACCGTTTTTGCGGGCGGTGAAAGGATTTGTCCCCGCGTCTGCGGCGATTTGCTAATGAGGTCACCATAACCCGCAGCCAAACCGCAGCCACGCAGCGGTTCGCTGCGGGGATCGCTCCCCGTGTCATTCTCTACTCTTAGTCAATAACATCCCTCCCATCGTATAATTATACCTCGGGTTTTTGCTTCCCACATGCAATACTTTACTCTTCTCAACATTGAATTTCATCTGCCATCTCTCTGCCCATTCCCTTAGTTTGTCCAAGTCTCTTTGCAATTCTTCGCAGTCCTCCTTTGTCCGAGCTCCACTAAATAGTTTGGTGTCGTCTGCAAATTTTATTATCTCACACTTTGTCCCTGTTTCTAGATCATTTATGAATATGTTAAAAAGCAGCGGCCCGAGCACCGAGCCCTGCGGAACACCACCCGTGACCTTTCTCCAGTCTGAGTAGTGGCCCTTCACCCCTACCCTCTGTTTCCTACCTTCTAACCAGTTTCTGATCCATCTATGCATCTCTGTTCCCTTTCCATCCCTGTGCAGCATCTCCTCCCTCTCTCTCCCCTTCCTCTCCATCCCTGTTTAGCATCTCCTCTCTCTCCCCTCTGGTGGTCCAATATCTTTCTCCTCTCCTTCCCTTCCCTCCTCCCCCTTTGTTGTGTCGCATCTCCCTGTCATTTTCTTCCCCATCTCACCTACCTCTGTCTCCTCCTTTCCTTCTCTGATCTGGCATCTCTCTCTCCTTCCTTCTTCCTCTAGTAATGCAACATTTCTGTCCTTCCCTTTCTCCCTTCTTGTGGCCTGGTATCTCCTATTCTCTCCTTCCCAACTCCTCCTCCCTACCATGATCTGGTATCTCTGTCCTCCTCTTCTCTTTCTCTTCTTTTCCCCAGAGGTCTGGCATCTGTTTCTTTTATTCTTCTCCATACCCGCAGTCCAGCATTTCGCTAATGACCTCCCTTCCCCCCCCCCAGCAATCCCAACTAACCCCATATGCATTCTTCTCCTACACAGGATCTAATAAGGCAGCTACTTTTACACTCTTTATGCTACCAGCAGTGTGAGTGAAGTAAACATGTAGTCTTCAGTGACTCAGAAGCTTTCCCTCTGCTACTACTTCATGACTTAGCGGGGACAGAAAGCAGTAGCAGAGGGGAAGGTTCCAGACTGTGGAAGACAGCGTGTTTACTTCACTCATGCTGCTGGTGGCCCGAAGAGTGAAAAAATGGCAGCAGTGATGGATTCCCAATCTCAAGATCGACCATCTTTCCTTTTCTCTTCCTAACTACCCTTTCATCCAGCATCTCTTTCCCTCCTTTCCCCTGGGGTCCCCCCATCTCTCCTTTTCTCTTCCTAACTACCTTCCTATCTCTATACCCCTTCCCTCCACACCACCCATTGGGTCCAATTTCTCTCCCTTTCTTTTCCCTCTTTCCATCCCTTTGTTCACTATTTTTCTCCCTCTCTTCTGTTTCCAGGATGAGGGTAGAGACAAGGGGGAAGCATGCCAGTCTTCAGGAGGCTCTCTGAAGCCATGGGACAAGGACAACTAGTATGTCTATAGTCACGTAAAGTCCCCAAAATATTTGGGGTGCTCGGACACACTAGAAAGTAGCCTCAGCACATGGAATACACATGCACTAAAAACAGTGCAGGCCACTTTTTAAATACAACTTAGGGCTGCTTTTACTAAGCTGCACTAGCGGTATTTAACACTACAATATCGTACACGCTAGACACTAACACCTCCATAGAGCTGGCGTTAGTTTTTCAGCGTAGTACGGGGGTTAGCGTGCGCTAATTTTCAGCGCACACTAAAATCACTACCGCAGCTTATTCAAAGGAGCCCTTAGTAAAAGAACCCTTTAATTTGTCAGGTGTGTTAAAACAATATTCCCTAGCAACAGCAGCAGATGAATCCAGAGACCAATGGGATAGCTTACATCTACCAGCTGGCGGAGATAGAGAAACTGATTAACAGGTGGTCCTATAGGCTGGCACTCCTCCTGTTTATCCAGTATTCTCTATCTCCCAGCAGGAAAAGGTCGCTATTCAACTAGCTCCTGAATTCTGGCTGTGACTGGAACTTTATTTTCTCCTGTTGAGGTTTCTCTTCAGTGAGACTGCCATTCTGTTTCTCCTGTTGAGGTTTCTCTTCAGTGAGCTGGCAATGCTATTTCTCCTGTTGAGATTTTCTCTTCAGTGAGACAGGGGTGTCCGGCTGAACGGTGCCGGCTTTAGGGGTTACACCTGGGCCCCCCCAGGTCTCTGCCTCACCCTCCCTCCATTGCTAGAGGGTCTGACTGGGTCTCAATTTTTTTTCTTCTTTCCCTTCTCTGTTAAAAAAAAATAAAAAATAAAAAATAAAAAAAGAAACCACAGTTCCTCCATTCTGCTCGTTTACTGCTGATCAACCAGCTTTAACTGGCTTCAGCCGGCCCTAACAACAAGCTTGTGAGTATTTCTGTTTGAACTTCAGGTTCTGTTTGGGAGTCTTAGTACTGTGGGTTCGGTCATCGTACATTTAAGATATGGATATTTTATTGAGGCTAAGTTTTATGACTAGAAATCCGTGGAGGGAACCGGGACTTCCCGCCCTTTGCATGCACGCGCTTGGTTTCCTTGTTGGTTACAGCGCGGCAGTAGCGATGCGATTTCATGCTCGTACTTGTTCTCATTGTTGGGTTTCAGTGCAGCAGTAGTCCTGTTTATTCTGAGGCTCTCTTTCATCAGTGTTTGTCATGGCCATGTGCAGCTGATTGTGCAGGTGCCGGTTTATAGCAGCGCGCATGATATGGGACATGTTTTTTCCGGCGCTGTGGGCCGTTCTTCTGGTTATTCCCCGAGTCTGATTTTCTTTCTATGCAAGCCGCGGCAGGGTAAATTTTGCGGGGCTCGAATCCGACTATGTTTCTAGGAGCGTTGATGCAGTGACCACATGTCAGCGAAAATCAGGCGTGCGCTTGGGGTCTCCGGCGATGGCGGGAGAGCTGCAGCGTTCCGGTAGTTTGTTTCCAGCTGACTTTGGTCAGGGTATGCCGGGGCTTCTCTCCTTTCAGGTTCAGACAAGTTGTATGTGTTTCACCAGCTTTGGGACAAGCTTGGGCAGATTTATATGTCTATGTCTGTGTTCCTGCTGTACTCCCTTGAAGGAAGCTGCTTGTTTAATCGGACTCTGGGGTTAGCACTCAAGGGGTTTACCAGAGAGACTCTGACCTGGGCTAGGTCACCCAGTCTCGGTTTGTCTCCGGACTGGGGCGACATACGGCACGGTGAGATCAGCAGTAAGATAGTGCCCTGTATTTCACACAGGTATCTCATTGTCTCTCATGGGGTCCCTGCAGATTGAGCCTTTGTCTGTTGGTAACTGTCCTTATTTGGGCCTCTGTGCTGAGCTGCATGTGTCTAGTAGTGGCACAAGATATATATGCCTAAAGGTAGTACAAACAGTTTCCAAGTTCGGGCTGTCTCTATGGGCATAATGACACTGCGCATCTTCCTGCGGCCAGGACTCTCTTTCTCTATTTCTGAGGGGGCCTGGACTTCAGATTTCCATGCTTATCACGCTGGTTTCTCCTATCACCATTTTCTCATGGCACATGCTAGATGGGCTCCCCGACCAGACAGGAAGGGCTGTACAGCTCCTTTTAACCAGGAGCCAGTTACCTATTCTATCAAACCCACGGAGGATCACGCGCTATGTGGCTGTTAGTCTCATCCCTGAAGCTCTCATTAGCGATGTGAGCTTTGTCTGATACCTGTAAGGATGCTGTTGTTTTCCATGGGGCAGTAGATGCAGCATCTTGATTGAGTCTAGTACGTATTCACTTTAAAGGACATACGTATTTCGCTTATGTTGCATGGGGTTAGTAATGTTTCATGGTTCCAGTATATTCCTCTTTACATTGTGAAACTTGATTTTTCCTAGGAGAATCTTCTTGCAGATCCTACAGTCTCATCCTACCATTCCCTGACCTTCTGCACTTCATTCTGAGGGGATCTTGACTTCTTCCAATGACTCTTCAGGCTTTCTCATGAGGGAGAAGATGCTATAATGTCAGGTCAGGGGGCGGTGAAGATTTTTCAGGATGCTTGCATCTTTGCATCCTCCTCAGGTTTCCAGTTCGTTCTTGGAGTCTCTGTGTTTTGTGTTTCCCTTTTCAGTGTTACTGGTCCTCAGGACAGTTCTTGTAGTTCTTCGGGAACTAAGGGACGTTGTTCCACTTACTGCATGGTGCCCGAGACGGGGGCATTGGGCAGGCTGGATCCCATTCTGCTGAATTAGTTTCTCGGGGTTACACATTTCTGCAGACAACCTGGGAGTATATTTACATTTTCTCTATGGACTCCGAATCGGCACTTGGTTTGCCTGCCTCTCTTGGAGCAGCGCTTTCGGTTTTGGCACATGCCATTTCGCCTATCCAAGACTTCACGAACGTTTTAGGTGATGTGAGCGGTGGTACCATTTTGGCGCTATCAGGCGATTCTCTAATTTCTTCTTGACTACCTGCTTGATTCAGACGACTTCCAATCGGGCCATTTGACTGACACGAAAAGGGTGGTATCTTTTCCTCAGTTCTTTACACGTGCATCTTCGAATTTGCACAGCGTTCTTTTCTCCTGTACTATTTATAGGTATATCGGGGTAATGTTTTTATTCATATAGGAGAGACATGTGTTTCTTTCCGGAGACTTGGGCGTGGGTCTCGGTCTCAGATTGGTATTCTTCTTCGCTTACCATGACCAAGAGTATGGGATTCTGTACAGTTTCTGGGATCCATATTGCTGACTCCACTGGGAACTTCGGCTTGCTTTCCCCTTCTTATGCTACAGCTGTCGCTTTTGTTCCGGTGGTTCCCGGTATCTCAGGGCTCCAATTATTTGGTATGCTCCTTCTGCATCGCTCTATATGATTTGATGGCTCAGCGCGATTTCTCTTTTCAAGGCATGCCTCGGTCTTTGCTGGACTAGCTCATGACCACCGACCATCCCGGGCTGTCGGGTTGGGAGGCTCGGTGGCTTCCATCCTCAGCTCCAGGAGTCTGGTCTTCAGAGGCGACTCGGTACTTGTTCATTTTTCTATTCTGGAGCTTCAGATCATTCTTCCGGATTGTCGCTGAGGGTCCTTTTGGTCAGTATTAGGATGGGGGTATTTCTCTACAGCTTGGGCAGTAGGTGTTGTACTCAGTTGGCAGGTGAAGTTGGTCTCATCTTCGTCTTCTGTTGGCAGATCCTTTTATGGATCAGGATAAGAGTTTGGATAGACTTTCTCTCTGCGGAATCTGAGCATGGCCCATTTCTTGTATGTTACAGTGTAAAGCGCTGTGTACACTCTGGAAAGTGTGCATGTTAGTAATAGTGTAATCTTCTGCATCCTGGATATTGAGATTTGTGGCTCAGGTGTTCTAGCTCTTTTTATGGACGTGATATTTCCTTGACCTAGACTTCATGGCCTTGTCTCTCAATTCTAAACTTCCTAGCTTCTTCGGCAGGCCCAGGGAGTGGGAATTAGAGGGGGTAGCTGCATTGCTCCTTTCTCGCCTCTGCCTTCTCTTTTTCAGTGTTTTCCGCTGGCTGATGATGGCTTGGATTTGCCATCTCGAGCTCGCTTTCCGGGCACAGTATTTGTAGAATCTCTGGATTGGCGGCGCCATCCTTACTATGCGGATTTGATGAGTCTTTCGACAGCCGGACTAAGAAGTTTCCTGGTATCTCCGGCTTTGCTCGCCTAGGGTCCGATCAACATGGATATTTGTACTACTTTAGTATTACGACCTAGTTTTTTGAAAAATCTTGGCTGACGTGTAAGGGTTATGCGAAGCAGGTTGTTTCTTCTCTTATCCAGGTGCTACGGATGTCTTCTCTTGTGGCTTCTGCTTCCTTTTGGAGGTTTTTCCTTTCTTGGGTGCTTCTTAACGTTTGAACCACTCCAGAGTTCCTTTTTGGCACAAGTATATTGCCGAGGGCTTAGCGTTCAATTCCCTTCAGCTTCTAGTGCCATTCTTGGCTTGTTACAAGGGCTAGGTATATTGCTCTTCGCTTACTTCTCAGCTTCATGTAGTTCAGTTCCTAAACAGAGTGCGGTATATTCATGCGCCTCTTAGAAAGCCCGGTTTGGAGTACAATCTTCACGTACTTCTTCTCAGTTTACCGAAGGCTTCATTTCATCCTTGTCGTTTGGGACTCTAAAGGGCTGTGCCGTTGAACATGGGGCTTCAGCTCTGCAGTTTTCTATGTTGCAGGCCTTGTTTAATGGAGATTCCTATTTCTGATTTCCAAAATATGGGGTATCAGTTCAGATGGTACCACTATTTCTTTCTAGGGGGGTGTCATCCTTTCTTTTATGTCATGCTCGCTTTTCCTTCCTTCTTCCTGGGAGGAGAAATTGGGAGCAGTGCTTTTATTCACTGCATTTTTTGATACGTACGTAGCGTTCTCCACGAGCTCGGTTTTTAACGACTTTTAATTGTTTATATCTCCTTTTTGTATTCTTCAAGGGACGCCTCAAACGTATGGCGGCGTCCGAAGCCTCCATCGTTCAATGGGTCCAGGAGGACATTCTTTATGCTTGCTTGCTGGCAGGGAAGAGGTTGGCGAAAGAATTTCATGACCATTCTGCCGGAGCAATGGCTACGTCTTGGGCTCGGCCCAGAGGTTTTTTCCTTGGAGGAGATTTGTCTTGCAGCTAATTGGTCTTCTCAGAGTGCTTTCTCTCCGCATTTCTGCTTGGATGTGGGGGCGCATGCGGTAGGGGCGTTTTGTGCTTCGGTTGTTGCGGAGGTGGCATTTGCTTCCCACCCAGATTGAGAATTGCTTTGCTACATCCCATTGGTCTCTGGATTCATCTGCTGCTGTTGCTAGGGAAGGAAAAATTATGTTCTTACCTGTTAATTTTCTTTCCCTTAGACGCAGCAGATGAATCCAGAGCCCCACCCTTTCTGGATATTGTCTCTCGGTTTTTTCTTTTGCAACTTTCGCAGTTTGTTATTATGGCAGGTTGTTTTCTGTATTATTGCATTTTGAGATTTGTTATGGGAAAGAAGTTTTTTACATGCTATGCCTATTGATGGTTACGGATGCTTGGGCAAGGAGCTATACTGGATAAACAGGAGGAGTGCCAGCCTATAGGACCACCTGTTAATCAGTTTCTCTATCTCCGCCTGCTGGTAGATGTGAGCTATCCCATTGGTCTCTGGATTCATTTGCTGCGTCTAAGGGAAAGAAAATTAACAGGTAAGAACATAATTTTTCCGTAGTACATTTACCAAAGTTCAGCCAGATTAGTGTATATGAACAGACAGACTAGTACTGTATATACAGTATAAGCAAGAGAGTTCAGGATTGGTTTAAGATACCTTGAATTGAAAAAAGTATTTCTTATGTATCTACTTTAGAAAACAATTCAAACACCACACCACTAGATGGCACTCCAGATTCAATTTTGGAAAATTCTATTATTTCCTTCCCACCAAATATAGAAATTACTATTTCTTTTTACCTATTATTACATTTTTGCAAATAAACTAGTTGAATAATTTTGCTTTCCAGATATTGCACAATAGTGGAATATGATCTAAGGCCATATTCTATACCACTTGCATTAGCAAACAAAAAAGGAAAAGTCAGTGTTCAAATATACTCCTCTTTTAATTAAGCCAAACTGCTGAACAGTGCGAGCTAAATGAAGAGCTGCCCATTCTTTTTTATTTTTGAAATATACTTTATTAACACGGGTGGAATACAAACAACCATAAGTCAACTTGACAAAAAACACAACTACCCATTCTAGTCTTTTGGGTGGTTTGGCATTTTGTTTGTGCTGCTTGGCAGTGCAGCTTGATAAAAAGGGGGGATAATGTGATATATCTTACAGTTTGAGTTCCTCAAGATTTTGATGTTTGAGCACCTTTCATGATTGAACATTCTTACTCTAATATCTCTTGCTGAAATAATTTTCTTGCATGGACATACCACACTGCAAGTTGTAAACTAAGGGGGGAAAGGCTTACTGCAAAACATCTAGAATTGTTTTGCAGTAATTTGTTAGTCAACATGCTATAGTATTTAATTTTTATTATTTTTCAAGAGTGTGTCATGGGCAGGGAACAGACATAGAAGCATTATCCAGCTAGCATGTTCACATTAACATTTCATATTACAACCCCCCCCCCCTTTTACAAAACTGTAGTGTGGTTTTTAGCACTGGCTGTAGCGGTAACAGTTCCGATGCTCATAGAATTCCTATGAGCATCGGAGCTGTTACCGCCATAGCCTGCACTAAAAAACATGCTACAGTTTTGTAAAAAAAAAAAAAAAAAGGGGGGAAGGGGGTATTAGTGTGTCTTAATTGGATAGCATAGGCTTCACAGAACAGTAATTGCCCCATGTTAATATTTTTGCAGGTCTTGAGTGCTAATGAAAAATTAGCAAAGGACCTGCAAAAACAAAAAAGGGAAAAAAAAACAAACTTATTTTGGGCTGCATTAGAAATGTGCTTAGCACACAGAAAAGTTATGGGTTAAAATATGTTATGCCAATTTCCAAAAGGGCCTCTAAATAAATAATATTTATATTGATCAAAAATAATATTAAATTTTTTTCTGCTGCAGGATAATGTCACAAACACTGCAATGACTTTTCAGACTCAAGCTAATAACAGCTGCATTTCCTCATATTTTCTTTGGGAACAAAACTTTGCTCAAAATTTCTTTCTAATTGAGATATTTTGTATATGCAAATATTATTCTACTATTCTGGGAGCATGGCAGTATTGATGAAACAGATTGATGAGATTGAATAATTTTAGCAGTCATGTAGGCTTCTGCAGAATGTTTCAGTACATAAGTAAAATCTACAGAAGTAATGTAGTGGCTTGCAGATTAATCTGCAGACTTATAACACTGGATGAGCCAGCGAAGATTGGATTGGAGGGAAAGGGTTTATTAATATTAGCAGAATAGTAGGAGAATGGGTAGTGGGTTGTTAGGCAAGTTGTGTAAGGGGAGGGGAGTGGAAGTAAGAGGTTTAGGGATAGGTGTAGGAGAGAGTGAGGATTGGCTGGGGAAGGGGCTCTGGGGTTGGAGGAATTTTGTGAGGAGAATTTGGCAGGCAGTGGAGCATTAAGGGTTTGGAGAGCGTGTGGGAAGCTTAGGATTGGTGGGGAAAATTGTCCCGCCCTTCCCTTTCCTCTTTTGAGGTCACCCAAGCCGGCCCATGTGCCTAAGGCCCCACCCGCAGGAGGGGCCTAATCCTACTGGGCCTATTCCAGTTGGCCCAGGCTCCTCAGGCCCCACCTGTGGGCAGGGTTTGAGCCGCCTGGGCCAATCAGGCCTTAAAGCCAGCCATTCAATGGATGGCTGGCCTGCTGGATGGATGGGCTTGGCACCCATCCATCCAGCCACCGATTTAAAGGTGGGGGGATTGGGGGTAGAGAGTTGCGCGGAGACAGAAATCCCGCCAAAGTCCCACCCGTCCCCACCCGTCCCCTTGAGGACTCCCACCCGTCCCCGCGATGAATCCCTCCGTCCCTACCTGTCCCCACGAGGAATCCCCTCCGTCCCCGCCCGACCCCGCGAGGAAACTCCTCCGTTCCCGCCCGTCCCTATAAACTACAGAAATAGTTATTTCATTTAATTATGCTACTGAATTAAAGGCTCTGGTATAAACCCATTTAAAAATAAGCAAAAAGACTTCATTAATTTGGAAATATTCATTGGGAAGAATACATAATTTGTAAACGGGTTTCTACCAGAGCCTCTAATGTTTATAAATTTTTATCAACACAACTAATATATTACTTTATCCTGAAGCAAAAAAAAAAAGAATTTTTTTCCTACCTTTGTTGCCTGGTTTCTGCTTTCCTCATGTTCTCATTCAATTCCTTCCATCCACTGTCTCTCTTCTCTCTGCGTCTTCCATTTGCTCTGTTACTGTGCCTCTCCCTTTCTCCCCCCTCCCAAATTGGTCTGGCACCCATCTTCTTCCCTCCGCTCCCCCCATAGTCTGGCATCTCTGTCTTCTTCCCTGCCAGCGTCTTCTCACCCCTCTGCCTTCCACATGTGCTTTCAGTGTCCTTCTCCCCCCTGTCTTCCACATGTCCTTTCAGCGTCCTTCTCCCCCCTCTCTCTTTCCTATGTCCTTTCAGCATCCTTCTCCACCCTTTTGTCTTCCCCATGTGCTTTCAGCGTCTTTCACCCCCTCTGTCTTCTCCATATGCTTTCAGCATCCTTCTCCCCCCCTCCCGTCTTCCCCAGTGCTTTCAGCGGCCTTCTCCCCCCTCAGTTTTATCCATTTCCCTTAAGCGTCTTTTCTTCTCCACTCCACCTTTCCTCCCTTTCTCCCTTCCTGCCCCTTACCTTTGTGGCGCTTTCCCACCCGACTGACAACAGAACAGGCCCAGTCGGACAAACCTCCCTGCCCTGTAGCCATGAATCTAAATTACCTTCTTACAGCAACTGGAGTATTGAAGCTGCTGTAAGCAGGTAATTTAGATTCGCGGCTACAGGGCAGGGAGGTTTGTCAGCCGGGCCTGTTGTCGGTCAGTCGGGGGAAGCGTCAAAAGGGTAAGGGGACCTGACCGGCTGTGCACACTCCCCCCCCCATGGCTGCACCCGGGGCGGACCGACCCCCCCCCCTTCTTTGTACGCCATTGCCTTCTCTCTACCTGCCCTGCCGCACATAGCCGACCGGAAGTCTTCCCAATGTCAGCACTGACGTCAGAGGAAGGGAGGGCTTTGCTTAAGCCCTCCCTCCGACTTCAGCGCTGACATCGGGAAGACTTCCGTTCGGCTGTGTGCTGCGGCAGGGCAGGTAAGGAGAAGGAGACTAGCCTCACGGCTCGAGTGCGATCCAACCCCGCAGGAACCCCGCGACCCTAGGAGGTGTCCCCACGGGATCCCCGCAACCCTAGGGGGCATCCACACGGGATCCCCGTGACCCAAAGGGGGAACCCGTGGGATCCCTGTGGGTCCCGCAGGATTCCCGTCGTCCCCATTCCCATGCAGCTCTCTAATTGGGGGTAGATGGGATCGAGAGGTCAGGGTGGGGGTACATCGAAGGCAGAAGGGCCTGGGATCCCTCCTGCCCATATTTTAGTGTGTGGGGGTAGGGGGTGTCGACGGGCCAGGAGGGCTTGGACTCCCTCCTGGCCCCATCGTAATCAGCTGGGGCGGGGGGGGGGGGGTTGGGGATCGCTGTGGCAAGAGGGCTTGGGCTCCCTCATACCCCCGATGCTGTTGGGGGATGGTTGGGGAGTCGCTGGGGCAAGAGGGCTTTGGCTCCCTCTTGCCCCGATCTTAGTCAGGGGTTCAGGTGCCAAGGGGCAGGAGGGCTTGTGCTCTCTCCTGCCCGGATCGTTGTAGGGGGGGGGGGGATTCTGTAACCGGTTTTCTTTTTGACAGACACCGGTTACAGAATCCAGCTTTTAGGTGAAGGACTGGCTCTTCCTTCGCCTAAAAGCCCTTGTTTTGGGTGTTTGGGACTTAGGCTTTTTTGGGGTTCATTATATGTAGATACTAGCTGATGCCCCGGCGTTGCAGGGGTATTTAATTATAGCAATAACACTGTAAATGGATTCAAATAAAGATACTTTATAGTGGTGAATGAAATTATTTTTTTACAGCTTTATAAAAAGTGCAATATTCAAATTATAATGTGAAATATTTGACAAAATGAATACAATACAACTAACACAAAACTTGATAATAAACAACATTTTTAGTTTCACCTCCAGGAGCAAGAACATATAAATTCTTGGGTGAACCCACCCTTGAGCAAGCATGGGAAAAACAGGGGGATCTTAAATCCACTCCACAATATGTAATAGTCTGTCCCTGTGATTTGTTGATTGTGATAGAGAATGCAAGTATCACTGGAATTTGCAATCTCTTAAACTGAAAAGGAAGATGTGTTGCAAGTTTCGTTCAAATCGGGCAAGCCGTTTTTGCGTTGGCAGCTTTGTACAATTTTTCCATTGACATGAATGGGTGAAATATGATTTTATGTTTGTAGCTCCACCCACATATGCAGGTGGGCCACGAGACCCCCAGAACATATCACCCCAGGTAATGAGGGATCTGCATACCAAGTTTCGTTCAAATCGGGCAAGCCGTTTTTGCGTTGGCAGCTTTTTACATTTTTGCCATTGACATGAATGGGTGAAATCTGATTTTCAGTTTGTAGCTCCGCCCACATGTGCAGGAGGGCTGCGAGACCCCCAGAACATATCACCCCAGGTAGTGAGGGATCTGCATACCAAGTTTCGTTCAAATCGGGCAAGCCGTTTTTGCGTTGGCAGCTTTTTACATTTTTGCCATTGACATGAATGGGTGAAATCTGATTTTCAGTTTGTAGCTCCGCCCACGTGTGCAGGTGGGCCACGAGACCCCCAGAACTATCACCCCAGGTAGTGAGGGATCTGCATACCAAGTTTCGTTCAAATCGGTCAAGCCGTTTTTGCGTGATCGCGGCACATACACATACATACACACATACATACCTCCGATTTTATATATATAGATTGTGGTAGTCTAGGCATTTAAACAGCTGAATATAGAGGCAGTCCATTATTTTAAAAAAACTCCTTTTGGATGTGTTTTTTGATAATGGACATTTTCCCTGCTTCTACTTTCAACGTTTAAGGCCTTAGGCCAAAAGGGGACTTAGACATTTTTTTTTATTATGCCCCTCCACGGGCCTACAAAATATACTCTGGTGATGCCCTACTGGTTTACATAGCCAATGAGTTCACTGAATGCATGGCTAGAGTTTATATGACACCCAAAAATACCTTAGTGAAAGTAAATAATACCAAAGCAAAATTGAACTTGCCAAAATTTTGATGAAATTTGGGGGAGTTTAGTTTTACTTAAGAATTTATATATGCCACCCATGCTACCTAGAGAAGTGTGATAAAGTAAATAAAACTGCAGCCCATTATACATTGCAACAGATTTTTTTCTCTAGCTTATCAGAAACAGGCCAGTTAAACTGTGACTGCAAGGAGTAACCTGACTGTAGGTGATGGAGGATAATATAGAACATCAAATAAGTCAGCACACCTGATGCAGTCTGCTCACATGGATTACCCTCTAAAACTCATTTAGTCCATTTTTTTTAGCAGTTTTGAGCTAAGCAATTAACTTCATTAATCAAAGTAAGATTTGTTTACTGTAGCCTATTCCTGTGCCATAACTCATGCAGATCAAAATGTCAGCCTCATTAACACAGAAATAGTTATGGGTAAAATTTGCAAGCAAGCACATAAACTAGTCATGTGTGTACTCACAAACTCTACCTGCTCTTGGCCCAGAACAAACCCTTGGTAATACTTACCGGTACACTATTCTATGCATTTATGTTCCAAAAGAGACAAATAAAGGCAGGTGCCTAGATTATAGAATTGTCTTTCATGTACTTTACTCTGAAGCCTATTTAAGAACATAAGCAGTGCATCTGCTGGGTCAGACCTGAGGTCCATCGTGCCCAGAAGTCCGCTCATGCGGCGGCCCAACAAGTCCAGGACCTGTGCAGTAATCCTCTATCTATACCCCTCTATCCCCTTTTCCAGCAGGAAATTGTCCAATCCTTTCTTGAACCCTAGTACCGTACTCTGCCCTATTACGCCCTCTGGAAGCGTATTCCAGGTGCCCACCACACGTTGGGGAAAGAAGAACTTCCTAGCATTCGTTTTGAATCTGTCCCCTTTCAACTTTTCTGAATGCCCTCTTGTTCTTTTATTATTAGAAAGTTTGAAGAATCTGTCCCTCTCTACTCTCTCTATGCCCTTCATGATCTTGTAAGTCTCTATCATATCCCCTCTAAGTCTCCTCTTCTCCAAGAAAAAGAGACCCAGTTTCTCCAATCTCTCAGCGTATTGAGCTACATGCCTCTCCATACTAAACATTTGATGTCATTTGTAACCTTACAAGGATTATCATTACCTGACAGAGAATAAGAAAATAATCTATGCAATGTTGTCATATCTCTCCGTTCACAATCCAGTAGGTACCTGCACACTATGGCCTGCATCTGCAATTGGGAGAAAAGCCACCATTGTAACAACTGTTGAGAAGCACAGCATAGTTAAAGGTAAAGTAAAGGAGGCTATTAGAGCCAAAAGAATATCCTTCAAAGAATGGAAAAAAATGATCCAAACAAATAAGAAGCAAGTTTCAAGTTTATTTAAAATTTCTTATACTGCCTAATCAAACTTCTAGGTGGTGTACAATAAAAATACCATAAAATCAGATTAAAAATTAGTAATGCTAGACAATACCAGGATATATTAGTACTACAAATGATATGGCATATAGACTTACTTCAAACAAATGGAAAAATGGGCAAGAACTACAATTTTTGGAGAAAAGAACACAGAGAAGGGAGAAAACAATAGGTAGGGATAAAAATAGGAAAGCATTGTTTTAGTCCTTAAAAGGACAGTTAGGCCCTGATTTTGCAAAGTGCGTCCTGATTATAGGCAGCTATAGGCATCCTACAGCTGAATAATCAGCCAATCGGAAGGCATGTTTTCTAAAACAAATGCTCCCCAGGCAGGCCACCTATATTGAAGGCGCCTCCCGGAGCCTAGGGAGGCCCGCAAGCCCGTCTAAGCTTGCCTAAGGCTAGGCGGTAGCCTTAGGTGAACCTAGGCAGCTCTTCGCATCTCACTAGCAGAGCAGGAGACACTTACAATGTATTCTAGCAAAATACTTGCCTACATGGTAAGTAGACACGGCCGCTATACTTAATCACGGCAAGGGATCTCCCTTCTGCGATTAGTATAGCAACCACGGGTACGGCCACCAGTCTCCCCTCCCCAACCCCCCAACGATTGCGGCAGGAGGGTGCCCAACCCCAACTGCCAACAGAACCCGCTCCCCGAAGATCGCTGGCAGGAGGGTGCCCAATCTCTCCTTCCGGACCCCCCCCCCCCAATGAAACCCCCCGGAACCCCCCTATGGTTTACCTGCAAGTTGGCCGGACGGGTCCTCGCACTGTCTGGCCAGCAGGAATGCCTCCATCCAATTGAGGTGGGCCCGCCCCTCCCCTGCCCAACCCACAGGATCCTAGGGCCCCGCTATAGGAAGGGCATTAGGGGCTTGGGCCAATCAGGCCCTTGGATCCTGTGGGTTGGGCAGAGGAGGGGCCTGCTGGCCAGATGGACCGAGGCGGACCTGCTGGCCAGATGGTGCGAGGACCTGTCCGGCCAACTTGCAGATAAGCCTGAGGAGGGGTTCCGGGGGGTTTCATTGGGGGGATCCAGCAGGAGGGGTTGGGCACTCTCCTGCCGGCGATCATCGGGTGGGCAATTGGGGGGGGTCAGGGAGAGGGGTTGGGACATTTTGTTTGGGGGGGTCTGGCAGGAGGGGTTGAGTACCCTCCTGCCGGCGATCTTCGGGGGGGTTGGAGAGGGGAGACTGGCGGCCGTAGCCGCGGCCGCTATACTAATCGCAGCAGAGAGATCCCTTTCCGCGATTAAGTATAGTGGCTGCGTCTAAACAAACCCGATTCTGTAATCGGTGTTTGCAACATGGACGTCGGTTACAGAATCGGGTTTACTTTGGGCAGGTGTAGGTCCGATTCTGTATAGGATGCCTGGGTTTTATTGTCCAAAAGCATCCTGGATCAAGAAGGTTTTTAACTTGGATTAAATTGGTTTAGTGTGGACTCTACACATAAGAAATTGGGTAGCGAGTTCCAAAGGGAAGGTGTGTTGACAGCAAAATTATTAGATCTCAACATGTTGATAAACTTTAAAGATGGTATGGTATATAGATTCTGTGACATGGAACGGAGTGATTTAGATGGACTGGCAAGTTAAATGCCTGAAAGTTGAATTAGCATTAAATTCTCATACACTCAGAATTGTGTAATTCCGCCAAGGACTGAAGCTCCTATAGTAGAACCCTCAAGCCAATCAGAGTATTGATAAAAAAGCTAAAAGAGAATATGAAAATAAACTTGCCACAGAGGCAAAAACTCAAAATAACAACTTTTTCAGGTACATTGGAAGCAGAAAGCTGTGAAAGAATCTGTAGGTCTAGTGGATCATGAAGGAGCAAAAGGAGCACTCAGAGAGGAGAAGGTTGATTTTTAAAAAGGTTCCAGGGGTCATCTGAGAACTTACAGACTGGTAAGCCTGACTTTAGTACAAGGCAAAATAGTAGAAACTATTAAAAGGAATAAAATAATGGTACACATGGGCAAATATGGTTTAAAAGGACAGAGTCGGCATGTATTCAGCCAAGGGAAGTCTTATGTTACCAATTTGCTTCATTTCTTTGAAGGTAAGAATAAGCATAAATTATAATGGTGAGCCAGTTGATGTAGTACTAGTGTTTAAGCCCGTTACATTAACGGGTGCTAGAATATATGGCTGTCTGTCTTTCTTTATTTATGTCTCTCTCCCTGCTCCTGTCTCTTTCTTCCTTTCTTTCTGTCTCTCTCCCTCCTGCAATTTTTCTCTCTCTCTCCCTGGCACCCTTTGTCTGTCTGTCTTTTTTTCTGTCTCTCTCTGGTCCCCTGTCTGTCTTTATTTCTGTCTGTCTCTCTCCCTAGCCTCCTTTGTCTGTCTGTATTTCTTTCTGTGTCTCCCCCCCCTCCCCCCCACTTTCCTTTGCAGAAGCAACAGTGATATTTCCCTTCCCCTCCAAATCCCTGTGAAGTAGTAGCAGCATTTCCCCCCACCCACCCCCATTCCCATTCCCTTCTCTCCCCCCCACTTTCCTTTGCAGAAGCAGTAGCGTATTTCTCTTCCCCTCCAGGTCCTTGCTGAAGCAGTAGCAGCATTTTCCCCCACCCCCCATTCCCTTCTCTCCCCCCCCCCCACTTTCTTTTGCAGAAGCAGCTGTGATATTTCCCTTCCCCTCCAGATCCCTGAGAAGTAGTAGCAGCATTTTCCCCCACCCACCCCCCATTCCCTTCTCTCCCCCACCACCACTTTCCTCTGCAGAAGCAGCAGCGGTATTTCCCTTCCCCTCCAGGTCCCTGCTGAGTAGTAGAAGCATTTTCACCCACCCCCCATTCCCTTCTTACCTTGAGCTGCCCTGCTCCGTTCGGCCCCTCCCCCTTTCCTTCCCACGTGCTGGCCTGCTGCGGCTGAAGGTTTTTTTAGGCGACTCCTCCTGTTAAAACGCCCCCCCCCCTTCCCGCAACCGCTCCTGTTCAAAGCGGCCTGCTGAGGTTCGCGGCCGGCTGTAACGAACCTCGCAGGCCGCTCTCCAACTCGGTAGCATGTTCCCTCTGAGGCGATCGCGTCAGAGGGAACGTGCTACCATGTGGAGAGCGGCCTGCGAGGTTCGTTACAGCCGGCCGTTAACCTCAGCAGGCCGCTTTGAACAGGAGTGTTAGCGGTTGTTGAGGGAAGGGGGGGGGGGGAGTCGGCGACTTGCTGTGAACAGGAGCGGCAGCGGCGGCAGGACCATGAGCCCTCCTTCCGCCATCCGCCGCCAGCGCCGCTCCCTAACTGGCGCATACGCCTGAAGCCGCGGCCACGGACGGACACAGGACACATCAGGTCCCCACAGGAGATTGGGCAGCCTTTCCTTGCTTTCCCCCTTTGCCACACACCTTTCCTATGCCTGCTCGTAGGGGAGGGTGTATTCCGGGATCTCGCTGTAAAACTCCGGAGTAATGGCTTCGGTCTCACCCTCCTCCTGCTCGCACTGCAAACAATTTGCGTTTATGCTGCCGAACTTCTTGCCTCCCACCCCCCTTCCCTCCGTCTCCGACGCCAAGAGTCGCCGCCAACAACAGTCTCCACCTGCATTGCCCCCGCCGCGCCACTCACTGGCCCGTCGTGCGAGGAACGGAGAACAGGTTCAGGGCTGCCAGGAGTGAGCCCGGCTGAGACTGGCAGGAAGAGGAAGGCGGAGCAGGTGAGCCGCCACTGCGAAAAACTGTAGTGAGCCTGCCAGACCGTGAGTGCGGGCTGTTGTAAGCTTGCATGTGCACTCTTGCCGGCCACGGACATACGGATCACGGAAGCACGCTGATAGGAGTGCGCATGCGCGAGTTAGCCTTTTATTATATAGATATCTAGATTTTCAGAAATAATTTGACAAATTCCTCATTAGAGACTCCTGAGAAAATTAAAATGTAATGGGATAGGAGGCAATGTTCTTTTGTGGATTAGGGAATTGGTTATTGGACAGAAAACAGATGGTAGGATTAAATGGCCATTTTTCTCAGTGGAGCAAGTTGAATAGTGGAATGCTGCAGGGATCTGTACTGTAACCAGTGCTATTTGACATATTTTTAAATGATCTGTAAATTAGAACAATACACAAACAAAGGAGAAAAACAACTATGCACAGACAACAAAAAAATTCAAAAAGGAGCAGAGTATGTCTGGTCTTCAAACCAGTCAAAAAAGAAGAACGTAGGGAAGTTTTCTATAAAAAGTTACGTATAGGAATGTGGAGATCAAAAATCCTGAAACCTAACCAATAAATGGTCTCCAATTGAATATCTATTAGTCTGAAAGTTGAATTAGCATTAAATTCTCATACACTCAGAATTCTGTAATTCCGCTAAGGATTGAAGCCCCTATAGCAGAACCCACCACCCAATCACTGTGTATGGAATATTTTATAATGATTTATATCAATTGTGAATTCTTCAATATATAAATAAATTATTGTAAAAGGCTTTAAAAAGTATATGTTTTGAATGCTTCTGCTACTTCATATGATATCCTTTTAAGTACCATCTTTTCTATTTGTTGGCAGAATGACACGGTGCAATTTAATGCACTACCCATGTGTGACAGTCAAGCACAACTTTAAACTCTCTTGTGGATTCCTTGAAAAAGTTCCACAAAACGTGGTCCACATTGGGACCCATGAGACCTTACAATTTGTCACAAATATATTTTTGAAGCCTTTTACAACCACACTTTAATAGCAACTATATAAACAGAACATACTACTCAGAGGATAATCATACAACTACACACAGGCCGTGTTTCAGCTAAAGAGCCAGCCTCAGGAATCCTAAAGAAGTACAATGAAAAAGATATAATATAATATACAAATATACTGACAACATATAATAAAAATGGCATTAAAAGTAATAAACAAATAATCATTTAAAAGTATAAAAGACATATCTTATAAGTAAAATACCAGGTGATAAATGGAACTAGAAGAAGGTTCATAACACAAATACAAAATATATAAAACAACAAACATAATATTAGCATTTGAATTCTGTCACCTGCATATGTATATCTATATATATAAAATCGGAGGTATGTATGTGTGTATGTATGTGTGTGTGTATGTGTGTATGTGCCGCGATCACGCAAAAACAACTTGACCGATTTGAACGAAACTTGGTATGCAGATCCCTCACTACCTGGGATGATATGTTCTGGGGGTCTCGCGGCCCACCTGCACACGTGGGTGGAGCTACAAACATAAAATCAGATTTCACCCATTCATGTCAATGGAAAAAATGTAAAAAGCTGCCATTCTCACAGTAATTCAAAAATGGCTTGACCGATTTGAACGAAACTTGGTATGCAGATCCCTCATTACCTGGGGTGATATGTTCTGGGGGTCTCGCGGCCCACCTGCACACGTGGGCGGTGCTATAAACAGAACATCAGATTTCATCCATTCATGTCAATGGAAAAAAAGTAAAAAGATGCCATTCTCACAGTAATTCAAAAACGGCTTGACCGATTTGAACGAAACTTGGTATGCAGATCCCTCACTACCTGGGGTGATATGTTCTGGGGTTCTCGTGGCCCACCTGCACACGTGGGCAGAGCTACAAACATAAAATCAGATTTCACCCATTCATGTCAATGGATAAAATGTAAACAGCTGCCATTCTCACAGTAAATCAAAAACGGCTTGACCGATTTGAACGAAACTTGGTATGCAGATCCCTCACTACCTGGGGTGATATGTTCTGGGGTTCTCGTGGCCCACCTGCACACGTGGGCGGAGCTACAAACATAAAATCAGATTTCACCCATTCATGTCAATGGAAAAAATGTAAACAGCTGCCATTCTCACAGTAATTCAAAAACGGCTTGACCGATTTGAACAAACCTTAGTATGCAGATCCCTCACTACCTGGGGTGATATGTTCTGAGGGTCTCGCGGCCCACCTGCACACGTGGGCGGAGCTACAAACAGAAAATCAGATTTCACCCATTCATGTCAATGGAAAAAATGTAAAAAGCTGCCATTCTCACAGTAATTCCAACTACCTGGGGTGACATGTTCTGGGGGTCTCGCGGCCCACCTGCACACGTGGGCGGAGCTAGAAACAGAACATCAGATTTCACCCATTCATGTCAATGGAAAAAAAGTAAAAAGCTGCCATTCTCACAGTAATTCAAAAACGGCTTGACCGATTTGAACGAAACTTGGTATGCAGATCCCTCACTACCTGGGGTGATATGTTCTGGGGGTCTCGTGGCCCACCTGCACATGTGGGCGGAGCTACAAACAGAAAATCAGATTTCACTCATTCATGTCAATGGAAAAAATGTAAAAAGCTGCCATTCTCACAGTAATTCCAACTACCTGGGGTGATATGTTCTGGGGGTCTCGCGGCCCACCTGCACATGTGGGCGGAGCTACAAACAGAAATCAGATTTCACCCATTCATGTCAATGGAAAAAATGAAAACAGCTGCCATTCTCACAGTAAATCAAAAACGGCTTGACCGATTTGAACAAAACTTGGTATGCAGATCCCTCACTACCTGGGGTGATATGTTCTGGGGGTATCGCGGCCCACCTGCACACGTGGGCGGAGCTACAAACATAAAATCAGATTTCACCCATTCATGTCAATGGAAAAAATGTAAACAGCTGCCATTCTCACAGTAAATCAAAAACGGCTTGACCGATTTGAACGAAACTTGGTATGCAGATCCCTCACTATCTGGGGTGATATGTTCTGGAGGTCTCGCTACCCACCTGCACACGTGGGCGGAGCTACAATCAGAAAATCAGATTTCACCCATTCATGTCAATGGAAAAAATGTAAAAAGCTGCCATTCTCACAGTAATTCCAACTACCTGGGGTGATATGTTCTGGGGGTCTCGCGGCCCACCTGCACACGTGGGCGGAGCTACAAACAGAAAATCAGATTTCACCCATTCATGTCAATGGAAAAAATGTTAAAAGCTGCCATTCTCACAGTAATTCCAACTACCTGGGGTGATATGTACTGGGGGTCTCGCGGCCCACCTGCACACATGGGCGGAGCTACAAACAGAACATCAGATTTCACCCATTCATGTCAATGGAGAAAAAGTAAAAAGCTGCCATTCTCACAGTAATTCAAAAACGGCTTGACCGATTTGAACGAAACTTGTTATGCAGATCCCTCACTACCTGGGGTGATATGTTCTGGGGGTCTTGTGGCCCACCTGCACACGTGGGCGGAGCTACAAACATAAAATCAGATTTCACCCATTCATGTCAATGGAAAAAATGTAAAAAGCTGCCATTCTCACAGTAAATCAAAAACGGCTTGACCGATTTGAACGAAATTTGGTATGCAGATCCCTCACTACCTGGGGTGATATGTTCTGGGGGTCTAGCAGCCCACCTGCACACGTGGGTGGAGCTACAAACAGAACATCAGATTTCACCCATTCATGTCAATGGAAAAAAATGTAAAAAGCTGCCATTCTCACAGTAATTCCAACTACCTGGGGTTGATATGTTCTGGGGGTCTCGCGGCCCACCTGCACACGTGGGCGGAGCTACAAACAGAAAATCAGATTTCACCCATTCATGTCAATGGAAAAAATGTAAACAGCTGCAATTCTCACAGTAAATCAAAAACGGTTTGACCGATTTGAACGAAACTTGGTATGCAGATCCCTCATTACCTGGGGTGATATGTTCTGGGGGTCTCGCGGCCCACCTGCACACGTGGGCGGTGCTATAAACAGAACATCAGATTTCATCCATTCATGTCAATGGAAAAAAAGTAAAAAGATGCCATTCTCACAGTAATTCAAAAACGGCTTGACCGATTTGAACGAAACTTGGTATGCAGATCCCTCACTACCTGGGGTGATATGTTCTGGGGTTCTCGTGGCCCACCTGCACACGTGGGCAGAGCTACAAACATAAAATCAGATTTCACCCATTCATGTCAATGGATAAAATGTAAACAGCTGCCATTCTCACAGTAAATCAAAAACGGCTTGACCGATTTGAACGAAACTTGGTATGCAGATCCCTCACTACCTGGGGTGATATGTTCTGGGGTTCTCGTGGCCCACCTGCACACGTGGGCGGAGCTACAAACATAAAATCAGATTTCACCCATTCATGTCAATGGAAAAAATGTAAACAGCTGCCATTCTCACAGTAATTCAAAAACGGCTTGACCGATTTGAACAAACCTTAGTATGCAGATCCCTCACTACCTGGGGTGATATGTTCTGAGGGTCTCGCGGCCCACCTGCACACATGGGCGGAGCTACAAACAGAAAATCAGATTTCACCCATTCATGTCAATGGAAAAAATGTAAAAAGCTGCCATTCTCACAGTAATTCCAACTACCTGGGGTGACATGTTCTGGGGGTCTCGCGGCTCACCTGCACACGTGGGCGGAGCTAGAAACAGAACATCAGATTTCACCCATTCATGTCAATGGAAAAAAAGTAAAAAGCTGCCATTCTCACAGTAATTCAAAAACGGCTTGACCGATTTGAACGAAACTTGGTATGCAGATCCCTCACTACCTGGGGTGATATGTTCTGGGGGTCTCGTGGCCCACCTGCACATGTGGGCGGAGCTACAAACAGAAAATCAGATTTCACTCATTCATGTCAATGGAAAAAATGTAAAAAGCTGCCATTCTCACAGTAATTCCAACTACCTGGGGTGATATGTTCTGGGGGTCTCGCGGCCCACCTGCACATGTGGGCGGAGCTACAAACAGAAATCAGATTTCACCCATTCATGTCAATGGAAAAAATGAAAACAGCTGCCATTCTCACAGTAAATCAAAAACGGCTTGACCGATTTGAACAAAACTTGGTATGCAGATCCCTCACTACCTGGGGTGATATGTTCTGGGGGTATCGCGGCCCACCTGCACACGTGGGCGGAGCTACAAACATAAAATCAGATTTCACCCATTCATGTCAATGGAAAAAATGTAAACAGCTGCCATTCTCACAGTAAATCAAAAACGGCTTGACCGATTTGAACGAAACTTGGTATGCAGATCCCTCACTATCTGGGGTGATATGTTCTGGAGGTCTCGCTACCCACCTGCACACGTGGGCGGAGCTACAATCAGAAAATCAGATTTCACCCATTCATGTCAATGGAAAAAATGTAAAAAGCTGCCATTCTCACAGTAATTCCAACTACCTGGGGTGATATGTTCTGGGGGTCTCGCGGCCCACCTGCACACGTGGGCGGAGCTACAAACAGAAAATCAGATTTCACCCATTCATGTCAATGGAAAAAATGTTAAAAGCTGCCATTCTCACAGTAATTCCAACTACCTGGGGTGATATGTACTGGGGGTCTCGCGGCCCACCTGCACACATGGGCGGAGCTACAAACAGAACATCAGATTTCACCCATTCATGTCAATGGAGAAAAAGTAAAAAGCTGCCATTCTCACAGTAATTCAAAAACGGCTTGACCGATTTGAACGAAACTTGTTATGCAGATCCCTCACTACCTGGGGTGATATGTTCTGGGGGTCTTGTGGCCCACCTGCACACGTGGGCGGAGCTACAAACATAAAATCAGATTTCACCCATTCATGTCAATGGAAAAAATGTAAAAAGCTGCCATTCTCACAGTAAATCAAAAACGGCTTGACCGATTTGAACGAAATTTGGTATGCAGATCCCTCACTACCTGGGGTGATATGTTCTGGGGGTCTAGCAGCCCACCTGCACACGTGGGTGGAGCTACAAACAGAACATCAGATTTCACCCATTCATGTCAATGGAAAAAATGTAAAAAGCTGCCATTCTCACAGTAATTCCAACTACCTGGGGTTGATATGTTCTGGGGGTCTCGCGGCCCACCTGCACACGTGGGCGGAGCTACAAACAGAAAATCAGATTTCACCCATTCATGTCAATGGAAAAAATGTAAACAGCTGCAATTCTCACAGTAAATCAAAAACGGTTTGACCGATTTGAACGAAACTTGGTATGCAGATCCCTCATTACCTGGGGTGATATGTTCTGGGGGTCTCGCGGCCCACCTGCACACGTGGGCGGTGCTATAAACAGAACATCAGATTTCATCCATTCATGTCAATGGAAAAAAAGTAAAAAGATGCCATTCTCACAGTAATTCAAAAACGGCTTGACCGATTTGAACGAAACTTGGTATGCAGATCCCTCACTACCTGGGGTGATATGTTCTGGGGTTCTCGTGGCCCACCTGCACACGTGGGCGGAGCTACAAACATAAAATCAGATTTCACCCATTCATGTCAATGGAAAAAATGTAAACAGCTGCCATTCTCACAGTAAATCAAAAACGGCTTGACCGATTTGAACGAAACTTGGTATGCAGATCCCTCACTACCTGGGGTGATATGTTCTGGGGTTCTCGTGGCCCACCTGCACACGTGGGCGGAGCTACAAACATAAAATCAGATTTCACCCATTCATGTCAATGGAAAAAATGTAAACAGCTGCCATTCTCACAGTAATTCAAAAACGGCTTGACCGATTTGAACAAACCTTAGTATGCAGATCCCTCACTACCTGGGGTGATATGTTCTGAGGGTCTCGCGGCCCACCTGCACACGTGGGCGGGGCTACAAACAGAAAATCAGATTTCACCCATTCATGTCAATGGAAAAAATGTAAAAAGCTGCCATTCTCACAGTAATTCCAACTACCTGGGGTGATATGTTCTGGGGGTCTCGCGGCCCACCTGCACACGTGGGCGGAGCTAGAAACAGAACATCAGATTTCACCCATTCATGTCAATGGAAAAAAAGTAAAAAGCTGCCATTCTCACAGTAATTCAAAAACGGCTTGACCGATTTGAACGAAACTTGGTATGCAGATCCCTCACTACCTGGGGTGATATGTTCTGGGGGTCTCGTGGCCCACCTGCACATGTGGGCGGAGCTACAAACAGAAAATCAGATTTCACTCATTCATGTCAATGGAAAAAATGTAAAAAGCTGCCATTCTCACAGTAATTCCAACTACCTGGGGTGATATGTTCTGGGGGTCTCGCGGCCCACCTGCACATGTGGGCGGAGCTACAAACAGAACATCAGATTTCACCCATTCATGTCAATGGAAAAAAAGTAAAAAGCTGCCATTCTCACAGTAATTCAAAAACGGCTTGACCGATTTGAACGAAACTTGGTATGCAGATCCCTCACTACCTGGGGTGATATGTTCTAAGGGTCTCGCGGCCCACCTGCACACGTGGGCGGAGCTACAAACAGAAAATCAGATTTCACCCATTCATGTCAATGGAAAAAATGTAAACAGCTGCAATTCTCACAGTAAATCAAAAACGGCTTGACCGATTTGAACGAAACTTGGTATGCAGATACCTCACTACCTGGGGTGATATGTTCTGGGGGTCTCACTGCCCACCTGCACACATGGGCGGAGCTACAAACAGAAAATCAGATTTCACCCATTCATGTCAATGGAAAAAATGTAAACAGCTGCCATTCTCACAGTAAATCAAAAACGGCTTGACCGATTTGAACGAAACTTGGTATGCAGATCCCTCACTACCTAGGGTGATATGTTCTGGGGGTCTCTTCACCCAACAATTTATATGTTCAAAAAAATGTAAACAGCTGCCATTCTCACTGTAATTCCAACTACCTGGGGTAATATGTTCTGGGGGTCTCGCGGCTCACCTGCACACGTGGGCCGAGGTACAAACAGAAAATCAGATTTCACCCATTCATGTCAATAGAAAAAATGTAAAAAGCTGCCATTCTCACTGTAATTCCAACTACCTGGGGTAATATGTTCTGGGGGTCTCGCGGCCCACCTGCACACGTGGGCGGAGCTACAAACAGAACATCAGATTTCACCCATTCATGTCAATGGAAAAAATGTAAACAGCTGCCATTCTCACAGTAAATCAAAAACGGCTTGACCGATTTGAACGAAACTTGGTATGCAGATACCTCACTACCTGGGGTGATATGTTCTGGGGGTCTCGCGGCTCACCTGCACACGTGGGCCGAGCTTCAAACAGAAAATCAGATTTCACCCATTCATGTCAATGGAAAAAATGTAAAAAGCTGCCATTCTCACAGTAATTCCAACTACCTGGGGTGATATGTTCTGGGGGTTTCGCGGCCCACCTGCACACGTGGGCGGAGCTACAAACAGAACATCAGATTTCACCCATTCATGTCAATGGAAAAAAAGTAAAAAGCTGCCATTCTCACAGTAATTCAAAAACTGCTTGACCGATTTGAACGAAACTTGGTATGCAGATCCCTCACTACCTGGGGTGATATGTTCTGGGGGTCTCATGGCCCACCTACACGCGTGGGCCGAGCTACAAACATAAAATCAGATTTCACCCATTCATGTCAATGGAAAAAATGTAAACACCTGCCATTCTCACAGTAAATCAAAAACGGCTTGACCGATTTGAACAAAACTTGGTATGCAGATCCCTCACTACCTGGGGTGATATGTTTTGGGGGTCTCTTCACCCAAGAATTTATATGTTCAAAAAAATGTAAACAGCTGCCATTCTCACAGTAAATCAAAAACGGCTTGACCGATTTGAACGTAACTTGGTATGCAGATCCCTCACTACCTGGGGTGATATGTTCTGGGGGTCTCGCGGCCCACCTGCACATATTGGCGGAGCTACAAACAGAAAATGAGATTTCACCCATTCATGTCAATGATAAAAATGTAAAAAGCTGCCATTCTCACAGTAATTCCAACTACCTGGGGTAATATGTTCTGGGGGTCTCGCGGCCCACCAGCACACGTGGGCCGAGCTACAAACAGAAAATCAGATTTCACCCATTCATGTCAATGGAAAAAATGTAAACAGCTGCCATTCTCACAGTAAATCAAAAACGGCTTGACCGATTTGAACAAAACTTGGTATGCAGATCCCTCACTACCTGGGGTGATATGTTCTGGGGGTCTCGCGGCCCACCTGCACACGTGGGTGGAGCTACAAACAGAAAATCAGATTTCACCCATTCATGTCAATGGAAAAAATGTAAACAGCTGCCATTCTCACAGTAAATCAAAAACGGCTTGACCGATTTGAACGAAACTTGGTATGCAGATCCCTCACTACCTGGGGTGATATGTTCTGGGGGTCTCTTCACCTCAGAATTTATATGTTCAAAAAAATGTTAACAGCTGCCATTCTCACAGTAAATCAAAAACGGCTTGACCGATTTGAACAAAACTTGGTATGCAGATCCCTCACTACCTGGGGTGATATGTTCTGGGGGTCTCTTCACCCAAGAATTTATATGTTCTTGCTCCTGGAGGTGAAACTAAAAGTGTTGTTTATAATCAAGTTTTGTGTTAGTTGTATTATATTCATTTTGTCAAATATTTCACATTATAATTTGAATATTGTACTTTTTATAAAGGTGTAAACAAATAATTTCATTCACCACTATAAAGTATCTTTATTTGAATCCATTTACAGTGTTATTGCTATAATTTAATACCCGTGCAACGTTGGGGCATCAGCTAGTATAACATAATCAACAACCAATAAACACACTCACACTAATTGGTGGAACAAGTATTTGGTCACAGCTTTATTAACTATTCAAATCATTTTAACTCCAATTTAATCCAAATAAAAAAATCAAAAATCAAATACCCTAAAATGACTTCACAATTCCAGAGAGCTCTTCAGTGATGAAACTAGTTCCCATTAATTTCATTCTTTTAAAACATCATACATGCGTGAGCCACAGTAACATCAGGCCAGGCATCCCCTCATAGTGATATCACCTACGAGTACAACATTTTAATTATTTATGAACTTCTTATCTCCCAGCTGTATCTGAGACTAATGCCCCCATCTTCTGCCCTCACTCCACAGCTGCGACCTCTCCACCCTACTCCAAACCCCTGCTAACCATCTACCCCAAAGCCTAAGCACCATCCCAAGAACCACCAAATCCACAATAACACAAAACAAAATACACGGGAGGGGAGTAAGAAAATTACAACAGATGCCAAGTCTTCTCTCTTCCCCTCTCCCTGACTCTGCCCTTACCTTCTTTCCACCTTCCCTCTATGTCGCCTTGAGCCTACACACACAAATAGAAGATAAGAGATTAAAGATCTAACCCTCTCCTTCCCTGTTCTTCACAGACTAAATCCCTCAAGCATGCCAAAAATTTCCACCAATCCCACTGTTTAGCTCTACCAATACAGAATTCCATTACATCTCTACTTCCATTCTTGCTATCTTTTCCATATGCATTGTCTTATATAGCCTTCACTGCCCACCTCATCACCGTTTATCCCTCCCCCAATTTATACAAATCTCACCTGCAGGTGCTCAGTAGAGAATGGAGCACAACAAAGGGGTTGTGAAGATGAGATGTCAATAATTTAGCCACGGGTGTAAAGTTCAAAGTTTACTTTATTGATAGGAGCACTGTGAGGGCTCGATGACTCGACACTGACTGTGTTTTAGCATCTATGCATTTGTCAAGAATCTCAACAGCTGGTAGTTCTAACACATAAATAGAACATTCATTACAGGTCATATTAAGAAGTGAGTAGAGAAATAACTGATGTCCAAAGCAAAACACTGTCAGTGTCAAGTCTTCAAGTCATCGCAGTGCTCCTATCAATAAAGTGAACTTTGAACTTTACACCTATGGCTGAATTATTGACATCTCAATGACTCCTTTGTTGTGCCTTGATTGTCTCATTGTTGAGGCCTCCTTGGGCTCTCTTTTAGGTGTTGGCGTGCTCAGAAGAGAATGACACAGGGAAAAAATTTGTCCCCGTCCCCACCCCATCCCTGTGAGCTCGTCCCTGTCCCTGCTCCATCCCTGCCCCATCCACACAAGCCATCTGATCCCATCCACACAAGCCTTGAATAGTTATGTTTATTAAAATCTTTATATATCGCATATACAGCCAAAAAGGATCAAAGCGGTTTACAATAGTTATGATTTTATACTGAACTTATTTTATTAAAGTATAAAAAGAAACAAAATTCTGTACAATTGTCATTTTATAAACACAAAGAATACACAGCAAGGATCAACAAAACCTCTATCTCCCCTCACCTTCACAAACATCTCCTCTATCGAGAAAACTGAATAAGCCAAATTATTACAGAATTCTACACAGAAAAATCATGCCAACAGAATACTACACTCATCAATAACAAAAAAATAGTTGCACTATAATCATAAGATCACTTTATACGTTTCCTAGAGGAGCTCAGAACCATGAGATGGTATAGAAATTACAACCAGGGTAAAACCCTGAAGAGTGTTTCAAAATGTCTATCATTGCTCCATCTTGAAGTTATATAAAGTTGTTTCATATGATGTAAAACTAAATAAATAAAGATGTTTATAAATAAAGGTGCAAATATTCAAAGTTGAACTTCTTAGAGAAGATTATTCAAAACAACTTTTCTTGTGTATATATATATATATATGTGAACTTTAACTTAGCTTTTTGAAAACTCGAAGCAAGGTGAAAGTTGTCTTGCTAAGGCAGGGTCCGACGTATTTCGCCAAGACGGCTTCTTCAGAGAACTCGCTCCAAGTTAACATTCAAAAGGAGAACTTCATTCTTCATAGCTCTCCTGACTTCTCTAATATCCGGAAAAGACAGCTCTCCATGATTTACACTGTAAATTTTACAGTCTGTTTCATCTAGATCAGGGGTGTCAAACTCAATCACATAACGGGCCAAAATCTAAAACATAGGCTGTCGCGGGCCAAATTTTTTATTAAGATACTTAGGGGTCCTTTTATTAAGGTATGCTAACCGATTTAGTGCACGCTAAAGATTAGCACACGCTAAATATGCACCTTAATAAAAGGACCC
Source organism: Geotrypetes seraphini (assembly GCF_902459505.1). Lineage (NCBI taxonomy): Eukaryota > Metazoa > Chordata > Amphibia > Gymnophiona > Dermophiidae > Geotrypetes > Geotrypetes seraphini. The sequence goes on along the minus strand of NC_047089.1, from coordinate 108,485,561 downwards.
CTTAGTCTTAGTAGAAGGGTTACAACCTCTCCAACTCCATGCCAGCTCTGTGATGTAAACAAAATAAATAAAAAAAGAGTTTCCTTCTCTTTTAGGTCCTAGTTCACACTTGCTGTCTAACACCAGCTCTGGCGGGATACACATTTCAAATCTGACATCTTGTAATCACAAAACAGAAAATAAAATTATTTTTTCTACCTTTTGTTGTCTGGTCATTATTCAAATCATGTTGGCCCCAGGCTCTAGTTGTCTTCTGATAACTCGCTTGCCAGGGTCTCCTGCCATTTGTTATTTCCTTCTTTCTCTGTGCTAACCATCCATTTTCCATCTCTGTCCTCCCATTCCATTCCCCTCCCCTCCACTGCAAGTCTGGCATCTTTCCCTTTTTTTTGTCTCCGTCCCCCAGATCCACCATCTTTCCTTATCTCAACTACCCTTTCATCCAGCATCTCTCCCTCCTTCTCCACCACTCCAGGGTCCACAATCTCTCCCTTTCTCTTCCCAAATCTTCTCTTGTGCCCTTGTGTCCAACTTCTCTCCCTTTATGTTCCTTCCTTCCCTCCATCCCATCTCTCTCCCTGTCCACCATCTCTCTCCCTGTCCTGTTTTTAGACCCATTATTTATTTTCCTCCCCTACCCTCAGATCTGCATGTGCATGTCTCTTTGGACCCCTCCTTCCCTCCCTCCCTCTGTGTACTTCTTCACTAGGGCCCGCCCCTCCCCCAAAGGCCTACGTGTTTTTCCCCTTCTTTCTAGTGTCTTCCGGCTTCCTGGTCTCACCTTCAAAGCAGCCTAAGGAGGATCACTGGTGCTGTAGCAATCCTAAAAGGCTGCTGTCAGCCTCTGCAACACGTTCCCTCTACCACAGTCCTGCCCCTCCTCTGACATCAGGGGCAGGACCGTGGCAGAGGGAATGTGCTGCAGAGGCTGACGTCAGCCTTCTAGGATCACTACAACCGACCGGTGATCCTCTGCAGGCTGCTTTGAAGGTGAGGCTGGGAAGCCTGGAGAGAACTGGTGGACAATGGGATGGATGGAGGGAAGGAACAGAAGGGGCACTGGCATACCAAGGGGGGGAGGTCCACCCCGGGTGCAAGCCTTGAGGGGGTGCTCCCAGCCTCGAAGTAATTGGCGTCCGGTTCCTCCCCCTCCCGATGTCCGGGTCTGGTGTCCGGATCCCCTCCGCACCATTTACCTAGAAAAGCAGCCTTAAGGAAGATCGTGATGCCAGCAATCTTTGCACTGCTTCGGCTGTTTCCTCTGCCATGGTCCCGCCCCTCCTCTGACATCAGAGGAGGGGGCGGGACCACGGCGGAGGAAACAGACGAAGCAGCTGCAAAGATCGCCGGCATCGTGATCTTCCTTAAGGCTGCTTCTCTAGGTAAATGGTGCAGGGAGGCTGGGGTGGGGGGCGATTGGTCCTTCGGGGAGAGCAGCAGGCCTTCATGGCGGGGCGGGCAGGAAGGCCTTCAGGGGGGAGACATGCCTTCAGGGGGACAGGCAGGCAGGCCTTCAAGGGGGGACAGGCCTTCAGGGGGTGCAAGCCTTCAAAGGGGGGGGACAGGCCTTCAGGGGTGGGATGCAGACTTTTAAGTGGGGTACAGGCCTTCAGGAGGGGACAGGCAGGCCTTCAGGGGGGGGCAGGCCTTCAGGGGGTGCAAGCCTTTAAAGGGGGGGACAGGCTTCAGGGGTGGGATGCAGACTTTTAAGGGGGGACAGACCTTCAGGGAAGGGGGGCCCTGGTGTAGAAGTACAAGGAGGGAAGGGGGGTTTCAAAGAGACGTGCATATGCCGGACTTTGGGGAGAATAAATAATGGGTCTGAAAATAGAGGAGAGGGAGAGAGATGATGGGCCATGGGTTTTAGGGAGGGAAGGAATAGAAAGGGAGAGAAGTTGGACACAAGAGATGGTGTGGAGGGGGAAATAGAGATACTGGATAGGAGGGTAGTTGGGAAAAGAAAGGGAGAGATGGTGGAACCTGGGGTGGTGGGGAAGGAGGAAGAGATGTTGGATGAAAGGGTAGTTAAGAAAAGGTGGGTCTGTGGAGGGGGATGAGAAAAGGAAAGATTCCAAACCTCCTGGGGAGGGAAGGGAAACGGAAGGGGAGGACAGAGATGGCAGATGGATGGTTAGCATGCAGAAAGAAGAAAGAAGGAGACCCTGGCAAGCAAGTTATCAGAAGACAACCAGAGCCTTGGACCAACAAGATTTGAAAAATAACCAGACAACAAAAGGTAGAAAAACTAATTTTATTTTCTGTTTTTTGATTACAATATGTCAGATTTGAAATGTGTATCCTGCCAGAGCTGGTGTTAGACCGCAAACGTGAGCCAGTGTGGTTAGGAGAAGCCAAAGGGGGTGAAAAATCTATAAAATAAACCAATCAGGATGTTTGAAAAAAACACCCAATTGGGCAGGAAAATCGAATCGAAAAACCAAATCAATAGGCTGAATCGAATCAATTTTTTTTTCCTGAATCGGGAAGCACTAGTTTGCGCTACTGTCTTAGACTTTAGGACCTGGGAATGGGGAGAGACTTTTGAAGGGTCTGCAGAAGAAAAATATTGTATAGGCCGGGGACATGAGACAACAGGAAATGGGAACTTTTCTTCCTTCTGTTTTTGTGAATGGCAAGGCTGAGAATGTCAGAGAGTTCAGTTAAAATATGTGCTTTATAAGAAAATATAATAATGTGTTTTATAAAGTTTATAAGTATTTTGGCCTACCCGGTGAGGTGTTCCTGGTAGTGGTGGTGGCAGCGTGTCAATGTGTTGAGAGGAAGAGGTGGTCTGGGAAATTCTGCTGAGCAAACTCCGGACCCATTTCCACCCCCCAGTTAGTCCACTCCACTCAACTGGTTCACACACTGAGTGGGTCTTTGGGTGTTGTTCCTGGGTAGTTGTTTTGGGATCTCTTCACGTGGTTTGTCAGTATCTCCTTCTGGTCCAAGGAAGGAAACTTTGTTAACCTTAGCATTGACCTTCAGAATATGCTTGTAACAGCGCTGCTTGTGTGGCATTAGGCTATGTAGTGATCAAAAGAAAAAATCCAGACCTTTACACATTTTTGCACTATATGGTGGGTGTATGAGGAGATTCACATTTCCTGCACAGCTAAGTCCGTGTGAAGTTACCTTGTGCTGTATTTGACATCTAGCTCTGTTTGGAAGGAAATATCTAAGCTTAAAAATGAAGTGGCCAGAAGTTATGGTAAAAGCAGATAACATAGCTGGTTTTAAGAAAGATTTGGACAAATTCCTGGAGGAAAAATCCATAGTCTGTTATTAAGACATGGGGGAAGCATCTGCTTGCCCTGGATTGGTAGCATGGAATGTTGTTACTCTTTGGGTTTTGACAGGTATTAGTGACCTGGATTGGCTACCATGAGAATGGGCTATTGGGCATGATGGACCATTGGTCTGACCCAGTTAGGCTATTCTTATGTTATGTAAACCGCATAGAACTTAACGGTATTGCGGTATATAAACTGTTATTATTATTATTCTCATCTGTAGGGGCCTTTGCTTTCACTTCTTATTTTAATGTATTTTTTTTTCTGGGAACATATCAGTGTTTTTTATAATGCGAACAAAAATGGAAGAGAATTAATGTGTGTGGAATGGGGGGATAACTAATTTCTTCAGCTAAATAATTCAATCCACCTCAACCAGACATAGGAGAACTAACCCACCATTCACACACCCTCCAACCAAAAATGTGAAAAGAAAAAAACTGTTCGACAACCTCCTAGCCATTCGAGCTGCAACACTCGACCCCCAAATCTACAACCTATTGACCTCGACCACAGACTACAAAACCTTCAAAAAAGAAATAAAAATCCTATTCAAAAAACACAATCAGAACTGTCCCAAGCATCACCTGCAACTACTCCATATGTACTTCTGATGTCATGACAATTCAGACATAATTTATGTTATGTTATGTTTGGAATAATGGTTACATATGAGGTTCAATAAAAGAAAATTTTCACTGCCTGTTTCTATTCTGACCATTTATTCTGTTTCATGGTCATTACAAAAAATATTTTTTTACATGGGGGGCTGTCAAAAAATTGTGGGCCCCGGGTGCCACATACCCTAGGTACGCCACTGAGAAGGGGCATTTTCTTGTGGGCCAAATCTAATTACCCTGTGGCCAGATTTGACCCATGGGCCTGAGTTTGACATCCCTGGTCTAGATGCACTGACTTAGACACACAGAAATCTAAGCTGCAGTATCTCCTCGAGGCTACATCTCAGAAGTTGTCTGACCTTACATTATGCTTCTCAGAATGCTGAGACTTAGAAACATAGAAACATAGAAACTGACGGCAGAAAAGGGCCATAGCCCATCGAGTCTGCCCATACCAATGACCCACTCCCTGATTCTTACTCTCCTAGAGATCCCACATGAATATCCCATTTTCTCTTGAAATCTAACACGCTGCTGGCCTCAATCACCCGCTGAGGCAGCTCGTTCCAATGATCTACCACCCTTTCAGTGAAGAAGTACTTCCTAGCATCACCCTGAAATTTCCCTCCCCTGATTTTCAGCGAGTGTCCTCTGGTTACCGAGGGCCCTGTAAGACTGAAGATATCATCTTTCACCTCTATACGCCCAGTAATATACTTAAAGGTCTCAATCATGTCCCCTCTCTCTCTTCGCTCCTCCAGTGAGTACATCCGCAGTTTCCTCAACCTTTCTTCATACGTGAGTTCCCCGAGCCCCAAAACCATCCTGGTAGCCATTCGCTGAACCGACTCAATTCTCAACACATCTTTTCGGTAGTGTGGTCTCCAGAATTGAACACAATACTCGAGATGAGGTCTCACCATGGATCTGTACAGTGGCATTATGACTTCAGGCTTTCTGCTGACAAAACCCCTACGAATACATCCCATCATTTGTCTTGCCTTGGATGAAGCCTTCTCTACTTGATTGGCAGCCTTCATATCGTCGCTAATGATCACTCCTAAATCACGTTCCACCGTGGTCCTGGACAAGGTTTCACCATTTAGTGTGTAAGTTCTGTGCGGATTTTTTTTGCCTAGGTGCATTACTTTACATTTTTTAGCATTGAAGCCCAGCTGCCAAGTTGATGACCACTGTTCAAGCTGTCTTAGGTCCTGCGTCATAAAGTCAGGCACACTGCTTTTGCCAACTATGTTGCATAGTTTGGCATCGTCGGCAAACAGTGATACTTTTCCTCTAAGTCCTTGGGTCAAATCTCCTATGAATAAATTGAATAGAATCGGCCCTAAGACGGAGCCCTGAGGTACTCCACTCATCACTGCTGACGTTTTGGAGGGGGTACCGTTTACCATCACCCTTTGAAGCCTACCATCTAGCCAATCCCTTACCCATGTTGTGAATGTATCCCCTAATCCCATCGATTTTAGTTTGTTCAACAGCCTGCGGTGTGGGACGCTATCAAAAGCTTTGCTGAAGTCCAAATATATCACGTCAAGGGACTCACCGGCATCCAGATGACTGGTCACCCAATCAAAGAAGTCAATCAGATTAGATTGGCAGGACCTTCCCTTGGTAAATCCGTGTTGATGTGGATCGCGTAAATTTTCTTCGTCTAGAATTTTGTCAAGTTCCTGTTTGATCAGTGTTTCCATGAGTTTGCACACTATGGATGTAAGACTCACCGGTCTGTAATTTCCTGTCTCCGTTCTGCAGCCCTTTTTGTGGAGTGGAATTACGTTAGCTGTTTTCCAGTCTAGGGGTACTTTTCCCGTGCGCATGGAAAGATTGAAGAGTACGGATAGTGGTTCAGCCAAAACTTCACTCAGCTCTCTGAGTACCCTGGGGTGTAGATTGTCTGGTCCCATGGCTTTGTCTACTTTGAGTCTTGAAAGTTCGTGGTAGACATTACTAGGTGTAAACTCGTAGTCACGAAACAGGTCATTTTGGCTGTTTCTTATTTGTAGTTGCGGACCATCTCCCGGTGCTTCACAGGTGAATATTGAGCAGAAGTATTCGTTTAGCAGTTCTGCTTTGGTAGTATCAGATTCTGCGTAGTTTCCATCTGATTGCCTAAGGCGTTCTATTCCATTTTTGTTTCTCTTCCTGTCGCTAATGTACCTAAAGAAGGATTTGTCCCCTTTTTTAATGTTCCGTGCTAGATCTTCCTCTGTTTGAAGTTTGGCTTCCCTGACTGCCTTTTTGACAGCCTTAGATCTGGCCAGATAGTCTTCTTTTGCCTCCCTTTTCCCAAGATGCTTGAAGGTAATAAATGTTTCTTTTTTCATTTTAATGAGGTCCGAAATTTCCTTGTTGAACCATTGTGGTTTTTTGTTTCTCCGGCGTTTGCTTACTGTTTTTACGTAGTGGCTGGATGCTTCGTTCAGGATGGATTTTAGGTTTGACCACATAGTTTCCGGATTGTCAGTTTCTGCATGGTTTTGCAGCTTTTGATGGACAAAGTCTCTCATGTGGCCGAAGTCTGCCTCCCTAAAGTTGAGGACCCTTGTTGCTGTGTTTGATTTAGAGAAGCCCTTCCTGAGGTTGAGCCATACCATGTTGTGGTCACTGGAGGCCAGCGTGTCTCCCACTGATACTTCTGAGACACTGTCTCCATTCGTGAGCACCAGGTCCAGTATCGCTTCTTCTCTGGTGGGTTCTAATACCATTTGTTTTAGTTATGCACCCTTAATGGAGGTCATTATTCTTTTGCTACTGCTCGTAGTTGCTGAGAGGGTGTTCCAGTCTGCATCTGGCATGTTGAAGTCGCCTAACAGTACTGTGTCACCACGTAAAGTGATGTTCTCTATGTCCTCAATCAATTCTTTGTCTTTGTCTTCCTTTTGTCTCGGAGGCCTGTATACCACACCGAGGTAAAGGCATTTTTCGTTCCCTCTGGCCAGGTTTACCCAAAGTGATACCCCTGTGTATCTAACCTCTGTGATCCTGGTAGTTTTGATATTATCCTTAGTGTATAGTGCTACCCCCCTCCTAATTTGCCCTCTCTGTCCCGACGAAGTAGATTGTAGCCTGGTATAACCATATCCCACCCATGCGAGTCTGTGAACCAGGTCTCGGATATCGCTACTATGTCAAGGTCTGCATTTCTTATTTCTGTTTCTAGTTCCAGGATTTTGTTGCCCAAGCTGTGTGCATTAACATACATTGCTCTCCAAATTTGTGATGATATGCCTATCCCCGTTAGTGTACTTGCTTTAGGCTCAGAAGTGTGTATACTATGGGTGCTTACCTTAGGCTCAGAAGTGTGGGTTTTACTTGCTTCTCCAGGATGGATCCTTACTGCTCTGGTATGTATGTGTGAACCCTCCCCCAACTTACCTAGTTTAAAGCCTTCCGAAGTAGATGTGCCAGTCGATGTCCAAAAACTTTCTTGCCTCTCTTTGTTAGGTGAAGTCCGTCAGGTCCCTGTAGTCCTTGTAGCGCTGCTCCGTGGTCTAGGAATCCAAAGTTCGTCTCTAAACACCATTCGCGAAGCCACTCGTTGGTCCTATGGATGCGCTCTTCCCTGTCTCTGCCTTTGTCTCTTACCGGGAGAATTGATGAGAAGACCACCTGTGCTCCTGTCTGCTTTAGCTTCCTTCCCAGGGCCTCGAAGTCTTTAGGGATGCTGTCTGATGTGCTTCCGGCAGTATCGTTGGTACCTACATGAATGAGAAACATAGGGAAATGGTCAGTAGGTTTTAGAAGTTTGTCTATACTGGTGGTGATGTCGCGGATCCTGGCTCCAGGGAGACAGCAGACCTCCCTCGACTGCAAATCTGGTCTGCAAATTGGTCCTTCGGTGCTTCTTAGCATGGAGTCTCCGATGACCACCACTCTACGCTCCTTCCGAGGGGGGGTGGATCGAGCAGCGAGGATAGCAGCCGGTGTTATATGTTCGGAATCCTCCTCTGCTTCATCCTCGTCAGTTCCTTCTTGAAGGATGTGAAATCTGTTTTTCAGGGAAAGTTGTGGCGTTGGTGTTGAACTGCCCTGTTTGAGAGAAAAAGAAGAAGAATGTGAGAATGGGGGGGGATTTCTTTGCTTGCCTGTAGAAGAGGTTACCAGCTGCCAGGGACCAGCATCTCCAATCATTTCCTGTATTCCGATCGTTGAGTTTAGAGCTGTAGGTTTGGGAGTGCAAAGGATGGTCTTGTCGAGGCTTCGGTCTGCGATGTGAGACAATTCCTGGATGGCTTCGTCGATGAAGGCCTCATCCTCTCTGATGCACCTCAGGCGTTTCACCTCCTCCCTGAGGCTCCGCAGTTCCTGCATAACGTCCTCGTCCGCTTCTATCTGTTTCATCTCGTCTGTCTGCGTAGAGATCGAGGCATACCGTGGGAGGGGGGTGGCCTCGGTCAGCACTGAGACATCTGTTCCCTGCTCAGTGGCACTCTCTGCCTTCTGTGTAGAGTCCTTGGCCATCCCCCGGGTGTCACTAGATGCTGGAGTGTTGAGCTTGATAGTAGTCTTGGCGTTCCTTGTTCTCCCTGCCATTTCAACAAGGAAAAGAAAAGAGAAAAACAAATGTGAGTCAAGGAAAGAGTGTGTTTGCTTGTGTGCTTGCTTGCGTGTGATAAAAGGGAGTATCTGTTTTTTTGTGTGGGAAGAGTGGAGTGAATCTAGTTCAAAGTGGTAGGGCTCCGCTCGCCTTCGCCGCGCGCCGAACGGCTGCGCGCCGTTGGCTCGCCTCCTTTTATGGAGGAGCCCGGTCGCACGCTACTGATGCGGTGGGGTGGGCGGAGCTACCTCGCCGCTGCCCCGAAGTGTCTCTGCCTGTGCGGGCGCTTCTTCCTTCTCCCAGCGCCTCGCACAGCTCTCGTGCCTCTCTGCTCCCCCTCTGCCTTGCTGCCTGCCGAAAAAGGTAAACGCTAGCAGTAGCGGCGCCCGATGGCTCGCCTCCTTTTATGGAGGAGCCCGGTCGCACGCTACTGATGCGGTGGGGTGGGCGGAGCTACCTCGCCGCTGCCCCGAAGTGTCTCTGCCTGTGCGGGCGCTTCTTCCTTCTCCCAGCGCCTCGCACAGCTCTCGTGCCTCTCTGCTCCCCCTCTGCCTTGCTGCCTGCCGAAAAAGGTAAACGCTAGCAGTAGCGGCGCCCGATGGCTCGCCTCCTTTTATGGAGGAGCCCGGTCGCACGCTACTGATGCGGTGGGGTGGGCGGAGCTACCTCGCCGCTGCCCCGAAGTGTCTCTGCCTGTGCGGGCGCTTCTTCCTTCTCCCAGCGCCTCGCACAGCTCTCGTGCCTCTCTGCTCCCCCTCTGCCTTGCTGCCTGCCGAAAAAGGTAAACGCTAGCAGTAGCGGCGCCCGATGGCTCGCCTCCTTTTATGGAGGAGCCCGGTCGCATGCTACTGATGCGGTGGGGTGGGCGGAGCTACCTCGCCGCTGCCCCGAAGTGTCTCTGCCTGTGCGGGCGCTTCTTCCTTCTCCCAGCGCCTCACACAGCTCTCTTGCCTCTCTGCTCCCCCTCTGCCTTGCTGCCTGCCGAAAAAGGTAAACTGATTCTGCTTTGTGGTGGGTTCAGTTGCAAATGCTTTGAATGATTTATGTGCCTCTTGTCAGTCACTCTAGTCGCAATTATCTACCCTGCGTGACCATCTGAGTGTATTGGAATAGACTGAGGCAACTTTATGTGATCAGTTAGCAACTGGTTCTGCTGAAACCAACTGGTTCTGCTGAAACCAATGATTTATGGCCTGTATTCCAGAGCCTCAAGGTCAGGGGTGCCCACACTTTTTGGGCTTGTGAGCTACTTTTAAAATGACCAAGTCAAAATGATCTACCAACAATAAAATTTAGAAAAACACAAAGCACACTGTACGTAGAGAAAATGTTAATTTATCATTTATATTCCATGGGTTTTCAAAGAGATCAAGGCAGCTGACTTTATGTAATGTCACCTCAGTAACAACTATACAAAAAATAAACAAATGTACCCCCTCCCTTTTTACTAAACTGCAATAGCAGTTTTTAGCACAGGGAGCTGCACTGAATGCCCTGCACTGCTCTTGATGCTCATAGGCTCCCTGCACTAAAAACCACTATTGCAGTTTAGTAAAAGGGGGCCTTAGTACAAAAATATAGACAGCAGATAAAAATTCTCAAAACAGACACATTTTGATTACTAAATTGAAAATAAAATCATTTTTCCTACCTTTGTTGTCTGGTGATTTCATGAGTCTCTGATTGCACTTTCTTCTTCTGACTGTGCATCCAATATTTCTTTCCTTCTTTCAGCCTCCTGTATGCTTCCTCTCCTCCAGACCTCATTCCCTCCCCCAACTTTTTCTCCCTCTCTCCCTGCCCTCCTCCCCTTTCTTTCTTTCTCTCCATCTTTCTTTCTGTCTCCCTGTCCCCCCTTTATTTCTGTATGTCTGTCTTTCTCTCTCCATGCCCTTTCTGTCTCCCTGTCTTTCTCTCTCCATGCCCCCTTTCTGTCTGTCTGTCTTTCTGATGCTGCTGCCATCAGGGAACAGGCCACCACTGCCGCAGCCATCAGGGAACAGGCCACCACCGTAAAGAGGGCACTGAAGCGCCGGGCCAACCAACCTTCCCCACTCGACGTCAATTCTAACGTCAGAGAGGACGTTCCGGGCCAGCCAGACAGCGATTGGCTGGCCCAGAACTTCCTCTATGATGTCAGAATTGACATTGAATGAGAAACGTTGGTCGGCCCGGCACTTCAACGTCCTTTTTACAGGGTCGGGAAACAGGTAGAACAGAAGGCAAAGCAAGTCTATCATGGAGCCTGGGATGGGCTCTGCGATTGACTCATGTTGCCTTCGCGATCCACTGGTCGATTGCGATCAACCTTTTGGGCACCCCTGCTCAAGGCTGATTGTGCTTCTGCAGAGCATTTTTTTTCTGAGTCTCAAGCTAAGGTTGATAAGGAGGCTTTTGCAGCGTTTACCACACAGCTGAACTTGCAGTCTAAGCTTGATGAGTCTGAGCGTAATGTGTTCTCCCTTAAAGGCTGTCTTACTGCTAGTGAATCTGACCTTTCTGTTCTCTACCGGGAGTTGTTGGCTTTTGGGGGAATGTGACTCTTTATTGCATTCTGTCCAGACTTGACAGGCTACTCTAGCTGACCTTCAGCAAGCTGTGACCAGCCTACGGGAGAGGTAGAGGGTCTTTCTCCTGACTCTCCCACCCCTCCTGCTTCTAGCCCTGTTGTGCCTTTCTCTGCACCCAGAACTGAATGCCATGCATCCTTTAGCTCTGGGGGAAGTGGAGCAAGGGGTTTCTGGGTCCTCTCATTCAGCTGTTGATTGGTTGTCCTCTGATTCCGAGCCATGCCTTGGAAGGTCTCATTCTTAGGCACCACATGATGCAATAGTGTGTCACATGGCCACACCTAGAAAGATCTAACTTTTCTTCAGGTGATGATTTCACCTCTGATTCTCGGCCCCACCCATGGAAGTCTGGCACTGGTGATCACAGGTAGCCACAAGAGGGCACTCATGTACATCAGCATGCTCATAAGTCTGAGGAGTTTAGGGATGTTGTGCCTGCATGCACTACTAGCAAGCAGCCACAAGACGGCTCCTCTATTACACCTGTTAGCCTCACACAAATGATGAAGATTTTTCAGCAGATGTTATTCCCATTTCAGCAGAGAAAAGGCAAATCTATTGAAGCCCATTTGTCCATGGTCCATGATTTATTTGACAGTTATGATGTCAGGAAAGAAACTGACAAAATATCTCTGCTCATGTGGACTTTTGCCAAGTGTCATGACACATGACTACTATGTCTACTATGTTACTATGTTACTATGTTACATTAAGGGCCATAATGACAGACATTTATTTTTTTTAAAAATATCTTTATTCATTTTTAAGCCTTACATAAGTGCAACATATTATACAATCATATTACACTATAAAAGCACTTAAAATCAATCAAATTGTAATCTATGACAAATAAATATATCATCCCCCATATTCATATTCAAAAACTGCACTCAAATTAAAGAATTAGAAAATATATTCCAACTCTCTCTCTCCCACCCACCCACTCTGGACGTATATGACCAAAGGGCAAAATCAACAATCACTCTTTGCAAAATTTTATCAATGGCTCCCAAATCTTAAGAATTTTTTGTAATGTTGCTGTTGTATAGCCATAATATGTTCCATTTTAAAAATATGACAGAGAGACTCCCAGCAAAAGGTATAGTTCAATCTGTCCCAGTTTTTCCAATTCCTTAAAATAAGCTATATGGCAGCCCCTGTCATAATAAAGAGAAGTTTATTATTATGAGATGATATTTGGCTTTTAGCTCTCATCATAGTGCCAAATAGCACATTGTCATATGTTAGTGCCACTGGATTTTCCATTACTTTGTTTATCTGATCCCAAATGGATCTCCAAAATTGAAGTATAAATGGACAATAATATAATAAATGATCCAATGTCCCAGGTTCAAGATGGCAGTGCCAGCATCTATTAGACTTGGACTTGGATCTAATTTCTGCAATCTAACCAGAGTCCAACATGCTCTATGTAACAAGAAAAACCACGTTTGTCTCATAGATGCAGACACCGTACATCTCATCCTCCAAATCCAAATTCGTGGCCATTGAGATGCAGTAATTTGATGCTTTATCTCAATGCTCCAAATGTCACAAAGACCAGTTTTTGGTTTCTTATTCAAAGATCCAGATATTAATTTATACCACCGAGTGGCCTGGTGACCCAGGAAATCCGCCTGGAAGCACAGAAACAGCAAACTATACTGATTTTTAAGATTTTTCCAGTCATGGAACCCCTCCTGAATGGCCTGCTTCAACTGCAATCACCTATAACTTTGAGATTTAGCAAAACCAAATTTTTGTTGCAATCGTGAAAACTCAAGCAGCTTTCTGTCTGATACTACATCGTCTAAAGTACATATGCCCACCTTCATCCAGTACTTCCAGATGTCCTTAAACCCGCCAGACATTTCTGACTTGGCTTCTGTTGAAAAGCAACTGAAGAAATGTTACGGTTAATATCCTTATGCCTTTGAGGCACAGAAAGCTGCATTTCAACTGTGCTGTGGGGTCAAGGAAAGTCCCTGTAAATTTGGCTTTCATCTGACACAGTAAGGTTATTCTTATGTTCTTAAGATCTCGATGGTCACCGAGTGGTTCGAAAAGCCAAAAGAGAGTATGAAGAGAGGCTAGCCAGGGAAGCAAAAAATTTCAAACCGTTATTTAGATATGTTAAAGGGAAGCAACCGGCTAGGGAGGATGTGGGACCGCTGGACGATGGTGACAAGAAGGGAGTGGTGAAGGAGGAGAAAGAAGTGGCAGAAAGACTTAACGCGTTCTTTTCATCTGTATTTACAAACGAAGACACATCCAGCATTCCGGAACCTGAACAATTCTTCAATGGAAATCAGGCAGAAAAATTAACAACCATGGAAGTGAGCCTTGAAGATGTACACAGGCAGATAGATAAATTAAAAACAGACAAATCCCCGGGTCCGGACGGAATCCATCCAAGGGTTCTGAAGGAATTAAAGGAGGAGATAGCGGAACTACTGCAGCAAATTTGCAATCTATCCCTGAAAACAGGCGTGATCCCGGAGGACTGGAAGATAGCCAATGTTACGCCCATCTTTAAAAAGGGATCAAAAGGTGACCCAGGAAATTACAGACCGGTGAGTCTGACCTCAGTACCGGGGAAAATGGCAGAAACACTGATAAAAGAAAAAATTGATGAACATTTTGAAAGAAACGAACTTCTGATAACCAGCCAACACGGTTTCTGCAAGGGAAGATCTTGCCTAACTAACTTATTGCACTTCTTCGAAGGAATTAACAAACGGATGGACAATGGAGACCCCATAGACATCATATATCTTGATTTCCAAAAAGCCTTTGACAAGGTGCCCCATGAACGCCTACTCCGGAAACTGAAGAACCATGGGGTGGAAGGAGATGTACATAGATGGATCAGAAGCTGGTTGGCGGGTAGGAGACAGAGGGTGGGAGTGAAGGGCCACTACTCGGACTGGAGGAAGGTCACGAGTGGGGTCCCGCAGGGCTCAGTACTAGGGCCGCTGCTATTTAATGTATTCATAAATGATCTGGAAACAGGGACGAAGTGTGAGATAATAAAATTTGCAGATGACACTAAACTATTTAGTAGAGCTCGGACTAAAGAAGACTGTGAAAAACTGCAAAGGGACTTGAACAAACTAGGGGAATGGGCAACAAGATGGCAGATGAAGTTCAATGTTGAGAAATGTAAAGTATTACATGTGGGAAACAGAAACCCGAGGTACAACTATACGATGGGAGGGATGTTTTTAAATGAGAGTACCCAAGAAAGGGACCTGGGGGTGATGGTGGACTTGACAATGAAGCCGTCAGCACAGTGCGCAGCGGCTGCTAAGAAGGCAAATAGAATGCTAGGCATCATCAAAAAGGGTATTACAACCAGAACGAAAGAAGTTATCTTGCCATTGTATCGAGCGATGGTGCGTCCGCATCTGGAGTACTGCGTCCAATATTGGTCGCCGTACCTTAAGAAGGATATGGCGATACTCGAGAGGGTTCAGAGGAGAGCGACACGTCTGATAAAAGGGATGGAAAACCTTTCATACGCTGAGAGATTGGAAAAACTGGGACTTTTTTCCCTGGAGAAGAGAAGACTTAGAGGGGATATGATAGAGACTTACAAGATCATGAAGGGCATAGAGAGAGTAGAGAGGGACAGATTCTTCACACTTTCAAAAAATAAAAGAACAAGAGGGCATTCAGAAAAGTTGAAAGGGGACAGATTCAGAACGAATGCTAGGAAGTTCTTCTTTACCCAGCGTGTGGTAGACACCTGGAATGCGCTTCCAGAGGGCGTGATAGGGCAGAGTACGGTACTGAGGTTCAAGAGGGAATTGGACAACTTTCTGCTGGAAAAGGGAATAGAGGGGTATAGATAGAGGATTACTGCACAGGTCCTGGACCTGTTGGGCCACCGCGTGAGCGGACTGCTGGGCACGATGGACCTCAGGTCTGACCCAGTAGAGGCATTTCTTATGTTCTTATGTTCTTATGATGGTCCTATCACACTCAAATAGATTCATGAAATGATAGTCATTGCATTCTAACAAAGCTCCTGGAATGGAAGGTTACCCTCTATAATTTTATAAAATATTTAGCTATCTCTTGGTTCCTAAACTGTTGGACTTGTTCCACTATTTACAGCAACACAGTTGTGGATCGTTGAACCTTTGTGGAGACCATGATCATAGTTTTTCCCAAAACCTGACCTATATCATTTATCAATGTGGAAGCAAACATTTATGCTAAGATCATAGCCAATAGATTCAATTCAGTCATTCACCCTGATCAGTCTAGATTTATTCCCAGTTGACTTTCTACAGGAAATGTATTTTTGCACAAGGTACTGAAATAAAGATCTTATTATATGTGGATGGAATGGTAATTTATTTATTGGATGTTGAAACTTCTTTATCTAACCTAATGCAAATTATCCAATCATTCTCAATATCCAGATACAAAGTGAACCAGGACAATTCTATTGTGTTTCCTTTCAATATACTTTGACAAAAGTTGCATATCGCTAGGACAAAGTTACAATGGGGCTGGGACATTAACTACCTGGCAATACAATTTTCCATGGATTTTGAGACAACCATTATTAAAAACAGGGAATTTTTGCTTCATAAATTGGAAAAACTCACGAATCATTGGTCCCCACTGTACCTGTTCTGAGGGGGCATAAGGAAGTTATTAAAATGATGTTGATTCCTATCATTATCACGTAATGATAATTCTAAATCTTACTCCCTCCACTTTTTACAAATCACTCAAACATTAACTTAGCTGCTTAATTTGATCTAACAAAGTTCCCAGAATTGCTCTGAAAAGCCTAAAAACATCTCACCAAGATGGTGGTGTCAATTCCCAGACTTTTATTATTATCATCTTGCCTTTCTGTTTCAATCAGTTGTGACATAGTTCAAACTGGATCCCTTGCTCCTCTCTCCTAGATGGGTAACTATTGAATTCAACATCTGCCATCCTTTAAAACCAATATCTTTATTGGAGTATTAAGAACATAAGAACATAAATATTGCCACTGTTGAGTCAGACCAGTGGTCCATCATACCCAGCAGTCCGCTCACGCGGCGGCCCTCTGGTCTAAGATCAGCACCTTAACTGAGACTAGCCCTACCATCGCACGTTCTTGTTCAGCAGAAACTTGTCTAACTTTGTCTTGAATCCTTGGAGGGTGTTTTCCCCTATAACAGCCTCTGGAAGAGCGTTCCAGCTCTCTACCACTCTCTGGGTGAAGAAGAACTTCCTTACGTTTGTATGGAATCTATCTCCTTTCAACTTTAGAGAGTGCCCTCTTGTTCTCCCTACCTTGGAGAGGGTGAACAACCTGTCCTTATCTACTAAGTCTATCCCCTTCAGTACCTTGAATGTTTCGATCATGTCCCTTCTCAATCTCCTCTGTTCGAGAGAGAAGAGGCCCAGTTTCTCTAATCTTTCACTGTACGGCAGCTCCTCCAGCCCCTTAACCATCTTAGTCGCTCTTCTCTGGACCCTTTCGAGTAGTACCGTGTCCTTCTTCATGTACAGCGACCAGTGCTGGACGCAGTACTCCAGGTGAGGGCGTACCATGGCCCGGTACAGCGGCATGCTAACCTTCTCTGATCTGTTCATGATCCCCTTCTTTATCATTCCTAGCATTCTGTTTGTCCTTTTTGCTGCCGCCGCACATTGTGTGGACGGCTTCATCAACTTGTCAATCAGAACTCCCAAGTCCCTTTCCTGGGAGGTCTCTCCAAGTACCGCCCCGGACATCCTGTATTCGTGCATGAGATTTTTGTTACCGACATGCATCACCGACACTTATCCACGTTGAACCTCATTTGCCATGTCGATGCCCATTTCTCAAGCTTGATTATGTCACGTTGCAGATCTTCGTAATCCCCCTGTGTCTTTACTACTCTGAATAACTTCGTATCATCCGCAAATTTAATCACCTCGCTCCTCCATGCCAAGTCAGATCTCATCCTATCATTAGCTCTATATTAACAGCTCTCTCTCTGCTGTGGTTAACATTTTATTAATACCACAGATGTTCTCTTGAGCTCAATCTCTATGATTCAAGCCCCAAGTTTGAACTGATGAATCACCTCAGTTCTGGCATAAGTAGGAATCACGTGGAGTGATCTCTCTACAAAAAGTATCCACACCTTTTCAGAACTACATCTTTTTTGTCTTCCAAAATCATGGCACTTTCAATAGATACAATTGTCTACCACTCTATGATACCCAATCTAGTATCCTTATTGTGACTCCATCCTTAGTTTCATTAGCTCAACCACTCTTTTCCACAGGTCACAATCCCCTAATCTCATATAAATATGCTGACATGTAGACCATCCAGTCAGTCTGGGAGAAGAACCTGAACAATACTTATGATTTATCTACATTGACCAAAATTTGGAAAACAGCATTCAAGACATCTATGTTGCTTGCCCAAAATATATTTTATATTACACATCATGCTATTTGGTTACCGGTTAAGCTTCACAAAATTGGTCATGTCCCTTCAAACCACTGTTGGCACTGCAATACAACACCTGGCATTCTAATCCATGTTACACGTGGATCCTTTATTGCAGCCCTATTGGTCAAAGGTTTGGAATACCACCTAATCCATTTGTTCTATTCATACACCCTCGACTAGATCCATCATAATAGTACAATCTTCAGTGCCTACTCTCACTATAGATCCTGACAGGGGAAAAACCCTTCAATATATTAATAGTTATTGGTATACATATGGCCATTCGTGGAATTTAATCTGCCTTGTATGGAGATTTCATGTCACCTGTACGACTCAAGAAGTTCCATTTAAAACTTCCAGGAAGCCTTGGCTTCACTTATACACCTTTATAGAAGAGCACTTATAGCGTTAGTAGCATTAGTGTTACAGTTTGTACAGGTATCAATGTTATATATCTTCCTTTGGGTTTATCTTGAACCTTGTTATGTGATTGGTTTATATTGTTGCTTTATATAAAATTTCAATAAAAAGGATTAAACTGATAAAAAAAAACTATGACACTATAAACCCCCCAAAATCCTATAGTGGTAAGGCTGGGAAAGGATGTTACAAGGTACCATCTAGAATGGAGGACACTTGGTCAGATATGATGTGGCAATCTGTCCTTGGTAGCAAGATATGATGTGGTAGCAAACACTCCTCAGAGCGGAGCTAAACAGTGACAAACCTATGTTCTGGCATGTCCCCTACTACCAGGGATATCCTCAGGTCTTTAGATTGGCTCTAGGAAACTGCCTAGACCTGGGAGAGACAGGATAAGTACTGGCTTCAAAACACCAAAACTCAAATAGAGTTCTTCAAAAATCAATAATAGCGTTATTCTGACCTCAGCGGTCAAAAGGTATAGAACATAGGCAAATATTTGTAGCATTTCACAAAAACCAGCCTCAATGAAAAATAAAAGTTCAAACGAAAACACATACAGTTTGTCTTGCCTGAGTTCATTCATTCTGGCTCAGCAATGAAATCATACTTGTATTCAAAAGCATTTATATTCATAGCATTTATATAAAGTCAAGATATCTCTCATAGCAGCAGACAGTCTATACACTTTTTTAGGCAGCAAGCAACAGATCAGCTTTGCATAGGGCTCATTAATACTGTAGCTACCTCTTGGAAGGCAGCACAGCTGAGGGAGATCCTGTAATTGTACTACCAGGAACATCACACACATTAATGTAATGTAATGTAATGTAATTTATTTCTTATATACCGCTACATCCGTTAGGTTCTAAGCGGTTAAGGTTTTTATTTAAATTATTTTTATTGAATATATAGAAATACAATAAAAATCAGAAATAAAAGAAAATCATTTATACAAACATCAAAGATCAGATTTAAACAATTGCAATTTCAACTACCAGTCTCTATCCTACCATCCCATGTTCCATTCCTACCCACCCAATTTCCAAAATAATAAATATGTAAATATAATGGTGTCAGGTCAAAACCGCGGAAGACAAAGGAGCGCGTGGACAACTAAGCGCAGTGCGGAGGCACGCGCCGAAGAAAATAACTGTTTTTAGGTGCTCCGACGGGGGTGTGTGGGGGGGAACCCCCCCACTTTACTTTATACAGATCGTGCCGCGTTGTGGGGTTTGGTGGGTTGTAACCCCCCACATTTTACTGAAAACTTCACTTTTTCCCTAAAAACAGGGAAAAAGTTAAGTTTATAATATAATGAGGGGGGTTACAACCCCCCAAACCACTCACAACGCCCCACGATCTGTATTAAGTAAAGTGCGGGGGCTCCCCAACAAAACCCCCCGTTGGAGCCCCTAAAAACTGTCATTTTCTTCGGCGCGCGCCTTCGTCTTGCGCTCAGTTGTCGGCGCGCACCTTTGTCTTCCGCGGTTTTGTCTATGAACCAATATAATAATTGAAAAATAAATATCTAAATAAATACATATATCTATATCCCCTTCCAGAACTGCATAATAATAATAAAAAACTATACTAAAAACTAAAAACCATTCACATAGCTCCCATGTTCTTTAGCCCAAATTTCACCTTAAGGTAGCAGGCTACCAACCCTCAGGTAAGTAAACTTCTTAGACAAGATAATGTTTAGCCCAAGGGCAAGCAGCAAAAACATAAAGCATTTCTTGCTCAGAAAAAAACACCAGCTGCTTCCCAGTTACTCACTGTTTTTTAGTTAATGTCCATAAGCTCTGCCTGGCTTTCTGGAATAGGGCTAGCTTCCTGAACTTCTATTCCCTCAACACACTCTGGAATCTGGAAGGCAGAAGTGAGGAGAATTTCTTCTACTTCTTGCATTGGCCAATCTGGGACCTCAGAGAATTTCAGCCTCATCACTCTCTCCTCCCCTTACTGCTTGCTTTAGCCTGCCTTTAACCAGCTCAAAGCCACTCCCCTTCAGCCTGAAGAGGGGGGATGTGCTTGGTTCTACTGCAGGCTTCCTCTGTCTGCTTTTCCTTGGTTTCCTAGGCTCAGCTAGCTTGTCTTTAGCTGCCCTGACTGATGTAGTGACAAGGTGCCAATCCTGTGAGTCTGCCTGCCCCTGATCCAGATCACCACTGCTTTTATCATATGGACAAGGGAGGTCAGCCTCAAATCGGTCACCAGAACTAATCTGGTCAGCTCTTCTGCACAGGATCTTTTAACAGTTTAGGTACAAACTAGTACGGGTGCTTGGTTAATCACATTCCCCTACCCTTAAAGGCTGACCCTCACTTGTGCCCTGGGGACTCCCCATGTTCTCTGGAATTCGTGACAAAATATCCACATTGGTGTTTAGTTTACCAGGCCAGTGAACCACCTTAAATTTGAAAGCTTGAAATGCTAAATATCATCGGGTAAGTCTAGTGTTATTGTTCTGCATGGTATTTAACCACTTCAAGGCCACATGGTCCATAACCAATGTAACTCCCTGTCCTGTTGGTACTGTTCTAAAGTTTGAACAGCCCACTTAACAGCCAGGCATTCTTGCTCTACTGTTGCATAGTTCCACTCATTCAGATGGAGTTTACGACTAAGGTATGTTCTAACCCTTAGCTTTCTTGACTTAGGACTGCTCCTAAGTCTGTACCTGAGGCATCAGTCTGTAGGATAAATGGTCGTTCAAAATCAATAGCCTTGAGCACAAACTGCTCACAAATGCTAGCCCTTAACCTTTGAAAAACCTGCCACTTACATCATTCCAACATAGTGTCTCTGGGCTCCTTTTTTTCCAACATGGTCAGAGGTCTTGCCCATGAAGAAAAGTGAGGGATAAACCTCCTATAATACCCTATCAGCCCTAAGAAAGCCCTCAGTCGCTTTTTGTTGTTAGGACAAGGGTACCCCAAATACACTGCACCTTATCTACGATAGGTTTTATGTGACCCTTTCCTACAATATATCCCAAGTATTTCACTTCCTGTTGGCCTATAAAACACTTTTTGTGATTTATTGTGAGGCCGGTCTCCCTCAGTACAACTGTAAGGTGTTTCAAATGCTGTTCCCACATACTGAAATGAATCACTATGTCATCAATGTAGGCGTTTGTGTACTCATGGTGGTCCCGTAGCACCTCGTGGACTAAGCGTTGTCATGTAGCTGCCACCCCATCAAGGCCAAATGGCATTTGCTTAAATTGGAATAGGCCCCGGGGTGTGCTAAATGCAGTTATAGGCCGAGCCGATTCGATAAACAGGATCTGCCAGTAGCTTTTTGTCAGGTCAAGGATAGTCAAAAATTGGGCTGACCCCAATCTATCCAGCAATTCATCTACCCTTGGCATCGGAAATGTATCGAACTGGGACACCTCATTTACCTGCCAAAAATCAATGCAAAAACATGGTGTCCCATTGGCTTTAGGCACAACAACAATAGGGCTATACCAGGGGCTTTGTGAGGCTTCTATAACCCCTAAAGTTAACATTTCTTGTACCAATTCCTCCACTAGTGCTTTCTTCTCCTCTGACAGTCTATAGGGGCGTACCCATACCACCCTACCTGGTATCGTAACAATATCATGGGAACTACCCCAGTTTTCCCTGGAACAGCAGAGAAAACATCCCAAACTGCCAGACTACTTCCTGCACTTGATGGACTTGTATCTGCATGAGGTCCATCCCTACATTTACTTCCCCTTCAGTACCAAAGACCATCACATGTGGCCCCAGGTCATCTTCCTGTCCCTGTTATGTCACCAAAGCCAACACCTCCTGGTCTATCCAGGGTTTCAATAGTCTGCAATCTCCCCTTATCATCCTTGACCATATAATCCACATCACCTACCCTCTCTACAATTGTGGCCGGACCCTTTCATTATGCCAAGAATTTGTGGGGGTCAGTAGGCACCAGTATAAGGACTTGATCCCCTATCTGCAACTAGCATGACCTCGCCCTTCTGTCATAATAAGTCTTCTCCTGTTTTTGACTCCATTCCAGATTTTCTTTCCCCAATTTAAGAGATCTCTGCAACTTATCTTTAAGTTGAGTTAAGCATGTGATCACATTACTCCCTGATTCCTCAGGAAAGACCTACTTGTCCTTCAGTATATCCTATACTCCCCTAGGTGGTCTCCCAAATAGCTCATAAGGGCTAAGTCCCAAGGAATCCTGTACCTTCTCATGTGCCACAAAGAGCGCAAAAGGAATAAATATGACCCAGTTCTTAGAGTCCCCTTCCATGCCCTTCTTGAACATCTGCTTAATTATCTGATTAAAACACTACACCATCCCATTGGCTTGGGGATGGTAGGCAGACGTTTTAATATGACGGATGCCAAATCCCTCACAAAATATCTTCATCTCACTAGACAAAAAATTACCTTGGTCCGTGAGAATCGCCCGCGGAAACCCCACCATACAGAACAATCCTAATAATTCCTTAATAAAGGTGGTAGATGTGGCCTTCCTTAAAGGAAAAGCCCAAAGAAACCATGTGGCAACATATATAACTACCAAAATGAAGTTATTTCCTCTGGGAGTTTTTTCTACAATATCCATGGCCAAATGGCTCAGTGGCTCCTCCACCACCAGGACAGGGATAAGAAAGGCTCAGGACTGACAAAAATTTATACCATCCTGCCTTAATCTATACCAGAAAAACCATCTCTCTGTTTGAATGTAGCTTCTGCCCCCTTATGTCCTGATAAAGGGTGATCTAGGGCTACCGCTAATATTAATTTCCTGAACCCTTGAGGAATCACTAACTGTTGGTCTATTTCCCCTTCCACAGTACCCGGGCCATCTTTATACAATAAACCCTGTCTCACCACCCAGTGTTTACCCACTATTTGCCTATATCCTACCCACTGCCATTCTTCTTTCATGGTAGGATATGTCTTTTGTTCCTCCCAAAATGTCAGGAAGACATCCATAACTTCCTTGGAGAGCCATGGGACCTCATTAGTTTCTACTGCCCGATTCATGGCCTTCCTTCTCCCTTGTTGTTGTTTTCTTTTCTGGGCACGGGTCCTATGCATCTGCCTTTGTTTATACCTCTAAAAGGCTTCCTCCGTAAAGGGAAATATCCTCCCTAACCCACCTAACACCAAAACTCAGACAGAGTTCTTCAAAAATCAATAATAGTTTTATTCTGACCTCAGCAGTCAAAAGGTATAGCACATTTCACAAAAACCACCTTCAAAGAAAAATAAAGGTTCAAACAAAAACACATACAGTTTGTCTTGCCTGAGTTCATTCACTCTGGCTCAGCAATGAAATCATACTTGTATTCAAAAGCAAAACTTTCTCTCAGCAGCAGTTGTTTTAGAGGCATGATAGAGATATTCACAGCATTTATATAAAGTCATAGCAGCAGACAGTTTATATACTTTCTTAGGCAGCAAGCAACAGATCAGCTTTGCATAGGGCTTACTAATACTGTAGCTACTTCTTGGAAGGCAGCACAGCTGAGGGAGATCCTGTAATTATATTTAGAGGGTCCCTGTGATCCAGTGTTCACTAACACTGTTTCTCCTTCATGGCCTCTGAGAACCCCTGCCAATCTCTACCCAATATGACATCATATGGTACCTCTGGAACCACTGTAAATAAGGTCCGATGTACCCTATCCTTATATTTAACAGTGGTGGGTCTTAAAGGGTATTGTTTATTATCTCCATGGACACACTTCATTTTAACTTTATCAGCAAAATCCTCCCCCTTTTCTTTGGGAAATGCCTTACTCTAGCATCAGTGGGCTAACATCCACTTGTCCACCCCTGTATCTAGCAATGCTTCAATGTCTTCACCCCCTACCGATACCACCAGCAGATATTTACCCCTAGGTGAAATCTTATCCTTTTTCAATCCACAAGCAACCCTAGAAACCCTCCTATCTCTGCACTCTTCCTGTCAGTGCCCTTTACATCCACACCTAAAACAATAAATGGGGCAGGATTAAAGGGTTTCTTCATGCGATTCTGAGAGTTTTGGGGTATCATATTAGCACTGCTGTGAGTAGGAGGTGTAGTGTCTCTCTGAAACTGTGTCTGGGGTCTGTTAGTTGGGCCTATTTTCTCAGGTGCCTCTGCCACAGTGAGTGTCTATGTAAGATCCTGGTATTCCTGTTTTTGAATCCACCCCCTTATATTTTTGGGCATTGCCTCCAGGAACTGTTCCCTGACTACCTCAGTGAACATAGCTCGGGGGTCTGCTAAGAAAGGCTGTAACCACCTCTCTGCAGCATTAGTTAGGTGTTGTAAAAGCACCTTAGGCCTTTCTTTAATTTTCAACTGGATAGTATGGAATATTTGGAGGTGTGAATAATGTTCAAGTTCTCTTGCCTATGCTTTAAACTGGTGTGGGGAATGGCCCCTACCTATCTCTTACATTTCGAGCTACACATTCCCAGTAGGACAACCAGAAACTCCAATCTTTTTGCCTACCCAAGGATCACTGATTGCAAATACAGGTCCTTTATGGACAGAAGTTTGAAGTCTCAAGCTAGCAAACAGCAGACCTGGCTAGGCAACTACATCAACAGAGCTAGACTGACCTATGTCGAATTTCGGAAAGAAATTAAGACAGCACTATTCAACAGATTTATCTCCTAATCAGTTACCAGTTCTAAATGATTAACTCCATGCTGATAACTTGAGAAATAAGTGTACTGTACTAACTGTATTGTATCGTATTGTATTTTACTAATTGTAATCTGTAATTTACTGACTGTACTGTATCATCCTCGCCATTTGTATTCTGTAATTCGCTGACTGTCCAGCTCTCTTCACTGTGAACCGCCTAGAAGTCGAAAAATTATGGCTGTATAGAAGAAATAAAGTTATTATTATTTGTCTATAGTACTCCCTCATATATCCCATAAAATCCAGGATATGCACTTTTACTGCAGGATAATTATTGGCCCGATCTGCAGCAATAGTCTGATAAGCCGCCAGGGTCTCTCCAGCTAAACATGGCTCTGGTGGCCAACCTGCTGCAGCAGCAATTCTTTCAAATGAGTATAAAAAGTCATCCGGAGCATCCTAGGGTGTTATCTTACTCAAATTCAATAAGTTCAGCGAATTTTGTCCTACTGTAGGTAGAGTACCACCAGTCCTAATACTGGAATAGGTATTTGTTCACTTGTCGCAGAGACAAGGGGAATTGCAAGTGATCAACGCCTGGATGAGACGATGGTGCGAAGACGAAGGTTTTGACTTCGTGCGCAACTGGACGGCGTTCTGGGGAAAAAGCAAGTACTACAGAAGGGATGGACTACACCTCAACAAGGAAGGAGCAAGAGTTTTGGCAGGCAACATGAAGAAAGCAATAGAGAAGGCTTTAAACTGAAGGACAGGGGAAAGCCGACAGTCGACCACCGGTCGATGGCACGGACAACAGGATGCCCCGACGTAGAAACAAAGGACTACTACTCATACACAAGAGAGGTCGACCTCACAGCCAACAAAGGAGAACAAGCAGGAAGGGACAACTCAGACACAGGAGGGGATGACCACACAGCAAACATGGGAGACAACACAGGAGCAGTAAAGGATACCGTAAATGAAACTGTAAGGACAGCCAAGAGTAGAAGGTCCAAAAAGGTAACACAAAGGGAACTTAGATGTATGTATACAAATGCTAGAAGTCTAGGAAACAAAATGGGAGAACTAGAGACGATAGCAAGACATGAGAACATGGATATCATTGGCATAACAGAAACATGGTGGAATGAAGAAAACAAATGGGACACAGTACTACAGGGATACAAACTATATAGAAGGGATCGAGAAGGGCAGAAAGGTGGAGGTATTGCCCTATATGTTAAGGAAGGAATAGATTCTGTTGGAATGATTACAACAGACAGGAAAGAGAAGCTGGAGTCCCTCTGGATCAAAATTCCTGGTCACAATGGTGCAGATACAAAAATTGGCCTTTACTATCGTCCCCCAAGACAGGCGGAGGTCACTGACTCAGAAATGATGGAGGAAATCAAACAAGTATGCAAGACAGGCAATGTAGTTATATTGGGAGACTTCAATTTCCCAGGAATAGACTGGAAACTAGGAGCCTCCAACTGCGGCAAGGAGGCCAAGTTCCTGGAGGTGCTAGGGGATTGCTTCCTGGAGCAAATGGTAAAAGAGCCGACAAGAGGAGACACCACCTTGGACTTGGTCCTAAATGGTCTCACCGGACCGATAACAGAAGTAGAAGTCATGGTTCCACTGGGAACGAGTGATCACAATGTAATCAACTTTAAACTTGACATCGGGAAAGGGAAACATACCAAAACCTTAACCACCACCTTAAACTTTAAAAAGGGTAAATACGATTGCATGAGAGCCATGGTAACAAAACGACTCGAGAAGATGGTGGACAAACTTGAAACAGTAGATCAGGCATGGTGCCTATTGAAAATACTATTGCAGAAGCACAAGATCTCTACATTCCGAGGATTTCCAAAGATCGGAGAACTAAAGGCAAAGGAGAACCGGCATGGCTTACCATACAGGTGAAGGAAGCCATAAAAGAAAAGAAGGACTCTTTCAGAAAATGGAAATGCATGAAGACAACCAAAGCCTGGAACAAACATAAAGATGAACAGAAGAAATGTCACAAGGCAGTGAGGGATGCAAAACAGGACTATGAGGAAAAAATAGCCCGGGAGGCTAAAAACTTCAAGCCCTTCTTTAGATACGTGAAAGGGAAAAAACCTGCAAAAGAGGCAGTGGGACCCCTGGACGACAAGGGAAGAAAAGGGTACATCAAGGAAGATAAACAAATCGCAGACAAACTAAATTCCTTCTTTGCGTCCGTCTTTACGAAGGAGGACACCTCAACAATACCTGAAGTGGAGAAACTGTTTACAGGAGAAATAGAGGACAGCCTCACCACAGTTGAAGTGAACTTAGATCAGATATACTACCAGATCGACAAACTTAAAAGTGACAAATCCCCTGGACCGGATGAAATTCACCTGAGAGTCTTGAAGGAATTGAAGGTTGAAATCGGAGAGTTATTGCAAAAACTTGCAAACCTGTCAATCAGAACTGGTCAGATACCAGACGACTGGAGGAAAGCGAACATCACGCCAATCTTCAAAAAAGGATCGAGAGGAGAACCGGGCAACTATAGACCTGTGAGTCTTACGTCTGTCCCCGGCAAGATGATTGAATCACTGATCAAGGATAGCATAGTTCAGCACTTGGACACACACGACTTGATGAAACCCAGTCAACATGGATTCAGGAAAGGGAAATCGTGTTTGACGAATTTACTCCAATTCTTTGAGACCGTGAACAAGCAAATTGATAGTGGAAAGCCGGTGGACATAATATATTTGGACTTCCAGAAAGCATTTGACAAAGTTCCACATGAAAGACTTCTCAGGAAACTACAAAGCCATGGCATAGAGGGAGATATACAAAGATGGATAGGCAAATGGCTGGAAAATAGGAAGCAGAGAGTGGGCATAAATGGGAAGTTCTCCGACTGGGAGAAAGTGACTAGTGGTGTACCCCAGGGCTTGGTACTTGGGCCGATCCTTTTTAATATTTATATCAATGACCTGGAAAACGGAACATCCAGTGAGATCATCAAGTTTGCAGACGACACAAAACTCTGCCGGGCAATCAGATCGCAGGAGGACAGTGAGGAACTCCAGAGCGATTTGTGTCGGTTAGAAAACTGGGCGGAGAAATGGCAGATGAAGTTCAATGTGGAGAAATGCAAGGTAATGCATTTAGGCAGTAAAAATAAGGAATACGAGTACAGAATGTCAGGTGCAACTCTGGGAAAAAGTGAACAAGAAAGGGATCTGGGTGTACTGATAGATAGGACCCTGAAGCCGTCGGCACAATGCGCGGCAGCGGCAAATAAGGCAAATAGAATGTTGGGCATGATAAAGAAAGGAATCTCGAGTAGATCGGAGAAAGTTATAATGCCGCTTTATAGGGCAATGGTCAGACCACACTTGGAATACTGCGTCCAACATTGGTCTCCCTACCTAAAGAAGGATATAAAACTGCTGGAGAGGGTGCAGAGGCGAGCAACTAAACTAGTGAAGGGTATGGAGAAACTGGAATATGAGGATCGACTTAAAACACTGGGATTGTTCTCCCTTGAGAAAAGGAGACTGCGTGGGGATATGATCGAGACCTTCAAAATACTGAAAGGAATCGACAAAATAGAGCAGAGAAGATTATTTACATTGTCCAATTTGACACGGACAAGAGGACATGAAATGAAGCTAAGGGGGGGCAAGTTCAGGACTAATATCAGGAAGTTCTGCTTCACACAGAGAGTGGTTGACATCTGGAATACTCTCCCAGGGGAGATTATTGCAGAATCGACAGTCCTAGGCTTCAAGGGCAAACTAGATGCATATCTCCTTGAGAGAGGCATATAGAGATATGGTTGGCTATAGGGTAAGCCAGGTGTATACCTGGCAGGGCCTCCGCGTGTGCGGATCACTGGACTTGATGGACCGAAGGTCTGATCCGGAGATGGCGCTTCTTATGTTCTTATGTTCTTATGACTCAACAATTGCGCCATCAGCTTAGACTGCTGCTCCATGGCTCTCATAAAGTCACCATGATGCCATTCACTACTCCTGGCTCGCCTGCCACAGTCCATGACTAGTCTCTAGTACTTTTTAAGGTCTTCCTTATGCCACTGTCATTCTCCAGCAACCACTGCCAATGCTGACGGCTCTACCTTGGCTCTGTAGGGAAACCAAAAATGCTAAATCTAAGTGCAAATACCTTACACTCAGTGTTCCCCAGTACCACCCTCACCAGACCCTCTGTCTAGTACGCTTACCAGCGGTACTGATGAATCAGCATCTGTGTACTCCTTACAGAGTGCACCGCTCTTTTTCTGAGACCTCCTGGTCTCCCTCTGTTTCCTTGGCAGCTCTAGAAGATGGCATCGTCCCAACTCTTCTTGGCCTGCTCTCAACAATCCATGCAGCAGCCTCACTTTGGAAACTGGAACAGATGTCCTTCCTCTTCGCTGTAATCTGGGAAAATTCCACTCAGATTATTGTAATCCAGGTTCCGATGAACAAGAAAATGTTCCAACCCAGTACAGGTAAGATGACAAAGTAATTCAGTAAAGCAGTTCAAATGTGAAACCATTAAAAAAAAAGTTTTCACCTTTGCACTCCCAATCTTCACCTAAAGAGGTACCAGATCTGCACTCCTGACATCAAACTTGTCACAAACATTCCTCAGAGCGGAGCTAAACAGTGACAAACCTATGCTCTGGCATGTCTCCTACTACCAGGGGTATCCTCAGGTCTTTTGATTGGCCCTAGGAAACTACCTAGGCCTGGGAGAGAAAGGGTAAGTACTTGTTTCAAAACACCAAAACTCAGACAGAGTTCTTCAAAAATCAATAATAGTTTTATTCTGACCTCAGCAGTCAAAAGGTATAGCACATTTCACAAAAACCACCTTCAAAGAAAAATAAAGGTTCAAACAAAAACACATAGTTTGTCTTGCCTGAGTTCATTCACTCTGGCTCAGCAATGAAATCATACTTGTATTCAAAAGCAAAACTTTCTCTCAGCAGCAGTTGTTTTAGAGGCATGATAGAGATATTCACAGCATTTATATAAAGTCATAGCAGCAGACAGTTTATATACTTTCTTAGGCAGCAAGCAACAGATCAGCTTTGCATAGGGCTCACTAATACTGTAGCTACTTCTTGGAAGGCAGCACAGCTGAGGGAGATCCTGTAATTATATTACCAGCAACGGCACACACAGCTCTCATGTTCTTTAGCCCAAACTTCACCAACCCTCAGGTAAGTAAACTTCTTAAACAAGATAATGTTTAGCCCAAGGGCAAGCAGCAAATACATAAAGCATTTCTTGCTCAGAATAAAACACCAGTTACTCACTGTTTTTTAGTTAATGTCCATAAGCTCTGCCTGGCTCTCTGGAATAGGGCCAGCTTCCCTCCATTCCCTCAACACACTCTGGAATCTGGAAGGAAGATTTGGCCAATCTGGGACCTCAGAGTCTGCTTCATCCTTCCAGGGCTCCCGCCTTGTTCTGTGCTGCTGCTGTGCTGTGTTTCAGCCTCATCACTCTCTCCTCCCCTTACTGCTTGCTTCAGCCTGCCTTTAACCAGCTCAAAGCCACTCCCCTTCAGCCTAAAGAGGGGGATGTGCTTTGGTTCTACTGCAGGCTTCCCCTGTCTGCTTTTCCTTGGTTTCCTAGGCTCAGCTAGCTTGTCTTTAGCTGCCCTGGCTGATGTAGTGACAGGGTGCCAGTGCTGTGTGTCTGCCTGTCCCTGATCCAGATCACCACTGCTTTTATCATATGGACAAAGGAGGTCAGCCTCAAGTTAGTCAACAGAACTAATCTGGTCAGTTCTTCTGTACAGGATCCTTTTAACAGTTGCAAAACTACTATGGGTGCTTGGTTTGTCACACTAAAACTCATAGGTATTGCATGCAAGAAAATAAAGATAGACATTTGATCTCATCTGTTTTGGATGGCCCAGGACAGAAGAGAAACAGAGTCTGAAAAGTTTGCTACAGTGACCTAAGAATGGAAGAAGAACAAGGAGGACAACCAGCTTTTATGATAGTGCTTTGGTGGCATAGCAGTGAATGGCTGAAATGTTGAGCATTTGAGTATAGAAGAATAGAAACATGAAGGCAGATAAAAGCCAAATGGCCCATTCAGTCCGCCCATGTGGCATCCACTATCTCCTCCTCTCCCTAAGAGATTCCATGTACCTGCCCTATGATTTCTTAAACTCAGATAAAGTCTGGGCTGGATTCTGTGTAGGACACCCAGTCTCAGAAGCTGCCAAAGTGGCTTTTGAGAACAGCACATGGGCGTCCTATATAGAAACACATCTGTCCTCATAGAAAGACACTTAAGCCCACTTAACACCATGATTCTCTAACTGGTGTCCATGTCACAGGTGTTGATTAGAGAATCGGGTTAAACTCCCCCCCTGCAAAGACTATTGGCAGGAGGTATGCACAGTCCCTCCTGCCAGAACCCCCTGAAAGTCCGCCCCCCCCTCCATGAATGTCTATGGCATGAGGAGTGCCCAATTCTTCCTGCCGCCTCTCACAAAGACATCCCCCAGCAGGAGGGATGCCCACTCTCTCCTGCTAGAACCCCCCTCACTCCATGAGATATCCCCCCAGTAGGAGGGATGCCCATTCCCTCCTTCCAGAACCCCCCTTAAGATCATCAACAGGAGGGATGCCCAGTCCCTCCTGCCAGAACCTCCCCCAAAGGACATGCCCCCTGACCCCCCAAAGCCCACCCGGACCCCACAGTACCTTATTTAAGTTGGCCAGCAGGCCCGCCTCCACTGAATGGGTGCTCTTAAGGCCCCTGGACCTACCGGATTCTTAGGCTTCTCTCCCAGTGCATTCCTTTATGTTTTGTTTTATTTCTATGAGGATCTGAGCTGTTATCTCCTCAGCTGGCACTAAAAATGCTAGTGTGGCTTTGTAAAGGAGGGGGTAAGGATCAAAACTTGCATAAAGATGGAATATATGTAATGTTGAATGGGGAAATTACTGACAAATTTGATCTTTCTGAACACTTTCATTTTTTATTCTGTAAACTAATCATCTATGCTAAAGGTATGTTCTGTTTAAAAGGAGGTTTTAATTATGTGTGTATTTTTTCCAACAATAACAATAAGTGCTCCCAGAAATGTATATACACTGGAGAAACCATGCATACAGGCTGAAACACCTCACATAAATATTTTAACATGTTGGAGGTATCAGTGAATCTTGATATATATATCTCATAACCTTAAAGACGCCTCAGCCCCACCGCTGTAATAATTTGCTACTGCGGGAAGCATAATGTGGTGCTTCATCATTGGCTGTCCATTGTTATTATCATTTTTAACTTTTTTGTAAAACTTTCTAACTGCTATATATATAAGCCATTTGTAAGTATCTTCAATATTTAAAATTTTAAAGTGCAATTAGTACTTATCTCAGCCAAACCTGGGAGTCAGACCCGACATGTTTCGCACAAAAGAAGTGCTATATCAAGGGACTCCCTGCAAGATAAAGAAAGGAAGCTATGACATCCAATCGTGTCCTGCCCCCCTTCCATATACATTTATGATCATATACTATGGCTTATGAATGTTTGACTCACCGAGGTTGCCGCCGTCATCCGACTCCAATTGTAATGTGAGCAAAAGATGGCGGCGGCGTCCTTCGTACTCAATTTAAATCCTCCCTCTCAAATTTAATGTATCCGCCCCCTGCAGCTCATTGGTTCGAAATATTACATCACTGATCCCCATTCAATCTCACTGTTTAAACCATGAGGTTCAATCGTGTCAAGCATAAAAATGTATCTCTGCTCGCTCTCGTTTAACTTCACTTGGTCTCTCCCCCATCCACCCCCATAACTTTATTAATGACCCGCCATCTCAAAACATCTATAGAATGCTTATATTTATGCCAGTGTTCTACCAAAGGTGCTTGGGTTACCTTGTTTGCTATGCGTGATTTGTGTTCTGTCAGTCTCACCTTTATTTTCCTATTAATGCGATCTATATATATAAAGTCGCAGGGACAGGCTATCGCGTACACGACATCCTGCGAGTTGCAGTCAGTATTAGATCTAGATTTAAGAATCACTTCCCTGCCTGGAACCTTCCACGTGTCACCTTGGATGGTGGAGGAGCACCATTGGCATTTACCACATGTCCCATGGTGCCCCCCCACCATCTTCTGTCTAATCCCGTATCTTTGAAAATTACAACGCTGGCCCAATGTTGCCCCCCGAGAGTAAGCTATCATAGGAAAATTTTCCAAAGGTTTATGTGTCTGGACTATATACCAATATTTCCTCAACATGCCCACCATCGCTTTCGTTGCCTTTAAAAAAGGCATGTTGAGGAAATATTGGTATATAGTCCAGACACATAAACCTTTGGAAAATTTTCCTATGATAGCTTACTCTCAGGGGGCGACATTGGGCCAGCGTTGTAATTTTCAAAGATACAGGATTAGACAGAAGATGGTAGGGGGGCACCATGGGACATGTGGTAAATGCCAATGGTGCTCCTCCACCATCCAAGGTGACACGTGGAAGGTTCCAGGCAGGGAAGTGATTCTTAAATCTAGATCTAATACTGACTGCAACTCGCAGGATGTCGTTTATGCGATAGCCTGTTCCTGTGACTTTATATATATAGGTCGCACTAATAGGAAAATAAAGGTGAGACTGACAGAACACAAATCACGCATAGCAAACAAAGTAACCCAAGCGCCTTTGGTAGAACACTGGCATAAATATAAGCATTCTATAGATGATTTGAGATGGCGGGTCATTAATAAAGTTATGGGGGTGGATGGGGGGAGAGACCAAGTGAAGTTAAACGAGAGCGAGCAGAGATACATTTTTATGCTTGACACGATTGAACCTCATGGTTTAAACAGTGAGATTGAATGGGGATCAGTGATGTAATATTTCGGACCAATGAGCTGCAGGGGGTGGATACATTAAATTTGAGAGGGAGGATTTAAATTGAGTACGAAGGACGCCGCCGCCATCTTTTGCTCACATTACAATTGGAGTCGGATGACGGCGGCGGCAACCTCGGTGAGTTAAACATTCATAAGCCATAGTATATGATCATAAATGTATATGGAAGGGGGGCAGGACACGATTGGATGTCATAGCTTCCTTTCTTTATCTTGCAGGGAGATCCTTGATAAAGCACTTCTTTTGTGCGAAACATGTCGGGTCTGACTCCCAGGTTTGGCTGAGATAAGTACTAATTGCACTTTAAAATTTTAAATATTGAAGATACTTACGAAAGATTTATATATATAGCAGTTAAAAAGTTTTACAAAAAAGTTAAAAATGATAATAACAATGGACAGCCAATGATGAAGCACCGCATTATGCTTCCCGCAGTAGCAAATTATTACAGCGGTGGAGTAGTTGGGCTGAGGCGTCTTTAAGGTTATGAGATATATATATCAAGATTCCATGCATATCCGGATCCTACTTTATTAGATGAAAGATTGAAATTTTTGGGCTGGATTAAAGATTTTGCTCTTACAAGCACTTGCCAATTTTTGTTAGGAGGTATCAGTGAAACATGAGTGCTCTCTGGCACACAAATTCATAGACAAATTTGAGCTAAACAGCTTGTTTTTTCACCATATGTCACATCATATCACTCTTCTATATGATATTAAATAAATTATTCAATATTTGTGCAGTCTCTGTCAGAAATGTGTCTTCTGTGCAGACAGAAACACTGTTGAAAAATGGCCACAGTGCAAAAAAACTTAGAAGTCAAAACTTTCAAACTTCTAAACCAAACCAAAAAACTCCACAAGGAGCCAGTGCCTCATGGAGTAGATTAGAATATGGAGATAGCAAAATTGGGGCCCTCATCAGATAGCACCAAATTTCTACCACTTCATTACACAAGATAAGTTTTTGACTTGGTTTAAAAGTTGAACTTTTAAATTTTTTGCAGTGTGGGCGTGTTTCAGTGATGTTTTTGTCTTCATGGAAGACTTATTTCTGGCAGAGAGACTATGCACATATTGAATTATTTATTTGAAATCATATAGAAGAGCAATATGATGTGACATATGGTGACAAAACAAGCTGTTTAGCTCAATTTTGTCTATGAATTTATGTGCCAGAGAACACTGATGTTTCTACGATACCTCTTCTTAACAATTTAAAATATTTATGAGAGGTGTGTCTGCCTGTCTGCTTAGTAACTCCAGTGTACACATTGTTTCAGTTTTTTTCTCCAGGTTCTGGTTGTTGAATGAATTAGTTTGACATTTTTTTTCATCAAACAGATATGATGAAACTTGAAATACTCTATCTGGTTCTAAGCTCATGGAAAAAATTATAAACATCTAAAAAGCATCCTAAATCGACACTTGGAAGCCCTAATCGCCAGGATTTTTGGTCTAAATAACTACATGAATAGGCTACATATCCCCTTAGTTCTTATCTCTATCTCCAGAGGAGGCCAAGGAAAAAAACTACCAGACACAAAAGTGTACTTTAAACATACAAGGCCTTGGGAGTGTTTTGGGGATCCTGCTGACTAGTAGGACAACCTCCAAAAAGTCTCACCCAAATACAAGTGACTGGCCATGTTATTGGGATAATGACATTATCAATTAATGCATTATTAAACATACGTAGTTGGTATATCTTCCAATTAGATTACAATTACTTCACTAGGATCTAATTACAAATTGCATACTCCAGCAATATTCTGTTGGTTATATTTATAAGAACATAAGAACTGCCGCTACTGGGTCAGACCAGTGGTCCATCGTGCCCAGCATTCCACTCATGCGGCGGCCCCCCTGGTCAAAGACCAGCGCACCAACTAAGACCAGCCCTACTTGCGTGCGTTCTGATTTAGTATGAACCTGTCCAAAACAGTGTGACAAGGCAGTGGCTGCTGCCAGAAGGATGCTGGGCTGTATAAAGAGAAGCATAGCCAGTAGAAGCAAGAAGGTATTGATGCCCCTGTACAGGTCATTGGTAAGGCCCCACTTGGAGTACTGTGCTCAGTTTTGGAGACCATATCTGGTGAAGGATGTAAGAAGACTTGAAGCGGTCCAGAGGAGGGTGACGAAAATGATAGGAGACACACCAGGAGATGTATGAGGAGAGACTGGAAGCCCTGAATATGTATACCCTAGAGGAAAGGAGGGCCAGGGGAGATAAGAACATAAGAACATAAACAATGCCTCTTCTGGGTTAGACCTGAGGTCCATCGTGCCCAGCAGTACGCTCATGCGGCGGCCCAACAGGTCCAGGACCTGTGCAGTAATCCTCTATCTATACCCCCCCATCCCCTTTTCCAGCAGGAAATTGTCCAATCCTTTCTTGAACCCCAGTACCGTACTCTGCCCTATTACACTCTCTGGAAGCGCATTCCAGGTGTCCACCACACGTTGGGTAAAGAAGAACTTCCTAGCATTCATTTTGAATCTGTTCCCTTTCAACTTTTCTGAATGCCATCTTGTTCTTTTATTATTCGAAAGTTTGAAGAATCTGTCCCTCTCTACTCTCTCTATGCCCTTCATGATCTTGTAAGTCTCTATCATATCCCCTCTAAGTCTCCTCTTCTCCAGGGAAAAGAGACCAAGTTTCTCCAATCTCTCAGTGTATGAAAGGTTTCCATCCCCTTTATCAGACACGTCGCTCTCCTCTGAACCCGCTCGAGTAACGCCATGACCTTCTTAAGGTACGGCAACCAATATTGGACGCAGTACTCCAGATGTGGACGCACCATTGCCCGATACAATGGCAGGATAACTTCTTTCATTCTGGTTGTAATACCCTTCTTGATAATGCCTAGCATTCTGTTTACCTTCTTAGCGGCCACTGCGTACTGTCATGTCCACCATTGCCTCCAAGTCCCTTTCTT
Organism: Geotrypetes seraphini; assembly: GCF_902459505.1. Lineage (NCBI taxonomy): Eukaryota > Metazoa > Chordata > Amphibia > Gymnophiona > Dermophiidae > Geotrypetes > Geotrypetes seraphini. The sequence goes on along the minus strand of NC_047089.1, from coordinate 108,449,167 downwards.
GGGTATTCTCATTTAATAACATCCCTCCCATCGTATAGTTGTACCTCGGGTTTCTGTTTCCCACATGTAATACTTTACATTTCTCAACATTGAACTTCATCTGCCATCTCGTCGCCCATTCCCCTAGTTTGTTCAAATCCCTTTGCAATTCTTCGCAGTCCTCTTTAGTCCGAGCTCCACTAAATAGTTTGGTGTCGTCCGCAAATTTTATTATCTCACACTTCGTCCCTGTTTCTAGATCATTTATGAATATATTAAATAGCAGCGGCCTGAGCACTGACCCCTGCAGGTCCCCACTCGTGACCCTCCTCCAGTCCGAGTAGTGGCCCTTCACTTCTACCCTCTGTTTCCTACCCGCCAACCAGTTTCTGATCCATCTATGTACGTCTCCTTCCACCCCATGGTTATTCAGTTTCCGGAGGAGGCACCTTGTCAAAGGCTTTTTGGAAATCTAGATATATGATGTCTATGGGGTCTCCTTTGTCCATCCATTTGTTAATTCCTCCAAAGAAGCGCAATAAGTTCGTTAGGCACGATCTTCCCTTGCAGAAACCATGTTGGCTGGTTATCAGAAGTTCATTTCTTCCAAAATGTTCAGTTTTCTTTTATCAATGCTTCCACCATTTTCCCCGGAACCAAGGTCAGACTCACCGGTCTGTAGTTTCCCAGGTCACCTCTTGATCCCTTTTTAAAGATGGGCTTAACGTTAGCTATCTTTCAGTCCTCCGGGATCACGCCTGTTTTCAGGGATAGATTACAAATTTGCTGCAATAGTTCCACTATCTCCACCTTTAATTCCTTCAGAACCCTTGGATGGATTCCGTCCGGACCCGGGGATTTGTCAGTTTTTAGTTTTTCTATCTGCCTGCGTATATCTTCAAGGCTCACTTCCATGGATGTTAATTTTTCTGCTTGATTTCCTTTGAAGAATTGCTCAGGTTCTGGTATGTTGATGTGTCTTCGTTTAGACAAAAAGAGCATGTTAAGTCTTTCTGCTACTTCTTTCTCTTCCTTCACCACTCCCTTCCTGTTTCCGTCGTCCAGCGGTCCCACCTCCTCCCGAGACGATTTCTTCCCTTTAACATATCTAAAGAACGGTTTGAAATTTTGTGCTTCCCTGGCTAGCCTCTCTTCATACTCTCCTTTGGCTTTCCGAACCACTCGGTGACATTCTTTTTGATACTTCCTATGCTCTTTCCAGTTCCCCTCAGTTTTGTCCTTTTTCCATTTCCTGAATGAATTTTTCTTATTGCCTATCGCTTTCTTCACTATTTTAGTTATCCATGCCAGGTCTTTTGTTCAACTCTGTTTGCACCCCTTTCTGAATCTGGGGATATACAGATTTTGGGCCTCGCTCACCGTGTTCTTGAGAAAAGACCAGGCAAGATTCAGATGTTCAAATACTTGAAGGGTATTAACGTAGAACAAAATATTTTCCAGAGAAAGGAAATTGGTAAAATCAGAGGACATAATTTGAGGTTGAGGGATGGTAGATTCAAGAGCAATGTTAGGAAATTCTACTTTACGGAGAGGGTGGTGGATGCCTGGAATGCACTCTCAAGAGAGGTGGTGGACAGGAAAACGGTGACTGAGTTCAAAGAAGCGTGGGATGAACACAGTGGATCTAGAATCAGAAAATAATATTAAATATTGAACTAAGGCCAATACTGAGCAGACTTGCACGGTCTGTGTCTGTATATAGCCGTTTGAGGGAGGATGGGCTGGAGAAGGCTTCAGTGGCTGGGAGGGTTTAGATAGGATAGAGTAGGTTTTAACGGAGATTTCGGCAGTTGGAACTCAAGCACAGTACCGGGTAGAGCTTTGGATTCTTGCCCAGAAATAGCTAAGAAGAAAAAAATTTTAAAAATTTAAATTGAATCAGGTTGGGCAGACTGGATGGACTGTTCGGGTCTTTATCTGTCGTCATCTACTATGTTACTATGACTCTCTGGAGGGTGTTCTCCCCTATGACAGACTCCGGAAGAGCGTTCCAGTTTTCTACCACTCTCTGGTTGAAAAACAACTTCCTTATGTTCGTACGGAATCTATCCCCTTTCAATTTTAGAGAGTGCCCTCTAGTTCTCCCTACCTTGGAGAGGGTGAACAATCTGTCCTTATCTACCAAGTCTATTCCCTTCAGTACCTTGAATGTTGCAATCATGTCACCTCTCAATCTCTTCTGTTTGAGGGAGAAGAGGCCCAGTTTCTCTTATCTTTTGCTATACGGCAACTCCTCCAGTCCCTTAACCATCTTAGTCGCTCTTCTCTGGACCCTTTCAAGACTTCCTCATTTCTTTAGGCTTCACCGCCCCACCACCCACCCCTACCCACGAAAAGGGGCACTCCATCGACATCATCAGCTTTCTTGACCTGACTGAGCACAAAACCTCCACTGTTGAGACCCGTTGGGAATCTGTTCCCTGGTCTGATCACCTCCTAGGCTATTTTTGCCTCCCTGTCTTCATGTCAGTCCTTGGTACCCCTACCCGAGCCTCAAACTCCATCACCTACCGCAAAAAAATCACTAGTGAACTATTCTGGTCCCAGTTCCTCAACAAATTCCCTCCTCTTCCCACTCTCATGGACCCAGACGCATTCTGGCACAACTGGGTGACTCTTTCGGAAACCACGTACCGTGCTCTTGCCCCTCTAGCCACTAAATCCATCTCCCACTCTCACAAGGCCCCCTGGTATCTCCCATACCACAGGGAATTAAAACAGAAATGCCGAGCCCTAGAGCGAAGATGGAAAAAATCGAAATCCCCTTCAGATAGGCAATCCTGGAGAGAAAACATCAAATCCTACAACTCCATACTAAAAAAAGCTAGGAAGATCTTTTATGGAGATAAAATCTCCAGATCAAAGAACCAAAACAGTACACTCTTCCACATCTGGCGAAACCTAACTTCTAAAAACGACTCCTCCCCCTCCCCCACCCTCCCATCTCCAAATGACTTAGCCAATTTTTTCAACGAGAAGATCACTACCATAAAGAGTTCGTTCCCCCCAGCTATCTCTTACAACTCTCTTCCTCTGAAAGACTCCGACCCTATCCCTGCTGACAGATCATGGACTACTTTCGAACCTGTATCCGAGCCCCAGATCTCTAAACTCTGCCTGAAACTTAAATCCTGCAAGTGCATCCTAGATCCTTTCCCATCCTACCTCTACGAAAACATCCCAGCGCAGGCCATCTCTTCCCTTACAAACCTTATAAACAAAGCTTTACTATCGGGCCTGTTCTCCTCAGAAATGGGCCACATTGCCTTGTCCCCTCTTCTGAAAAAAGCCGATCTTGACCCTTCCTTACCATCGAACTACCGCCCCATAGCCAACATCCCTCTTTTAACAAAACTTCTGAAGACCATAGTCGCTACCCAGTTTTCCTCTTACCTAGAGAGATTCTCCATCCTCCAACACTACCAATTCGGATTTAGGCCCAACTTCAGCACCGAGTCCCTCCTAGTTTCCCTAATCTCAAAGGTGCAACAACTACACGCCCAAAACAAATTTGCTGTTCTCCTACAGTTCGATCTCTCCGCAGCTTTCGACGTCGTGCACCACGACATACTAATCTACCAACTTTCCGAGATAGGAATAGACTCCTTTGTCCTAAAGTGGTTCTCAAACTTCCTTCGCGCACGTTCCTACATTGTCAACGCAAACGGCTCCAAATCCACTTCGTGGACACCATCCTGCGGGGTCCCACAGGGCTCTCCCTTATCCCCTATCCTCTTCAACATGTATATGACCTCCCTGAAGCTTCTCAAACTATCCCCCCTTGAAACAATTTACACATATGCAGACGATATCCTTATCCTCCTCGAAACAGACCAGAACCTTACAAACCTCCAAGAGAACATCACCTCATGCATAATGAGACTTCATGCCTGGTCCCTCTCTGTTCAGATGAAATTAAACGAATCAAAGACAAAACTACTCTGGCTCGGCCCAAAGTTAGCACACCTGCCCACCCTCTTCACTCTACCCACAGGTCCCGCTCTTCGCCTTGAGTTCTCAAGCAATGTCCTCGGCATCATTATCGATTCCTCCCTCTCCCTAAACGATCACCTGAACTCCTTGGCAAAATCATGTTTTTTCAGCCTCCACATGCTGAGGAAAGTCAGATCCTATTTCCACCAAAAACACTTTACCGTCCTGGTACAATCCATCATCTTATCCAAACTCGATTACTGTAATGCCATTTACCTGTGCCTAACAAAAAAAAGTCTTCACAGACTCCAGCTCATCCAGAATACTGCGGCCAAATTGATTTTTGCTAAACGCAAATTTGATCACGTCTCCCCCTTACTTACCAATCTTCACTGGCTCCCTGTACTTTCCAGAATTCACTTCAAATGCTCCTGTCTAGCTTTCAAGATAATTCATGGCATCCTTCCGCCACTAATCCCTCTATCCTTCCTCGCCCAAACGCCTGCTACCACCAGATCCGCCCACAGACATAAACTATCCTTCCCCTCTCTACGTGGCATCCCCCACGCAGGCAAACTGGGAAGATCCCTCCTCTCCAAAATCACGGGCCTTTGGAACGATCTCACTATCCCGCTGCGGAACCTGGGCTCCCTCCAACTGTTCCGGAAACAACTGAAAACCTGGCTTTTCTCTAATATATAACATCTCCTTCTTATCTCCCTTCTTTTCATATGCCCTTGTAAACTCTCTCTCCCCTCTCTTCTTGTATTTTTAAGCTTTGTAAACCGTGTCGAGCTCCGCTTCCGTGGAGATGATGCAGTATATAAACTTAAGGCTTAGTTTAGTTTAGTTTAGTTTAGTACCATGTCCTTCTTCATGTACGGTGACCAGTGCTGGATGCAGTACTCCAGGTGAGGGTGCAACATAGCCCGGTACAATGGCATGATAACCTTTTCCATTCTGTTCATGATCCCCTTCTTTATCATGCCTAGCATTCTGTTCGCCATTTTCGCCACAGCCGCACATTGTGCAGATGGCTTCATCGACTTGTCGATCAGAAGTCTCATTCCTGAGAGGTTTCTCCAAGTACCGCTCCGGACATTTTGTATTTGTGGATGAGAATTTTGTTACCTACATGCATCACTCGTCGAGGAGTGTGTGGCACAGTGGTTGGATCTACAGCCTCAGCACCCTGGGGTTGTGGGTTCAAACCCCGTGCTGCTCCTTGTGACCCTGGGCAAGTCACTTAATCCTCCATAGCCACAGGTACATTAAATAGATTGTGAGCCCACCGGGACAGATAGGGAAAATGCTTGAGTACCTGATTGTAAAAACTGCTTAGATAACCTTGATAGGCGGTATATAAAATCCTAATAAAAAAAAAATAAAAAAAACTTATCCACGTTGAACCTCATCTGCCATGTCGATGCCCATTCCTCGAGCCTGATTATGTCACATTTCAAATCTTCGTAATCCCCCTGCGTCTTCACTACTCTGAATAACTTTGTATCGTCCACAAATTTAATCACCTCACTCATCATACCAATGTCTAGATCATTTATAAAGATATTGAAGAGCACGGGTCCAAGCACCGAGCCCTGCAACACCCCACTGGTGACGCTCCTCTGTTTCCTATGATCCAGCCAGTTTTTAATCCATGTGAGTATTTCACCCTCGATTCCATGGCTCGCAATTTTCCGATGTAGCTGTTCATGTGGAACCTTGAGAAACGCCTTTTGAAAATCCAGATATACAATGTCGACCGGGTTGCCTTTGTCTATCTGCCTGTTTACTCCTTCAAAGAAGTGCAGCAAATTCGTCAAACACGATCTGCCTTTGCTAAAACCGTGCAGACTGGTCCTCATCAGCCCATGTTCATCAAGGTGATCAATGATGCTTCCCTTTATCAGCGCCTCTACCATCTTTCCTGGTACCGAGGTCATACTTACTGGTCTGTAGTTTCCCAGATCTCCCCTCGAACCTTTCTTGATGATCGGCATAACATTCACCACCTTCAAGTCTTCCGGAATCTTTCCCGATTTGATCAACAGATTGGCTATTAGTTGAAGCAGTTCAGCTATGGTCCCTTTCAGTCCTTGATGACCCTCGGATGGATGCCATCCGGTCCTGGGGATTTATCGCTCTTAAGCCTGTCAATCTGCCTACACACCTCCTCTAGACTGACCGTCAATCCTGTCAGCTTCCTGTCATTTCCTGCATATAGCCTGATGGGTTCCAGTATACTGTGTAAATCTTCGGTAAATACAGATGCAAAAAATGTGTTCAGTTTGTCGGTGATTGCTTTGTCCTCTTTCAGTGCTCCCTTTATTCTATGGTCATCCAACGTCCCACCATTTCCTTCGTGGGACATTTCCCCTTTATATATCTAAAAAACGGCTTGAAATTTTTTGCCTTCTTAGCTATTTTTTCCTCATAGTCTCTTTTGGCCCCTTTTACCGCCTTATGGCACCTGCGTTGATGTTTGTGTTTATTCCAGTTTTTGTCCGTTTTTGACCTTTTCCATTCCTTAAATGAAGATTTCTTGTCTCTGATTGCTTCCTTCACCTCTACAGTGAGCCACGCTGGTTCTTTGTTCTTTTTCCTGTTGGATCCCTTGTTGATACACAGTGGCGTACCTAGGGGGGGTGGGGGGGCGGGGGAGGGGCGGGCCCCCCCCGGGTGCCAGCTCATTAGGGGTGCTCGAGCCTTGGAGTCATGGCCCGGGAACTTCCCTGCTATGGCCCGACTCCAAGGCTTCCGCGAGTCCCCGAAGTGATCCTGCCTGAGCCCTCTCTCTTAACTTCCATTCCCCCACGGCCACACCCCCCGTCGCCGTCGTAGCTTGGTCAGCAACTTCCGGTTTCCAGCTGGGTGGAAGCAAGAAAGGGAGCCCGAGCCGCGTGGGACACTGCAATTAAGGCAGGAACTGAGGGTGAGTATCGCTGGGCTGCTTGGCGGTGGTTTTATTGTTATTTTTTTTTCTGCCCGAATCAATTTTTAAAAAACCCCAAAATCGGCCTCCCGAATCATCAACTGACTCTCCCCCCCTAAAGCAGGATCGGCAACTTTCTCTTGCTAGCCGGCTCCTGCTTTAGAGGGTGAGGGGGGAGGGTCAGTTGGGAATTGCTGCAATGTCCTGCTTCCCCTCTGGCCTCCTGACCCATACCTAATTGCATTAGACAGTACTAGATGGGGGGTGTAGGCCTTAAGGGGTGGGGTGTAGGCCTTAAGAGGGAGGTGTAGGCCTTAAGGGGGGACAGACCTATGGGTGGGAGGTAAAGATCTTCGGGGGAGTGTAGGCTTTCAGGGGGGGACAGATCTTCGGGTGGGGGGGTGCAGGCCTTCAGGGAGGGTGCAGGCCTTCAGGGGGATGCAGGCCTTCAGGAGGTACAGACCTTCGGGGGGGTGCAGGCCTTCAGGGGGGGTGCAGGCCTTCAGGGGGGTGCAGGCCTTCAGGAGGTACAGACCTTCGGGAGGGGTGCAGGCCTTCAGGGGGGTGCAGGCCTTCAGGGGGGTACAGGCCTTCAGGGGGGTGCAGGCCTTCAGGAGGTACAGATCTTCGGGGGGGGGGTGCAGGCCTCCAGGGGGGTGCAGGCCTTCAGGGGGGTGCAGGCCTTCAGGGAGGTGCAGGCCTTCAGGAGGTACAGACCTTCGGGGGGATGCAGGCCTTCAGGGGGGTGCAGGCCTTCGGGGGGTGCAGGCCTTCGGGGTGGGTGCAGGCCTTCAGGGGTGGGGTTTAGGCCTTCAGAGGGGGACAGACCTTCGGGTGGGGGGTACAATCCTTCGGGGAGGGTGCAGGCCTTCAGGGGTGGGGTGTAGGCCTTCAGAGGGGGACAGACCTTCGGGTGGGAGGTAAAGTCCTTCGGGGGGTGCAGGCCTTCAGGGGTGGGGTGTAGGCCTTCGGGGTGAGGACAGACCTTCGTGTGGGAGGTAAAGTCCTTCGGGGGGGTGCAGGCCTTCAGGGGTGGGGTGTAGCCCATCGGAGGGGGACAGACCTTTGGGGGAGGGGGGTCCTGGTGTAAAAGTACACAGAGGGAGAGAGGGAAGGGGGGTTCAAAGATACGTGCATATGCCAGACTTTGGGGGTTAGAAATAATGGGTCTAAAAACAGAGGAGTGGGAGAGAGATGGTGCATAATGGGATTTAGGGAGGGAAGGAACAGAAAGGGAGAGAACTTGGAAACAGGGGATGGTGTGGAGGGGGGATAGAGATACTGGATAGGAGGATAGTTGGGAACAGAAAGGGAGAGATGGTGGATCCTGGGGTGGTGGGCAGTTGAGAAAAGGTGAATCTGTGGATGGAGACAAAAAAAAGGAAAGATGCCAGATCTCCGGGAGAGGGAAGGTAAATGGAAGGGGAGGACAGAGATGGCAGACGGATGGTTAGCACGGAGAAAGGAGACCCTGGCAAGCAAGACAACAAGAGCCTGGGACCAACAAGATTTGAATATTGACCAGAGAACAAAAGATAGAAAAAATAATTTTATTTTCTGTTTTGTGATTACAATATGTTAGATTTGAAAAGTGTACATGAGACAGCTTGAAATGGGAACTTTTCTATTTTTGTGAATGGCAAGGCTGAGTTCAGTTAAAATATATGCTTTATAAGAAAATATAATAATGTGTTTTATAAAGTTTATAAACATTGCTGGCATACTCGGTGAGGTGTTCCTAGTTTTGGTGGTGGTGGTAGCATGTCAGTGTGTTGAGAGGAAGAGGTAGTCTGGGAAATTCTGCTGAGCAAACTCTGGGTCTATTTCCACCCCCAGTTAGTCCACTCCACTCAACTGGTTCACACACTGAGTGGGTCTTTGGGTGTTATTTCTGGGTAGTTGTTTTAGAATCTCTTCCAGTGGTTTGTCAGTATCTCCTTCTGGTCCAAGGAAGGAAACTTTGTCAACCTTAGCATTGACCTTCAGAATATGTTTGTAACAGCGCTGCTTGTGTGGCATTAGGCTATGTAGTGATCGAAAGAAAAAAACAGACCTTTGCACTATATGGTGGGTGTATGAGGATATTCATTTCCTGCACAGTTAAGTCCGTGTGAAGTTACCTTGTGCTGTATTTGACATCTAGCAAGGTCTCTGTTTGGAAGGAAAGATCTAAGCTTAAAAATGAAGTGGCCAGAAGTTATGTTAAAAGTAGATAGCGTAGCTGGTTTTAAGAAAGGTTTGGACAAATTCCTGGAGGAAAAGTCCATTGTCTGTTATTAAGACATGGGGGAAGCGTCTGCTTGCCCTGGATTGGTAGCATGGAATGTTGCTACTCTTTGGGTTTTCACCAAGTACTAGTGACCTGGATTGGCTACTAGTGCTGCCTGATTCACGATTCGAATCGGTTCACCAATTCGAATCAGGTGAATCGACGAGTTCGGACTATTTCACGCCGCCGGACTCTTCCCATCTAATGTAACAAATACTAGTTTTGGCTGGCTCTTTCCCCGCATTTCTCCTCTCTTCCCCACGATTTAATATCCAGTTCAGGCAGTAAGTAAATACATCTGCAGGGGGGGTCTGGTAAGTCTTGGGGGCTGGGGATGGAAGGTGAGAATCAGTTCTGTAGGCTATCAGAAATTTGCTTAATTATCTACTCACACAGAAAAGCAGTAAAGTCAATAGGTTCTCTGAGTGGGAACAACCTGTTTGATCTTGTACTCTTGTGATTGACCAATTGTTTATCACTGTTTAATTTATCACATTGATTAATTTGAGCACACCTGAGGTGTCCTATGATAGTGTGCACTGCAGGCAGAGGGTGATTAACATGTGCCTTATTGTGTAAAGCGCTGGAGAATTCTCTCCTCTCGCTTACCTCTCACGCTGAGGACACCCTGCTTCAGTATAATCATTTATATGATTTATCTTATAAACATTATTACGTGGTCTTTTCCTCAAGTGCTGAGACATCAGGTTGTTCCCACTTGGAGAACCTATTGACTTTTACTGCTTTTCTGTGTGGATTTAACATTTTTGCTATTCAGTATACCTAAACTATTATTCAGTAGAAAAAATTTGGTTTGTTCAATCAAATCCTGTGTGGACATTGGACTTCTATGAATGAATGTTCTGCTTGATTGAACAAACTAAATTTTTTCTACTGAATAATAGTCTAGGTACAATGAAAGTAAATAGCAAAAATGTTTGAGTAGATAATTAAGGAAATCTTTTTCATATTGCTTGCTTATGGACTGGGAAAAAAGACTGTTCAAGCAAATGTCTCCAGAACTGCTTTAATGGAAAAATGTGATTTTTTTTTTAAGTACTTTGTGAAATTTATTGTTGTACTTTGTTTAAACTTAAAAAGCGGTGTCATTAACAGTGAATCGAATCGAAAAATCGATTCAACAGGGTGAATCGAATCGAATGAAATATTTTTCTCTGAATCGGGCAGCACTATTGGCTACCATGAGAATGGGCTACTGGGCATGATGGACCATTGATGTGACCCAGTTAGGCTATTCTTATGTTATGTTCTCATCTGTAGGGGCCTTTGTTTTCACTTCTTATTTTAATGTATTTTTTTCCTGGGAACTTATCAGTGCTTTTTTATAATGGGAACAAAAATGGAAGAGAATTCTAAGTTGCTTTTAAGTTTATTGTTTTAACCTTCTTACTCAGTCTCCAGATATGCTCCACTATCCCTACTAACCAGAATGGCCACTGCCTTGATCTTGTCAACTTCTCCAACTGTTCACTCTAATTTTTCCTCCTTTACTTCTTCCCCTCTCTGATCATCTAATAACTTTAACACTTAATCACCCCCCGCCCCTCCCCATTCCTGTTCAGCCTTTACCAATTCATTTAGCAATGTTCAGGCTATTTGATCCTTGTACTCTCCACCACCACCAAAAAATAAATAAAAACTCTTCTATTCAAAAAACACATAAAACCGAACTAACACAATCAGAACTGTCCCAAGCATCACCTGCAACTACTCCATATGTACTTCTAATGTCATGACAATTTAGACATAATTTATGTTATGTTATATTTGGAATAATGGTTACATATATGAGGTTCAATAAAAGAAAATTTTCATTGCCTGTTTCTATTCTGACCATTTATTCCATTTCATGGTTATTGAAAAAAAAAAAAAATTTTTACATGGGGGGGGGGGTGTCAAAAAATGATGGGCCCCGGGTGCCACATACCCTAGGTACGCCACTGTTGATACGCAGTATATATAGATTTTGCACCTCGGTGATTGTGTCCTTGAAAAGGGCCGAAGTTTGCTCTAGTGTTTTTACAGTGCCTATCCTCTTAATCTTCTTCCCTACCATGAGTCTCATCCCTTTGTAATTCCCTTTTTGGAAGTTCAGTGCCATGGCTGTTGTTTTGGACCGATGTTTCTCCCCTGCATCCAGATCGAAGCGGATCATATTGTGATCGCTGTTTCCAAGCATCCCTTCTACTTCTACATCTTGTGTCGGTCCTCGTAGGACATTTAGAATTAAGTCCAGAATTGCATTTCCTCTAGTGTTTTCCTTGACAAGTTGTTCCAGGAAGCAATTGCCTACAGCTTCCAAGAACTTGGTCTCTCTTACGCAGCCGGGGGTGCCTAGGTTCCAGTCTATTCCCGGATGGTTGAAGTCACCCATGATAACTGCGTTGCCTCCCTTGCAGTTGCGTTTAATCTCGTCTGTCATTGCTCCTTCAATTTCTTCGGATTGCCCTGGGGGTCGGTAGTAGATGCTGATCTTCATTTCCAGGCCATTTTTTCCTGGAATTTTGACCCATAGAGACTCTAACTTATCCGTTTGCTGTGGTGTGTTCTCTCCAGTAGATTCAATTCCATCTTTGATGTATATGGCAATGCCCCTACCTTTTTGAGCCATTCTTCTCCGCAGTATAGTTTTAATCCCGGTAGCAAAGTGTCCCAGACGTTTTCCTCAGTCCACCAGGTTTCCGTTATGCCTATGATGTCAATGTTGTCTTTTTGTGCCATGGCTTCTAATTCACCCATCTTATTCCTAAGGCTCCTTGCATTCGTGTACATACACTTGAGTTTGCGGCCTGTTCCTATCTTGCATTTCCTTCCCACTTGTGTCCTTTTTTATCTGTCTTGCCTGTGATCCGGTGAGTCCTTCCCTCTATCTTCTTGCATGGTACCCTCCAGGTATACCGTTTCCCGAACCCAGGGCAGGATTAACCAATAGCCCAAGTAGGCATATGCCTAGGGCCCAAAATTGTCAGGGGGGCACAATGAAGGAGTGCATCAACATTGTTTTTTCCAAAAGGCAATGGGCCCCTCCAGCATCGATCAGTAACAAGGGCTCCCCCAATCGGCAATGCGGGCCCCACCACGATAGGCAACGCGGGCCCCCCCATTGACGGAAAGTAAGGCAAGCAAGCAACGCAGGTAAGAAAGGCAACAGGAACTATAAATGTGCACACGGTGCTGCTTGCCCAAAGCTTCCCTCTTTCCTGTTTCCGCCTGGTCACATGGTGGGGTGGGGCGGGGCTGGGGGCCTAGTGTACTTGTGTGCCTAAGGGCCCTTGATGAATTAATCCTGCCCTGCCTGAACCATCGTCCATTCAAGTCATATGGTTTCTGTGTACTCATACTTCATTAGTAACTTTCCTTAGCAACAAGTAATGACTTAAATTCTCACATGGTACTGAAATTATCACATGCTACTGAATCACAAGACATCCCAGTAAACCTATGCCATACTGCTTCCCCAAGCAGTTGCCAAGGGAACAGTATAAAATATGTTAGTTCTTAGGTCAGTGTGACCCCCCTAGTTTATGACTTTTAGCTAAAATTCATCTATATTTAGTCTATCACACACTTTTTCTCTCTCTTCATTGATAACAGAAAAATATGTACTCTGTGTGATGTCCAAATCCCTGAAGAATTTCTATCATTCAGCTACATCTTTTTATATATACATGTTATTGTCTTTTCATGTCACAGGTAAGGGGTGTCTCATACATATAGAATTATGGGCCAGCCTTATATCCTGAATAATACAATTATTGCCATCAGCAATAATCAAAATCACTTTTCTGGATGTCTAGTGAGGTGTCTCAGACTCTATACATTGGGTGTGCATAAGGGTGGGTTAGACTTGGATGTCCTGCAGCAGTAAATTGAACATTTTGCAATACATCCTGGATGGAAAGATGTTTGGAGCCAGACCTGTTTTAGAAGCATCTAAATGCCACAAAAGTGCCCAAACTGGCCATATGACCACTGCATACATCAATGTAAGACATCCTCCATACTCCTCCCTTTCTAACACACAAAATGAGACCAGAAAGGTATGTACCTGGTTTTAGAACAGCAGCATCTGGTATGGGGAAGCCTGGTAGAGCATCAGGTGTGTAGGGTTACCTGGTGGGTGGGCTAGTGAACCATAGAGAAGGAGGAACCAGGACCATAAGGCACTCTAACCACACATCAATGGTATTAAGTATAAGCACATCTAAAACATACCCAAACCCTACTATACTGCCATAGGACTATTGGGATGGTACACATTTGGGTATAATAAGTTTTGGGGAAGTTTGGGGGTTCACAATACATTATAAGGTGGTTATTATGAGATATACATTTTGCACCCTTTATGTGAAGCTCACTGCAGTGCCCTCTAAGGTGCCCCACTGCTCTGTTGGGATGTCTATGAGGCCAATCCATTCTACGCTGACCCCTCCCACATCCAAATGGTCTGGATTAGGACATAAAAACATAATAATAGCCTTACTGGGTCAGACCAAAGGTCCATCAAGCCCAGTAGCCTGTTCTCACGGTGGCCAATCTAGGTCACTAGAGTAGCAGGATTCCATGCTACCAATCCAGGACAAGAAGTGACTTACCCCATGCCTTACTCAATAACAGATTATGTACTTTTTTTCCTCCAGGAAATTGTCCAAACCCTTCTTAAAACCAGCTATGCTATCTGCTCTTACCACAATCTCTGGCAATGTATTCCAGAGCTTAATGATTCTCTGAGTGAAAATGTTTTTCCTCCTATTGGTTTTAGAAGTATTTCCCTGTAACTTCAAGTGTCCCCTAGTCTTTGTAATTATTGATGGAGTGATAAATTGATCCACTTGTACCCATTCTACTCCACTCAGGATTATGTACACTTCAATCATATCTCCCCCTGAGCCATCTCTTTTACAAGCTGAACGACCCTAACCTTTTTAGTCTTTCTTCATACGAAATGAGTTCCATCCCCTTTATCATGGATGTTTTTATATTTGAAAATGATCCAAAAAGTTAGACGTCCTAAAGGCCAAAGCATCCAAATAGGCCATTTAAAAAAAAAAAACTGAACATCTAGCAGTTTTGAAAATGGATGTTTCCCCACCCCGATATGTGGACATCTTATAGGATACATCCAAAGTCAGACTTAAGACGCAGTATCAAAAATGCCCCTCCACATGAATATTTTCATAAAATTTTGGTTGTATGATACTTAGGCTAAAAAATAATGGAAATAGGAGTACTCATTCTTTTCAGCTGGTCATGCATTTCATCCAAATATTAGATGCCTTAAAGGCATGTGCTATTGGTGCTAATGTGCTGTCAGAGGACTTCCTCCTAAGAAATGGTCCATGCTCAGTAGACATTTGCTAAGTGATACAGAGTTTGTTGTTATATTCACTGAAGCCTGGAAAGAATATGTGGGATTTAATTATTACACAGAGGTGAGTTTCTTTATTTTCTGGAATGCTACCAAGGCATTTCTCTGAGGCTAGATTACTTCTTTCTTCTCTCATAAAAAAAGATTAGATATGAGAAAGTAGCTTCATTAAGAGTCCAGATGGAACAGTTATAGAATGAGCATAAACATTATAAAAAGGAGCTTACCCTTCACAAGTTAAGCAAAGTAGGAAAGAAATGCACTTGAGAGTTCAAGTACTGCCAGCTATACAAAGCTAAGGGGCATTTTTATTAACATTTGAATGAATCCTTGTGTTAATTTTCTGGCAGCTGAATAAGATGAGATTAAAGAAAAGGAACCCTAAACTAATAACTGATAGAGATACTATAACTATTAGCTTCAAGAGGGTGGCCAAGTATTTTGTGGCTTTCTAGAAAGATTTATATTCCTTACAACCCTCAACATTGTAGGAGGACCTACTTAAGTATATAGAGGTGATATTCATTTACAACTACCTGAGCATGTCCATTTAGATATTGGTGGACCCGTTGGTGTACTTAGCATATGTGACACCCAGGACCTATTATTTTTAACATCCCCTTCCTCTATATGAAAAATATGATTTTTAGTAATAATCCACACATCACACAATGAGTGTTCCCAGGAAAAGGCAGCATATTACATAATGCAGTGATCAGTAAAACTAAACAAGCCAGGCTAATACAACTCGATCCTTCACAGTCATATTTTTATTTACCAAAAATTACACAATACAAAAAGAAATACAAGCAAACACTTCAAATAATACAATAGCAGCTAAACCCGTTCCCCCACTTAACTCCCCACCCCCATGGGGCCACCTCTGGTATTTAAATATACCATATTTTTCACTCCATAAGATGCACTTTTTTCCACCCAAAAGTGGGTGGAAATCTAAGTGCGTCTTATGCAGCGAATGTACAATTTATTTTCCACGAAAGTTTATTGATATTTTTGAAAAACAACATAACAAGAGAATATAAAACTTGAACATCAATGAAATTCACAGTACATCATTGTAGGAACTACAGACTGGTAAGTCTGACTTCGGTTTCGGGGAAGTGGCGGAAGCGCTGATAAAAAACAGCATTGATGAGCAATCTAGAAAGGAATAAACTGATGAAAACAAGCCAACATGGCTTCTGCAAGGGAAGATTGTGCCTAACAAACTTATTGCACTTCTTCGAAGGAATTAACAAACAAATGGACAAAGGGGACCCCATAGACATCATACACTTAGATTTCCAAAAAGCCTTTGACAAGGTACCCCATAACCGCCTACTACGGAAACTGAAGAACCATGGGGTGGAAGGAGAAGTACATAGATGGATCAAAAATTGGTTGGCAGGTAGGAAGCAAAGGGTAGGAGTGAAGGGCCACTACTCGGACTGGAGGAGGGTCACGAGTGGTGTTCCACAGGGGTCGCTGCTGTTCAATGTATTTATAAACGATCTAGAAACAGGGATGAAGAGCGAAGTAATAAAATTCACAGACGACACCAAACTATTTAGTGGAGTTGGGACAAAAGAGGACTGTGAGGATTTACAAAGGGATCTGAACAAACTAGAAGATGGGAGCGACAAAATGGCAGATGAAGTTTAATGTAGAGAAATGTAAAGTCTTGCATAGGAAATGGAAACCCGAAATACAGCTATACGATGGGAGGGCTGGTAATGGGTGAAAGTACCTAAGAAAAGGACTTGGGGGTGATGGTGGACAGGACAGTGAAGCCGTCGGCACCGTTGCCAGTGGCCTCTATTATCAAGAAAGGTATTACAACTAGAATGAAAGAAGTTATCATGCCATTGTATTGGGCAATGGTGCGCCCGAATCTGGAGTACTGCGTCCAATATTGGTCGCTGTACCTTAAGAAGGATATGGCAATACTCAAGAGGGTTCAGAAAAGAGCGATGCAATTGATAAAAGGTATAGAAAACCTTTCATATGATGAAAGATTAGAGAAACTGAGGCTCTTTTCCCTGGAAAAGAGGAGGCTTAGAGGGGACATGATAGAGACTTACAAGATCATGAAGGACATAGAGAAAGTAGAGAGGGACAGATTCTTCAAACTTTCGAAAACTACAAGAACGAGAGGGCATTCGGAAAGATTGAGAGGGGACAGATTCAGAGCCAATGCTAGGAAGTTCTTCCAGAGGGTGTGATAGGACAGAGTAGTTCAAGTTCAAGTTCAAGTTCAGGTTTATTTTGATAAATCGCCTATAAAAACTTTCTAGTACGGTATTGGGATTTAAGAAGGGATTAGATGATTTGCTGAAGAGAAGGGGATAGAAGGGTATAGATAGAGGATTACTATACAGGTCCTGGACCTGATGGGCCGCCACGTGAGCAGACTGCTGGGCACGATGGACCTCTGGTCTGACCCAGCAGAGGCACTGCTTATGTTCTTATGAATCCATACAAAATATAAAGGTACATTGGCTGCATATATACATACAGTCAAAGCTAAGGGAACACAAAGAATTAATATGAATTGAGATTTGAACATTAAACACTGCTGGGAAGTGATTGCAAATAATCCTGCAAAGGAGACCAGGGTCTATTGAAAAAGATTTTTTCAAGGGTCAGTTCATATTTATAGTAGTGGAAGACTGATTGCCATTAGTGCTATGGAAATAAGAATATCAAGTAGTTTAGTACGATGTTCACTTAGAACTATTCCTTGTGCATAAGATTTAAATATTACTATGGAAAGGGAGATGACTTGGATATCAAAGATTTTTAGTATAATATCCCAAACTTTTTTCCAGTATAGTTTTACATGTGAAGAATCATATATCATATGCCCTTCCAGAGGGTGTGATAGGACAGAGTACAGTATTGGGGTTCAAGAAGGGATTAGACAATTTCCTGAAGGAAAAGGGATAGAAGGGTATAGATAGAGGATTACTATACAGGTTCTGGACCTGATGGGCTGCCACATGAGCGGACTGCTGTGCATGAAGGACCTTTGGTCTGACCTAGCAGAGTCACTGCTTATGTTCTTATGTAGAGAATGACACGGTGGCGGTTTACCCGCGGCCACCGCATTTTAGCCGCGGGTCACCCGCTGAAACGGGGAACGAAAACTAGCAGTCGCTGCGGCGACGGGGACAAGGCCATTCACCGCCCGTGGGGCAGTGAATGGTCTTGTCCCCGCAGTGAGGCATGAAGGATCGCACGGTCCCCGCAGCACACACCCGCCTGCCCAATCGATCCTAGTGTTTAGCCAGCTCTCTCCCTTCTCACCTTAGTTTGTAGGTTTTCTTTTTCGGCGACCCGCACACTATCAGAGAGCCGCGCACCCGCTGCTGCTCAGTTTCGATCTTCTGCTCTGACGCTACCGGAAACAGGAAGTTGCAGCAGAGCAGAAGATTGAACACTGAGCAGCCGCGCGTGCGCGGCTCTTTGGGAAAGCGTGCATGTCGCCGAAAAACAAAACCTACAAACTAAGGTGAGGAGAAGGGAAAGAGCTGGCTAAACAGTAGGATCGATTGGGCAGGCGGGTGGTGGCTGCGGGGACCGTGCGATCGCTCGTGTTCCCGGCTCAAATTGGAAGGAGGGATGAAAGGGAAAAGGATTCTGGGCCAAGGAGATGAAGACGGAAAGAAAAACCCACAGCAGGAAAGAAAGGGAAGGACAGGCAAGTGAGCCAGATGCTAGAAGCAAGGGGGGGGGGAGGGGAAGAAAGAGGGAAAAAAGCTAGATGGGGTTGAAAAGAAGAGACACACTGGTATGGAAGAGGAAGATAGGGGAAATCTGGACACAGGAAGGTAACAGAAAGAGGGAAAATTATGTGCATGGGGCATAGGGACAGTGACATAAAGGGGACATGCCATGGGGATGGTATATGGACACAGGGGGGGGGGGCAATGACAGATACATAGGGGAGATATTAGAAATGGAGATGGTTTGTGGGGATGGGACAGGGACCGAGCTTGCAGGCTCCAGTGGCTTGCACAAATTACATTGTAACGTGCCATGAAAATAAGAGGGAGGAAGGTATATAGATAGGCCATGCGAGAGGAGCTGAAGGGTAGTAGAAAGGAAC
Source organism: Geotrypetes seraphini (assembly GCF_902459505.1). NCBI lineage: Eukaryota > Metazoa > Chordata > Amphibia > Gymnophiona > Dermophiidae > Geotrypetes > Geotrypetes seraphini. The sequence goes on along the minus strand of NC_047089.1, from coordinate 108,430,536 downwards.
AGATGGTAAAGGAGGGAGGGAAGGGTGGTGGTGGAAAGGAATAGGACAGACATTGAAGGAGGGTGGAGAGGGTGGAGAGGAACAGACCCCGAAGGGAAATGTGGAAGACAGAGTGGGAAGAAGACAGATGCCAGACTATGGGGGAGCGGAGGGAAGAAGATGGGTGCTAGACCAATTGGAGGGGGGGGGGTGAAGGGAGAGGCACAGTAACAGCAAGTGGAAGATGCAAAGAGAAGGCACACAGTGGATGGAAGGAATTGAATGAGAAGATGTGGAAAGCAGAAACCAGACAACAAAGGTAGAAAAAAAAAATTATATTTATTTATTTATTTTTTGCTTCAGGATAAAATAGTATATTAGTTGTGTTGATAAAAATTTATAAACAAAGCCCTGCCAGCTGAACATCTCTTTCTCTAGTTCAGCAGCAGGAACTTTGATTTATAAGAAAGGAATAAGCTAAATATTACAGTACTAAGGCTTATATGGATGCAGCGGTGACGGGGACGGTGATGGGGCGGTGAATGGGATGGCAGTGGCGGTGACGGGGTGGTGAAAGGGATGGCGGTGACGGTGACGGGGCGGTGAAGGGAACAGCGGTGACGGGGCAGTGCAGAGAATGGTGGGGCGGTGACGGGGACAGATTTTTTCCCCGTGTCATTCTCTATTCTTATGTTCTTAAGTAATGAACCAACTGCTCGTCCATAGTTCCAACAATTGTTAGATGGGAGGAGGTCTGCCAGTGAGAGCTTGTGTGGAGTCCATAGGGTTGAATGTACAAATTTTTTACCTCCCCATACCATTTAAAAACACCACCGCTTGTCTGTCGTACCTTTTTAAAACACCATACCCCCCTGCCTGCCGCACCTTTTTAAAACAGCCCACCCTCATTCCCCGCCGCCATCGTACCTTTTTAAAATCTTCCTGATGGGCCAGCGTGTATTCCTCATTCGCTGTCTCCTCCTATTTCCCAGCCAACAGCAAACAGATCAGAAGTGCAGAGGTCAGGAGCAAAGCTTTTCGCGCTCCTGCTTGGGCCCACACGGCTTTCTGAATGGCTGCCCCAATAGTCTGGCATCTCTTTCCTCTCCTCTCCTTACCATCCCTCTCCACCCATGGTCTAACATTTCACTCTCTCCTCTCTCCTTAACTGTCTTCATTCTCAATTTATTTTCTGCGTCTAGATTAAATTATGTCATATTATCCAGTCCTCAATTTCCCTTTTTCACTGTGTCTACCTACATCTTGCCATCTCTTTCCCTAACCTCTCCAGTATTTCACTAACTCTATCCTCTTCCCCATCCAGCATGTACCCTTTTTTATTTATCCCCCTCCTTCCATTATGTACCCTCTTTCTCTACCCCTTCCATATAGCATCTGCTCCTCTCTCTGTCCTCTTCCATCCAACATCTGCCCTTCTCTCTACTTCCACTCAGTGTATGCTCCCCTCTTTATCTCCTCCTCACTTCCTTCCTGCATCTGATCCCTCTTCTCTCTCTCCTCCCCACTTCCATCCAGCATCTGTTCCCCTCTCTCTCACACACATCCCTTCTGTCCAGCATCTCCTCCCCTTCCCCACTAACATCCAATGTGTGCCTCTCCTCTCTCTCTATCCACTACAATTCATCAGTATCTGCCCCTTCTCTCCCTTCAATCCACTTCCATCACCATCTGCCCCCTCTCTCTCCCTCCAAACCAATTCCATCCAGTATCCTTCCCCTTGTCTTTTTCACCCAATGTCTGCCTATTCTCTCAACTCTTTCTCCCTCCACCCCACTTCTAATTCCCTCCACCACCATTCCACAATGTGGCTGTCCATTGACTTATGCATCCAAATAAAGTAGATAAGCCAAATGAATTACTTTAACATGCAGTAATTGATACTTAGATGTCCAAAGGCTGGACTTGATTCACAAAATAGGTATCCACAATTTCATGGACGCACATCGGAAAAAGCTGTGCCTAATGGGATAGGCATGGGCATGGTATAGGCATGACTTCAATATAGACGGATATTTACAGAATTGCATGCCGCCCAGCATCCTAAAGCATTTACCTGCCTAAAATGTAGGTGTTGCAAAACCAGGTCTACTTTTGGGTGCTAGGTGGACACGAGTTAGGTGAACATGACTTAGGCGTCACTTAGGCATGCCAGAGGCATCCACATATAGGTGAATGGGGCTTTATTTTGGGGGGTAAAGAGTACTCTAGTTCGATATAAAGGTCAAAAGATGTTTAATAATGCATTAAACAGAGCACATGAAAAAAACATATTTATATTGCAAACCAAACCAAGCTTTTGAGGTATATGTGATGCCTAAGTCACATCCACCTAACTCGCCTATCTAGCCTATCTAAATATGAACTGTTAAGATCATATGAGAATAATATTCGATGGTCTAGCAAAGAAATATATGGATAATTTGTCCATATATGTGTACATTCATTTTGAGTCAAGCTACATTAATTTAATAATGGGCACTGAAAATGACAGCATAACTTTATATGGTTAATGTATTTATATAATATAAAATTAGACCTGGGTATGAGAGTAAATCAAAAAGTAAAGGCAAAATGCATTTAACAGAAGTAACTGTGAGCAATTGAACATATCACTTTTCCTACATAGCCCCCATGCAAAATGACACATTTGTTGTTTCATTCAACTAGCTTCTGCATTTCTGCAAAGAAAATATAGTAACACAGTAGATGACGGCAGATAAAGACCCGAATGGTCCATCCAGTGTGCCCAACCTTACCCACTTTAAAATACTGACTTAATTTAAATCTACCTTCTTCTTAGCTATTGCTGGGCCAGAACCTAAAGCTTTGCCTGGTACTATGCTCAGGTTCTATCTACTGAAGTCTCCATCAAAGCTCACCCAGCCCATCCAAACCATCCCAGCCATGGAAACCCTCCCCAGCCCATCCTCAACCAAATGGCCATATACGGACATAGACCATGCAAGTCTGCCCAGTACTGGCCTTAATTTTTTCTGATTGGAGATCCTCTGTGTTCATCCCATGCTTTTTTGAACTCTGTCATTGTTTTCCTCTCCACAAGCTCCCTCAGCAGTGCATTGCAGGCATCCACCATCCTCAACATAAAGAAGAATTTCCTTACATTGCTCTTGAGTCTACCATCCCTCAGCCTCAAATTATGTCTTCTGGTTTTACCATTTTCCTTTCTCTGAAAAAGATTTTGTTCTACGTTAATACCTTTTAAGTATTTGAACGTCTAAGTCAGTGTTTTTCAACCTTTTTTGGGCAAAGGCACACTTGTTTCATGAAAAAAATCACGAGGCACATCACCATTAGAAAATGTTAAAAAATTTAACTCTGTGCCTATATTGACTATATATAAAGTAATTCTCTTGAATAGGAATCAAATAAACACAAAGAAAGTATTTTATAATTACTTTATTATGAAATATTAAGTAAACAGAATAGTGAAAAATTATAAAATACTTTATTCAGTGCGAAACCTGGGCCTGTTTGGCTGAACACAAAGCTGATATTCTGGCTGGAATCGAAGAAAGACACACACGTAGCTCTTCGTCAACAGCTCTTAGTCTATCTCTGTATTTGGTTTTTATAGCATACAAAAATAGACAAATATACCCTCCATCCTTTTTATTAAACCACAATAGCAGTTTTTAGCGCAGGGAGCTGCGCTGAATGCCCAGCGCTGCTCTTGACGCTCATAGGCTCCCTGCGCTAAAAACCACTATTGCGGTTTAGTAAAAGGTGACCATATTGTAAAATATAGACAGCAGATATAAATTCAGAACTGTGCATAGTAAGTGAAGGGAAGTTTTCATCTCTGGGAATTTACCCAGTTAACTATTAAGTTATTTGGGCAAATTCCTTTGAAAACTGTGGTAATACTGCCTCCACTTTGCTAAATTTAAAATAAAATCATTTTTCCTACCTTGTCTGGTGATTTCTGGTTGCACTTTCTTCTTCTGACTATGCATCCAATCTTTCTTCCCTTCTATCAGCCTGTATGCTTTCTCTCCTCCACACCTCATTCCCTCCCCCAACTTTTTCTTCCTCTCTCCCTGACCTTTCTTTCTTTTTTTCTGTTTCTCTTCTTTCCTTCTGTTTCCCTGCCTGCCCCCTTTCTTTCTTTCTCCCTGCCGTTCCCCAAGCCACTGCCACTGCCGCTGCCATCGGGGAACAGGACCCACCAATGGATAACAGGCCCCAAAGCCGACGCCGACGCATGCTCTCCCTGACGTCAATTCTGCAATCGGAGAGGAAGTTCCGCCCAGCCAGGCAGTGATTGGCTGGCCCGAACTTCCTCTCCGACTGCAGAATTGACGTCGGGAGAAGAAGACTTATCGGCTCAATAGATTAGATCGCCAAGACAAAGTGAGTCCTGGGTGATCGACTCACTTTGCCTTGGCGAGCTACTGGCGCCCCTGCCTCGGGCCCCCTGTCAGCTCCGGGCCCCTGAATGCAGGACTGGTAGTACTGCCCTGATGGCGGCCCTGCGGCACACCAGGCAACATCTCGCGGCACACTAGTGTGCCGCGGAACAGCAGTTGAAAAACACTGGTCTAAGTCATATCTCCCCTGTCCCTCCTTTCCTCTAGGGTGTACATATTCAGGGCTTCCAGACTCTCCTCTACATTTCCCAGACTCTCCTTCTACCATTTTCATCGCCCTCCTCTGGACCGCTTCATGTCTTTTTGTGTCCTTCGCCAGTTACGGTCTCTAAAACTGAACACAATATTTCAAGTGGGGCCTCACCTGTACAGAGGCATCAACACCTTCTTTCTTCTACTGGTTACGCCTTTTATGTAGCCTAGCATCCTTCTGGCAACAGCCATCGCCTTGTCACACTGTTTCTTCACCTTAAGATCTTCAGACACTATCACCCCAAGGTCCCTCTCCCCATCCGTGATATCAGCCTCTTACCTTCCAGCATATACGGCTCCTTCCAATTATTAATCTCCAAATACATTACCGTATTTTCACGCATATAACACGCGCGTTATACACGATTTTACAAACCATGCATAACGATGCGCGTTATATGCGTGAGCGCATTGTACAAATTTTTTTTTACATAGTTTCCCCCGATGTCCGATTCATCCCCCTGCCCCACCCGAAGGACTGCTTGCACCCCCACCCCGAAGGACCGCTCGCACCCCCACCCCGAAGGACTGCTCACACCCTCCCGACGTCCGATTCATCCCCCAGCGGCCCCCCTCCCGCACGGAGAAGCTGCCTACCGTTGGTTCCCGATGCTAGTGAGCCCTGCTGCTTCCTCTGCCGGTGGTCCCCCCTTCTCTGAGCCCTGCGCTGTTTCCTCTGCCATGGTCCCGCCCCTTCTCTGACATCAGAGAAAGGGCGGGACCACCGGCAGTTAGGCTATTCTTATGTTCTCATCTGTAGGGGCCTTTGTTTTCACTTCTTATTTTAATGTATTTTTTTCTGGGAACTTATCAGTGTTTTTTATAATGGGAACAAAAATGGAAGAGAATTAATGTGTGTGGGATGAGGGGGTAACTAATTTCTTCAGCTAAATAATTCAATCCACTTCAAACAGACATAGGAGAACTCACGCACCATTCACACACCCTCCAACCAAACACGTGAAAAGAAAAAAACTGTTTATTCTTATAAACAACCGTATAACTTTTAATCTAGAGTTAGTGAGTTTGAATTCAGCAACAAGAACAGAAATCACATGTTCATTCTTATAAACTATAACATTAACCGGTAGATCAAACAAAGTATCGAGGACAAAATAATCTAAATACAGTTACCGTAGTTATGGTAAAGTTGTAAATAAACAAAGTTTACAGGTTTATTCAGTCATCATCATCACAGTCATCTGAATCGTTGAATCCATCAAAATCCGAATTGTCATCATTGTCATTAAATAAAGTTAGCACGGCCTGCAGACGATCCTCGTTTATTTCCGAAGTGATATCGTCATCGTCGTCATCATCATCGCTGATATCCGTGTTGTTGCCTCCTTCCGCTGCATGATTACCAGTGTCATTGGTTTCATAAACAATGCCCGCTTTTCTAAATCCATTTCGAATAGTATCTGGTGTTATTTTATCCCATGCTGAAGCCACCCACTTGCAGACTTCTGTGAAAGTTGCCCGCTTCAGCCGCCCCGCGGATGTGTACTCGTGCGTGCCACCTGCATCCACTCCTCTCACTCCTTTCTAACAAAAGTCTTGAATGGATGATTCACTGCGATGTCAAGTGGCTGCAGGTTACACGTCAGGCCTCCAGGTATCACAGCGATGTGGACACCAGTAGAATTAATGTAGGCCTGAACATTTTTTTCTTTGTGGGCAGCCATGGCATCAAAAATTAATAAGGATTTTTTTGAAAAAAATCCACCCTGTCTTGCCCTAAAGCATTTATCTACCCACAATCTCATTACGTCGCAGTCCATCCATCCCTTCTTGTTGCAGTGCAAACCACACTGGTGGGCAGTTTTTCACGGGGCATAGTGACCCTTTTGAAAATGTCCATGGGCTTTAGCTTAACCCCGCTAGTTGAGCAACCAAGAACTACTGTAAAACACGTTCTTTCATGCCCAGTTGTGGTGATGGCAACAGATTTAGTACCTGTGGGGGCTACAGTTCTTGTCGCTGGAATGTCGAATGACATTGGCATTTCACCCATGTTGATGATGTCCTTTGCAGTGATGACAAGTTCAGATATTTCTTTGGCGACAAAGTCACGGAAATCGATCAATTTTTGCTGCCAGTCATCCGGAAGTCGCTGGCCAACAGTTCTCATTCGAACCGATAGTCTGTTCCTTTTCATAAATTTTGAGATCCATGTGAAGCCAGCTTTGAAGTCGGATATTCCTCTTCCATTGGCAAGTAGTTTTGCCTTCATCTGAATCGCAACGGTAGAGACTGATTGATTTTGCTCCCTTCTCGCCAGAATCTACTGCTTCAAGTCATCCTCCAGCTGAGGCCATTTTGGTTTGGCCCCACGACGTGCCCGTTTTCGCGGATTGCATTTCTCCAGTTCCTTCTTATCTTTTCTCCATTCACGCACCGATGTTTCTCCAACATCAAACTCTCTCGCTGCGGCCCGGTTGCCTATTTCCTCAGCTTTCGCAACGACTTTAAGCTTAAAGTCCGCTGTATATGACTTTCGTCTCATTCCTGGCATTATGGCGGTAAATTTAAATTTAATTGATAAACTCTACTAGATAAATGCAGAATACCAATCTGAAGAGATCAAATTAAAATGTGGGCTCTTCATGCAGCATTAATCTTTTATAGGCTTACCCAAAGGCTGAGATGCTATTGTATAGGCAAAATAGTATTCACTGGGCAAATTATAAGGCCAGATAGAGGGGGACACAGCCACGTGGTCAAAAGCACGCCGGGACAAAGGCCCGTCTTGGTGACAGGTCAAAAGCGCACCCCGACAACCTGGCGCAGAAAACTGAGCGGCAAGCATGCTCAGACCATCTTCTTTGTCTGTAGATGTCTGCGCATGCTTACAGAGCTGGGAGCAGGTCAGGGTGGCAAAAGGAGAGTTGGAACGAGAGGAGACTCGGGGCAGAGGGCAGGGCGGCGAAAGGAGAGTCGGGACGAGAGGAGACTCGGGGCAGAGGGCAGGGCGGCGAAAAGAGAATCAGAACGAGAGGAGACTCGGGGCAGGGTGGCGAAAGGAGAGTCGGGATGAGAGGAGACTCGGGGCAGAGGGCAGGGCGGCGAAAGGAGAGTCGGTACGAGAGGAGACTCGGGGCAGGGCGGCGAAAGGAGAGTTGGGACGAGAGGAGACTCGGGTCAGGGCGGTGAAAGGAGAGTCGGGACGAGAAGAGACACGGGGCATGTGCGCGGTATATAATAATTTCTTTACATAAATTTAGGTTTCTCGTGCGCTATACCTGTGTGCGCGTTTTACACGGGTGCGCGGTATATGCGTGAAAATACGGTACTCTGCATTTCTTTGCATTGAATTTTAGTTGCCAGATATTAGACCATTTCTCTAACTTTTGCAGATCCTTTTTCATGTTTTCCACTCTACTCTGATACAGATTTTGGTATCATCTGCAAAAAGGCAAACCTTTCCTTTTAAACCTTCAGCAATGTCACTCACAAACATATTGAACAGGATTGGTTCCAGCACTGAACCCTGAGGGACTCCACTACTCACCTTTCCTTCCTCCAAGCGACTTCCATTAACCACCACCCTCTGGCGTCTTTCCGACAACAAGTTTCTAATCCAGGTCACCACTTTGGGTCCTAACTTCAGCCCATCAAGTTTGTTCAAGAGCCTCCTTTGAGGAACCGTGTCAAAGGTTGTGCTGAAATCTAAGTAAATTATATCTAGCATACATCCTTGATCCAGTTCTCTGGTCACACAATCAAAAATTCAATCAGGTTCATTTGGCACAATTTACCTTAAGTAAAGCCATGTTGCCTTGGATCCTGTAACTCATTAGATTCTAGGAAGTTCACTGTTCTTTCATTCAGCAACACTTCCATTATTTTTCTGACAACGGAAGTGAGGCTTCATTTCTGTGACCATTTTTGTGTATAGGGACCACATCCACTCTTCTCCAATCATCAGAAACCACTCCCGTTTCCAGAGATTTATTGAACATTATTTTCTGATTCTAGATCCTCTGTATTCATCCCACGCTTTATTTTAACTCTGTCACCATTTTCCTCTACAGGTGTTGGAAAGGAAAATGGTGACGGAGTTCAAAAAAGCGTGGGATGAATACAGAGGATCTAGAATCAGAAAATAATAATAAATATTTAAAAACTAAGGCCAGTACTGGGCAGACTTGCACGGTCTGTGTCTGTATATGGCCGTTTGGTGGAGGATGGGCTGGGGAGGGCTTCAATGGCTGGGAGAGTGTAGATCAGGGATCTCAAAATCCCTCCTTGAGGGCCGCAATCCAGTCGGGTTTTCAGGATTTCCCCAATGAATGTGCATTGAAAGCAGTGCATGCACATAGATCTCATGCATATTCATTGGGGAAATCCTGAAAACCCGACTGGATTGCGACCCTCAAGGAGGGACTTTGAGACCCCTGGTGTAGATGGACTGGAGTGAGCTTTGACGGAGATTTCAGTAGTTGGAACCAGTCTGTGTGTGACTTTGGTTGTGAGAGGAGCTGAAGAGAGAGCTGCAACTGGGAACCAGAGGCCTGTGGAAGGTGGGAGCTGGACCTAGCTCTGTGCCCCAGGCAGAGCTATGAAGCCTGGGGTCCCTTCCCAGGGAAGGTCCTGGTTTGGAGGGCCTACTATGGAAGGAAGGAGGGAACCAGATGGTGAAAAGCCTGGGCCATTAGGCTGGAGGAGGCCAGAAGAGCCAGACCCCAGAGCTCCTAGAGGAAGGGTTCCTGTTCCAGAATTGATACCAAGGAGCATGAAGGTACAACAGGGGTCTGGCAGGGCCTGGGAGTTGGAGGTGGAGATGGGCAGGAAGAAAGCCCAGGCTGTTACAGTGGTGGAGGATATGGAGGACTCACAAGGGTCAGAGGAGGATATTTTCAGTGGGGAGGAGGAGGTGGAGAAGGATATGGATTTGGCCACAAGAGCCATATTAACAGTTAAGGGGATGGCTGGACTGGAGAAAAAGCTGCAGGACTTACAAAAGAAACAACGTATGGTGTCCACTCTGTATAAGCTGGCTCCAGAGAAGCAAAAGAAAAAGTATAAGAAAGAACACCAATACCTTCAGCGACAGGTGGAGAACTGCATAACAGAGATGGCTGGTATTACAAAAGATATGTCTAACCCCATGGCTGAAGTGTATCGGAACAGAGAGAGAATGGCAGGGCTGCAGGGATACCAGGGGAAATTAAAGGCAGCAGTTTCTGCAGAAGAACCCTGTGCAGAAGCAGGACAGTTGGAAGAAGTGCAGGAAATTCCCACAGCAGTGGAAGAAAAAGCTACCACAGAGGCTACTGGAGAAAAGTTGGGAGACACCTGAATTGGTACAGCTGGGAAAAGAGTGCAGACACAGCAGAAACCAGAGTGGAGAAGGGGCGGACAAAGGAGCGCAGGAAGAAGAAAGCCACACAAAGAGTGAACTACCTGGAACAAGCAGGGACTGAAAAACTTCATATAGAGTTTGAGCAAGTATTGGTAGGGACTGAGAAACCACAAACATAAATTGAGCTACCACAAACTTTAATAAAAGCACCTGAGGGAGTGCTGGAACAGCAGGCAGCTGAGACTAGTTTGCCCCTAAAATTCTTGGAGGAGGAATGTGATTTGAAAGTGATTGAGCAGCAGCCTGGATTGGAAACACCTGAGTTCCATCGGCAAGGAAAATCCCAGAATGCAGCTCAGGGGAGAAGTTCCCAAGAACTGGTGGGTGGAATCTTTTGTGTGACTGAGAATGTGACTGAGAAAGGGGTGGAGTCTTCTCTGAGCTGTGCTGAGGGAACTCAGCCTAATTCAAAGTGCAGAGTACAGCAAAGAGGTGTTTCCAGTGTGTTGGAAGGAGTGGAGTGGAGTCAGGAGCTGGAACCTGAGAATCTACAGAGGGAAATACAGCAGGAGGTGGCTGTAGGTGATGAAGCTGTGCTGCCACAATGGCAGCAATGGACAAAGCAAGTTTTGCCTTGTTCTAAAGAACTGCAGTTGAAAGAACTGAATGCAGGACAGATCCCTATGGATGTGAATGGGGGTGTTGGGGAGGGGGAGGGGGTGGGAGAGGGTGGAGGATCTGGTGGTGGAGGGCATGGTGCCCGGAAAAGGGTTAAACGGGGAATATCTTTTGCAGATGTGGTGGCTGGGGGATCGGGGGAGGGGGAATGTGCAAGGGGAGAGTGGGGGGAGGAGGGAGGATGGTGGAGGGAATGGGAATGGTGGTGGGGGGTGGGGTAGCGGGGGAGGGGGAGAGGGGGGTATTTTCAAGAGAAGAAATGTGGTTCAGTTGAAGTGGGTGGGGGTGGGGAATATACCAACAAGGGACAGGGTGTTGAGAATGGTTCTGGGGTTAGGCTTCATCCCTGAGGGCCTGTATTCACCCGGTAATGGTTCCGGAGTATGACATCAGTTTCCAGAGACAGAGGGGTTTAGAGTTATTTTGGGAAAAATATGAGGGGGGTGAGGGGGAGGGAGCAGTGGGCAGAATTTAAAGCCATACCTGTGAGTAAGCCTGACCTTGTGCAAGTGACAGTGTTGGTGAGAAATGAGTCCATCCCCAGTTCAGACCTGACATACTGGTTGAATCGGTATGGGGTGCTTCGGACTCCATTAGTGAAGATCATGGACCCGAGTAGGGTCTGGGCTGATGGATGGACGGCCAGCATGAAGCTAAGTCAAGTGGGTAATGTGATACAGCATGTTCCACCAGTGGCATACATTGGGAGAGAGCGCATCCAATGTTTTTACAAGGGGCAGCCCAGGGTATGTTTTCGATGTGGATCGTTTAGGCATCTAAGTATGGTGTGTCCTACCTGATGTGTGTAAAATGTGGAGGGAAGGGGCATATTGGGGAGGAGTGTGACCTCATTCGGTGCAACTTGTGTGGATGTCTGGGACACCCGTTCAGCAAGTGTCCGAGGGCTGCACATTAGTGGCAAGAGGAAAATGATGGGGGAGGGGAGGAACCGCAGGAGCGGGCCCAGGAGGAGGAACGGGATCAGGAGGGTGGTCAGGAAGATAGCCAGGAAAAGGTGAGGCAGGGTGAAGGGCTGGTGCAGGAAGCAGAGGGGGCGAGAGAGGGTGGGGGTGGGGATGAGGGTACATGGGAAAAGGTACGTAGTAAGAAGGTGGGGAAACACCAGAGGAAAAGAAGGGGAGATAGGGTTGAGGATACTAATAGGTTTAGTGTATTGGCACAGGAGGAAGAGAATGGAGGTAGGGTGTCCCAGAAGAGGAAAGGGAAGAAAGGTCGGGAGGGAGGGCAGCAGGAATACCCGGCGGTGATTCTGGAGAGGTTGCAGGTTGAGACAGTGGGAAAGGAAGGGGATGGGGGAGGGGCTTTTCTAAATACAGAGGTGAGTGGGAAGGAGGGGATGGAAGTAGATGGAGGGGATGTTTTGCTGGTGGGGAGAGATTGATTAAGGAAGGGGAAGATAAGGAAAGGGAAGGAATTGGGGAAGAGTTGATTCTGGCAGAGGGCGAGGCAGTCCCGCCAGGGGTGGTGGTGAAGAGGGGAATGGAAGAAGGGAGCGGAGAGAAGGGGGGAAGAAATCTAAATTAGTGTCATGACGGGGGGGTCCCGGTTTGAATATTGCAACTTTGAATGTTGCTAGTCTCTGAACGGAGAGAAAGCGGTTTCTGGTTTATGAGTTCCTGGCTTCCAAACAATTGGATGTTATCATGTTGCAAGAAACAAGGGTTGACCACCCAAGTTTATTGTGGAAAGCTAAAAGGGACTGGAAATGGGGGCCGTCATACTGGGTATTAGCCCAGGAGGCTTATGGGGGGGTGGCAATTCTGTTTAACTCCAGGGCGGTGGAAGTGCATAGGGTGGTGGAATTGGGTGGGGGGAGGGGGAAGATATTGGATGTAAGGGTGGAGGGAGAGGAGGTAAGGTTGGTGAACATCTACGGTCCTCAGAGGAAGTGGGAGCGTTAAGCTCTAATCTCCCGGATCAGACCATATTTATACACGGCCAGGAGGGTGGTGTGGGGAGGGGATTTTAATGCAGTGGTGAGGCAGGAGGATAGGGAAGGGAGGAAATTTTCTTTAGGATATAATGAATTATTTTTGAAACAGGTGGGGGAGGGGGCAGGGCTGGTTGATATTTATACAGTTTTTGGAAAGCAAGGGGGGTTTACGTTTGGCAGAGGGAAAGGCCGCAGTCTTATCGACAGGTTTTTTGTAAGGAGGGAAGACTGTCAGGACCCTCCCCAAGTGCAGCATGTTGAATTTACAGATCACGCTTTGATGAGCATACAGGTAGGGGGGAAGAACCCAGTTATGGGTAGGGGTCTGTGGAGGCTCAACAATGCATGGCTCCAGGAGGAGAGTGTACAGGCCTTTAGAGAGTTCTGGACAGACCAGCTGTCTACTGTGAGCGCGTACGGGTCATTGGGGGGATGGTGGGAGATTGTGAAGGGTAGGATCAAGGGTTTTTTCAAGAAAATAAGTAGGAGGGCATCACAAAACAGGGAAGGGAGGCTGGTAGCCCTGAGGAAGGAATTAAATTGGAGGGTGGAAGGGGGTGAAAAGGGGGAGGGGCTTCAGGTACTCAAGGGAAAAATTGAAGCACTACAGTACAATAGATATAGGTCCTTAGTGTGGGAAAGGGACTATGGGCATTTCATCTCACCGGACCCTTTCAGGGCATGCAAAGAGAGGGTCAGGCGGCAGAAGGTGGGGAGTTTGTGGGACAATGAGGGGATAGAGCAGGAGTCACGAGAAGGGATATTGAGGGTGGTGGGAGAGCATTTTGGGGGCCTCTTTGCAGTTGGGCAAGAGGAAAGGGAGGAGTGGGAGGAATATATAGAGGGGACCCCGGAGGTGGGGGGAGGGTTAACAGAGGAACAGGCAGAAGCGCTGAATGGCCCATGGACGGTGGAGGAGGTAAGACGGGTGATAGCCGGCCTGACCAGAGGGAAATCACCCGGTCCAGATGGGTTGACAGCCGAGTTTTTTAAGACATTTTGTGAGCATATGATACCTTTCTTGGTGCGGCTGTTTACGGAGCTTAGCTGTCAGCCTGTTCTGCCTAGGTCCATGAGGGAGGCGGTATTGGTTTTGATTGCGAAGCCAGGGAAGGAAGGGTTAAGGGTGGGAAATTGGAGGCCGATTTCTTTGCTTAATACAGATAGGAAAATTTTAGCAAAAATGATGTGCGCAAGACTGGGAGAGGTGGCAGCAGCAGTACTGGCACCAGCACAGATGTGTGGCGTGCAGGGGAGGGTGGCAATAGAAGCAGTGGTAACAGTAAGAGAGACAGTTGAGAGGGGTCGGAGGGCCCAGGGGGGGCGGGAGCTAGTTAGTTTGGACCAAGCCACAGCCTTTGATAGGGTGCCCTATGAATATTTGTGGGGGTTCTTACAAAGTATGGGATTCCTGTGCAGTTTGTGGAGGGGTTGAAGACTCTGTATAGGGAGGCAGCAACCTTTCCCCTGGTGAATGGGTGGAGGGGGGAGAGTTTCTCCATTGGGAAAGGGACAGGGATGTCCCTTAAGTCCATTGCTATATGTATTTGCCAAAGATCCATTGCTGCAGCGGCTGGAGAAGGGTGGGGGTTTAACAGGGATAGATATGGGGGAAGGCACAAAGGTCAGGGTGGTGGCATATGCCGATGACATCTCGGTGTTTGTGTCTTCAAAGACAGAGTTTGGGTGGATGGAGGAAAAACTGGGAGAGTATTCAGGAGCCACAGGGGCATGCATTAACCAGGAAAAGAGTCATTTGTTGAAACTCGGGAATCCGGCATGGGAGGTGGAGAGTACCAGTGGGTTCTTGCCTCCAGAGGGGAGGGTAAGGGTGCTGGGGGTTGTCTTCAGTGGGGATGAGGCATATCAAATGGAGAACTGGAAGGGAAAAATCCAGGAAGGGCGACAGAAAGTGGAAGCCTGGAAGCAGTGGAAGCTGACATTTCTGGAACGGGTGCATCTCATGAAAGTATATTTGGTTCCTTTGTTCCTATTCCTTAGTTATGTGTGTTTGCTCCCGCAGTTGCACACTACGATGTACAGTCTTTTTTATCAGTGCCTCTGGGGTAACCGCTTAAATCCAATAAAGAGGGGGGTAACGTATCTGGCAAAAGAACAATTGGGCTTGGGGATGGTGAACCCCATTCTTTTTTTCTCCTCCCTCTTCCTCCAGTTCCATTTGGGGGTGTTGGTGAGGGGACAGCAGGAAAGGGTGGCATGGGTAGAAAGTGTTCAGACGTGGGGTACAGTGTTTTGGAAAGACTGGTTGGGGGGAGTGGAAATAGGGAAGAACCGGGTGGTGGGGGTTTTGGCAGGGGTGCCGGGTCAGGCGGACATGGCCCGGTTAGTTAGGAGTTGGAGGGTAATTGTGGATGAAGTGGTGGAGGGGAGGAAGAAATGGACGGAAAGAGTGCTGCACCAGTGTTATGCGGTAGAACCTCTGCTGAAGGATTGCCCAGGGATACGTAAACAGCAGGCACTCCGTTATGTGGCGATGCCACGCCTGCCCCCTAAGTATTTCGATGTGGCATGGCTGGCACTGCACGGCAAGATGTATGTCCGGGCGAATCTGAAGTGTAGACCTGTGGCTGACAGGGAGTGTCCAAGGGGGGAGTGCCAGGGAGTGTTAGAAACAATGGAACATTTTTTGTGTTTTTGCCCCTTTTCAGTTGAGGTGGGGAGGAGGGTGACCAGGGGTTTGGGGTTTCAGGTGGGTTTGTTTGAAAGTCTGAGTTATGCGGATTGGGTTTATGTGGGTGGTGGGGGGAAGAGGGTGTATGGTGAAACTTTTTTTATTATTTTGTCCATACTGAAATACTTCATTTGGATGGCACGTTGCCAGATGTCGCTGAGGCAGCGACAGCTGGCACTGGACACAGTGGCGATGGATGTGGTGCGGGCAATGTGCCAAATTGCAGAAGGAGAGAGAAAAAAGAGGAGTGAACAGCAGTGGCGTCTACTGTGGAAGGGTGTGCGGCTTCGGCCTCCCTGACGCGTGTTTCAGTTTTTGTTTTAACTGAGTTTTTGTATTTATGTTTATTTATTGCTTGGGGGGGGGTTCTAGTCACTTCGTGTACAGGGTTTGGGGCTGTTTAGTTTTTATATGTACAGGTTTGGTGTGGGAATAGTGAAATGTCAGTTTATGTTTGTATTATTTGTATGATATTTGCTTCTGTGACTTTGTAATGTGTTGTATTGTAATGCTTTTTGGTGTAAGTCTATATAATAAACAAGAACTTTTCAGTAGTTGGAACCTAAGAACAGTACCGGGCAGAGCTTTGGATTCTTGCCCATAAATAGCTAAGAAGAAGAAGGAAAAAAATAAAACCCAACAAATTTTTAGATTGAATCAGGTTGGACAGACTAGATGAACCATTCAGGTCTTTATTTGCCGTCATCTACTATGTAAGTCTTTAATAGGACACATCAGAACCTCTCTGAGCTCCCTCAGTATCCTAGAATAGATCCTGTCTGATCCCATTGCTTTGTCCACCTTCAGTTTTTCAAGTTGTTGAAAAATACTCTTCCGTGAACCACGCAGAATCTACTCCATTTGCTTGTGTTACTTTGCCAGACAATCTCGGTCCTTCTCTAGGATTTTATTCTGTGAACACAGAACAGAAGTATTTGTTTAGCATGTTTGCTTTTTCCTCATAGTATCTTTTAGTTTCGCGATTCCATTTTTCAGTTTCCTCCTTTAATATATAGTCAAACCTCAGTTTACGAGTGCCGTTGTTTGCGAGTGTTTTACAAGATAAGCAAAACATTCACAAAATCTGCTCCTCGGCAACCGAGCTTGACTCGATTTACGAGCACCCCACCCCCGCGATCCGGTATCCCCCCGCTCGCATTGCCCCCCCCCCCGCCATGATCTAGTGTTCCCCACTCACCCACCCACCCAAACACATTCTCTTACCCCTATCTGGCACCAGCACCAGCACCAATGCACAGGACATGCCGGTGCTAGTGCACGAAGATCTTCCCTCTTCCTTGTGCTGGGCCTTGAGCATCTGCACATGCTCAAGGCCCAGCATAAGGAGAGTGAGGACTAGAAGGCCTTGAGCACGTGCAGATGCTCAAGGCCCAGCACAAGGAAGAGGGAAGATCTTCGGGCATCGGCATGTCCTGTATGTTGGTGCTGGTGCCGGTGCCAGATAGGGGTAAGAGAATGTGTTTGGATGGGTGGGTGGGTGGGTGGGTGAGTGGGGGATGCCTGATCGCGGGAGGGGGTATGGAGCAGCATGGGTGGCCTCGGGGGGGAGGGGTATGGTGGAGCAGCGCCAGTGGCCTCGAAGGGAGTAAGGTAGAGCAGCGCCGGTGGCCACGGGAAGGGGGGAGGAGGTGGAATGAATTAAGCGAGTTTCCCTTACATCCTATGGGGAAACGCTTTGATATATGAGTAAATTGGTTTACAAGCATGCTTCTGGAATAAATTATGCTCGTAAACCAAGATTCCACTATATATGAAAAAATTATTGTCTCCCTTTTTTATATTTTTAGCCATTTTCTCTTCTGCCTGTGCTTTCGCCAGATGTATCTCTCTCTTGGCTTCTTTCAGTTTTACTTGGTAGTCCTTTCTGTACTCCTCCTCTTGGGGTTTTTTTATATTTCAGGAACACCAACTCTTTTCCCTTTATTTTCTCTGCCACTAGTTTGGAGAACCATATCGGTTTCCTTTTGTTCTTCTTTTTATTTATTTTCTTCACATAAAGGTCTGTAGCCATTTTTATTGCTCCTTTCAGCTTAGATCACTGTTTTTCTACTTCTCTTATATCCTCCCATCCTAACAGCTCTTTCTTCAGGTATTCTCCCATTTCATTAAAATACGTACATTTGAAATCTAGGCTCTTCACTTTAGCTGTTATATCAATCCAAATCGTTTGATGATTGCTACTTCCTAGGTGGGCACCAACTCGAACATTAGAGATACTCTCCCCATTTGTGAGGACCAGATCCAAAATCGATTTTTCACTCATGGGTTCTGTCACATTTTGTCTGAGCAGAGCCTCTTGAAAGGCATCCACAATCTCCCTGCTTCTTTCCAGTCTGCATCCGGCAGGTTGAAATATCCCAACGGCAGTACCTCCTCTTTCTTTCCAAACTTTTGGATATTCACAATCAGATCTTTATCAATTTGCTGTGATTGAGTCAGAGTTCTGTAGACTACACCCATGTAGATAAAAGTTCCATCTTCTCTTTTTAGAGCAATCCATATCACTTTTTCCTCTCCCCAGATCCCTTTCATTTTAGTCACTTGGATATTGAGCTTCACATAGAGAGCTACTCCTTCACCTTTTTGACCATCTCTGTCCTTCTTAAAAAGATTATATCCCAGAATGTTTGCATCCCATCCATGGGATTCACTGAACCATGTCCCTGTGATAGCAACAATATCAAGTTCTGCCTCTAACACCAGGGCTTGCAGATCATGAACTTTGTTGATTAGACTGCGAGTGTTTGTGGTCATTGCTTTCCAGCTATTTTTCAGTGGTAATTTCCTTTTTCATATAGTTTTTTTTGTTTTGTTTTGTTTCACCTTACAATGCTAAGAAGTGAATTGCTAATATTGTTTATGTTGCAGTCTTTACTACCTACATAATTGTCCTTCAAACATACACCACCCTCACCATCTAGGTGGGATGCCTAGAAACATATTGTCTAAATTTCTCTGCAAGGATTCTTTTTCCTGCTGATTGGGATGGGGGATGACTTGTGCTTCCACTGTATTGACTCCATTTGGAACTCAGGATTTCTGTAATAGACCCAGGTCTCATCTCCAGTCACCAAACAATGAAAAAAATTCACTTGGTCTTCACAGAGCATCTCCAAGTTCTCCTGACAGCACTGGAGCCTTGTGGCTGCTCCTAAGTCATGTGAACACCATTTCCTTTACTTCATCATGCTTTCTCTTTTGCTCTCTGGACTACAGTGATGCACCCATGTCTCATCGATGGTGAAAATTCTCTCCAGAATACTCTGATCTTCTTCATATCATCTTAGGAACTGGGTTGCAACCTCTACACGCAGTTGCTTGTGCAGTTCAGTAAGCTGTTTTGGAACTCATTGTGTGTAGGCTTTCCTGTATCCTGATCTGGCAAATGCAGATCTATAGCTGCTATCCAAATCTGCAGTCAATTGGAGACACCATTACTCATTGGTCTTCTCTAATCAATGTCAATGTGCTCTTGTGTGTACATTGTTGATGGGCAACCAGAACAACCTTCATTGGTTATATCTGTTCTTCCCACTTTAAACCTTTTAAACCACTCATTGTTTCATGGTGCTAAGAAGAGTGTTCAAATATTTATCTACTTGAGTATGAAAGATAGTAGCAAGTGTATTGAAACAAGTCTGTGCATGTTGTGACATGTTTCAAGTTACTCATGCACAGTTAGGTGTCAGGAGAGTCCTCATGCGAATCAAGTAAGAAACTGTTCAAATTGGAACATCATTTAGTGATAAAAATTCTCACAAAAGAAGGTAAAAAGCCAAAGGAGATCCATAAACGCATGACTTTAGTTTATGGTGAGTCTGCACCATCATCCTACAAAGTAAAATTTTGGAGCAAGAGTTTAAGTAGGGTAGAGAGTCCATTGAAGACCTGTGGAAGCAACTTCCATAAAAATATGCAAAAAAGTTGAGGATTTAATTTTGTCAGACAGATGAATTAAGATTTCCCAAATATTTGAAGAAATGGGCTTCTTGTCAGGTACAGTTTAGAAAATTATTCATGAAAAGTTGGGCAATATGGTTTCCAAGAATGCTGACACCATGTCAGAAGGCCACAAGGCTCCAGTGTTATCAGGAGAACTTGGAGATGCTCTGTGAAGACCAAGTTAATTTTTTCATTGTTTGGTGACTGGAAATGAGACCTGGGTCTATTACAGAGATCCTGAGTCTAAAATGGAGTCAATACGGGGGCGCTGCTGAGCCCAAATGAGATGGCAGCCTGAGATCTAGGCTCCCGCGATCTCCCGTGTATATAAGCAAACAACGCCATTGATCTGAGCAACTTACCATCACGGAACGTTTCCACATTGTGCTTTTAGTGTGGGGCACTGATTTATCACATCATCTCAACATCAGCCTGCAGTGATGTCCGATAAAAAGGTGAGCAAAAGGCATAAGCCCGACCCTGTTTCCCTGTCAAAGACGCCGCTGCCTCCCGCGGTTGACGACACAAACCGTGAGATTTTGACGGAACTAAGGGAGCTAAAAGAATTGGCAGCCGATATGAAAATGAGTACAGATGAAATTAATGAGAAACTCACCGCACTAACGGACGATTTCGCTCAAGTGCAAACACGTGTCAGCTCTTTAGAAACCAAGATGGATGCATCCTCCCTGCAAATTGCTGAATTACGTCGGCAAACGAATCGCATCACCCTGCTAGAACAAGAGCTGGAGGACAGCAATAACCGCTCTCGATGCTGCAACTTACGTATTTTGGGTCTCCCTGAAAATGGGAGAGATAGTGAGCTTATAAAATATCTTGAAACGCTCCTGCCCAAACTGTTTGATCTCACATTTCAGCGCGAACTTGAGATAGAACGCGCTCATCAGGTGCCTTCCTGCCGTATGCCTGCCGATCGATGGCCCAGACCAGTTGTCCTTAAATTACTAAGATACCAACAGGTGCTGGACATTCTACAACAGGCTAAGATCAAAGCACCGATTCAACACGAGGGAGCCACCATAATGTTTTTCCCAGACCTGAGCAAGACCACGGCCTCTCGCCGAAAGCAGCTACTCTCCTATAGGTTGCAGCTTAAAGCCTTGAATGCGAGATTTGGTATGATGTATCCGGCCCGTCTAAGAGTGACATTGCATAACCAAATGAAAGATTTTACTGTCCCGGAAGAGTTGGCTACCTTTATAGAGCATCACTCCCCAACACCGATTAATCAGATTTGATAAACTGCACAACTACCCCCACGAAGGCTCCAGTGGTCTGCAGGACTCATTGCCACTGTACACTTAATGCCTGCTGATCGTATTGCTCGTAATGTTTTCAAATGTCTTATGATATTGTTCTTATCTTCTGCTTTTATTGCTCATTTAAGGAAAATGGGTCTTAAATTGTTTGCCTGTTAAAAGTTGTTGATAAGTTTGGGAGTTGGGATTTCTCTCTGCCTCTCTGATACCTTGGCCGTACTCACGCTGTATACTAAAGGTGCAGTTATCAGCACCACAGTTAACTTGATGTACGTTTTGCTGATGTTATTGGTACATTTTTCTCTACAATTGCAAGTGACATGCTTTTTTCTTTGGGATATTATCTGCTATATGAGATTAATATGGACACTAATATGTATATTTGTTTCCATGTATGCGCTTGATCTTTCTTTCTCATCAGCATGACCCTTAATATTATATCACTAAACACAAAAGGTCTTAATAACAAAGTCAAATTGAAGAAAATCCAGACTTATATTGAAGGATTCAACCCTGACGTTGTTATGCTCCAGGAGACACATCTTAATACGGAAGCTTCCTCCAAAGTTCATTATTCCTGGTCCCTCTCTCCGTGTGATCGTAAGGGTGGGGTAATAACCCTCATACGAAATAGGACGGACATCACCATAATCTCCTCCTCCACTGATCTAAACAGACGATGGATTAAAGTTAACCTTAGCATTGCAGGAGAGACCTACTGCATACTTAATTTATATGGGCCGAACGTGATTCAACCTGATTTTTTCCATGCTCTTAAAGCGTCACTTCTGGAAGAAATTGATTCACGATTGATAGTAGCAGGAGACTTCAATATGGTATTGAATCCGGTATTAGACAGGAAATCCAATTGTGCTTACAAAAAAACTAAATCTTGGTACACACTTCAAGACCTAATCTCAGACTCATCACTCCTTGATATCTGGAGACATATGCATATTAACGCCAAAGCCTTCACTTTTTTCTCTCCTCCTCACTCATCATATTCACGCATAGACATGTTTCTGATAAGTGAATCTCTCACCTCCTCTGTTGTGAACTCAGACATCTCTCCTATCTGCGTCTCTGACCATGCAGCCATCACTATCAAGATCAAATGCCAATCGTCCTCCTCTCTGCCCAAACAGTGGCGTTTTAACAACTCCTTGCTACAAGATTCACAGTTTTGCCAACTGATGAGGACCCAGCTTGAAGAATATTTTCATCA
Organism: Geotrypetes seraphini; assembly: GCF_902459505.1. NCBI lineage: Eukaryota > Metazoa > Chordata > Amphibia > Gymnophiona > Dermophiidae > Geotrypetes > Geotrypetes seraphini. Next base: position 108,408,799 of record NC_047089.1, on the reverse strand, counting down.
TAACAAACCTGAACATACTTCGTGGATTTGCTGGTGGGACGCTTTTAAGGCTTATGTCAGAGGGGTCACCATCAATTATTCAGCACATAAACACAAAAAATTGAAGGAGGAGAGGACAATACTTGAGAATGAGATTTCCATCCTTGAGGCTCAACATCAGACTAAGCCATCAGATGTCTCCTTGCTGATCCGACTCAATAAAGCGAGATTCCGATATAACTCATTGTTGAGTCATGGAGCTGCACAGGCTGTATTTCAACAATCGGCATCGTATTTTGCAGGAAATAATAAATGTGGCCATTTATTGGCTAACTACCTTAAACGCCGTGGGGAAAAATCGACTATCACATCTATCAAGACAGACATGGGTGTAGACATCACTGAGCCATCTGACATATCCCAAGCTTTTATGAGTTTTTACTGAAAGCTGTATACTTCTGAATCCTGTTGTTCACAAAAGTCTATGGAATTCTTGGAGTCCATCCCTCACAAACAGCTTACCTCAGGTGATAATATCCTTTTAGATGAACCAATAACACTATGTGAAATTTACTCAGTAATTAAATCTATGGCCCTCAAAAAGACCCCAGGCCCGGATGGGCTGACTGTGGAATATTATCGAGAATTTCAGGACATCCTGGCCCCATATTATTTACAATTTATTGAATACCTCATTTCTAAAGGAGAGGCCTCTGGCTCATTCACGGAAGTGACCATCATTGTTCTTCCGAAGCCTGACAAGGATAAGAGAATTATAACCAATTATCGACCGCTGTCATTAATCAATGTTGACGCGAAGATATATGCCAAATTGCTATCTACACGTTTACAATCTGTCATCACAAAAATTATATCGCCTGATCAAACTGGCTTCATATCTGGCCGATACTCCTTTGAAAACACGCGCCTCTTCTCCCATGTTATTTCTCAGGCACATAGACAACAACAGGAAATTCTGGCTGTGGAGCTGGATGCGGAGAAGGCTTTCGATCGTATCGAATGGCCTTTTCTTTTCCAAGTAAACAAGTATATAAGGCGGTAGTATATATTATTTAAGGCTAAATATCAAAGAAACTTCAATCCATATAGCCTCAATTGAAATTAGTATATATTCTTTTATGACCTCAGCAGTACAAACTGTGAGAAAGTTTTCATTCACAGTATAGCTTGCACTAAAGTCTTCATCGGTCAGAATTTTCTATCAATATCTTATTTATTTAATTTATTAATTTGTATTTATTTTTCAAAATAAATTAGAAAAAGTACTCATCTCTTTATCAGAGCATAGCAGGGGTTCTTCACCGACATAGGCTATGTTTCGCCACATAAGGCTTTATCAAGGTAATCCCCTGATAGAGAAGAGAGATATATCACAGTTATTATCTTAGAACATCTACTCCACAGTTCTTATCAACAACTCCTAGGGGTATCGTTTCTAGCCCATATAAAGTAGTTGAAAATAAAAGTTAAAGGTTATATCTTAGAATAAAAGCTTGTTAAATACCTTTGTTATGCCGATTCCACATGTACTGCCATCGTTATAGTTTAGTTTAGGCAGAACAACATGGCCGCGGCGTTTTTTATGCAAAATAGAAGCGTCATGATCTCATATATACGTACCCTATCAGCATCCAGAATCAGTCCTGGGATTATTTAAACTAATGTCATCCATTCTACTTCCGCATTTAAACCATTAGGTTTAACAGTATTTAATGTATAAATCATTCTTTGTTCCTTGAAATTCAGACATTCAGTATAATTTCCTCCTTCCCACCCTATATCAATATGGTCAATAATTCTCCATTTTAGATCAGTGATTTTATGTTTCTGAGTTTGCCAGTGTTGCACAAGAGGTGCTTCAAGACTCCCGGTATTTATTTTAGATTTATGTTCGGTAAGTCTTATCATGATTTTCCGACTTGTTCTACCTATGTATACCAAGTCGCACGGGCATTGAATCGCATAGATTACATGAGTACTAGTGCAAGAGGTATCCACCTTAGATTTAAAGGTTTCATTAGTACCTGGGTGAGTCCATTCAGGGCCCACTAGCGCTTGAGCACACCATTGGCACTGCCCACAGGCTTCATGAGTAAACTGTTGGTCAGTATCAGTAGCTTTATTTTTATCCTCAAATTTATATAGGGACAAAAATTCCCCTATAGTTTGTCCTCTCTTATACGATACAGTAGGGTGTTCATCAAAGCAAGAGTGGAGCTGAACTATTGGCCAATGCAGTTTTACAGTTTGAAAAAATCTACTACTGAGATCATTAAAAGGAAGCACATATATCAAAGTTTCATCTACCTCATTAGCTATTTCTTCTTGAATCAAAAGAGGTCTTTGGGCATATTTAGCACGAAGGTATGCTTTCTTAATAGATTTTTTAGGGTAGTGTCTTTCATAAAACCTCTGAGACATTATGTTAGCCTGTTTATTAAATTCTTTATGGTCTGAGCAGATCCGTTGTATCCTCAGAAACTGACTCACAGGTATATTGAATTTCAAAAAATATGGATGATAGCTTGCAAAATGCAAAAAATTATTCCGTTCAACATCTTTTCTGTATAGAGTAGTTCTAATGGATTGATCTTTCATTATCATCAAGTCCAGATACGCAATCCTATTAGGGTGGGCTGTCATGGTAAAAGTAAGATGTGGGTCCAAAGTATTAATCCATCCAAGGAAATTTTCTAAATCTTCATATGATCCGCCCCAAAAGAACAAAATGTCATCCAAGTACCGTTTCCACAGTTTAACATTATGGAAGTATATCGATGAATAGATATAGTCCGCTTCAAACTTGGAGACATATAAATTAGCTACAGAGGGGGCCATGGTCGCCCCCATCGCAACCCCTTGAATTTGGTAGTAAAAATCACCATGATACCAAAAATAATTAGATTTAACTACAAGAGTAGCAAGTTTCATAAGCCAGTCTTTTTTAAATCTTCCGCGTTTTCGGATGATATTCTGTTATATATATAACACCTGATTCATTTCCTCATCTATTGGATACCATTAAAGCATACGCGGAAGTCTCCGGTTACAAACTTAATACTGGAAAGACAGAGGTAATGTCTATTACATGCCCGGATGCTGAATTCGATATAACGTCTTATGGGGTTAAATGGACAGCTTCATCCATGAAATACTTAGAGGTTCTCTTTGGCCCCACCATACCAGAATTCATACAGCTCAACTGTGATTATCTGCTGGATGCCATCAAGGCGATTGTTAATAGATGGTCACCCCTGTCCTTGACTTGGTGGGGCAGACTCAAAACTATTAAGATGATGCTGACCCCTAAAATTAATTATATATTGTATATGCTACCTTTCCACTTACCATCTTCCTTCTACAAGCAAGTTGACTCTCTTCTCACGAAGTTCTTGTGGAATTCCAAGCAACCCCGCATTGCATTACCTAAATTAAAGGCACCGCGATTGGCTGGTGGGGTCAATTTCCCCTCTTTTCTTCATTATCATAATGCGTTCATCATGCGATAATGGTCCGCAGGGCATTATTATGCTGATAGAGATTCTGATTCTCCAGCCTGTATTACTCTACAGCGTACATTTTATGGGAAACACCGGTTGCAGCTCCTAGCTGGTGTATTACTGTCTAAAAAAGATACCTATGACAAAATTCTGCTGGCATATAAATCTGCTATAACCAATGCAGACTCGACATTTACAGACGGATGGGAGTCCTCGTCCTTAATCCCTATATGGAGTAATGAGCGTTTTACAATTCTAAATTCACCTTTGTCCTGGCAAGAATGGTAAAACTGTGATATTTGGTCTGTACAAGATCTTATAACTACAGATAAATGGACATCCTTTCAAGCCCTATCTGACAAAAAAGGCCTTCCTAGATCCCAACATTATAGATGGCTGCAACTCCTACACTGTGTCAGAAGCTCTATACCCATAGAAACATAGAAACATAGAAAGATGACGGCAGAAAAGGGCCACAGCCCATCAAGTCTGCCCACTCTATTGACCCACCCCATTAAGTTTGAGTGCTAGTGACCTGGTTCCTTAACTCGACCCTCGAAGGGATCCCACGTGGGTGTCCCATTTATTCTTAAAGTCGAGCACGCTGGTGGCCTTGATCACCTGCACCGGAAGTTTATTCCAGTGATCTATCACCCTTTCTGTAAAGAAATACTTCCTGGTGTCACCACTAAATTTCCCTCCTCTGAGTTTGAACGGGTGACCCCTTGTGACTGAGGGTCCCTTGGGAAAGAATATATCGTTTTCCACCTCGACACGACCTGTGACGTACTTAAACATCTCAATCATGTTACCCCTTTCCCTGCGCTCCTCTAGTGTATAAAGCTGCAGTTTACCCAGTCTTTCTTCGTATGAGAGACCCTTGAGTCCGGCGACCATCCTAGTGGCCATCCGCTGGACTGACTCAGCTCGAAGCACATCTTTCCGGTAATGTGGCCTCCAGAATTGCACACAGTATTCCAGATGAGGTCTCACCATGGTTCTGTAGAGTGGCATTATGACTTCAGGTTTGCAGCTGACGAAGCTTCTATTGATACATCCCATCATTTGCCTTGCCTTAGATGAGGCCTTCTCTACTTGTTTGGCAACCTTCATGTCTGCACTGATGATCACCCCTAAGTCCCGTTCCTCTGAAGTCCTAGCTAGCATTTCTCCATTCAAGGAGTATGTTCTGTATGGATTTCCGCTGCCGAGATGCATGATTTTACATTTTTTAGCATTGAAGCCCAGCTGCCATGTCGAGGACCAGTTTTCCAACGTGATCAGATCCTGCGTCATACTGTCCTTGAGGTTGCTTTCACTTACTATGTTACACAGTTTGGCGTCGTCGGCGAACAGTGCTACTTTACCCTGAAGCCCCCGGGTCAAGTCACTTATGAATATGTTGAAAAGGGATGGTCCCAGGACCGAGCCCTGCGGTACTCCGCTAGTCACCTCCGATGTCTTAGAGAGGGTGCCATTGACCACCACCCTCTGAAGTCTTCCACTCAGCCAATCATTGACCCATGTAGTTAGTTTCTCACCCAACCCCATCAATTTCATTTTGTTTAATAGTCTACGGTGTGGGACACTGTCGAAAGCTTTACTGAAATCCAAGTACACTATGTCCAGAGACTCTCCTAAGTCTAGCTTTCCTGTCACCCAATCAAAGAAGCTTTTAAGATTGGATTGGCATGACCTGCCTTTGGTGAATCCATGTTGACAGGGATCCCTTAGATTCCCCTCATCCAATATCGTGTCCAATTTACCTTTAAGTAAAGTTTCCATAATTTTACACACTATTGATGTGAGACTCACTGGTCTATAGTTCGCAGCCTCTGCTCTGCAACCCTTTTTGTGCAGAGGAACGACGTTTGCTGTTTTCGAGTCCAGGGGGACTCTCCCCGTGCTTAGGGAGAGATTGAAGAGCATGGCTAACAGTTTTGCCAGAACATCGCATAGCTCTCTGAGTACTCTTGGGTGCAAATTGTCCGGTCCCATGGCTTTGTTCACCTTGAGTCTTGACAGTTCTCTGTAAACTTCAGCTGGTGTGAACTAAAAATCTTGAAATGGGTCTTCCATGCTTTGCTTTGCTTCCAGCCATGGCCCGTGCCCTGGTGCCTCGCAGGTAAAGACTGAACAGAAGTAATCGTTCAGTAGTTTGGCTTTTTCGGAATCTGTTTCCACATAATTCCCGTCTGGCGTTCTAAGGCGTACTATCCCGTTTGCATTCTTTTTCCTGTCACTAATGTACTTGAAGAAGGATTTGTCCCCTTTCTTGATGTTCTTCGCTAGAGTTTCTTCCATTCGAAGTTTGGCCTCCCTGACTGCTGTTTTGACCGCTGCAGACTTTGTCCTGTATTCAATGTTTGCTTCTTTTCCCCCCGCGCGTTTGTACAAGAGAAATGCTCTTTTCTTCTCCTTGACGAGGTACGAAACCTCATCAGTGAACCATTGGGGTTTCTTTTTTCTTTGTTGTTTAGTTACTGATTTTATGTAGCGGATAGTTGCCTCATGAAGGGTCGATTTCAAGGTTGACCACATAACCTCCACATTGTCCGTTACTTCTTGAACCTGAAGTGTCTGATGGACGAAGTCTCCCATGCTTGCGAAGTCACGATTCTTACTCGTACTGCTGACTCTGGTCTGCAAAATTTCCTACATTCGTCAGTGGATGCAGCTCCTACAGCGTCTGTGTGGTATAAACTTATGCAACCGGCGGAACTGGAGCTAAAATAGACTTACAGACTCAACCTCCCATCCGATGCTATTGACTGGGAGGAGGTTTGGAAGACTTTCTTCAAATCCATCCGCTCTGCTTCGCTTTTACAATCTATTTTCTTTGTGCTACACAGAGCTGTGTGGACTCCAGTACTATCTAACAAAATTGACTCGAAATCATCTTCTCTTTGCTGGACCTGTAATACACACGAGGGCTCACTGGAACATCTACTCTTTTCTTGCTCACATGTTCAGCCCTTCTGGAATAGAGTTTGGAATACTGTATGTGACATCCTGCATATCCATGATAACCTGTCGCTCCCTACTCTCATTGGTATGGGTCAAGCCTTATTGACTCCCCTCTCTAGTGCCTCAAAACACCTATTCACCATAATGGTTGCACTAGCCTTACAAATGGTATTGTACTGTTGGAAAGATCTCACTAAAGTAGATTTTCACATGTGGTAGAATGCCCTTTGCCTTACTGGTAAATACGAAAAAATATATGCTGAAAAATTTCGACACTTACCTAGATTTTACGATGTATGGAAACCTTTACTTGACTACTGTTCTGACTGACCTTTTGTGACTTGTATTTTGTATTTTTCATCTCTTGCACATTGCTTATGCTCTGTTTTACGAATGATATCCATTTTATTCATTATTCCCTTCCTTGCGAATGTCTAAGTCGCCTGAGATATTTTTGTGTTTTTCAAGTACATCATTTTCTGATTGTTCTTGTCTTATATTTAAAAACAATAAAACTTATTTGAACTGAAAAAAAAAAATGGAGTCAATACAGTGGAAGCACAACTTATCCCCATCCCAAAAAAGTTCAAGACAGAAAAATCTGCAGGCAAAGTTATGGCAACTGTCTTCTAGGGATGATGAAAGACTTTTGCTTCTGGAGTTCAAGCCACACAAGACAATCATAACCAGGGAGAGTTACGCCAACACAATGATCACTTTCTTGGAGTCAATCAAGAACAGATGAGAAAAACTATAGGAGGCATGCTGCTTCTTCATGACAATATACCGGTGCACATATCAAGATAATCACAGGCTGCTATCCAAGAATGTGGGTTTCAGCAGCTGAATCATCCACCCTACAGTCCTGACCTGGCTCCCTCAGATTATTTCCTGTTCCTGAATTTTGAAGAAATCTCTCTGTAGACAGCAGCTTTCAAGTGATGAAGATGTCAAGGAAGTGGTGACGTCCTGGTTTGAAGGTCAAATAGAAGAATTCTTTTCAAAGGGGTTAAAGTCATTGCAGAAAATTGGATGAAGTATATGGAGCTATCAGGGGACTATACTGAAAAATAAACAACAAAACTTTTGAAAATTCTTTTCTTTTCTACTGAGGTAGATAAATTATTGAATGCCCCTCATACTGAATCAATACAGAACGGTGAATTTCCACTCCCTCTGCCAAAAGAAAGCACAGTACTGCACATTGTTCTTCAATGGTGCAAACTTGCAATGTAGCATCCATGTTTCTGACCTTGTGGCTGCCATATGACTAAAAGCCGAGCACTTCACTGTGCATGGACAAACTATTCAACAGGCAATGTATGAGTGCATATGTTGCATTTAGCTAACTCTGTTCTGATTATCATGTAATTTAACAATTGCCTTTAATTTTTGATTTGTCTTCATATAATTTATCTGAATATCACAGCTTTGTTTGTAACTTTAGGCACCACCTTCTGACAACGTCTAATTTTACTCCATATTAAGCATGCAATTTTTGGCTATATAGTGACTTGTTTATTAGCCAGAGTATTTAAACTGAGCCTGTTTGCTGCTAGCACTCAACACTGACTGCATAAGTGATTCTGAATATTGTCATTTCCGTCTTTAAGGAGGATTAGAATAAAATTAAGTAATTAAGGTTCCTAGAAATTCTTTTATTTTTTTTTTAGTAAATTTGATATTCTGTGTGAATAGAAACATTTTGATTAATATCTGAACTTGTGTTATACTATAACTGAACTGAATAATATAGTCACCAGTGAATTTTAAAATTTTAGTAAGCATGGATCATCTTTGAAAAGCTATTTGGCACACAACTGCCTAAAGATAGGTTTACCCTATTTTTGTTATTGTTTTGTTTTATTAATTTAACCCTTTTCTGCGTTCCAATATTTCAGATTGACTACAGAGCAAGAAGTAATTTTCTAGAGAGTAGATGAAGGTGTGGGTGTTGTGCTTTTGGCAAAGCACTTATTTTTACAGAAATTTTACATAACTTAAGCTGGCAAGGTACAGTTTCCACCTACATAAAATAGCAGCAGATTTTATTTCTTTTTGTGTAATGTGCTGATTGTTATAGGATCCAGCTGGCTAATTGTTAGCCTAACTATTGATCAGGCTCTGCATAAAGGTAGACTGCTGACCTACCTTGGTGTTTAAGAGTGAACACAGAGTGAAATGTCATACATGTAAATGTACACAGGATAAGGTATTTGACCTTTAAAATAAGAACATTAAAACATAACATTCAAAAAGTATTTTAAAAATTCAAGAGAAGTTTATTTTCATCATGTAAACTTTAGATGAATTTTAGAATTCATATAACTAACACAGCACCAAAATACTTACTATTTTGGCACTGAAGGACTACTTGGTAGCAAAAGGTCAAAAGAAGGCCAAACACTGTCCAGCATGGTTTAATGGTGAGGTGGAAGAAGTGGATTTAAAAAGTCTAAGAAAGACTTTGAAAAGAAGCCTGCTGTAGAGCTGACAGAAAAATCAGCTTCTATATTATGTAGATGAATAGTGTTGTACTCACTACTGTCTAGCTTTTAACATTTTTTAAACACTGAAACAATTAAAAAAAAAAATTGTAAATGATTAAGTCCATTACTCCTAATTTTCAACGTATTGAAGAAAAAATTAAGGAGCACACCAAAGAGTTGAAAGATTTAAGAAAGGATATGACAGTTTCTAATTCATCTATACAGAAATTTGAAAAGGAAATGCATACATCTAAACAACTTCAAGAGACTTAGTTTAGGACAATATTAATTTGAGGAGAAAATTGAAATGCTTGAGAATAACTCTCATAGTAATAATTTAAGGCTGATTAATTTTCCTAGGCTTGTGATGGTAACCCCTAGAGATATGCGTAAGAGATATTTAGTGGAAATGTTAGAAGTATCAGAAGAAATGTTACCACTATTTTCAAATGTGTATTATTTACTTGATAAAAGCCGTAATCAACAGCAAAAATAATCTTTAGACCAAGAACCTTTAAATGTTTCAGAATTATTAGAGACTTCTGATAAAGACTTAGTATCGCCAACCACTTTGATTATAACTGTAGCTCTTCCGATAGATAAAGCATGGTTAATAAAACTTTAAAAATTAACAAAAAGGTTTTCTTGGTCCTAAAATACAGATGTTTCCAGATCTTTCATGGAAGACACAAAAGCACTGCCATGAATTTCTTCTTTTGAAACCTGGGGTTATATCCTTGGGAGTTACTTTTTATTTGAGACATCCTTGTAAGTGTATTGTGTGTTACTATACTGTTAAGTATGTGTTCTTTGAACCATGTCAATTGACAACTTTTGTGGTAATGTCTCATCTGGACGGAGAAAAATCTTGAGCCCTATAATTTGATTTAAATATGGGACTTTGTTTTCAGCGCTATAGCTTTCAGCATTCTGTTAATATACTTTTGTATTTATTCTTTTACTTATTTCGCTGTTTCTAAAGTCTTGGATCCAAAAAGAGGACTTGAGCATAAATAGTTATGTTAATTTCTTTATTATTTGTAAAATCAAATTATGTTTTACTATTATTGCTTTCTGTACAAGTGAAATACTTGAAGTTTAAGTTGAAAATCAATAAAGATATAATTAAAAACAATTGTAAATGATTATAGGAAAAATTTAAAGATGTGGAAGATGTTTTTTAGTATTACTGGACTTAAGTTCAGTGTTTGACACATTAGACCAGAGGTGTTAAATTCAATCACATATGGGGCCAAAATCTAAAACACTGGCTAAGAGATTCAGGCCCAGATTCTCTAAAAGTGCGTCCCGATTTTAGGCAGCTGTAGGCGTCCTACAGCTGTCTAATCAGCCAATCGGGATGCACGTTTTTTTTAAAAAAATGCTCCCCAGGCAGGCCTGAAGGCGCCTAGTGTCGGGGAGGGGGGTGCGTCTTCGGGCTGGAGGGTTTGGGCACCCTCCTGCCAGTGATCGGTCAGGGGGCCACGGCCCGCTATACTTATAGCGGCAGAGAGATCCCTTGCCGCGATAAGTGTAGCGGGCCGTGTCTAATCTAACCCGATTCTCTAACCCGTGTCTGTAACATGGACGCCGGTTACAGAATCGGGGTTTAGTTTAGGCCGATTCTGAATAGGACGCCTCTCCCGGGCGTCCTATACAGAATCAGGTCCTAGGTGTCTTGCGGGCCTCACCTTCAATATAGGCGGCCTGCCTGGGGAGCATTTTTTTTAAAAAAAACATGCATCCCGATTGGCTGATTAGACATCTGTAGGACGCCTACAGCTGCCTAAAATTGGGATGCACTTTTAGAGAATCTGGGCCTCAATGTATAAAGAAGAATAGAGATTGCTGACAGGAAAGTACTGGTCACCAATGTTTTATTGTTTGGTATTTTGTCTGTTTTGTATTATTAGATGTAATTTTGTATTTTTGTATGTAGTTCGTAATCTGCCCTGGATAAGGGTGGGATATAAATAAATAAATAAATCAAACCAAACCAAGCCTAAGATGCAAGACTCTGCATGCAGTACAACCTCAGAGAAATAGAATTAAATGCATTCTTCCTGAACAGTGCAAAATATAGAAAGCAGATATAAATTCTCAAAACTGGCACATTTCAACCACTAAATCGAAAATAAAATAATTTCCTCTACCTTTGTTGTCTGGTGATTTTGTTTTCAAACCATCTTTTCCCAGTCTCTGACTGCACTTCCTTCTGTCTGTGCTCTTAACTGTATATCCAGGACCACCTTGTCCATTTACTGTCTTTCTCTCCTTCACTTTCTGCCATACATCCATCTTTAGTATTAACTTTTAACATTCAACTTTCTTCCATTTTTCTGCTCTCTTCTCAAAATCTATCTACTTTTCCATGTGTTCCCTTCCCATCTATCTATATGTACCATCTCTTCCCTCTTTCTTCTCCCCTATTCCCATATATCCATAAGAAGCATTTCTTCTTATCTCTTCCCTGCCACACCCATTGCTATGCACCATCTCTTCCCTCTGTCTCCCCTTCCCCTCCATCCCTGTGCACCATCTCATCCATCTCTCATGTTCAGATAACTCTGTCTTCCCCCTCCCCCCCTTATATGATCTGGCATCTTTCTCCTCTCCTTCCCATAGCCTGGAATCTCTCTCCTCTCCCATGGTCTGGTATATCTCTCTCCTTCCCTCCCTCTTCCTGAGGTGTAACATCTCTCTCCTTCTATCCTCTCCTCCCTGCAGTCTGGCATTTCTCTCTCCCCTTCTTCCCTTCCATTCTGTGGTCTGGCATCTCTCTCTCTCCTTCCCATTCCAGTGGTCTGATACCTTTCTCTTCCCTCCTTCCATCACCCTTCTCTAGAATCTCTCTCTTCTTTGAGTCATCTCTCCTCCCTCCCAGTGTAACATTTCTCCCACACTCCTCTCCACCACTATCATGTCCAACAATTCTTCCTCTTCCCCATGTATACCATCTCTCTTTCTCTCCTATTCCACACACCTATGTCCAAGAATTTTCCTTTTCTCTTCCCTCGCCCACCGGCAGCATCTCTTTTTTCCTCCCTTCCTAACCCCCAGCCCGTGCAGCTACTGTCCTTCCCAACCCCCTCCCAGCCTGTGTAGCATCTGACATTCTTGCTTTCCCAACCCCACTCTCCTGCAGCCCATGCAACATTTCCTTCCCTCATTCCCAACCCTAGCCTTCCCCTCTCAGCTGGATCCTACGGTATGACAGTCCCCACTTCCTGACTCTCCCACCTACCATCTCCCCACCACTGAAATTTAAAATCTTCAGGCAGCTGACGCAAAGCCAGCCTCCCGCCATTGGCCTGCCCCAGAAGTATTCTTTCTGCATCACTTCCTCTTCCCGTGTAGGCAGGACGCTGCACAAAGAGCACTTCTGGAGTAGGCCGACTGCGGGAGGCTGGTTTTATATCAGCTGCACGAAGATTTTAAATTTCAGCAGTGGGGAGGTGGTAGGTGGTAGAGTCAGGACTCAAGGAGGTTCCTGTAGAGTGTAATATCAAAATGCACAGTCACCGTAGGCCTTGTGGTTGACACATGTGCATTAGACTGTGGGCCTTGCGTTTGACATATTAGCATTAGACAAATTTTGCTGAATAGTGAGCAAAAGAAAGCAGTGACAGCAGCTTACAGACAAATCCAACCATCCAGGAAACTTCTCTCCCCCAGAAATCTGATATCCTGCCCATCGGCTACCCACAAAAGCATCCCTCCCATCTGGGGAAAAAGGCCACCTCCAAAGCCCAAGACAACAACTCAAAAACCTTGGACACTCCCTAGAAACCTCCTCCATTCAAAGATTATCTCCACTCCGCACACAAAATTCACCTCATTAGCCTGTGCATACATGAACATAAGATCAATTAGCCCAAAGGCAGACCTAATCAAGGACTGGATAGCTAAAGAACAACTAGATTGCCTCTTCATAGCTGAATCCTGGCTAACCTCCGATAGACCCATGCATAACCGAATTCTGCCCCAGAGGATACAAACTAGAACTAGTCTGTTGACAAAACAAATGAGGGGAATGACTGGCTATTATAGTAAAAATACAACCTCAACCTAAAAGTCCTGGATAAACGTTCCTCCCCCCACCTGGACCTTCTAGCCTGCCAACTATCTGATCACACACTCACAGGTACTTTGACTTGCCTTCTTTGCTACATTACACCAGGCAAATGGAACACCTCCAAACACGAACTCGAAGACTTCATCTTCCAGAACTCTCTAAACTCAACACAAAACTTGCTCCTCGGACACATTAATCTACACCTAGAAGACCACACCTCAAAACAAGTCGAAGGTCTAATATCATACCTCAATGTACTATCCTACCAAATCCTCAACCCCCAATCTACGCATGAAAAAGGCCACCAACTTGACATTGCAGCATACACAACCCAAAACTCCCACACACCATATATCCACATCTCCAATGGTGCCTGGCATCCCTCCCTCTGGTCAGACCACTTCAAATATACCTTCAATATCAATTGGGCACAAAGCAACAACAAACCCGAACCCCACAAAACCGCCTTCAAAACTCACCCAAAAAACTTATTTGAGTTCATCCTGATATGATAGCTAATGAAGCATAGACAGCTCAGTCAAGTATGATATGAAAGGGTGGTGAGATGGACCTAAGTAGAAGCAGCTGTAGCTCTATGTATTAGGAGCCAGCCTGTTCTCCTAACATCCAGAGGTTGTGAGTTCTACACCCAGCACATCTTTTAATTGTGGCATACTACTTTGAAGGTGCAGATTGATGAGGTGCAACTGAAGACCTCCATTTTGCAATGAGGGAAACTTGAATGTTAAGGTGTGTATCTGTTTATTCTCTTTTTAAGTGCTGATAATGTGTGCTGGTTTTTCTTTGCTTCAAAAGAGAGCCGATTGCAGTGCTGTTTGTTGAGAAGAAAAAGGGGGTTGTAAAAGCCATGTGTAAATTATATTATTGTTTGGGTAGAAATGTGGTTTGTTATCCACATTTTTCTAATGTCCAACCCAGACCATGCTCACACGCTAATCTTCATTCTAAGCACCTTCACTTTTGTTTCCTTGCATCCTAACAGTTCTCAGAAGTGGTGGAATTTGCTGTTTCTCCTCAGCATTCTGCAGCCACAGGTGCATGAGATACTTTCATTTGCTCCTAACTGCAAGCCATTCTAGTAGGAATGTGTTTCTTTTGATGCAATATAGGCATTGGCCAACAGCTATGAGTTAAATCAAACTTCAGAGGGCTTGGACAGGTGTTGAAGAATGATCCAGTTAGGGGGGGATGTTTTTGGTGGGGGGAGGGTGTTCAGCATGAGAGAGAACAGGTTGCATTAAATATTAGACAATGGGCTGCACATAATAAAAGCTGAAGCTAAATATTGATATGTAAAGGCAAGGCTAAAGAGTTACCAGGTGTCCTGGCTGAGAAATGAATATAAACTATTTGCTAACCTTACTCAAGACTTGAACCCCCTGATGTATGGAAGATGAAAAAGCAATGCCTTAAGGCATAGAGCTATAGAGGTAACTTTGTTTAGAACATAGAGCTTCGTATCAAAGCTTAGAGATGTGAAGGAAATGACTACAATGTCACTACAGCTGTATATGGCAAAACGACATCCAATGCACATCCAATTAGATTTGAATCCTAACGGTTCCTATGACGTCCGCCGCTAATTAGGCGTGCTTAGTATATAGAAAGCTTTGGCACAGCCATTTTTCCTATGTAAGACCCCCTCATGTGAGTTGGTGTTTGTGGTGTTCCGTTTCCTCAATGATGAAACTTTGTGCTATGACTTGGCTGTTCTCCTTTATACTCCCTTCTACCTTTGACACTCCTCCCCACCCCCATTATCTGTATTTCTTTAGTTTATGGATTTTTTCTGGGTGTTGGTGTGAGGGATTGTTGAGGACTTAGGTTTTGTGTTAAGTGTGGAGGGGAGTCAATTGTTAGGGAAAAGAAGGGGCCAGGCCAGGTTACACACAGATGCCCACACCCACCACTCTCCCTGCTTTCATAATGTCATAGTCTGCCCCACCTCCATTTTCCATATCTGCAACTCTCCATGCAAGAAATTGGATTTCCGTTTTGGAGCCATGTTGCAAGGTGTAGCCATCTTTTCAGGCTACTTGTAGAACACGTTCAAGCACACCCCCCATAGAACACCCAATGAGGTGTGATGGGCGTGGTTAGGAAGCGGGCCAAGGAACCGCACCCGAACGGCGCCCAATAGGCATAGAGAAAGTTTTCCTGCCCTGCTGACGTCAGACGCTACATAGGCGTGCATGGGTATAAGAAGGTCCAGGTGAGCAGTGTTTCTTTTCTATTCTGTCCTATTGCTTATGCAGATGTTTGAGACTTTACTCTGTCTTAGTCTTTTACATTTTTTTCCTATCTCTGCCTCCCATTTCTCTCTATTCCACAGAGCCATTAACAAGCTACATGTCATTCTAATATGTTGTTTTATCTTTTCTAGAAGCAGCTCAGATAGTAAGTCCAGGTGAGAATGATATTTTGTAAGCTACTTAGGTGTCCTTATGATAGAACTAAAGAAACCAACCAGCAAAAACTGACTTCTCTTTATGGTCTTTCATTGTGTGCTATTGTTTATAATAGTTATTTTATTTCTGATATCTCTTACTCTCCATTCCACAGGGCTGACAAAAATGACTGAGAAGACTGATAAAGACCATGCTGGTAGAAATTTTGCTGGGAGAAATATGGATATGTAAGTAAAATGGATGTGTTCATACATCTGAGAGAGTTTACTCATAGAGCTAAAGTTAATTCTTTGTAGAATCAAATTACAGGCAAGTTAAAATCAGGTGAGGAATGGTTCTGTGTACTAACTCATTGATAAGAATAGGTCGGGTGTGTTGGGGGGGGGGGGAAACACTGCCATTCAGTGGACATCCAATCAGTGTACATGGTTCAGGTGGAAAACTCCTAATGAGTGCCTAATGGCTGCCATTTTTAATAAGGAGTGTAAAGCTATGTTAGCAGCTCTGTTACTTCTAGGTGTGTGTTCTGCCACAACTTCAGTGTTTAATTTTGGAGACATAGGTCTTTGTTAACAGTTTCTCTCTATTCTTCATTTCAGGTTAACTCTGCTCATCACCTATGTGTTTGCCAGAGAGAGACCAGACGAGCAGCTCAACACACCAGCTTGCACCTAGCCAAACAGTTGTAGGTGAGAATATATATGGTAACCTTTATTTGCTTACTCTACTATTCTTCACTTGAGTCACTCTTCTGATGAGTGAAATAAATGTTTCACACTTCTATTGTTCTCTTCACACAGGTATCCTTGATGACTTTCAGGAACAATAGTAAATTGATAATGTTGGCCTCATAGAACACCATGGCACGCATTCCTGCTGTTATATGCACACAAACTTTTTGTTTTCAGTTAGTCTATTCCCTCACATGAGTTCTAAACAGTAGCAGTGGAGGATTACAGGTGATATTAACCCACACCATCAGCGAGTTAAGGCTATTGCTTTAACAACTATACCACAGTGACATCTAAGCAGCTCAACATAAATGAGGTTAACACTTTGCTTCAGGGAAGGGAAGACAGATATGGACCTTGGGGGTTGAACCCCCTGTTTGTGAACCTTCTGTAAACCAGCTTCTTCTCTTTTCTGTTTTCAGGCAACTGTAGTTGTTCCTGCAGTATTGTCAGATGGGGTTTTGTATTACTGAGAGCAGTGCAGCTGTGAGCATCTTTGTGGTTTCCACACCTGCTTAACCAAAATAGTGCAGCTCAAGAACCAGGAGGATAGATTGAGGTATCTGGCCTTTACTTCCATCACCTTCCGTGAAAGGAAGAAAAACCCACATGTCTCATTTGGATTCTCCTGGGGTGGAGCCAACTCTTACTAGCAGTAACCCTATTCCTCAACAACAAATCTACCACAGTGACTTATATTCTCTTCCTTATGTAGCCATTTACTTTGGAACAGGGACTGGCTTACTTTGCACATCATAGCTGAGATGTCATCATCTACCTACAGTTGCAGGTGACATAGAGCCTATATTTCTGGTGCCTGTGGCTCAGGGTGACTAAAGTAGGGAAAATCCTGTTATAAATCCTGTGTTTTAGGGTAGCACTGATAGAACCTGCAGTTTTGTTTAAAATACTGTGTTTTAGTTGGTATAAAGCCTATATTTCTGCCTTACTAGTAGACTTACTTATAGTCCCACCAACACCAGGGACCACTATTCATATATAGAGACCCATATAATCAGGACTACTCAAATCAAGTCACTTCACAACCAATCAAGATGACCTTTATTCTATGCAATCACTGTGGTGCTTTAATTCCAAGACATACTATTTGGAGGCTTAAGGCTTGCCCCACCTGTCTTCAACTTGCCAGTATTAAGGAGGAGCTCTGCAAACTTAAACAGGAATTGAATACAATTAAAGCAGCTTCCATCACTCCACAAAATCATACCAACCTACCACCTCTACCTCAAAGAATAAAACAGCCCAGGAATAAATGGGTCACAGTAGGCTCAGGAAGACTACGACATGTAACACAGAAACATCCACCTTCACTAATATTACCTCTACAGAATTCCTTCGCTCCACTAGTGCACTGCGATACTCAGGAAAACAGAAGGGAGGTGGGACTGGAACCAATGAAGGTAACTCAAGAGAACAAGCGCACCCTAAGTACAAATAAAAAAGCCAAAAACAGAAAACTATTACTGTTGGGGGATTCCATCATCAGAGGCATTAACCTTGGAACACAGGGCAAGGAGACCAAAATAGTGAAATGTCTTCCAGGATCCTCAGCTACCAGGAGTTCCAGGCAAATACTGACTAAAATTAAGGAAGAAACTAAGCATTTTAACACTGATGTTGTTATCCATCTGGGAACAAATGACCTGGCCAACAACTCCACACTTGCAGCACAGAAAGCTTTTCGGGAGCTTGGTGAGGGCGTGAAACCTTTTGTAAAGACTTTAGCTTTTTCTGAAATACTGCCTGCATATGGAAAAGGAGAGCAAAGAGTGAAAAACACAGAGGACTTTAATAGATGGCTCAGAGCCTGGTGTCATCAAGAAGGCTTCAGGTACATAGGAGGATGGGGAAATACATGGAAGGACAAGAAGCTATATTGCACTGATGGGCTACATAATACTACAGCAGGAAAAAGAAATCTTGCAAATAAATTTAGACAATATTTTTCTAGGCATTTAAACTAGAAGGTGGGGGTGGTGTATGCACGAAGGACAATTATAGAGACCACCCCCAGCAAAAGAAAAGATGTGATAGTAGTAAAGGCTGCAACATAAGCAATATCAGCAACTCATTTCTTAGTATTGCAACGGAAAGTGAAACGACACAAAAATCCATACGAAAAAGGAGATTATCGCTGAAAAATAGCTGGAAAGCGATGACCACAAATGCTCGCAGTCTAAGCAACAAAGTTCATGATCTGCAAGCCCTGATATTAGAGGCAGATATAGACATTGTTGCTATCACAGAGACATGGTTCAGTGAATCACATGGATGGGATGCAAACATACCGGGATATAATCTTTTTAGGAAGGACAGAGATGGTCATAAAGGAGGAGGAGTAGCTCTCTATGTAAAGATCAATATCCAAGCGACCGAAATGCAAGGGACCTGGGGAGAGGAAGAAGCGATATGGATTGCTCTGAAAAGAAAAGATGGAACTTCTATCTATGTGGGTGTAGTCTACAGACCTCCGACTCAATCGCAGCAAATTGATAAGGATTTGATTGTGGATATCCAAAAGTTTGGAAGGAAAGAGGAGGTTCTGCTGTTGGGAGATTTCAACCTGCCGGATGCGGACTGGAATGTTCCGTCTGCGGAATCGGAAAGAAGTAGGGAGATTGTGGATGCCTTTCAAGAGGCTCTGCTCAGACAAATGGTGACGGAACCCACAAGGGAAAAAGTGATATTGGATCTGGTCCTCACAAATGGAGAGAGTATCTCTAATGTTCAAGTGGGTGCTCACCTGGGTAGTAGCGATCATCAAACGGTTTGGTTTGATATAACAGCTAAAGTGGAGAGCGGCCGCACGATACTTAAAGTCCTAGATTTCAAATGTACGGACTTTAATGCAATGGGAGAGTACATGAAGAAAGAGCTGTTAGGATGGGAGGACATAAGAGAAGTGGAAAGACAGTGGTCTAAGCTGAAAGGAGCGATAAAAATGGCTACGGACCTTTATGTGAAGAAAATCAATAAAACAAGAGAAAAAGGAAGCCGATATGGTTCTCCAACCTAGTGGCTGAGAAAATAAAGGCGAAAGAGTTGGCGCTCATGAAATATAAAAAAACCCAAGAAGAGGAGAGCAGAAAGGACTACAGGGTGAAACTGAAAGAAGCCAAGAGAGAGATACGATTGGCGAAGGCACAGGCGGAAGAACAAATGGCTAAAAATGGCTAAAAAAAGGGAGATAAAAATATTTTCAGATATATTAGTAAAAGGAGGAAGATAAAAAATTGAATTGCTAGGCTAAAAGATGCTGGGAACAAATATGTGGAGAGTGATGAGGAGAAAGCAAATGTGCTAAACAAATACTTCTGTTCTGTGTTCACAGAAGAAAATCCTGGAGAAGGACCGAGATTGTCTGGCAAAGTTACACGAGAAAATGGAGTAGATTCTGTGCCGTTCACGGAGGAGGGTATTTATGAGCAACTTGAAAAACTGAAGGTGGACAAAGCGATGGTGGGATCCATCCCAGGATATTAAGGAGCTCAGATAGGTTCTGGCGAGTCCTATTAAAGACTTGTTCAACAAATCTCTGGAGACGGGAGTGATTCCTGGGGGATTCGAGGAGAGCGGATGTGGTCCTAATTCATTAAAAGTGGTCACAGGATGAAGCAGGAAACTACAGGCCGGTGAGCCTCACTTCAGTTGTTGGAAAAAATAATGGAAGTGTTGCTGAAAGAAAGGATAGTGTATTTCCTTGAATCTAATGGGTTACAGGATCCGAGGCAACATGGCTTTACAAAAGGTAAATTGTGCCAAACGAACCTGATGAATTTTTGATTGGGTGACCAGAGAGCTGGAATCGAGGACATATACTAGATGTAATTTATTTGGATTTCAGCAAAGCCTTTGATACAGTTCCTCATAGGATGCTGTTGAACGAACTTGAAGGGCTGAAGTTAGGACCCAAAGTGGTGAACTGGGTCAGAAACTGGCTGCCGGGTGGTTAATGAAGTCGCTCGAAGGAAGGAAAGGTGCTAGTGGAGTCCCTCAGGGTTCGGTGCTGGGGCCAATCCTGTTCAATATGTATGTAAGTGACATTGCTGAAGGGTTAGAAGGAAAAGTGTGCCTTTTTGCAGATGATACCAAGATTTGTAACGAGTAGTAGACACCGAAGAGGGAGTGGAGAATATGAAAAAGGATCTGCAAAAGTTAGAGAATGGTCTAATGCCTGGCAACTAAAATTCAATGCAAAGAAATGCAGAGTAATGCATTTGGGGATTAATAATAGGAAGGAACCGTATATGCTGGGAGGAGAGAGAGCTGATATGCACGGACGGGGAGAGGGACCTTGGGGTGATAGTGTCCAAAAGATCTAAAGGCGAAAAAACAGTGTGACAAGGCAGGGCTGCTGCCTGAAGGATTCTGGGCTGTATAAAGAGAGGCGTAGTCAGTAGAAGGAAGAAGGTGTTGATGCCCTGTACAGTCATTGGTGAGGCCCACTTGGAGTATTGTGTTCAGTTTTGGGAGACCGTATCTAGCGAAAGACGTAAGAAGACTTGAGGCTCCAGAGGAGGGCGACGAAAATGATAGGAGGCTTGCGCCAGAAGACGTATGAGGAGAGACTGGAAGCCCTGAATATGTATACCCTAGAGGAAAGGAGAGACAGGGGAGATATGATTCAGACGTTCAAATACTTAAAGGGTATTAACGTAGAACAAAATCTTTTCCAGAGAAAGGAAAATGGTAAAACCAGAGGACATAATTTGAGGTTGAGGGGTGGTAGATTCAGGGGCAATGTTAGGAAATTCTACTTTACGGAGAGGGTGGTGGATGCCTGGAATGCGCTCCCGAGAGAGGTGGTGGAGAGTAAAACTGTGACTGAGTTCAAAGTAGCGTGGGATGAACACAGAAGATTTAGAATCAAAAAATATTAAATATTGAACTAGGCCAGTTACTGGGCAGACTTGCACGGTCTGTGTCTGTGTATGGCCGTTTGGTGGAGGATGGGCAGGGGAGGGCTTCAATGGCTGGGAGGGTGTAGATGGGCTGGAGTAAGTCTTAACAGAGATTTCGGCAGTTGGAACCCAAGCATAGTACCGGGTAAAGCTTTGGATTCTTGCCCAGAAATAGCTAAGAAGAAAAATAAATAAAAAATTTAAATTGAATCAGGTTGGGCAGACTGGATGGACCATTCGGGTCTTTATCTGCCATCATCTACTATGTTGCATTCACTTGCTGCTTTCCTAGATTCTGCAATGATTTGACATCAGAGTGGCTAGCAGGTAATAGAATGAATGACAGACCCCAATAAAGATTGTCAAACTTTCTATATGTCACCTTGTTGTTATATTGAAAAGGGCCCATTTAGCAGTCCCTCCTGAACCCCTATCTACCTTGGACTCTGTCCACTAAACTGCTGATGCTACAAGGTTAAAACCACACAGGAAAGTTTAAACAATTTTTTTATTCAAATATAAAACTTTTTTTAAAATTTAAAATTTAAAACTTTTGAACAAAATAACTATTTATATAACACATAACGCAAGGAAAGAGGGTGGGTGCCCCCCAAGAGCAGCTTGAGCTACCTCAGGCGAGGGGGGCGCAAGAGGTGCAGTTATTGAGAGTGTGTATGGCTGCTGGCACCATGCCCTCTTTCGACTACCAGCCGCAAGAGGGCATGTTCCATCCTCTCAACACACCCTCTCAATACCTGCACCTCTTCCAAGAGGGCAGAGTAGGGCTCTATCTCCCTGACCACCCCCTCCTGAGGCTGGTTGGGCTGCTCCTGGGGGGGAACAGCAAGGAAAGGGGGTAGGATGGGAACAGGAAGGGCAGGAGAGTGAGGGGAAGGGCTATGGGTGGGGGAAGGGGAAGTCCAACAGGGGATGGTGGTGGTGGTCCTGGAGGTAGTGGTGGGGCAGGCAGTGGGGGTCCAGGGGGCAGTGGTGGGGCAGGCAGTCCTGGGGGCAGTGGTGGGGCAGGCGGTAGAGGTCCAGGGGGCAGTGGTGGAGGTCCAGGGGGCAGTGGTGGGGCAGGTGGTGTGGGTGGTCCTGAGGGCTGCCAGGCCTCCTCCTCCTCCTCCTCTTCCCTCTCCTCTTCCTCCTCCGCCGAGGACCAGGGTGGGGCTCCCTCCATTAGTTGCGGGGCCTCCTGAGGGGGTGCCTGCGCTGCTGCTTGACAAGAGAGAAATATGATACAGTCAGATATGTCCACAACACTTTTGAACATGACATTCTTTACTACGTTATTTTCTTCAAATGCTAATAACAGGATGCAAAGCACCTACTCCACTGTAAACATCAAAATGTAGCGTAAGTAAGTGAGGCAAGTAGAACACCATAACGCCATTGTGACATGATATCACAATAGCAGCTTTACTGCAGATTTTATGATTAAGAATGGTTTACAGCTACTCAAGCATTTTCATCTATTTATTCTGGTAGGCTGATCACAAAGAAACACACGCTGGACTCATTACTCACCGGCTTCAGCACGCAATTCCTCCCTCACCCCCTCAAGGAAGGCCCGCTCCGGGCACCTCAGCAGCCGCCCCCTTTTCCTGAGATCCTCAACCTGGATAATAGAGAGAGAGAGAAAGAACAGAGAGGGAGGGATATGATGAGTGCCATCTAGCACTGTGGCATAACATGTTTACTTAAGTATTGACCTCTATAAGCACATAAAAATGGAGTACACTGCCCTCCAAGAGCCCCTATCCGCTTTGCTGCCTGCCTCCACCCCCTTCTGCCACATGTTTTACATGAATGTATTCACGTACTCCAGCATTTTCCCCTTTCTGTGCTGGAGGCATCGCTATCTCTCTACTGTACCTGGGACAGTGTGGGGGGGGGTGAGGTGACATGGCCAGCATCACAAGGAGGAGTGTGGGATTGAACTCACAACCCCAGGGTGCTGAGGCTGTAGCCTATCAGCACTGCCCCACATTACAGCATGTCCTGGTGAGCTTACAATCATGCAGCAGGGGCAATAAAATAGTTTGGTCAGAAGGAGCAGCGTGGCTTGAAACCCCTGACGTCAGGGTACTGACGCTGTCACTTTAAACGTCATGCCACTATCTCCCTAGACCAGCAGATTGATACAGGAAAGTTGAAGGTATTTGAAATGACATAGCAGCACTTTAATATATTTGTTTTCCTTTGGCAAAGTTGATTTCAAGATATTTCTATTACAAATGCGATGTTCATGACCCAAAAATTAGTTGTGTGCATGTTGTGAATGGAATAGATGCCTTATAGGAGCTGAATTTGTCATTTAAAAATCCTACTACTGCTTTTTTGGGATGTGCTTTAATTTCAGTATTCAATGTAAAAGATTTATTATGCACAATTGTAGTTTTTAAAAGGAATCAAGATTTACCCACAGTAACATGACCAATTTGATTGAGACAGGTTTCCATCATCATTACTTTTTACATGATTACTTGTGAAAGCCTCACTAGGAATACTTACTTCCCGGGGACATGAGGCTCTTCTATTATACCGCCGGGTTAGGCGGGTCTAGGATTGCCTGAACTGCAGGTATGTCCTGCGATGTCCTGGCATAACAAAATAATGGTGCTCATGCTGCAAAAACAATCTGGCCAGGAGATTGGTGTCCTCAGTGGTGAAGTTGGGCAGTCTTCTGGCAGCCATTTTATGAGAAATAACTGCGTATGAAGAACAGGCGATTCTATGACGTCACAACGCAAAAAAACGTGATGACGTTTTTGTGCCGCTTAGGCGTGCTTGCAGCGGCCGCTCCGCGCTACAGCAACACTGTTGATTACATCCTAAACCACGCCGATATCGCTGTTATACAAAAAAGTATAGCAGATCGCTTAGAAGCTTACCATGTAAACCTAATGAAACTTCACCTCCCCCAAACACAATGACAAGTTATAAATTAAATAAATGAAGATTGGGAAGTGAGGTTCACATATTTTAGCTTAGCTATGCATGTTTGGGTGGGTGGAAAATAAAAAAAATATTATGTCTTTGGTAACCTTAATCAGGACTTGAACCCCTGACCTTTGGAAGATACATGCAGTGCTTTTAAGCACTGAGCTATGTTGGGGATTTGGGAATGGGAGTCTCCAGAAATGACTTTAGGTACAAGCTTAGAAGCTTACCATGTAAACCTAATGAAACTTCACCTCCCCCAAACACAATGACAAGTTATAAATTAAATAAATGAAGATTGGGAAGTGAGGTTCACATATTTTAGCTTAGCTATGCATGTTTGGGTGGGTGGAAAAAAAAAAGAATATTATGTATTTGGTAACCTTAGTCAGGACTTGAACCCCCTGACCTTTGGAAGATACATGCAGTGCTTTTAAGCACTGAACTTTGTTGGGGACTTGGGAATGGAAGTCTCCAGAAATGGCTTTAGGTACAAGCTTTGACAAGGGGTAATCATTGCATGTATCTACAGGTGTATTTGATCTGAGAACACCCAATGAACGTCCAAAACGATTTCAAAATTCTAACGGCTTCTATGATGTCAGACGCTACTTTATGGTTAGGGTTAGGGCTAGAGTTAAGTTGCTCAGTAGCTCAGTGAGTAAACGCGCTGTACTAATCATCCATAGGTTGTGAGTTCAACTCCCGGCTTGTCGTTTACTTGATTATAACATGAGGGGTTTATGCTGCAGAAGTGTGTTGTTGGGGTGTTGCAGGGGTGTCTAGGATGACAGAGAATAGTCACTTGCATTTTCAACAATGCATTTGAATTTCTTAAGATGAAACCTTAGTGAGCCGGGGGAGGAAGGTCACTGCAGCCTCGCGCCTCAGATGAAAAGGTTAATTTTTTAGGGACTGTGTAAGCTGATCTGGGACAGTCTTCAGCGATTCGGAGCCCTCCTCCCGGCTGGGCAGAAGGAGGAGGCTTTGGCGGTGGTGGTTTTGGTGGTGAGTGAGGGCGGGAGGGGGGAGTCGCCTGGCTGCTGCATCTGCACTCCTGCTGGCCACAGACCTACTGATCACAGAGCAGAGATCACAGAAGCACGCAGGTATGTGCGCATGCGTGGCTAGGGTTTTATTATATAGGATATACACCTATCGCATCTCATTTTCATCACAAACACATTAGCAAGACTATACACAATACATTACAAAGTTGAGCTTGGGTTTGATAAAATAAACAGCATAATTTTGACTCTGTATTACATTTATTGAACCATACTTAAGAATATGGGTGTTGCATCCGTGACAACAGTGCTTTACACCATTGAGCTACCAGTCTTCTGCCTCAACTGACTGTGATATGATAGCTAAGTAGAGTATACTTTAGCACATCACTAAGGTATGCTATGACAGGGGAACCAGAGACACAGGTGTAGGTCAGTGAGTAAAAGCACTATATCGATCATCTGTAGGTTGTGAGTTCAACTCCCGGCTTGTCTTTTACTTGTGGCATATCTACCTTCCAGGTGCACCTTGATGATATAACAATGAGGTCAGCATTGTGCTGCTTGCTACTTCCTCTTCCTGTGAACTAGAAGCCACATTCAGGTCTAATCTGTGTTTTGATTCTGTTTCTAAGTTGGGCCAGTGTAAGTTATGGGATTTACCTTTGTTCTGAAGAATGAGCTGATTGTTGCAATGTTTTAAGACCAGGAGAGTGTTCTTTCGAGCAAGATATCACTTCTAAACTATCCTCTCTGAAATAATGTCTCTGGGGAATTGAGAGAAAGCTTATTGGATGACTTAGGGTGCCTTTCCTGCCAGTCTTTGTGGAACTTAAACGAAGTTTATATGGTGTTCAAAGTCCTATCCTTTCCACTTCTAATAGGAGGTGAGTATGACATTTCTGTACAGCTTTCTGTGTAGCATACATCTACCGGTTCCTACCTTCCATACTGATAATGTAAGTTCAACACCCACTCGGTACGTTTCATCTTCTAGTTCTCCTTTGAAACATAACATATTTTTTTTCCTTGTATTAATGGTAAACTGTACAATTCTGATATCCTAGAGAAAAAAGATACAACACAGCAGTGTTCTCTGTCTGCCATTCCCTACCTCACTGATATTGCTAGATCAACTAATATATAGTTTACAAAATGGTATACTGTGTTTTGGTTATCTTTTTCATCATCCTATACTTACAATGCTGAATGAGTGATAATAAAGAGTATAAAAAAAGTATAATCTTAAAAAAAAAAAAATCGTACCCACGTCTATCACGGGTCCATTGGAGACGTCTTAATGATGTTTCAGAAACCTGCGTCTATCTTGCGCGAAGAGGTTGTAGGGACGTCTACCGCACGCCTAAGTACCGTTTGATTGACACTTGCGTTTGCCGGACGTCTAAAGCACGCCTATGTTAGACGTACTAATAGAGAATTTACTCCTAATTGTAGCTTCCAAGCATGTAGCATAAGCTGACACCACAGATGACTTTGTAGACTTCTGAAGAGTATCAACAACAGGGCAGAATATTCTGTTGCTCTAAGGCTGTGCACTCAAGAGCCAAGCTGGAAGAGCAAAGTGACCTGGACCTTCCATGGATACTGGACCCTGCATGAAGAAGTCTGGATAGAGGCTCAGCCAAAGTCTGCAACCTCTGCACAGGCACAGCAAATCTGCATACCCTGGAGCCACCAATCTGGAGCCACCAGAATGATGCAGCCCAGAAGAACTGTGATCCTCCGAAGGACTCAGTCGACCACTGCTATGGAGGAAAAACATACAGGAGAACCTCCAGAGACCATGGCTGCACCAGAGTATCGAGCCCCTCACTTCCAGACTCAGCTCTTCAACTAATGAAGCAATCCACTTACAAGCTTCTTGCCATGGCCCTGAGGTCAAAGTGGAGTCTTCTTCATTATCGCTTGGAACACTTCTGGGGACAGAACTCACTCGCCTGGATCCAGAGGCTGTTTGCTGAGGAAGTCTTCTGGAACATCATCTACTCCTTCCACCTGCACTACTGACAGCGCTAGGGCATGACGCTCCATCCAATGAAAAAGAAGACAGGCTTGTTGAGCCAGAGGAGTACTCTTGGTTCCTCTCTGGTGAGTGACCTGAATCTTATGATTCACCAGCGTCTCCTATAATCTCGACAGAGCTAGTTGAATGGCTCTGAGCTCTTACCAGTTCATTGACCACTGTCACTGAGATGGTGTCCAACACCCCTGAACAGGACAACCATTGCACTGAGTTCCCCAGCCCTGAAGGCTTGCATCTGTCATCACTATGATCCAGGAGGCAAAGTGTAGTGGAACACCCCAGAAAAATGGGCATGTGCAAGTACGTTTCTGTAAGATCCAGATAGGCCAGAAACTGTCCTGGAGTCACTACTGCAATGACCCAACACACTGTCTCCATTCAAAATCATGGAATCTTGAGAACCACAGTCATGTGCTGAAGATCCAGAAGAGGCCTCCACTCTTCAGAGCCTTTATTTGGCATGAGAAAGTATATGGAATATCTGCCTGAGGTCAGGCGATACTGGGTCCATAATTTGAAATTCCAGCAAGCGCTGAATGATGGTCAGAATCCTGAGTGCTATGTTCGGGCAATTTGTGCAGAGCACACCAACCAATCTGTCAGAAGTCGAGCAAAGTCCAGTTTGTAACCTGACCAAATAAACTCCAAGACCCACTGGTCGAGCATAATACAGAAATGGTTTGAGATGGCCCCAAATCCGCAGCAGGGCACACGTGGACCTGGCACCATTGTGCCTGTGCATTAGGAGATGCAGTGCTGACGTCGGGAGGCTTGTAACGTCTGAAGCCATTATACCAGCATGGGTAACCCTGAAAAAACACCTATGATGTATCACTTGCACATGGTTGGAAGTGCTGTGAGCCAAGAAATCAGAACAACCAGAACCCCAGGAGGGTGGGGTTATCAAGCCGAGTTGTAGGGGCGAGTCATGCAAACCTCTGCCAAACAATCACAGCTCCTGAAAAGCTAGCCCAGCTAAAGAAGCCTTGAAAGTGGAAACAGCAGCCCACTGCGGGCAGAGATGTATTACTCTGAGTCGAACTCGCATAAGTAGTGCATGCAATGCATCCGGCATATAAACTGTACCTACCAAAACAAAATTAAAGAGAGGGAACCACCACCTCCCTTTCCAGAGTGCACTTTTGAGCATGACATGTACGAGTGATACAAAACGTGGTCAAAGCAGCTGTGTCACCCACATTGGGGGGAAAGGTGCAGTTTGTCACCTGCGTTACAATAAATCCGCCCTGCCTGAACCAAAGTTGCTGACAATTCCTTATCATAAAATCCCAACTTGGCATAACTAGCAAAAGTCAGAGCACTTTCAGAAGAATTAAACTGCTCCAAGACCAAAATGTACATATCAGGGTACCAGGGGAAGATAGCAAGTATACACCATAAAGCCAGGAGGAAGAAGTGGCCAGAGCCAGCTTAGAGACTAAAAAGACCTCCTGTAAAGATTAAGAAAGAAGGTCTGGCAAATAGGTGAGGGCTCTTGAGAACACTTCCAGGCTCCCAAAACCCTAGAGGGATCCACAGATCCAGAATACAATCCCTGATCTCCCATCCTGGGAAACGCTGCACCTGTAAATAAGGGGTCAGCAAGCAAATGATCCGCATCCAGATCCCCCAGATCAGTCAGGCAATACAAACATTGTAGTAGGGTGAGCCTAGGACATGTCCAAAGAAGTAACACCTCTGAAAGGTGCCATGTAGGCAGATTGGGACTGCACAGGCGGAAAACACAGTGGTCCAAAATCCAGAGTGCAAAAATTTCAAAAATGTTGAAAAGGTGTCTGGCTCCTGGGGCATAGGGCACATTAAGGTGGTGAAACTGAGATTTTTTTCTGAGGCTGCGCAGGGTCCACAGCCTGGAGGATGGAATTACCAGCCGTGCTAATCCCCAAAACCTATGGAGGCCACCCCACTGGGCTAGCTGAGCATTTGGTCACCAGTTTCAGAAGGGACGAGGCTAAGCTGAACACTGCGCCCCTGTCTGCACCTCATGACACATGGCACAAAAATGCTCTTAAAGTGCTAAAATTATGCAATCTTGGCAAGAATCCACAAGAGGACAGCACAAGGACTCCATCCCAGCAGGTTTCCAGGCAAAATTTGCAGTTTGAAGAAGCAGGGAGCTTTAGAAAATAAAATCACTAAAAATCCAAGATGGCCACCATCACAAAATTTGTGCCAAAATTGTGATATTTTTCACATTTCCCAAATTGCTACCTACTTTAAAGGCAATTTTCCTCACCTGTATTAATTATTGTTCATCTGGGGAGTAATGATATTTGTTCTGTCAAAGGTGTCAATTTGATTTGGCAAATGAAAAGGGATTTGTTGTCTGCAACTTGATCTTTCCTTGAAGCCTAAATTGTGAGGTCCCTTGTGATTCCTTGGAGAGTCTGGAAAGATGCAAAGAATGTTATAATAATAATAATTTAATAATAATAATTTATTTTTGTATCCCGCTATACCAAAAAAGGTTCAAAGCGGTTCACAACAAAAAATGAATACATACAGTTTGAATAAAATAACATAAAATGAAATAGTCAAATAATTACTATAAATGTAAGATACATCAGTTGGGAAGCCTAAAAAAGTAAAATAGGAACACAATTAAGATGAAAACCGGTCAAACAGACGTGTCTTAAGTAATTTTCTAAAATCAGAGTAGGAAGAAGCCTCTATCATTAATTTTCCAAGCCACGTATTCAATTTAGCAGCCTGTCAAAGAATTTCTTATATTGACAGGATTTTATAGAGGGATAGTTAAAAAAAATTTATCCTACGTGTACTCTTAGTGGAATGAATCAAGGAAAAATGATAGGTAAGATAGTCTGGTAACATACCAAAAACTGCTTTAAAACAGATACAGGAGAACTTAAACAAGACTCTGGACTCTACTGGCAACCAATTAAGTTTTTGGTAGAAATGAGTAATGTGCTCCCATTTTTTTAAATCCAAAAATAAGACGAACAGCAGTATTCTGGATCAGTCTTAATTTTTTGAGTATTTTTTTAATAAGCTCCTAAGTATACAATATTACAGTAATCTAAAATACTCAAAATGGATAACTGAACCAGTAAACGAAAAGAAACTTCATCAAAAAACTTCTTAATGGTGTGGAGTTTCCAGAGAATCGAAATACATTTCTTAAACAGTAAATCTGTATGTTTTTCCAAAGTCAGATGTTTATCCAAAGTTACACTCAATATTTTTTATGGGCTGTTCAATGTTATATTCCAGCCCTCTCACATGAATTGTAGTTTCTTTTATCTTTTTGTTGGGCATTGCTAGAAAGAATTTAGTTTTTCCAGTATTTGTCAAATCCCTGCGGAGTTCCACAAGGATCCCCTCTATCGCCCATACTTTTCAACCTCTTCATAGCATCCCTAGGCACGGCCCTAGATGCCCTAAACATTACATCCTTCAGCTACGCGGATGATATAACCATCCTCCTCCCCTTCGACATTCTAGACCCCACCTCCAACGGACGCCTGAAAACAACATTGGAAACTGTAGAAAAATGGATGACGAACCACAAGTTAAAACTGAATGCGGAGAAAACCAAATTCCTACTACTAGAGAAGGAACAAAAACCATCCCTAACAGAACTAGATGTAAACACAAACAAATATCCAATACAGAATACTCTCAAAATTCTGGAACACACCTAGACAGAGGCTGCACAATGCAAACACAAATACACAAAACCATAAAAAAAGCATTCTTCACCATGCGAAACCTAAGAAAAATAAGAAAATTATTTTCCAAAGAACACTTCAAGATCATTGTACAATCCCTCATACTCAGCTCCTTAGATTACTGCAACAGCCTCTACCTACCTTGCCCAAATACTATGATAAAACAACTACAGACCGTTCAGAACACAGCTATCAGACTCATCTACTCGCACAGCAAATTCGACCACGTCACACCCGCCTATGTAGACTCTCACTGGTTTCCGATAAAAGCAAGAACTCAATTCAAACTCTACTGCTTACTTTTCAAAGTAACCCATGGTATGGCCCCCAATTACCTGAACAACCGTCTTTGCCGCTACCGACTACCCAGATCAAGAAGAACTCAGAATCTTTTCACCTTCCCCCCTCATAATGGTACCCGACGTAAGAAACTTTACGACAGCCTTCTAGCAACTCAGGCAGCGAAAATTGACCCCACCATCACCAAACTGATGATCAAAACAACAGACATCAAAGTGTTTCGGAAAGAAATCAAACCATTTCTTTTCAAAAAACACGTCCTTACTTAATATTCCCCTCCCTAATCACACATGCACTCTCCCCAGCAAATAACACACTAGTCATCCCCTTGAACCTCATTTACCAAAAATATCCAAACTCCTAAATAAGCATCTCCCTTAGGTATCCATTTAACCTTCTCCTAAATAAGCATCTCCCTTAGGTATCCACTCAACTTATTCCTTCAAAGTTAGGTATCTTTCTTCAGTTGCCTATATTGTTTTCTCCACTGAACCTTGTAACTACTTGAACCCTGTCAAGCTATTCTATCGATAAATCCAGATATCTTATACTTGTATTTCTATACCACAACATGTAATTTACTTAAATCGTTGTAATGTAATTCTCTCGGTAATGTCCTGATCTCTTTTAACTGTAATCCGCTTAGAACCGCAAGGCACAGGCGGAATAGAAATCACAAATGTAATGTATTTGATTTTAGTTTGAAAGCGGTTATCCAAAGCTCATTCTGGTTTAAAATATAGCTATTGATAGGTTGTGAAAGAGATTGAATGCTCAGATTTCTAGGTTTGTAGTAGCTATTGGAGGTTTGATATTACACCATGATTTACTGACAGCTGGCTGTCCAGGGCTGTACCATCTGGATGGCATACATCTGTCTGATAGGTTTGGATATTTTCATGAGTACTATTCAAGATCTGGATTATTGTTTGAAAGCAGGTTTGGCCACAGCATTTGGGGGGTGGGGGAGCAGTGACAAGCTCAAGCTGTCACTACTTTTGGTATAAAGTGTGCTTTGGCACGGTTGGGGCATGTGAAGATAAAGATGTGAATAAACATGTGGATAAAGGTGAACCAGTTGATGTAGTGTATTTAGATTTTCAGAAAGCTTTTGACAAAGTTCTTCATGAGAGACTCCTGAGAGAATTAAATAGTCATGGGATAGGAGGCAATGTTCAGTTGTGGATTAGGAATTGGTTATCAGACAGAAAACAATGGGTAAAATGGAGGAGGGTTAATAATGGATTACCACAGGGATCTGTACTGGGACCAATGGTTTTTTTAACTTAATTATACATGAACTAGAAAGTAGTATGACGAGTGAGGTGATTAAATTTGCAGATGACACTAAACTGTTCAAAGATGTTAAAACACATGCAGACTGTGAAAAATTACAGGCAGACCTTAGGAAATTGAAAGACTGGAAAAAATCAAACATTACTGACACTAGCAATCTGCTAAGATGAATATCTGTAGAATACTTTTGAACTTATAATGAAATAAGGATTAGATCTCTCTCACATATGATATTGGTAATGATACAGGGATCCCTCATATCCATGTCAATCATTTACATGTTTCATATACTCTATTTCGTTTAATATATGAATTGATAAAACTAAAATGTAAATGAAATATTACTATATAAGGGATAGTTAATTATATTTCATGAATGGTGCAAAAAAAACAACTCCAAACATTATGAGGTTAATAATAATAATAAAAAAGTCTAAAAAGTGTCCTAAATGGCTACTTGGACGATCAAAAAGCCTGATCGTCCAAGTACCCATAATCAAAGCTGGTTTTTAGAACTATCTTAAAAACAGCTTAGGCCTTTTCCCTGCCACTAAACGCACAGAGAGAAAAGAGGTGTGTTTAGAGGAGGGGAAAGGGCGGGCAGTGGGCAGGAGTTGGGCCGACCTACACCTAGGCGTACAACAGGTATAACCAAAACATTTACAGGTTGCCTAGTCGGCACTTATACCTTTTTGACTTAGACGAAGTCAAACCAGGTCTAAGTGCCGAAAAAGGGGCCGCTGAGCTGATGGCCGCTGGCGCGATCAGTTCAGCGGCCCGGCAACCTACCCACCACAAGCATCACGGCAGGAGAGATGCCTCATCTCCCCTACCGTGATGCCATCACTCCTCTACCCAAACTGCCGCGACCCACGGCAGGAGAGATGCCCTATCTCTCCTGCCGTGGGTCGCGGCAGCTCAGGTAAAGGAGTGATGGCATCACGGTAGGGGAGATGAGGCATCTCTCCTGCCACGATGCATCACCCCCCCACACACACACACACACACACACATAACATCGGGACAAGAGGGAGCTCAAGCCCTCTTGCCTCGCTGACTCCCTGACTCCCCGACGATATCGGGGCAAGAGGG
The DNA here is from genome assembly GCF_902459505.1 of Geotrypetes seraphini. Taxonomy (NCBI): domain Eukaryota; kingdom Metazoa; phylum Chordata; class Amphibia; order Gymnophiona; family Dermophiidae; genus Geotrypetes; species Geotrypetes seraphini. Next base: position 108,375,294 of record NC_047089.1, on the reverse strand, counting down.
AGCCCAGGCCCTCTTGCCCCACCGATTAACATCAGGCCAGGAGAAAGCCCAAACTCTCCTGGCCCCAGCGACCACCCCCCGCGATGGATTGGGCCAAGAGGGAGCCCAAGCCCTCCTGGCCCCGGCGACCACCTAACCCCACCCCCCACTACATTACAGGAGTGATCCCAGGCCCCCCTGCCCTCGATGCAACCCCCCTCCCCCAATGACCACCCCCAGAGCCCCCGATTGCCCCCCCGGTGACCTGTGACCCCCCTGGCCGACCCCCACGACCCCCCCATCCCCACCCCCCTTCCCCGTACTTTTTAAAGTTGGCCGGACATACAGGAGCCAAACCTGCCCGTCCGGCAGGCAGCCTATGCCAGAATGGGCCTGGATTGGCCCAGCCATCCCAAATCCCCGCCCACAGGTGGGGCCTAAGGCGCCTGGGCCAATCAGAATATTCTATATTCTATTTTGATTGGCCCAGGCGCCTTAGGCCCCACCTGTGGGCGGGGCTTTGTGACGGCTGGGCCAATCTGGGTACATTCTGGCGTAGGCTGCCTGCCGGACGGGCGGGTTTGGCTCCTGTCTGTCCAGCCAACCTTATAAGGAACGGGGAAAGTTTCAAGTTTATTAAGATTTTGATTTACACGCAATATCAAATATTTTCAATGCGTATTACAAAAATTAAAATTGGGAAAATAAATAAATCATTTAAACAATAGACATAAAAACATATCCATAGACAGTAAAGAATACATGAGGACTACTGGGATAAAATTACATTTGTTTAAAATAAATAAAAAAAAAAAAAAAACAATTTAGGGAGGAACAACATCAGGAAAGGTATAGATAGGGGAAGAAAGGAAAAAAAAGAAAGATTATCTAATTTAAGAATCAAATGCATCTTTATAAAGGTAACTTTAAGTTCTTTTTAAATTTTTCTAGAGAGGCTTCAGCGCGTAGAAAAATAGGAAGTTTGTTCCAGAGCTGAGGTCCAAAAATAGAAAAAGTTGTATTTCTTCTAGTGCCTATTATTTTTAGCGTTGGAATGGTTATTAAATATTGATCTGCTGATCTAAGAGATCTGGCAGGGGAATAAGGTATTAAGTACCGATATAAGAATATTGGGGTATTAGTTTTCTGAATTTTAAATGTAAGCAGCGCAATTTTGTATGTTATTCTATGTGAAATCGGTAGCCAGTGTGCATTTCGCAGAAGAGGTGTGACATGATCATATTTTTTGGAATGAGTAATAATCTTTATTGCAGTATTTTGTATAATTTGTAATATTCTTATTTCTTTCTGTGTTATGCCTTGATATAATGTATTGCAATAATCAAGCCTGGAAATAATCAGAGAGTGAATTAAGATATTTAGAGCTTTAGGTTCTAAAAGTTTGGCTAGCGATCTAATGGAGCAACTAGTCATGGAACCGACGCGAAGGGGTGCTACTCTTGACCTCATCCTAAACGGATTAGGGGGGCTTGCAAGAGGGGTAGAAGTGGGAGGACCACTAGGCAACAGTGACCACAATGCGATCAGATTCAAATTAGAAAGAGGGACTCCCATAGTAAGGAGGACCGCAACAACTGCGCTCAACTTCAGGAAAGGAAACTATGTTGCTATGAGGGAAATGGTGGGGAGGAAGCTCAGAAACATTTTTAGGATGGAGACTGTAGGAAGCGCCTGGACCCTATTCAGGGACACCCTGCAGAAAGCACAAAGAATATACGTCCCCAGTTTCAGGAAAGGCTGCAAGAACAAGCGGTCAAAGGACCCGGCTTGGATGTCAACTGAAGTAAAGAGGGCAATAAATGAAAAAAAAGTATCCTTCTGGAGATGGAAAAAGGACCCAATGGAGGAAAATCACCAGGCGCACAGGAAATGCCAAAAGGAATGCCACCAAGAGGTTAGAAAAGCAAAAGGGGAATACGAAGAGGGGCTGGCCAGGGAGGCGAAAAACTACAAGGCATTCTTCAGTTACGTAAAGGGGAAACGACCAGCGAGAGAGGAGGTGGGGCCGTTGGACGATGGGGATAGGAAGGGAGTGATTAAGGAGGATAAAGAGGTAGCTGAGAGGTTGAACACGTTCTTCTCGTTGGTTTTCACGAGTGAAGACACATCTAATATACCGGACTCAGAGGAGCTCATGAGTGGGGAACAGGCCGAAAAATTGGAGCACATAGAGGTAAGTAAGGAGGATGTCCTCAAACAGATAGACAGGTAAATCACCGGGCCCGGACGGGATCCACCCAAGGGTTCTGAAGGAACTAAGACAAGAAATAGCGGGCACAATCCAGCATGTTTGCAACCTATCCTTGAAAACTGGTGAGGTACCAGAGGACTGGAAATTGGCGAATGTCACACCTATCTTCAAGAAGGGATCGAGGGGTGACCCCGGGAACTACAGGCCGGTGAGCCTGACTTCAATTATAGGGAAGATGGTGGAAGCTATGATCAAGGACGGCATTTGCGAGCACATCGAGAGGAATGGCCTACTGAGAACAAGCCAGCACGGATTCTGTAAGGGAAGGTCGTGCCTAACGAACCTTCTGTACTTCTTTGAGGGAATAAGCAGTCGGGTGGACAATGGGGAACCCATAGACATCGTTTACCTCGATTTTCAAAAGGCTTTCGACAAGGTGCCACATGAAAGGCTGCTTAGGAAGCTGTGGAACCACGGGGTGGGAGGGGATGTGCACAGATGGATCAAGCACTGGTTGTCGGGTAGACTGCAGAGGGTCGGAGTGAAGGGCCAATATTTTGACTGGTGGGGAGTCACGAGCGGTGTGCCACAGGGATCGGTGCTGGGGCCGTTACTCTTCAACATATTTATCAATGACCTGGAAAAGGAGGCAAAGTGCGAGGTTATAAAATTTGCAGACGATACCAAACTGTGTGGTAGAGTTAGGTCCAGGGAGGAGTGTGAGGACCTGCAAAGGGACCTGGACAAGCTGGAAGACTGGGCAAACAAATGGCAAATGCGCTTTAACGTGGAAAAATGCAAGGTCATGCATATAGGGAAAAAGAACCCGTTGTTCAACTACAAATTGGGGGGGGCATTGTTGGGAGACAGCAGACTTGAGAGAGACTTGGGTGTGCTGGTGGATGCATCACTGAAGCCATCTGCACAGTGCGCAGCAGCCTCGAAAAAAGCCAACAGGATGCTGGGCATCATAAAGAGGGGCATAACAACCAGGACGCGGGAAGTCATTGTATCGAGCGATGGTGCGTCCACATCTGGAATACTGCGTTCAGTATTGGTCGCCACACCTCAAGAAGGACTTGGCGGTACTTGAGAGAGTCCAAAGGAGAGCAACGAAACTGGTAAAAGGGCTGGAACACTGCCCATATGCCGAGAGGTTGGATAGGCTGGGGCTCTTCTCTCTGGAAAAAAGGAGGCTCAGGGGAGATATGATAGAGACCTTCAAGATCATGAGGGGCATAGAGAGGGTGGATAGGGACAGATTCTTCAGACTGAAGGGGACAACAAGTACGAGGGGGCATTCGGAGAAACTGAAGGGAGATAGGTTCAAAGCAAATGCAAGGAAGTTTTTTTTCACCCAAAGGGTCGTGGACACTTGGAATGCGCTACCGGAGGAAGTGATCAGGCAGAGTACGGTACAGGGATTCAAACAGGGATTGGACGGATTCCTGAGGGATAAAGGGATCGTGGAATACTGAGAGAGGTGCTGGGATGTAACACAGGTATAGAAAGCTAACCAGGTAATAAGTATAGAAACCCAACAGGTCGTGCATGTGCAAGACCGGAGGGTTAGGACTACGATGGGAAGACAGGACTTCAATGAGAAACCAAGGTGGCAAGGGAGCCCCTTCTGGTGATTCAGACAAGTCGTGACCTGTTTGGGCCGCCGCGGGAGCGGACTGCCGGGCAGGATGGACCTATGGTCTGACCCGGCGGAGGCACTGCTTATGTTCTTATGTTCTTAATGAGACGAAGTTTATAAAAACAATTCTTAACTACAGAGCTAATCTGATCGTGATAGGATAACTCATGATCTAATAATATTCCCAATATTTTAGTTGTCGTTACTTTTTGTAATGGAAAATTGTCCAAAAGAATTTTTGCTTCAAATGTAATTTCTTTTTTCCATGGCAAGAGCATTATTGAAGATTTAGATGGGTTAAGGGATAGCATATTTTCTTTTAACCATTGAGTGATTTGTGTTAACTTGTTATTTATATTCATTATCTCATTGGAATCACCGGTATTTAGTGGATGAATAAGCTGAATGTCATCTGCGTATGCGTAAGCTGAAAAACCTATGGACTGACTTAGCGTAAGAAGTGGAGCTAGGAAAATATTGAATAAGAGAGGAACCAAAATTGAACCTTGAGGGATACCATATGAGTTTATATAATTATTAGATGAAGTGTCTTTGAAAATAACTTTAGATGACCTGTCCTGAAAGTATGAGTTAAACCAGTTAAGAACTTGTTCTGAGATACCAATGGCAGATAGTCTATTAAGAAGTAGATGATGATTGATGGTATCAAAAGCTGCCGAGAGGTCAAGTGAAATTAGAAGCACTGATTTATGTTGATCCAAGTAGTATTGAATGTTGGTTGTAAGACCTATCATTGAATATTCTGTAGAATAATTGGTTCTAAAACCGGTTTGGTTGGGATGTAATATTTGAGTTTTCTCAATGAAGCTGTTTACTTGATTGAAGACAATTTTTTCTATTAGCTTAGTGAGGAATGGCAAGTTAGCAATTGGTCGATAATTTGATTCTGATGAAATTGGATCTTTAGGATTTTTTATTATTGGACGGAAGGGAAGGACCTGGGATCCCTCCTGCCTGTAATGTAGTGGGGGTGGGGGGTAGGGGTTCGCCGGGGCCAGGAGGGCTTGAGCTCCCTCCTGGCCCAATCCATCGTGGGGGGGGGTGGTCGCTGGGGCCAGGAGAGCTTGGGCTCTCTCCTGGCCCGATGTTAATCACCGGGGCCATTTGGGCTTGGGCTCCCTCCTGGCCCAATCCATCGTGGGGGGATGGTCGCTGGGGCCAGGAGAGCTTGGGCTCTCTCCTGGCCCAATATTAATTGGCGGGGCAAGAGGGCTTGGGCTCCCTCTTGCCCTGATATCGTCGGAGAGTTGGGGAGTCAGCAGGGCAAGAGGTTTTGAGCTCCCTCTTGCCCCGATGTTATCGGGGGGGGGGGGGTGGGTCGCAGTTCGACATGGCAGGAGGGCTTGGGCACCTTCCTGCCTGGATCGTTGGGGGGGGGGGTTCTGTAATCGGTGTTTTTGACAGACACCGGTTACAGAATCCAGCTTTTAGGCAAAGGACTGGCTCCTCCTTCACCTAAAAGCCCTTCTGTTGGACATTTGGGGCTTAGGCGTTTTTTTGGTTCATTATGGCCAAAAAGTGTAGACGTTCTGGGGGTGTACTTTTAGATGTAGTGGTGATCTGGGTGTTTAGTAGAGGCAGGCCATAATCAAAACAAGGAAGTTTGTTGTGGTTATGGACACTTTCCCTGCTTCTGCTTTGAACGTTTATGGACTTAGACCAAAAGGGGACTTAGAAGTTTTTTTTTTATTGTGTCCCTCCACATTTTTTAGATTTATGAATAATTATATTAATAAGTTTCAAAAATGAATGAATTGTCATTTAGGGGGAATTTAAATGGTTCATTCTTTTCAAGATTATATATCTAGAAATAAATTTTATAATCATATAGGAAGATTAATTTTTATTGAATAGAGAAAATAGTGAAGCAAGATGCTTGGGGGAGGGTAGGGGCTACCAGTCTGATTTTATGTCTTCAAGTTCTCGTAATATAATAAGGGGGGGGTATATGGGAGGGAATAGAGAAGGGGTATTGGATTCTTAGAAATATAGAGGGGCATAATAAAAAAAAAACGTCTAAGTCCCTTTTTGGCCTAAGGCCTTAAACGTTGAAAGTAGAAGCAGGGAAAATGTCCTTAACAAAAAAAAAACATCCAAAAGGAGGTTTTCTTGATAATGGCCTGCCTCTACATTCATCTGTTTAAACGCCCAGACCACTACGACGTCTACACTTATACCCCATAATGAACCAAAAAAACGCCTGAGACCCAAACGTCCAACACAAGGGCTTTTAGGCAAAGGAGGAGCCAGTTAAAAACCTCTTGTTCTATTTGCATTCAGGAAACCGCCCTCTATTATTGTTTAAATACTTTTTTTCTTAAAATCTCGCAAAGCAATTGAACCTGTATTACACCGCTTATTTGAATATGTGACCACCGTTGGTTCTCAGCAAGTTATAATCCATTTTAGATCCCCAATATGTTGTTCGCTCTGATTTTTAATGGCGTTCTATGCATTTCCGGTATTCCTTCCCCGGAAGTGATATATTCATTTACGTTTTTGTCTTTTATTTTGATTTATTGCTATGTTTTGATAGTTGCCCTAACCTCTTTATTTTTACCATATTATATCTAAGTTTTATAATCTATATATAGCAATCCTCCGATGCATATATAGAGTTGAGGAAATTCAATGTCTGCATGTCGGGCTTCCCCCAATGTTATTTCAGCAGTCTTTTTCCAATGAAACTACTTGCTAGTACTAAAAGAACTGCCGTACGGGAACCCAATTAACCGATATAGAAGGAATTCCTACTCAAAAGTGAATATTGTATTGTCATATGCTCTTCTGAACGGGGTCTTCATGTATTTTTATATATATATATATAATCCCTGCTATAACTTACTATCATCTTAAAAGAAGACCTGCCAGTTTACCGATATATTTAATCTTTTAGGTTGTATACTTTGTAAACGATCTATCCATCTCTGTTCTGTTTGCAATAATTTTTTCCCCCTGTCCCTTCCCCTGATGGATTCTGGAATTTTATCAATGATCATACATCTTAATTGTTCAAAAGAATGATTGTGTGTTAGACAATGTGCTACTAAAGGTGCTTCTTTTCTATTCAAATTTAAACAGGATTTATGTTCGGTCATACGTATTTTAAATTGTCTGGTTGTTTTACCAATGTAATTTTTTGAACATGGACATTTGATCATGTATACTACATGGTTTGTTTTACATGTGGTTTGATGCCTTAAATGGTATATTTTGTGATTTAAAGGGTTCTCAAAGGTTGCCCCTTATATTGTTAAGGGACATATTTGACATTTTCCACATGTTGAGTGGTACCCTTTCAAGGAATCCCTTTGTGTGTTGATATCCGGTTTTAAACTTAAATGTTCTTTTAAATATTGTAAATGCCAATCTTAATTTAACATTTTCAAAACAAGGGTTTCTTTGTACTATCCTCCAATGATTACGTATAATATTAGATATCTGTGGGGATTCTACATTGTATCTCAAAATACATGTTTGGTATTCTTCTATAGCAGTGGTTCCCAAACCTGTCCTGGGGGACCCCCAGCCAGTCAGGTTTTCAAGATATCCCTAATGAATATGCATGAGAGAGATTTGCATATAATGGAAGTGACAGGTATACAAATCTCTCTCATGCATATTCATTAGGGATATCTTGAAAACCTGACTGGCTGGGGGTCCCCTAGGACAGGTTTGGGAACCATTGTTCTATAGTATTTATCATAGTGGTCTGATTAGATGCCCTAGATTCTATTGATTGAGTTGTTTGTGGTTGCAAGAGCCAATATTGATGATTGTTCTTTGCTCTACGATATGTTTTCTTTAATATCTTTTTTGGATAACTTCTACTTGTAAGATTTTTAGCTAATCTTTTGCTGATCATTTGAAATCCTCTGTGTGAGTACAAATCCATCTATATCTTAAAAATTGTGCCAGTGGTAAGCTGTCCCGAGGGCTTCATAGACAAATAGAACAAGAGATTTTTAACTAAAAAATAACATTGTATAGTAGTATTTTTAATATAATAAAAATATTTTGTTCTCAGAATAATTTGTAAAATACAATGCTCAGTCCTGAAGAAGCTCTCAGTACTACACGAGAGTGAAATGGAGATCCTCCGTCATACAGTGGAGCAAGCCGGGCGATACATAACACCTGAGCTAAGTATCATATAGCACTATTAAATATAATGAACAATAGTAACAAAATAGTGGTTTTTAAACAGCAATTAAATAAATATGAAAAATGTATGAATAAAAGGGAAAGACTCTGATCAATGATAGCCCGCATGTAGGTCCAATTAACCAAGATTAGTTCTAGTAATTGACCATGGGCACTTGAGACCTGTAGTCTTTACCCCTGATATTACTGAGTAAAGATCTTCTTGATCTAAAGTTAGCCTTTGTATTGGAGATTATAGTAGACATACTAGAAGAAATGATTGGATTTAAATTTAACAAAAGCCATGAATGATCCAGCCTTTTCTGTATCCTTTGATGCAGAAAAGGCCTTTGATCGGGTAGAATGGGCCTTCATGTATCAAGCAATGGAATGGTTTGGTATAGGTTCAGGATTTATATAAATGATCCAAACATTGTATAGCTCCCTTGCTGCTAGATTGTATATTAATAATATTTTTTCAGAAAGTTTTAGTTTGCAGAGGGGGATTAGACAAGGTTGTCCGTTGTCTCCATTACTTTTTTCTATTATATTAGAACCCTTATTATTAGCTATTCAGCAAGTAAAGGAGATACAGAGTATTCCTTATTCAGATTGGGAATATAAAGTTTCTGCTTTCTAGATGATATATTGATTCATTTGAGACATCCAGAAACAACCATTCCAAGCTTACTAGAATTAATAGAAAAATGTGGAAAATTTTCTGGGGACAAGATAAATTGGAGTAAATCAGAAGTTCTTCCATTCAATGTCCATTGTACAAAAGGTTTATTTGAAATATTCCCCTTTCTATGGAAAGAGGATGAAATAAAATATTTAGGCATTTGGATAAAAAAACACGTTGGAAGAAACAATGAAAGTAAATGAAAAATTTTTATTACAGAAGGTAACAGAGATGTGTGAGCAATGGAATCCTTTACATCTTTCTTGGAGGGGGAGAGTTCAAACTATTAAAATGATGGTATTGCCTGTGGTTTGTTATCAAATGGGTATGTTACCTGTTTTTTTTCAGGTGTCCTTTTATAAAAAGTTAAATTGTATTCTTACAAAATTTATTTGGCTTGGCAAAAAGGCTAGAATTGCTTTAGTATCTCTTCAAAAACCGATTGCAGAGGGAGGGGTAAATTTCCCCAACTTTTATAGGTATCATCAAGCCTATATTATGTGCTAGGGTATGTATTGGATCCTCCCAAGCCTGTTGATAATATCCCGGATTGGTTATGGTTGGAATGGCGCCTCATGTTTCCTCTGTGATTATGACACACCACCAAAATATATTCCAATAAATACTCACTACTATGGAGAAATACAGACAAGAGATAATGATATGTAGTTATATGGAGAAAAGACCTCAGTTTCCTCTTAGAGAGGTCACTATGTCTGCCGTACTCAACTTAAAGCAGCATAGGAGAAAACATCCCTGGTCAAAAAACTCCACTACATATTACTAACGAAAGAGACTAATAATTAGAGTCCACAAAAAAACACTTATCTCTTAGGGTCACAATTCTCCAGGTGAGACAAGAATCCAGTTAGTTAATTTAGGATTATCACGTTAGTCTTCATTCAAACGTGAAAAATTTCTTTCTTAAGATTCCCAAATATGCTGCATCAGTGGAAGTCTATGTAATTTAGCTACCGCTCTACAGATTCTCTAAAACAGAATCTGTAGAGCGGTAGCTAAATTACATAGACTTCCCCTGATGCAGCATATTTGGGAGTCTTAAGAAAGAAATTTTTCACGTTTGAATGAAGACTAACGTGATAATCCTAAATTAACTAACTGGATTCTTGTCTCACCTGGAGAATTGTGACCCTAAGAGATAAGTGTTTTTTTGTGGACTCTAACTATTAGTCTCTTTCGTTAGTAATATGTAGTGGAGTTTTTTGACCAGGGATGTTTTCTCCTATGCTGCTTTAAGTTGAGTACGGCAGACATAGTGACCTCTCTAAGAGGAAACTGAGGTCTTTTCTCCATATAACTACATATCCTTATCTCTTGTCTGTATTTCTCCATAGTAGTGAGTATTTATTGGAATATATTTTGGTGGTGTGTCTTATTAATATTCCACTTGCTATTATATATTTTTCCTCTGCGATTATGTCATGTACTTGGTATCTAAATGCCTAGATTATATAAGGAAAATAGATTATTTATAGACACATGGAAAACAATTAGATATGTGAGTAATTTATCACCTATTCCAATTCACAAATCAACAAATCAAACTATATGGCTGAATTCCAAGATTCAAATTGGCGGATTTAAGGTCATCTGGAAGCATTGGATAATTGCAGGAATACGTGTATTAGAAGATGTTGTTTCTAACGGTAAATTGCTTGAGTTTTCACAGTTGCAACATAAATATAGCCTTAATAAATCACAAAATTTTAGATGGATGCAACTGAAGCAGGCCATTCAGGTGGGGTTCCCTGAATGAAAAAATCTTAATAATCAATATAGCTTAGAGTTCTTATGCTTTCAGGTGGATTTTCTGGGACACCAGGCCACTCAGTGGTACAAATTAATATCTGGATTTGTGAATAAAAAACCAAAGACTGGTCTAAGAGACATTTGGAGCATTGAGATTAAGCATCAAATTACTGCGTCTCAATGGCCACGAATTTGGTCTTGGAGGATGAGATGCACAATGTCTGCATCTATGAGACAAACATGTTTTATTCTGTTGCATAGAGCATTCTGGACCCCTGTTCTTTTACAAAAATTAGATTGCTCTAAGTCTGATAGATGTTGGCATTGTCATCTTGAAGCAGGGACTCTAGATCATTTATTGTTCTATTGTCCATTTATTATGGATTTTTGGAAATCAATTTGAGGCCAAATTAATAGTTTATTAGAAAATCATATGGCATAATCGTATGATACAGTATTATTTGGTATGTCTATAAGGGTTAAGACTAAGTCAAAAGTAACTAATAGTGAGGAAAATGCTCTCAAAATATGCAAGGCTGAGAGGTCAAAACATTGACATAAATATTGCTTCTCGATATTATTGGTCAAAAACCAGGATTTAAATATAAATATTAAGAAGTGGAATAATGCAATCATCACATACACTCAAAATTGTGTAATCCGACCAAGAGCCGTAGCTCCTATAGTCGAACCCACCGTCCTATTACTGTGTATGATTTTTGTGCAGAAACAATAAACTGAAGGCAATATGCTCTATTACGTGCTATATTTGTTCTCAATGGCAATAAGAGGAAAAACACTCCACTTAGCTGTAAGATGTATTAACAGGTCCTGACATAGGCCATGTTTCGTGGGTCTGTTTCAAAGAACCCAAAGGAGAAATAGAAAACTTGACATGCCAAAGAAACAGAGGCTGCGTGATACGGATGAAAAGCTTGTGTTCTAGTGATAAAAAATAAATAACAATTCTTAAGACGTGTTAGAACATACTTCTGTAATGTCTTAATTATAATAATGTTGGAAGTGATACATTGATAATATCTTTGCCATTTGGGTAGGTTCTCCCACAGACCTTAAAAATTTTCTGCATTGGATCAACTCTTGCGATCCCAATTTGCAATTCACAGCATTTTCTCATCAGAATCAAGTTTCATTTTTGGACTTATTGATTACTCTTCATAATGGTTCTTTTACCACCACTATACATAGAAAACAGACTGATCGCAACAACTTGTTGCGGTACGACAGCTTTCATCCCAAACATTTGAGAGACAATATTCTAACTGGACAGTTTCTTAGACTCAAAAGATTGTGCTCTACTATAGAAGACTTTGAGACCAAATCCCAACATCTCAACTCAAGATTTTTAGAACGAGGTTATCCAGGCTCAGTGATCAAGAAAGCATACAAAAGGGTGTCCAATGCCTCTCGAACTACTCTCCTAGCTTCTCATCACCCAGATCACTCAATAGTATGTGTACTACCCTACTCCAAAAATGCTTTTCACATTAAGCGCATTATCAAACATCATTAGAGCGTAATGCAGTACCATCATGAATTTCAAGATCCTCCTAGATTCGCATTTTCCAAAGGACCAAACTTGAGACAACAGCTAGTACATTCTCAGTATATTCCTACAGGAGCCCTTCCTGTATATAACAGACATCACCCATGTGGCCACTGCAAGTTTTGTCAGCATAGTGTTTCCCTTTCTGAGCTCGCCCTTCCCAATTGGGTATAAAAGAAAGCCAATTTTATGTCATCTAACTGAAACACCCGGGGTGTAGTATACATTATTCAATGCCCTTGTCTGTTACTCTATATAGGTCAGACCTCTCGTAATATCAAGTTGAGGATTTCTGAACACCTTAGCAAAATTCGTATTAAAAAATTGGAAGCTCCCTTAGTTCAGCATTGGTTAGACAAGCAGCACTCCATTGAAGATTTACGTTTTTCAGTTGTGGAAGTGCCTCAACTTTTGAGGGGCGGGGATCTCTCCCGTATCCTATGGGCGAAGGAACAACGTCTGATTCTTAAATTACACACACTACACCCCGACGGGCTTAATAGCGAGATCGAATGACAAGCTTTTTTATAGCTCTCTATTTTTACAGTTCTACATTTTCATATTTCTTTCTTTTCATAATGTACAGCCCATTACAATTTTATGTTTCTTTATGTTTTTTCTCACTTTTCATCTTTCTTATGTTCAGCCCGATACCTCTTTTATTTTCCGACATGTAAAACTGGCTTTTTCAGCTTCTTTATGTATGCATTTTTGAACGAACAAACCAAAACTGCAGATATGTACAACGATGTAGGCAAATTTTATTGTGACAAGCAAACTATATATTAAAACCTTTTTAACAAACGAGGGACCCAACACGCTAGCGATTTTTACTATTTGCAGAGACTCTCGGCGTGACACATCATCTGTTTGGTTTTATATTATCTTTTTCAATATTTGTTGTGACATATGTTTTTTTCCTTTATCTACCATGGACCCCTGATGAAGGTTGTCCGAAACACGGACCATGTTGGGTCCCCCGTTTGGTAAAAAGGTTTTAATATATACGGTAGTTTTGCTTGTCACAATAAAATTCGCCTACATCGGTGTACATATCTGCAGTTTTGGTTTGTTTGTTCCTGGCTGGTTTTTTTTTACTGCAGACGAGGTTGGACCTCCCTTCTTTTGGTTCTGTTGCTCTGTGCATTTTTGAATGAGTCAGCACTGCTCAGCTGGTCCGCACATAGCCCCGCCCCCCGCGGTACTACATCATCACCCTCCATTTTGATATTTAAGCTGGCGTTTTTTCGCCGCCACAGCAATGAATAATCAGAAGAGAACTTTGTTCCTACTTATGGCAAGTACCCTTCTCTTGTGTAGCCTTTTTAGAGTTCTATTATAATTAAGATATTACAGAAGTATGTTCTAACACGTTTTAAGAATTGTTATTTATTTTTTATCACTAGAACACAAGCTTTTCGTCTGTATCATGCAGCCTCTGTTTCTTTGGCATGTGAAGTTTTCTATTTCTCCTCTGGGTTCCTTGAAACAGAAACATGGACCTCTTAATACATCTTACAGCTAAGTGGAGTGTTTTTCCTCTTATTGCCATTGAGAACAAATATAGCACGTAATCGAGCATATTGCCTTCAGTTTATTGTTTCTGCACAAAAGTCATACACAGTGATAGGACAGTGGGTTCGACTATAGGAGCTACGGCTCTTGGTCGGATTACACAATTTTGAGTGTATGTGAAGATTGCATTATTCCACTTCTTAATATTTATATTTAAGTCCTGGTTTTTGACCAATAATATCGAGAAGTCTTGGGTCCAGCAATATTTATATAAGGGTTAAGAGCCAAATATCTTCCAAAAATAATAAACTCTTACTTATTTTAACAGGAGTCGCCATACAACAAATAACTTGTAATTGGAAAAATTGGAATAGATTAAACTACAGTTTTTGGTGGAATTCAGTGTCATATTTATAAAATGGAAAGAACATTAGCTATTCAGAAAGGAAATATTAATAAATTTCAAGATGTGTGGGGGCCAATAACAAATTATTGTAATGAATAGGTATTATTTTCTCTGATATGTACAAATGAAAGAATGGGGTGGGGGACTTTATTATATGGTGTATGCGTTATGAGGTATTGAAGGGAAGGGAGGGAAAGGGATAATTCTATGTAATTTAAAGAATTGTAGAGGTTCAAATGATGTATTTAAGTCAAAATGGTATTACTTTTTGATGTACTTGATGTAAGTCACAGTTCTTCAACTGCCGGTCTGTGGACCGGTGGCGGTCCGCAAAAAAATCTTGCCGGTCCGTGAAGGATTCAGACCCTGCCGCAGCAAAAGGTGCCGGTGTCAGCTGACGTGCAACTTCCTGTTGCCATCACTATGCCGGCACTCCTGCCTGCCACCACCGACTTCTCCGCACCCCCAGAAAAGCAGCGGCAGGTCTGTGTGCTTTTAACTTCGGCACACAGCTGCCCCTAGGCAGTATTTTAGCGCGGTTTCATTAGGCAGCCTCAGGGCCTTTGGTAGGCCGGCCCACATCACATCATCGAAGCGGGCCGGCCTACCAAAGGCCCCGAGGCTGCCTCATGAAACCACGCTAAAATACTGCCTAGGGGCAGCTGTGTGCCGAAGTTAAAAGCACACAGAGCTGCCGCTAGCCTACAAAGAGGAAACATTTGCTGGAGAGGGAAGGAGGGAAGGGAGTAGGGGTGCTCCTGGACAAGGGAGGGGAAGGGGCTACTGCTGGCAGGGGAGAAGGGAAAGGGAAGAGAGATATTGTTGGATAAGGGGAGGAAGAAAGGGAGAAGGTACTGCTGGACAGGGGAGGAGGAACATTGGAAGGAAACAGCTGGCAAGGAGATTAGAGGAGGGGAAGGAGTCAGGATGGAATGGAGAGATCAGATGAGGGAAAGGGGAGAGACAGAGGAATGACAAGGTAGAGAGAGATTGATGCTGGGAAGGGGGGTCAGATGAAAAATAAGGAAAGAGGGACAAAGATGCTAGATTTGGTGTAGGAGAGAGGGGCATAGAAAGAACGCAGATACCATATGAGAGGGGGAGGGGTAGAGGGCAGACAGTGGATGGAAGAGGCAGATGCTGGATTGAAGAGAGTGAAAAGACGATAAAAGCAGAAACCAGAGACGACAAAAGGTAGAAAAAAATAATTTTATTTCTATCTTTTGATTAGAATATATCAGATTTAAAATATGTATCCTGCTAGAGCTGATGTTAGACATAACTGGGGAGTGCAAAGCCCAGGCAGTGTGTCTTTAGCTTCCAGCTGGCTTAGGGCTCTCTCTGACCAGGAGGCAGTTGCCCTAGTTGCACTCCCCCTAACACCATTCCTGCCATGTGTGACTGTGGTATTCTGTTAGCATGATATTTGTGTAGCATTCTGTAATAATTTGGCTTATTCAGTTTTCTTGATAGTAGAGGGGATATATGTGAAGGGGAGGGGAGACGGGGGTTTTGTTGATCTTTGCCCTGTATTATTTATATTTATAAAATGACAATTGTACAGAATATTGTTTCTCTTTATACTTTAATAAAATATGTTCAATATAAAATCATAACTATTTGAGGCTTGTGCGGATGGGATCAGATGGTTAACGGGACCGAGCTCGCGGGGACAGGGCGGCAATGGGGTTTTTAAAAATTTCAGTCTTATTAGTTTGCCGGTCCACAAAATAATTATTTTATTTCCGCCGGTCCATAGGTGTAAAAAGATTGAAGAACACTGATGTAAGTTATAAAAATGAATAAAGAATTAAAAAAAAAAAAGAAAGACTGGGTGTCCAAATGGCAGATGAAATTTAATATGATTAAATGGAAAGTGATGTACATGGGAAAAAATAGCCCAAATCATAGATACCGGATGCTAAGGTAAACTTTGGAGTCAGCAGCCAAGAAAAAGATCTGGATGTTATTGAAGACAATATACTGCAACCTTCCACCCAATGAGTGGTGGTGACCCAAAAACATAGAAGATGTTTGGAATTATTATAAAAGGAATGCCTCTGTATCACTCCATGGTGCAACCTCATCTGGAGTATTGCATTCAGTTCTGGTTACCTTATCTCAAAAAAGATATATCAGAACTAGAAAAAAGTTGTAGAAGAGCAATCAAGATGATATGAGTAAAGGATGGAACTCCTCTTGTATGAGGAAAGACTAAAGTGGTTGGGGCTCTTCAGCTTAAAAAAGAGACAGCTGAGGGGATATATGATTGAAGTCCACAAAATCCTGAGTGGTATAGAACAGGTACAAGTGGATCGATTTTTTACTGCATCGAGATTTACAAAGACTAGGGGACCCTCTAAGTTATAGATTAATACTTTTAAGACCAATAGGAGGAAATATTTTTTCACTCAGAGAATAGTTAAGCTCTAGAAAACATTGCCAGAGGATGTGGTAAGTGTAGTTAATGTAGTTGGTTTAAAAAAAGATTTGGACAAATTCCTGGAGGAAGATTCCATAGTGTGCTATTGAGGCAGACATGGGGAAAGCCACTGCTTGCCTTGGATCAGTAACATGAAATTTTGCCACTAGGGGGGGGGGGGGGGGCTTGCCAGATACTTATGATCTGGATTGGCCACCATGAAGACGGGATACTGGGCTAGATAGACCATTGGTCTGACCTACTAAGGCTATTTTTATGTTCTTAAGTATCTGATGAATGTAAGATATATTTCTATTGATAAAAGACAAATGTTTTTAAAGTACTCATATAGATAATATGTATAGGGATCTGGGTAGCTAAACAAATACAACATGGTAGGTGAGTTTCTCATGTTTGTAAAGCTGTGTAAACCCTTGTACTGTTGTGTAAGATACAACCTGAGAGGTCTAGGAAATCCAATGTAAGTTATGTGACAATAGGCTAATTTTGTGGAAACCATCATTTGGAAACCATGCTAACTCCAGATATATCTAATACTTATGAAAACCAAACATAGTAAACACAGTGCTATAATATTTTATTTGGGGTGTGTAGTTTGAATGCCCCAAAAAAGACAGCAACATACAGTACAAGCATATATAAGCACATACAGTGCAAGCATATATAAGAACAATACCTTAGCACCTGTCATCACATAAAGGAATATTCAGTAGAATCTAATAGTAGATGCTGAACTCAGATCCTAAAAAAAGGTTGTATCAATTACTGTGTTTGTGAACTACTGTATAAGATATTCTTCCATCACCATATGAAATATACAGTACAGCTAGAAGCCAGCCTTGTCCAACCCCATACAAACCTAACATAGCATCAGGGACCCATACTATATATACCATCTTTCAATAAGTGTGCAATCTTCCACTCCTGAAATATGTTCCCTGCTTGGAATGACGTGGAGGGGCATAATAAAAAAAATGTCTAAGTCCCCTTTTGGCCCAAGGCCCTAAACGTTGAAAGTAGAAGCAGGGAAAATGTCCATTCTCAAAAAAACATCCATAAGGAGGTTTTTATTGATAATGGCCTGCCTCTATATTCAGCTGTTTAAATGCCCAGACCACCACTAAGTCTACACTAACAACAAATAATCAACCCAAAAAAAGCCTAAGTCCCAAATGCCCAACAAGAGCTTTTAGGCGAAGAAGGAGCAAGTCCTTTGCCTAAAAGCTGGATTCTCTAACCAGTGTCTGTCAAAAAGAACACTGGTTACAGAATCCATCTTTCCCCAGCAACGATCGTGGCAGGAGAGATGAGCCATCTCTCCTGCCATGATCCACCCCTCCCCCCTGTTTGGATCGGGCAAGAGGGAGCCCAATCCCTCCTTCCCCAGTGACTACCTACCTGCCTGACATGATCGGGGCAGGAGGGAGCCCAAGTCCTCCTGCCCCAGTGACTACCCACCCACCCGACATGATCAGGGCAGGAGGAAGCCAAAGCCCTCCTGCTCTGGTGAAAGCCGACACCCCTGACATGATCGGAGCAGGAGGAAGCCCAAGCCCTCCTGCCCCGGCGAAACTCCCTACCCCTACCCCCACTAAGATACGGGCAGGAGGTTAGCCAGGCCCTCCTGCCCTCGGTGCCCCCCATGATCGCCCCCCAAGCTCCCGATCAGCCCCCACCTCTGACCCTGCGATCCCCCCACTGACCCCTCAACACCATACCCCACCCTCGACACCCCCGTACCTGAAAAACAGTTGGCCGGACAGACAGGTCCCAAGCCTGTCCATCTGGCAGGCCCGCCATCCATCGAATGGCAGGCCGTAGGGCCTGATTGGTCCAGGCACCTCAAACCCCACCTGCAGGTGAGGCCTGAGGCCCCTGGGCCAACCGGAATCAGCCCAGTAGCCTTAGGCCCCTCCTGTGGATAGGGCCTTAGGCACATGGGCTGGGTCAGCCTTACTGGGTCAGTCTCATGGCCCATCAAGTCCAGTAGCCCATTCTCATGGTGGCCAATCCAGGTCCTTAGCACCTGGCCAAAACACAAGGAGTAGCAACATTTCATGCTACTGATCTAGGGCAAGCAGTGACTACTCCATGGCTTTTTCAATAACAGACTTTGGACTTTTCCTCCAGGAAATTGTACAAACTTAAGAACTGCATTGGCTGCCTATTTCTTAGAGAATTATGACCATAAGAACATAAGAATAGCCTTACTGGGTTAGACCAATGGTCCATCAAGTCCAGTAGCCCATTCTCTTGGTAGCCAATCTAGGTCCTTAGCACCTGGGCAAAACCCAAGGAGTAGCAACATTCCATGCTACCGATCCAGGGCAAGCAGTGGCTCTCCCCCATTGCTTTTTAATAACAGACTATGGACTTTTCCACCAGGAAATTGTCCAAACCTTTCTTAAAACCAGCTACACTATCCACTCTTAGCACAACTTCTGGCAATGTTTAAACTATCTTGCCTCATATTTAAAATATTTTCCTTAAAACAACCAGCATACTTTAGAAGTAAGTTAACAGAACTCAGTTACGATAGAACATTTTGCTCTTCTCATCAGAGCCAATTTGAGCTCCCTTCTTTGCTTATGATATGGTTAACACCTACAAGAAACAGAACCTTTTCCTATGCAGGGCCTTGGCTATGGAATACTTTGCCTGTTATGATATCTGATTTGTGCAGCTATTCTGTATTTCAAAAAAATGTTGAAAACATGACTGTTTTCCTCAGCTTTCTGTAATATTAATTGATGAAATGAGATATCTGTTAAAGATAGGTTGGACATTCTAGGGTGTTCTGTTTTGTCTTACTTTATGATTATAAAGTTCAATTGAAAGCTATGAAATTATTTTTTAATATTTTGTTTTATTATGTGATTGTAAAGCTTAATTGTGAGGTACATGAACATTTTTAATACAAACTGCTCTTAAACCTAGTGTAATGGGTGGTATATAAAGATAATACATCAAATCATATCTTCCACATACTAGTTTAGAGAATGCAATCCAGGAAGGTGGAAAACTGTCTTTGCAGTTCATCCACTGTGAATAATAGGCTAGGTGTAACCATATATTCTTAGCTTCATGGAATGGCAGCTACATGAGTATTACAGAGACTGAAACATCATTGATGAAGGGACACATATCAGTATCTTGGTAATTTTCCATAGAATGTTTTGAAGCTGTAAGAAAGCCAGACCCTGTTTGTCTTTCCTTCTTTGAAAATAGTACAAGGACATTTATGTTTGAAAAGATATGTTCTTAACTTGTTGTGAAGTGAATTCAATTGTTTTTATAAGCCGTATTTACAAACAGCTTTAGATAAGAAAAAAGCTCTGCTGACCACAGCACCCTCTGTGGACTTCAGTCTTGAGATAGAAAAAATGCTGATGACCCTTACCTATGTAATTTGTTATTTCTTTTAAAGTTTCATGTGACCTGTGTCCATATATGGTTTGTGTTTACATCACATGCTGACATATGCTGACAACACTGATTCATGAATAATATAAAAGAGATGTGAAGCTGACAATAAATTTGGACATGTTTTGGAGATCATTTCTTGCCTCTACAATATGTCCCCGGGTGCACCTGTCTTCCAAATGGCAGAGAAAGTATGGGGCAGGAATTGGGACCTAATCCTTTTCAGTTGGGGGCACGTCCGCGATGGGCAGATGATATCACCAATATTTTATGAGTATTTCTGAATTTTTTTTCTGTTCTTTAATACTCACTGGGTAGTGGTGACCTGTACCCACCCCTTTATTTTAAGTTCAAGCTTAGGGTTCTATTATGGAGTTTTTTGGGAAAAATCTCAGGGTACTTTCGGTAAGCGCCCCTCGTGAATATAAGCAGCTGCCATTCTTTCGGGAAGAATGAAATTATTTATAGAACCCCCCTGCCCACTCTGTCATTTGTAAGGTTAAAACTTTTATAGAGTATAAGATTATATTGTCTCTTATTACTGTACCTCGCTTATAAGGTAAGATAAGCGAATATTTTTGCATTGTTATATTGTTTTTGTAATGAGTCATAAAGGCACTTAGGATTCTCCTAGACAAATGAGACTTGTACGGCTGTGTGTGTATGACATTCTTCCTTCAGCTCACATCTTTCTGTGTCACCAATCTTTAACACTGAGGTAGGACGTGCTGTTATGTGGAATGAATTGAAAGCGCTGTTTGAATCAGTTTAAGATCTTTCCTTCGCAGCTTGTATACAAGCAGTTTTCATTATCAGGGTCCATGCATGAATGCTGTTGCCCCTTCCCTTAGACTTCTCTGTTTGAGCTTCCACTGACCCCCTATAGTGTTTCTTTGAAGTTACTCATTCTTGTTTTTATCAAGCAGTATGGTGAGATTCCACTGCTTGTCATTTATCTTTTCTCCGGCATTATCAAAACCACTATCGCTCTTGTTGTCAAAGCTGATGGCATTCCTCGTTTCATCCTAGACTTTAGGGCTGTTAATGTTTTGGTAATTCTCATTACACTTATGTTTCTTCCTCTCCTCCATTCCACCGGCAGCCAATGTTTTTATTTTCTGTCATTGTCCTAAAGAATGTTTTATTTTAGTCCCTGTTGGTGAGGCTTTTCAGCTCTTTTTTTTGCCTTCACCTTTACGCAACAGTATACCTGGTGTGGAATGCCCCAGGGCTATGTTGACTCCATTGTCCTTCGGGCTATTCTACAGTCATGAACTGCCCCTCATTGCCTGTCCTCATTCTGTACCTCTTTTTGTGTTCCATAATTCAGGAGACCTGTCAGGCTGATAGTTTGCACCTTTTATAATGGTTGTCTGTGTGTGGTCACAAGGTGTCACGAAATAAACTGCACTGGTGTAAATCTGAAGTGAAATATCTGGGTTTTGTCCTGTCTCATGGTCAGAGGAAAATCTGCACTTTCCGCACTGCTGCTGTTCTGGGTCTGCCCCGCCCAGCTACCAAGAAAGACATGCTTACTTTTCTTGATATGATTGGTCACTGCCGCCAATGGATCTCTGTTTGTTCCTTCTATGACCAGATTTTGAGACAGACCCTGGTTTCTGAAATGACTGCTCTTATCAGATGGACTCATGAAATGTTGGACATTTAAGATGTGTTTTGGTTTCTAGCTCAAGTCTGGGTTTTCCTGCTTATGCCCACATGTTTTATCTCTTTGTTTGGGACTATTGTAACACCATGAAGGGAGAACATGGCGGTAAGTTACACTCTGTTGCCTTTTTTTTCTATAGTCACTCCTGTTCAAGAAAGCCCTGGCTGCTTGTGCTATGGTGGTAGAGATGGTTACTCCTCTGACCCTTGGTCACCCCATTACCCTTCACACTTTTCACGATGTCCAAGCCCTTCTTTTAAATGGGCTCCTTGGTCTCACGGGTGAATATTCTCTTCCTCTCTTTTTTCACAGCTTCAGTCCTTTGTTACCCCCCTCTGAATTTGATGCCTGGCGTTTGGCAGGTGCCCAAAGCCGCCCTTTTGGACGGACTTTGGTGCAAAGAGGGGAAACCCTGGATACCAGCTGCTAGCTCTCCCTTATTCATTGCCCAATATCATGGTATTGGTTATCGTAGTGCTCGCTCGACATTTTAACTTCTTGCTAGTGATATTTTTATTCTTGACCTTTTGCTCCTTGATACAGATATATATAGCTCGATAATTACAGCTGGCACATTTGTGAATTGAAAACAAATTGGAAAATATAATTCCTTTCTAGTGTTTTAGCTGAAATTAGGATGTTGCTAATTTAAAACGTTTTTTCCGGATGTATGCATAGCCATCCCAGATCAGTTTTGGCACAGATATTTCTAATGTTTTCCAAGGGTCCTCTTTATCACTGCAGAGATAGAGACGCTCAAAGAGACATTAGCTTTATGCCTTTTTCCAAATATGAGATGGTTATGATATACATTATTTGTAGTTTTGGTTTTTTATATCAATGTGTTTATTCGCAGAGTTAAATTCAGCCCTGCACACTTGACAGATGGAGTAATAGCTCTACGCTTAAAACTTTATGTTTTGTCTGTGTCATGTCTACTTGTTTTAGTTTAGTGGGTACCCCAGGATACATAACATTGGCCATTTCTAGAGCTCTTTTTCCACTTCTTACTAGCCTAACTGCGCAATGTTCTTTTACTTTTAGCTTTTATATTCTGAATATAGTTTAGTTAAGGGTTATATGTTTAAGAAAAAGCTTTATTTTATACAGCTTTTATTTCTTGGTGTTCCCTACATATGACCCATTCACTATACATTTCTGAATACATTCAGTACATCAGTATGGTCTCTCTGAAGTGCATAATAGTTATATGCAGCACGCAAAAACATATCTTTTTGGATTGTTCAATTAAGAACCTTAAGTAACTGAGTATTGTCTCTCTTTTGCCATAGCTATATCAAGTAAAATAATTGGTATTGTTACATGTTGCCACATTCAGTACAGGCAACATGGTTTCTTTTTTGTTTTTTTATCTCTTATTTGGATCACATTGGAGTACAGCTGCTGAATGATATTTGGAATGCTTTTCAAGCATTTCTTTTCTCATTTGGACGGAGGCAGGCCTGCTGGCCAGACGAGCGAGGAGCTGTCCGGTCCAACTTGAAAAGTAAGACTAAGGGGGGTTCCGGGGTGGGAGGGTTCGTTGGGGGGGGGTCCAGCAGGAGGGGTTGGGTACCCTCCTGCCGGCGATCTTAGGGGAGGCCATTGGGAGGACCGGCAGGAGGGGTTGGGTACCCTTCTGCTGCGATTGTCGGGAGGGCCGTTGGGGGGGTCTACAGGAGGGGTTGGGTGCCCTCCTGCCGTGATCGCTGGGGGGAGGGGAGACTTGCAGCCGTAGCCGCGGTCACTATGCTAATCACGGCAGCATTTAAAGTACATGTCGTGTTTGTTTTTGCATTGCTAGCCCCAGGGGTGGTGGAAGATTAGTGATTGAAAAACTGTATGAAAAATAACTATTTTAAATTTAGTGATCAAAATGTGTCAGTTTTGAGAATTTTTATTAATTAATTTTTTCTCTGCGTGTTTTGTTTTTGTATAGTTATTAACTAATATTTAACTAAGTTTTAAAGTTTTAAAGAATGTTTCCTTTATACGTAAATAAAGAAAAGTGAATGGGATTGCAGTGGCGGTGACGGGGCGGTGAATGGGGTGGCAGTGGCGGTGACGGGGCGGTGAAGAGGATGGTGAGACGGGGACGGGGCGGTGACGGGGTTGGTGAGACGGGGACGGGGCGGTGACGGGGATGGTGAGACGGGGACGGGGCGGTGACGGGGACCAATTTTTTCACCGTGTCATTCTCTACTGGACTACTCCCTCGCAAAGGCTGTCCTTCAATTGGAATCCAGAAAAGACAGACAGTATACTACCTTTTGCTATAATTCCAGCAGTGTGCAAGTTGCCACCTTCTCCTTTGAGTATTGTGACATTGTGGACTGTCCATCAATTGATATCCCAAGGCTGTGCCATTGGTCCTCAGAGATTCCTAAAACTAAAGACATATGTATATATATATATATATATATATATATATATATATATATATATATATATATATATATATGTTACTGACTCACGTTGGGGGGATAAGTGTGCATTCTGGGGAGCGGTAGGGTGGAATATTGATACTGACTGGGTTTATAAACCAGAAAATACTCTGAAAAAAGGTGGACCAAAATGGTAAATCACTGCTTACTTGTATGACCCTTCATAAGGTTGGAAACTGTTATAGGAAAAGTGTTCCTGCACAAATTATTAAGCTTTCTCTTACTATTGACAACCCTAGACCTACTGATGAAGGTATGTACATTATAGACATGTGGTTTAAAGGTGGGTCTAGCTATCCGACCCATCAGTTTTTCTTATGAGATCTATCTACCTCCTCTAATTTTACCTATCCCCTTTGTGCACTGTGGTGTTCTAAATACCCTTTGTTGCCAGGACAGCAAAAGCTTGATATTGCCGTTACCATCTATAAGGGCAATTACACATGTCATGTTTCTAATCTGACACAGGGTAATTTTGTAGGTAATTTAC
Source organism: Geotrypetes seraphini (assembly GCF_902459505.1). Classification (NCBI taxonomy): domain Eukaryota; kingdom Metazoa; phylum Chordata; class Amphibia; order Gymnophiona; family Dermophiidae; genus Geotrypetes; species Geotrypetes seraphini. Next base: position 108,350,888 of record NC_047089.1, on the reverse strand, counting down.
CCCCAGGTTATTGTTCTGTCTTGGCTCATCGGTATGCTCCATTGTTGCTGCATCAGATTTGATATTTACTGACTTTATGGAGACTTTTGGCTCCCTGTTAAGCTACCCAGCCAGTGGATAGGCCAGTGCACTTTAGTTAAGGTTACCTTATCTTTATTGCTGTGTTTTGTATAAGTTGAAGACGCCTTATGTCTTTTAGATATGCCCCTTTTAATAATGAATTACAATAATCTAGTTTTTATATTACTAGGGAATGAACTAGTGTATTAAGGGAAAATTTATCAAGGAGGGGGACAAGTGATCGAATCATCCTCACGCAGTGTTCCCTCTAAGCTGAGCAGGTGTCCTCCAGCTGCATTGCTACCACTAGGGGGTGGAATATTTTCAGTCGCTAAGGACAGGTATGTTCCCTGGAGTCCTGCAGAACTTGCCTGTCCCTCACAATTGAAAAATGTGACAGTAAAACAGCACCCTCTATTGGTGAGACTGTGGGTGGAGGTGTTAGTAAATAAGGTACCAAACATAGGGGAAAGAACATGTAGCCAAATCTCAGTACAACATGCACATAATTTAAACAAAGGTCTTAGACACACACCTACATAATTGGGTGATAGCTAACTTTATCCCAGGACAAGCAGGCAGGTATTCTCACTAGTGGGTGATGTCATCAGACAGAGCCCCGGTACGGACGTCTCACAAGCACGTGTTGCTTGTAGAAACTTAAAGTTTCTAGATGCCCGCACCGCGCATGCGCCGGTGCCTTCCTGCCCGGAGATCCGGGCGTGTCTCCTCAGTTCTTTCTTTTCCGCGGAGCTGAGAAGTTCAACTTCATCATGCGCTAGCTGAATTCAGTTAAATTTGCCTTCCTTGTCCGCGTTTTCGCTTTCTTTTAATTACAGTTAACAGTACTTTTCTTTTTCAGTAAAAAAAAAAAAAAAAAAAGAAGATTATTTCCTCCGGCGGGTCGAACGGGCCGGCCACGTGGCTCAGGCCCACTGGCTTCGACCTCGCGGCGGAGATTTTCCGGCCTATGTCCCGGCCAATCACCGGGTTTAAAAAGTGCAGCAAGTGCCAACGCGCGATTTCACTCACGGACCCTCACTGGCGCTGTTTGCAGTGTTTGGGCCCTGACCACATCCCGAAATCGTGCAGGCCTTGCTCTACCCTTACGGCACGCTCATTCAAGCGGCGTTGCCTATTGTGGGAATCGATGTTCAAGATGGACGCAGCTAAGGATCCCTCAGCCTCCGCTTCATCTGATACCTCCCCGGTTCGGGCGAAACCGGTATCGACCCCTCCTGCATCGAGTGTGGTGAAACCGGCATCGTTCATCCCGACACCATCCACGAGCTCGACGTCGGTGCCTGCCCCGGTCTCCTCGGTTCAGGTACCTCTTCCTTCCACAGTGCCACCAGTGGTCATCAAAGTGCCGAAAGCTACTAAGCAGAAGCACTCGGCCTCGAAGGAGCGCGATGTCCGTGCAGGAGGACCCCCTTTCGGTGCGGATCCCTCCTTATCGGCTTCGCTACGGTCCGTGCTGGAAGCTCAATTCGTTGAGCTCATGCAGACCATCGGACCCGGGCTCATCGCTGCCATACAGGGTGACCTCCCGGTACCGGTCCAAAGGGGCGGTCCGCCCCCTCCCCCTCCTCCCCGTTTGACCTCGAAAACCGACGAGGACGAACGGGGGAGGGCGGCGATGCCCACGTGGCAAGCCTCGCTTACCGATATGCCGCCATTAGAACCCATTACGCCTCCGCGCCAACATGGGACCAGACCTCCGATCGATACTCAAAGCCCTGGGCATAGTCAGGAAGAGTTCTTCCGTACTCCTTACCAGACTTGGGTAGCATCGCAAGAACCCGCATCGCAACCCCAGTTGCGATCCACCGCTTCCAGCCCTATCCACCACTTGGGGGCCTCGGGAGACCATGCGATGCACAGACGATCCCGATCCCCGTCCCGCCACCGAGACAGGCACCGATCGAGACACTCATCCTGGCACTCTTCACGCCAGTCGGAGGTGTCACCGCAGAAAAAACTGCAACGTAGGGGATACTCCTCATCAGAGGTGTCCCCTCCGGGGGGCCCGGAATACGAGGAGACACCGGTGCCCGATTCTCCTTGCCACTCCCCGATGTCCATGGACCTGGAGGCCTCCTCCTCCTCCAGCCCGTCCCACAGACCGACGCTGGCGGATCAATTGTCCTTCTCATCATTCCTCCGACAAATGGCGGATGATCTGGATGTGACCCTTGACACGGGCTCCCGATACTCCAAAGAGTACCTGGACACCATGCATTTACCTAACCCTCCAACGGAGTCGCTTCGGCTCCCCCTGCATAAATTGCTGGACCAGACCTTCATGCAGTGTTTCGAAACACCGTACTCCATACCGGCGATCCCCAGCAAACTCGATGCTCGATACCGCATCGTGCACCATAAAGGGTTTGAGGGCCCTCAACTCTCCCACCAATCCCTACTGGTCGAGTCCTCTCTTAAACGCTCTCATCCCTCCCAGGTCTACGCCTCTGTACCGCCGGGCCGAGAGGGGAGAACGATGGACAAATTTGGTAGAAAATTCTATCAAAACTCCATGATGGCGTCACGGGTGCTGAACTACAATTTCTTTTTCTCTTCCTATCTGGAGTTCTTCTTGCCGGTGCTCCGCAAGTTCACTCCGTTCATAGACAACCAAGCTCGATTCGAGTTCGAGGAAGTGGTAGCCTCCCTCTCCCAATTACGCCTCCAGCTGATGCAATCCTCCTTCGATGCATTCGAACTCTCGGCACGTGCTGCCGCAAGCGCGGTAGCCATGCGTCGCCTGGCATGGCTCCGTACAATCGATATGGATCCCAACCTCCAGGACAGACTCGCCAACGTACCATGTGCTGGAGCTGACCTGTTCGATGAGTCTATCGAAACTGTTACCAAGAAGCTGTCGGATCATGAAAAATCTTTTCAATCCATCCTGCGGCCCAAACCCAAACCTCAACAGTCTCGACCTTCCAGGCCACCCCTGATTTACCAGCGGCGTTACATGCCCAGACAAACGCCTGCTGCGAGACAACCTGCGAAGAGACAACCTCCCCAGAAGTCTCAGCAAAAACCTCAGCCACCGGCTGCACCTAAGGCTCCCCAGCCCTTTTGACTACCCCCCCGGGAGCATAACCGACACCGTTCTGCACTCAGCCTCTCCCATAGGGGGCCGCCTCCATCTTTTTTACCATCGATGGGAGGCCATAACCAAGGACCTATGGGTCCTTACCATCATAAGAGAAGGATACTCTCTTCAATTCCATCGGGTCCCCCCGGACCATCCTCCAAGAGAGTATCCTTCAAGCTCGACGCAGACCACCCTTCTTCTTCAGGAAGTCCAAACCTTACTTCAGCTTCGGGCTGTCGAGCCGGTCCCGTCAGACCAATTGAACCGAGGGTTTTATTCCCGGTACTTCCTCGTCCCGAAGAAAACGGGCGACCTGCGACCCATTTTAGACCTTCGGGCCCTCAACAAGTTTCTGGTCAAAGAGAAGTTTCGCATGTTGACTTTGGCTTCTCTATACCCCCTCCTCGAGCAGAACGACTGGTTATGCTCCCTGGATCTCAAGGAGGCCTACACTCACATCCCCATTCACCCGGCCTCCCGGAAGTTCCTCAGATTTCGGGTGGGAAATCTGCACCTACAGTATCGAGTGCTACCATTCGGCCTATCTTCGTCCCCCAGAGTCTTCACAAAGTGCCTGGTGGTAGTGGCCGCAGCACTCCGGGACAGGGGTCTACAGGTGTTCCCATACCTCGACGACTGGCTCATCAAGGCCCCGTCAGCCCCAGAGGTCACTTCGGCGGCCTTGGCTACAACCTACTTCCTCCAGAATTTGGGCTTCGAGATCAACTTTTCCAAGTCTCATCTACAACCCACCCAGTCCCTCCCCTTCATCGGAGCGGTCCTGGACACCACCCGACTCCGAGCATTCCTGCCTCTGCAACGCATGGAGTCTCTTCTTCACCTCTGCCAGTCGGTGTCTACTCGCCAAACCCTACCGGCGAGACAACTGATGGTGCTCCTGGGCCATATGGCCTCCACAGTACAAGTGACACCCTTTGCCAGACTCCATCTCAGGATCCCCCAGTGGACCCTGGCATCACAGTGGAATCAGACGTCCGATCCACTATCCAAACACATCTTAGTCACACCTGCTCTTCGGCAGTCTCTACTTTGGTGGATGACCTCTTCGAATCTATCCAGAGGTTTGCTGATGCACTCTCCCCCCCCATCAGAAAGTTCTCACAACCGATTCGTCGAACTATGCATGGGGGGCCCACCTGGATGGTCTCCGCACCCAAGGATTCTGGACCAGTGCGGAAAGACTACACCAAATCAATCTACTGGAACTCAGAGCCATCTTCAATGCGCTCCAAGCTTTCCAGCACCTACTTCACGACATGGTAATCCTCATTCGCACAGACAATCAGGCCGCCATGTATTATATCAACAAGCAAGGAGGCACGGGCTCGGCCCTCCTTTGCCAGGAAGCTCTACGAGTCTGGGACTGGGCAGTGCGCCACAACGCCCTCCTCAGAGCAGTATACATTCAGGGGGAGAACAACGTCTTAGCAGACAAACTAAGCCGTCTGCTACAACCGCACGAATGGACTCTCCATTCCAGCCCCCTTCACCAAATCTTCACGCAATGGGGGACGCCTCAGATAGACCTCTTTGCGGCTCCCCACAACTCCAAACTGCCTCAGTTTTGCTCCAGGATCTACACTCCTCATCGCCTCGAGGCAGATGCTTTTCTACTGAACTGGGGGAAACGATTTCTATATGCGTTCCCCCCATTCCCGCTGATCCAGAAGACTCTGGTCAAGCTGAAACTCGAACGGGCTACCATGATTCTAATAGCTCCTCGGTGGCCCAGACAACCTTGGTTCTCCCTCCTACTTCAACTCAGCAGCAGGGAACCAGTACCACTTCCAGTGTTTCCTTCACTACTTACTCAACATCAAGGATCACTGCTTCATCCCAACCTGCAGTCTCTCCACCTGACAGCTTGGTTCCTCTCAACGTAACCCCTCACCAATTCTCACAAGAAGTGAGGGAGGTCTTGGAAGCTTCCAGGAAGCCCACCACTCGACAATGCTACTCCCAGAAATGGACCAGATTCTCCTCATGGTGTGTTTCTAAATCAAAGGAACCTCAGCAAGCTTCCTTATCCTCCGTGCTGGACTATCTCCTACACCTATCTCAATCTGGGCTCAAGTCCACATCCATACGAGTCCACCTGAGCGCTATTGCGGCGTTCCACCAGCCCCTACAAGGGAAACCCCTCTCGGCCCATCCGGTGGTCGCCAGATTTATGAAAGGACTCTTCCATGTTAACCCCCCTCTCAAACCACCCCCAGTAGTTTGGGACCTCAATGTAGTCCTTTCCCGTCTCATGAAGCCCCCGTTTGAACCACTCAACAGGGCCCCTCTTAAGTATCTCACCTGGAAAGTGCTTTTTCTTGTAGCCCTTACGTCCGCTCGCAGAGTCAGCGAACTCCAGGCATTGATGGCGGATCCACCATTCACAGTATTCCATCATGACAAGGTGGTCCTCCGCACTCACCCGAAATTCCTGCCTAAGGTGGTCTCCGAATTTCATCTCAACCAATCCATTGTACTTCCAGTATTCTTCCCTAAGCCCCATTCTCACCACGGAGAATCGGCCCTTCACACTCTAGACTGTAAACGTGCCTTGGCTTTCTACCTGGATCGCACCAAGCCACACAGAACCACTCCTCAACTTTTTGTCTCCTTCGATCCTAACAAGTTGGGAAGACCCGTATCAAAGCGCACCATCTCTAATTGGATGGCGGCTTGTATCTCTTTCTGCTATGCCCAGGCTGGATTATCACTTCCTTGTAAGGTCACAGCCCATAAGGTCAGAGCAATGGCAGCCTCAGTAGCATTCCTCAGATCAACACCAATCGAGGAAATTTGTAAGGCTGCCACCTGGTCCTCGGTTCACACATTCACCTCACATTATTGTCTGGATACTCTCTCCAGACGGGATGGACAGTTTGGCCAAACAGTATTGAAAAATTTATTCTCTTAAGTCGCCAACTCCCCCTCCATCCCACTGAGGTTAGCTTGGAGGTCACCCACTAGTGAGAATACCTGCCTGCTTGTCCTGGGATAAAGCAATGTTACTTACCGTAACAGTTGTTATCCAGGGACAGCAGGCAGCTATTCTCACATCCCACCCACCTCCCCTGGGTTGGCTTCTCAGGCTAGCTACCTGAACTGAGGAGACACGCCCGGATCTCCGGGCAGGAAGGCACCGGCGCATGCGCGGTGCGGGCATCTAGAAACTTTAAGTTTCTACAAGCAACACGTGCTTGTGAGACGTCCGTACCGGGGCTCTGTCTGATGACATCACCCACTAGTGAGAATAGCTGCCTGCTGTCCCTGGATAACAACTGTTACGGTAAGTAACATTGCTTCCTAATACCACAGTACTGTCTTGCATGAATTGTCTAATGTGTTCTTCCTAACACCACAATACTATCTCACATGACTTGTCTAATGTGCTAACATTTAAACATAGAAACAGACAAATAGCTATATACTATATCTGAGAGTGTGGTGCAAGTTTAGAGCTACAGCCGCAGTACCCATTCATTCTGCTCCTTGTGACCCTGGACAAGTCACTTGGTCTCCCATTGCCCCAGGTATATTAGATAGATTGTGAACCCACTGGGACAGAGAGGGAAATATGCTTGAGTACCTGAATAAATCCATGTAAACTGTTCTGAGCTCCCCTGGGAGAACAGTATAGAAAATTGAATAAACAAATAACTACAGTTAGGGACCATATGGCCCATTTGTGTGCCTATCCATGCCATCTACAATCTCTAAATTAAATGAATTATTTGCCTAAATCTTCATTGAGGAAGATGTGAGGGAGTGATCTCTCTCATTCCAAGCTGGCAGATGGACTGATTGCCTGACCACCCTCATCTCATCTGCCCCATCTTACTCATCCTTCAGGAAATCTCTCAAATCTTACATCTTTGATAAATTCCTCCAACCCCTCCCTGCCCAATAACCAAACTTTTACCCATCTCCCTCATCTGGCAGTTTTCAGTCTCTTGCAACCCTTGCATTGCATCTGCACTGCATAAATAGCTTGCTGTATATGTACATTCCTTTGCATGGTATCTTCGCTGTATAAATATAAATATCTTCGCTATATATGCTCAGCCTCTTGCATTGTTAACTGCTCTCTACTGCATTGTACATTCTCTTGTATTGTATCTTCGCTGTATATGTACAGTCTCTTACATTGTAAACCGCTCTGAACTGTTTTGTGGTATTGCAGTATACAAAAATAAAGTTATTATTATTATTAACATTGCCAGAAATGGTATTCAATTCTGATGATTCAGAGAAACTTTGGGTTCCTTTTACTAAGGTGCGCTAGTGTTTTTAGCGCATGCAGGATATTACCGCATGCTACACCACATGCTATGCAGCTAGAACTAACACCAGCTCAACGCTGGAGGGAGTAGACCTTCCTCCAGCCGGTTGGCATCAGAAAGCTATATGACAACAATAAAAGTTGTGATTCCACAAATGCACATACAAGTCAGATATCCAGGAGTCACTGTACCTCATAGTCCATATAGCCAAATGCTGCAGCATTAGTGTCTATCTATTTACAATATAAACAGCATAGTAGGGTTGTCCAGAAAAACCTAAAGTTGGAAAAGCTGTGCAAATTGAGCTTTCCCCATTAATTTTATTGTGATTGATCAGAAAATATATATTTTTAAATTTTAAAACCCATTCTGCGGTCACTAAAAGCTCCATTATGACCTCTATTACTTAGGTGCCAGTTCTTTAAGGGGACAATGTCCAGACACCATGTTTTTCACATTAGCTATAAAAGAAAATCCACAAAGGGGCTTCAAATTCTGGGTAATCCTGTTTTAATGATGGACCTGACATGGGGACATGAGACATGTTTTGGCATCTCCGCCTGTGTCAGGGGTCAGTGTAGTTCAGTGTAAAAGTTCAAAAAACTAAATGAACAAAATTTTTGTCCAAACTGGTGGAAATTAAATAGTCAGTCTGTTGCCCATCATTAAAACATGATTACCCAAAACTTGAAGGCCCTTTGTGCTTTCACATTATCTATGCATTGGTTCTTCTTGAACATGTGAGCTAGTTGGGGTTCCACATCAAATAGTGTGATTTTGGAAAAATATTTGAAAAACAGAAAAGGTGACTGCCATTCTGAAAAACAACTAGGCTTCCCACATAGACTTCACAGCTATCTTAAGAGAGATAACATTTCCCTGTCTTCCATTTTATATTTATTTATTAAAAAATTTATATACCGCATATTGACTATGCAGTTTACAAATTACATAACAGATGTAACACAGGAAGGCAGAAATACAGCATATTTAACATCTACCTTAGTATTCCCGTTATCCCAAAAATTCATATAAACTTTTTTTTAGTCCTAACATGTCTTTTTGCTGCTGTTTTTTTGTTTGGTTTTTTTTTTAAATTATTTATTTCTAATTATACATCAAAGTTTACAAGAACACATCTTACTCTGTTAAACACAAGGAGGAAAACAAATCAAGGTATTAAAATTCAATCTTACAATATCAATCAGTCTTAATCTCCTTCTTAGATCACTATATTGGGGAGAATGGTCAAGCAGTTACATAAAGTGAGAGAAGAAAAAAGGAAATTAGATAAATTAAAAAGGCTTAGTATATCTAAACAATTGCTTTACTTCCAATATCCCTCTATCAGCATTCCTTGACAATCTTCTTAACATCTAAGAACTCCTTCAGGTGATTTGGAGAGAAAAAGTATATTTGATTCCTAAGTAGAGAATGACACGGGGGAAAATTCTGTCCCCATCACCGTCCTGTCCCCGGACCACCATCCTCTGTACTGCCCCGTCCCCGCTGGTCCTTTCACCGCCCCGTCCCTCTCTCTGCCGTCCCCTTCACCGCCCCGTCACCGTCCCCGCTGTCTCTTTCACCGCCCCGTCACCGTCCCAGTTTTCAGCGTCTTCTCCTCTCCATTCCCCCATCCCCAGCACCCTTCACACGGTCCAGCATCTCCCTCCCGCCGGCCAGCCATGTATTTCCCTCCCTCCCTCCTTTTCCCTTACCTTTTCTTCTTGAAACTGGTGATTTCTATAAGGCTACAAGCTGTATTACAGCCGGAGCCTTGAACTTGAAGTCGCGTCGGGTTGCCTGCTAGAAAAGTCTCCTCCGATGCAACTGGAAACAGGAAGTTGCGTCAGAGGAGACTTTTTCCAGCAGGCAACGCGACACAACTTCAAGACTCCAGCTGTAATACAGCTCGTAGCCTTATAGAAATCACCAGTTTCAAGAAGAAAAGGTAAGGGAAAAGGAGGGAGGGAGATGCATGGACGGACGGCGGGAGAGAGTGGGCTGCCTGATCGAACGCTCGTTCACCACACGTTCACTACTTGTTCATCGCCCCGTGCTACCATTCACTGCTCCACGGGGTGGTGAATGGCCTTGTCCCTGAACTCGCGGTGACCTTTTATTTTGGTCACCGTTTTGGCGGGTTACCCGCGGCTAGCCGTGGCTAGCTGCAGGTAACAACCACCGTGTCATTCTCTACTCCTAAGTACCTAACCAAACATTTGTAGGGATATGCTAAAAGAAACATAGCTCCTAATTTGATAGTCTCTTGATGCATAGAAATAAATTCTTTACTGTGTTCTTGAGAGGTCTTAGCAACATCAGGATAAATCCATATTTTCTGTTCCCCAAATAATTTTTGGGATTTTTAGAAATACAATTTCAAAATCATGTTAACATCTTGCTCAAATACAAATGATACTAAGAGCGTTGCTCTATCAGTATTTGCTGTTATTGTTTGTTCGAGGAGAGCAGTCACATTGGCAAAGTCTAACTCATTCTTTTTTCCTCTATCATTTTCTTTTTCACCTTCTTCTCTTCAAGGAATCTTTTTATTTGGTAAATAATAAATCTTATTTATTGAAGGAATACAATTTGAAGAAATTTTAAAATTTCAATCAAATATTTTTTTCTGTAAATCTAGGGGTAACACACCCGGAATTTGTAGAAAATTTAGAATACGAAGATTTAAACGTCTATTAAAATTTTCAAATTGTTCAAATTTTCTATGTATTGAGGTGTTATCTTTGATTGAAGCTATCTTAAACTGTTGCAAATGCTATATTTCATCCTGCATTTGCTTGGCTTGGACTGTAAAATCTGATTTCATTAATTCAACAGTTTTTGTTAAAGAATCAAGTTATCAGTTATTTTGGTTACCTCTTCTGTTGATTTTTCCATTTTACTCTCCATTCGCTGAAGAAGAAGCCAAATGTTATTCAAGGATAAATCCGTGGAAGAGGATGAGAATTCTTCTTTCTTGCTTGCAGACATCAACCATTGTGCCATAGATGTTGTGACCTCGCTGGGAGACCCCCCATCTCCACTTCCAGGATTGCATGTCTCCTGCCTCAATGCCTCAGTAGTCGCTGGACATGGAGGGTTGAGGGAACCCGGAGGAGAAAGTGATATTTCCATGCTCGAAAGGGCGAACGACGCCCTCTCGTCTCCGCCCAACGCTGGGCTCTCCATTCCAGACTGCACAGTTGCTGGGAGGGCCAAGAAGAAATGGTCCATAGTCTGCTGAACCAGGGTGGACGCCAGGGCTGGCGAGGAAATGGCCCTGACCACCCCTTTCCTCTTCGTATGTGGCATCAGAAACCGAGGTATAGTGTATTTAATGAGGAAAGCAGACACAGTAAGATCTTACAGCATCTCTCCCAACTCCTAACACTGCTGCCTTCTTGCCACTCCCCCTGTCTTGCATCCTGCTGCTGTTGATGGTAGTCCATGAATACATTGGCTGTTGATGCAGAGTAGCCACCTCTTTTCATCAATACTGTTCTAAAACTCACTATAATGTGTGGTCTTACTGTTTTATCATGCCATATTCTTGCACTCTTTGATGAATCTCCCCTTCATGTTATCTGACTTTGGATATCAAATTACTGTAGCCAGAAATGCTATTCTTAAAAATATATTAGTTCTTACCTCACTAATATCTTTCTGGACAAGTGGGTTATTTCCTCCAGGTCGTGAGCCTCTGCAGAAGGAATCCATTCTTGATTTTTTTTCTCTAACCCTCCTACTTCACAGAGAGCTCTACTGGCATTGACAGTTAATCCCCAAACAAGCAAAAGCTCTTCCAAAATTAAGTGAAGTAGGGAAAAAGGAAACCATCCTCAACAACAAATCTATTCTGCTCCAACAACTAAGATATGAAATGAGAGTAAACATCATCAAAATGCCAACAGAAGCATCAGAGGAGCTCAGTTAATGCCCCTACCAACACTAGTCTGTAGCTTAGATGTCAGTCAGCCCTTTGGGCCATAGAGAAAATTATATTTCAAATAGTCCAAAGGGCTGACTGACATTTAAGCTACTGAGTTGGAAAATAAACTGAAAGAGACAGTAGGCAAGTGCAGGAATGACAGGGTAGGAGTCAAGAATGACACACCTATCTACTGGAAAAGATATTAGCAAGGTATGAACCTAATCTCTTTTTCAAGTGCAATAAGTGTGTCATTCTGGACAAGCAGGATGTACAAAAACAGTCCCAGAAATCTAGGTGGGATAACTGTGCTGGCATATAGCATTGAGGACCCAAAGGCAAAGTCCTCCTTTGCCACCATATCCACTCTGTAAAACTTAGGGAATGTATGAAAAGTGGACCAAGTCACCACCCTACCAATCTTCACTAGAGAAACTGCCCTAGCTTCTGCCCATGATGAAGCTACACTTCTGGTCAAATGTGGTCAAAAGAGGACTCTTTTCCACAAACAATATATGCTGACAAAATGGCCCTTAGATTTTATCTTGAAAGTGTGGACTTGGAAGTTGGTGTACCTCAGCTGGATTTATCAGTACAAAAAAGATGGTCAGAGACCCTAAAATCAGTGACCACCAGATATTGAAGAGGTGATCTCACATTCAACTTCTTTAGGATCCGGTCCTGTTTCTTGAAACCTGTTAACTGAAACACTTGCAAGTGAACTTCCTGACTGACATGAAATGCTGAAACAACCTTTGGTAGGAAGGAAGGAATGGTGTGCAAAAATACAACAATGTCAGAGATTTTAAGGAAAGGCTGCCAACAAGGAAGAACCTGGAATTCTAAAGACCTGTCTCAACAAGGTCACAGCTACCAGAAACACTGTCTTGAGCATCAAATCCATCAGCAATGCCTCCTTCAGCAGTTTGAACAGGACTTGCCTAAGACCACTAAGAATTATGTTGAGATCCCACAAAGGGAACGGGGCTTTGACAGGAGGTCTAAAGTACAGTGCACTCTTGAAGAATCTGGCTATGTATGTTTGAGAAACCAGAAAGAAGATCTACAGTTCTGAGCCCTGAAACAAAAAAATCCTGTAACTTGGACTCTAAGGGAAACCACAGTGAGTCTCTTGTCTAGGTTGACTTGAAGAAAAGCCAACACCACAGAAACTGGAGCTGAAAACGGCTCCACATGTTCCTGGGTACACTTTCTATACCACATAACAGTCTCCTCTTGCTTCAGCATATACCGAGACTGTAGAGGGCTTCATAGACTTGAGGAGATTGGAAATGACCACTGATGAGTTTCCTTTCCGTTCTAATACTACACATTCAAGAGCCATGCCGTAAGAGCAAAGCGATTCAGATCTTCAATGAATGCTGGATCTTGGGAAAGGAGATCCAGATGCATCTTTATCCCGAGACATGGACCTTTCGAAATACATACCCAATCTATATACCATAGTCTGCATGGACAGTCTGGAGTTACTAGAATGACCTTTCCTCAATGACTTGCAATCCTTTGAAGGATTCAGCTTATCATGAGCCACAGAGGAAAGACATAGAAAAGTATGTTCTTTGGTCAAAGCTGAACTGAAGTATCCAGACCCATGCTTCTTGGCTTGGATTGTCAACAGAAGAAACTGTCCACTTTTTTGTTCTTTGCTATCACCATGAAATTGAACTATGGCCAACCCCAGCAGCAAACAATAGCTTGAAATGCTGAAGCTGACACTGTCTACTCACCCGGATCCAAGGACTGTCTGCTGAGGAAGTTTGTTTTTACATTGTCCACTCCCACTATGTACACTGCTGAGAATTCCAGCAGATGACATTCTACCCAAGTGGGCTTCCAGATATAGCTGGGAACTCTTGGTGCTGCCCTGGCTATTGACATATGCTACCACTGTAACATTGACCTAAAACAGTGTTTATCAACTTCTTCAAGCCAAGTACCCCCTAATTCTAACAAATATCAACCAAGTAACCCCACGTAAGCTCCTCCCCAGACCCACTTAGGCACCACTCCAGACTTCACCCCCATAATAATAGTACTAATTGTAATGCGGGGAAGACTCACTGGATCATAAGCAAGACAGAAATCCTGACAGATCGAAAGGGACACAAGAGGGAAGGAAATGCAAGAAAGTAACAGGCCGCAAACTCAAGTGTATATACACAAACACAAGGAGCCTAAATAATAAGATTGGTGAACTAGAAGCTATGGCACAAAAAAATAACATTGACATCATCGGCATCACAGAAACATGGTGGAATGAGGAAAACATCTGGGACACTGTGCTGCTGGGATACAAGCTATACTGCAGAGACAGAGTGGGTCAAAAAGGTGGGGGCATTGCCCTATACGTCAAAGGGGGAATTGAGTCTCTATGGGTAAAAATTTTGGGAACAAATAGAACGGAAATGAAGATCGGCATCTACTACCAACCCCTAGGGCAGTCTGAAGAAATTGATAGAGAGATGACAAATGAGATTAAACACAACTGCAAGGGAGGAAATGCAGTTATCATGGGTGACTTCAATTATCTGAGGATTGTCACCACCTAGTCTCTGGCCGAGCAGTTTTCCAACGCTAGGCAGTGACACACTTCTAACACCTGGCGTGCGCCCCTTTAATGTAGGGCTACCTTGCAGGCTGGATACCCCATGGTTTTCCTGGGCTAGATGTGGTGTGTTCTTGGCACAGAAAACTCCAGCAGTCAGAATGGCTTCAATAATAAATCATAGCTTTTATTGGGCCACTGGCCTTGGCAACCTCAAGCAAGACCGGTTTCATCAGTAACATCAGTAAAAGTTCATTCAAAATCAAAAATATAATTCCCACTACTCGGGACTTCCTAAATGCCTCATAGTACAAGCATTTTCCTTCACCAGAGTGCATTCCTTAAAGGGGCTAACTGCCCTCAAAGTTCCAGGTTCTCTTATTCTAAGCAGTCTTGTAGAACCTGTTTATTTGGAAACAATTTTCCTGCTTTTGTACTGCAGGAGATAAGACAGGTCAAACAGAACAGTCCTTTTAGTTGGAGCTTTATCCAGTTCAAAAAACACAAGGAGTTGAATTACCTCCCACAGTTTGCTAATGTAATTAGCTAACAGCTGTGCCTGAACGGAGGTCTGGTATCAGGAATCATAGACACCTTAAGCAAATTCCCTGCACAGCGTTTGCTTAAGTAAGCTAGGCTAAACACATCCTATCAGCTCTGGTGCTTTTCTCACATCCAGCATATAGGAACACAACCTGGCAGTTTACACCACTTTAACATCTTTTTAGGCATTCCCCAGGTTCCAGCATGACAGCAGAGAAACAGTAGGCAGAAAAACGTTTCCCAGCCCTCACCTTTCTTTAGGAGATTTCCATCGGCTCACTCTGGGTTTCTCCTGAGTTATAGCTTTCTCCTATCAACATAGGTTCAGGCATACATGAATCCACAGGAGAGTGTCTAACCTGTTCCTCTGGCATGTCCAAATCAGTCAGAGACAGGGGCACTGGGTGTTTCCAGGCTAGTTCAGCTTCATGCTGGGATTCTGACTCCGGCTCTGCTGCTGTCCTGGGGAATCTGCTGGTTCCTTTCTGTCATGTTCCTGCTCTCCTCCCTAGTTCATTAGAGAGTCTCCGTTTAAGCTGAGGGAAGAAACCACTCCCCTTTTGCTGCAGGGAAGAAAGTTTTCTTCCCTTGGCTTGAACTGTTCTCAAGGCACCCTGCTGTGCTGCCTTCTGCTTCACAGACTCTGCAAACACATAAGGCCAATCTTTACTGTTTGACCTCAGGACATTATCAGAGCAGTCCCAGCTTTCTGAACCTGCTTCCCTTTCTCCCTCTGAGTCCACAGGATAGTCAGCTGACTTACTCCCCCGGGCTCTGACTTGGTTTGCCCTCCCGCATCTGGGCTTGTAATTCCTCCCAAATCTCTCTGTGACAAGCCTCGGGGTTGCAGGATTGTCCCAGGATAGAATGGAACCTAGGCACCTCCGGCTGCGGTAGGGAGACCAAGTTCCTGGATGCTGTGAGCGATTGCTTGTCAAGGAAAAGATGAGAGGAAATGCAATTCTGGACTTAAATTATAAATGGACTATGAGGACCGGCACAATATGATCCATTTCGACCTGGACACAGAGGAGAAGCATTGATCCAGAACGATGGCCATGGCACTGAACTTCTTTTTTTTTTTGGGGGGGGGGGATTAAGAAGGGATGAGACTCATGGTGGGGAAGAAGATTAAGAAGAGGATAAGCACTGTAAAAACACTAGAGCAAGCATGGTCCTTTTTTAAAGACATGGTCACCGAGGTGCAAAATCTATATATACCACGTTTCAACAAGGGATCCAAGAGGAAAAAGAACAAGGAACTGGCGTGGCTCACTGTAGCGGTGAAAGAAGTGATTAGAGACAAGAAGACTTCATTTAAGGAATGGAAAAGGTCAGAAACGTATGAGAAATGGAAAAAGCACAAACAGCATCAAAGAAGGTGTCATAAGGCGGTAAGAGGGGCCAAAAGAGACTATGAGGAAAAAATAGCCAAAGAGGCAAAAATGTCAAGCCGTTCTTTCGATATATTAAGGGGAAACGACCTGCACAGGAAGCGGTGGGGCCATTGGATGACCATGGAATAAAGGGAGTGCTAAAGGAGGACAATGCCATCGCCGACAAACTGAACACATTTTTTGCATCTGTATTTACCGGAGGATATATACAACATACCAGAAACTGACAGGCTATATGTGGGAAACAAAGACGGAAAACTGACAGGGTTGACAGTCAGTCTAGAAGAGGTATGCAGGAAGATTGATAGGCTTAAAAATGATAAATCCCTGGGACCGGATGGCATCCATCTGAGGGTAATCAAGGAACTGAAAGGGACTATATCTGAACTGCTTCAACTGATAGCCAATCTGTCGATCAAATCGGGAAGGACTCCGGAAGACTGGAAAGTAGTGAATATTACGCTGATCTTCAAGAAAGGTTCGAGAGGAGATCCAGGAAACTACAGACTGGTGAGTCTGACCTTGGTACCGGGAAAGATGGAAGAGGCGGTGATAAAGGATCGCAGCATTGATCATCTTGACGGACACAATCTGATGAGGACCAGCCAGCATTTCTTCAGCAAGGGGAGATCTTGCTTGATGAATTTGCTGCACTTCTTTGAGGGAGTAAACAGGCAGATAGACAAGGGCGAGCCGATTGACATTGTATATCTGGATTTTCAGAAGACATTCGACAAGGTCACGCATGAATGACTACTATGAAAAATCGAGGGTGACATACTCATGTGGATAAAAACTGGTTGGCGGATAGGAAACAGAGAAGGGGAGTAATTGGACAAACTCAAACTGGAAAAGCGTCACGAACAGAGTGCCACAGGGTTCAATGCTTAGACCCGTGCTCTTCAACATATTTATAAATGACCTGCAAATTGGTATGATATATTGGTGATTATATTTGCAGACAATATGAAGCAGAGTAGTGAATATGCAGAAGGATTGCGAAGACCTGCAACAGGACATAAACACGCTCGAGAAATGGGCCACGACATGGCAAATGAGGTTTAATGTAATGTAATGTAATTTATTTCTTATATACCGCTATATCCTTTAGGTTTAACGTGGATAAGTGTAAGGTAATGCATGCTGGTAACAAAATTCTTATACACGAATATAGGATATCCGAGGTGGTATTTGGAGAGACCCCCCCATGAAAGAGACTTGGGAGTACTGGTTGACAAGTCGATGAGGCCATCCACGCAATGCGCAACTGCGAAGAGGGTGAACAGAATGCTAGGAATGATTAAGAAGGGGATCACAAACAGATCGGAGAAGGTTATCATGCCTCTGTACCAGGCCATGGTACACACTCTCCTGGAATACTGCGTCTAGCACTGGTCGCCGTATATGTAGAAGGACACAGTACTACTCGAAAGGGTCCAGAGGAGAGCAACTAAAATGGTTAAGGGGCTGGAGGAGTTGACGTACAGAGAGATTTGAGAAATTGGACCTCTTCTCCTCGAAAAGAGGAGACTGAGAGGGACATGATAGAAACATTCAAGATACTAAAGGGAATAGACTTAATAGATAAAGACAGGTTATTCACCCTCTCCAAGGTAGGGAGAACGAGAGGGCACTCTCTAAAATTAAAAGGGGATAGATTCCGTACAAATGTATGGAAGTTCTTCTTCACCCAGAGAGTGGTGGAAAACTGGGATGCTCTTCTGGAGATTGTTATAGGGGAAAACACCCTCCAGGGATTCAAAACAAGGTTGGACAAGTTCCTGTTGAACCAGAACGTACGCAGGTAGGGTTGATCTCAGTTAGGGCTCTGGTCTTGGACCTGAGGGCCGCCGCGGGAGCGGACTGCTAGGCGCGATGGACCACTGGTCTGACCCAGCAGTGGCAATTCTTATGTTCTTATTAAACACAATATAATCTTATTAATACATAATGGTAACCACAAAATTAAAAAAAACCCACAAAGCACACTATATGCAGAGAAAATATTAATCATCATTTATATTTGGGTTTTATTTTTCAAAGAGGTCAAGACAGATGAGTTTAAAATATGCAATGTCACCTCAGTAACAACTGTAGAAAAATGGACAAATACAGTATAGTGCAAAATATAGACATCAAATATAAATTCTAAAGCTAATACATTGCGATCACTAAATTGAAAATAAAATCATTTTTCCTACCTTTGTTGTATGAGGATTTCATGAGGCTCTGGTTGCACTTCCTTCCTGCTGTGCATCCAATATTTCTTTCTTTCTGCCTCCTGCATGCTTCCTCTCCTATGAACCTCATTTCCTTCCCCAACCATCTCTCTCTGTCCCTCCATGTGTCCAACTTTTCTTCCTCTCTTCTCTACCCCTATTTTTCAAAATCACTGAGCTTTGGAATAACCTACCTACCCAGCTGTGGAATCTGGGCTCCTTCCAATTATTCTGAAATCATCCGAAAATCTGGTTATTCTCAAAAGTGTAAATTTTGCTGCTCTCTTCATATTCACTAATTCTTATTATGTATTTTTCCTTATTTTAAAGTTCATGTAAACCGTGCCGAGCTTTATCTTTATAGAGAGGATGCGGTATATAAGCATAAAGGGGCATAATAAAAAAAAACCTCTCAGTCCCCTTTTGGCCTAAGGCCCTAAATGTTGAAAGTAGAAGCAGGGAAAATGTCCATTCTCAAAAAAATGTCCAAAAAGAAATTTTTATTGATAATGGCCTGCCTCTACATTCAGCTGTTTAAATGCCCAGACCATCACTACGTCTACACTAACAACAAATAATCAACCAAAAAAAAAAGCCTAATTCCCAAATGCCCAAGAGCTTTTAGGCGAAGAAGGAGCAAGTCCTTCGCCTAAAAGCTGGATTTTCTAACCGGTGTCTGTCAAAAAGAACACTGGTTACATAATCCACCTTTTCCCAGCAACGATTGAGGCAGGAGAGATGAGTCATCTCTCCTGCCACGATCCACCCCTTTCCCGATCGGATCGGGCAGGAAGGAGCCCAAGTCCTCCTGCCCCGGCGAAATGCCATACCCCCACCCCCCTAACATATGGGCAGGAGGGATCCCAGGCCCTCCTGCCCTCGGTCACCTCCCGAACCCCCGATCGGCAACCCCTACCTGTTGACCCCGCCCCTCTGCCAATCCCTTGTCACCACCCCCACCATCGACACCACCCGTAACCGAAAAACAGTTGGCTGAACAGACGGATCCCAAGCCCATCCATCTAGCAGACCCGCCATCCATCGAATGGCAGACTTTAGGGCCTGATTGACCCAGGTGCCTCAAACCTCACCCACAGGTGCCCACAGGAGGGGCCTAAGGCTACTGGGATGATTCTGGTTGGCCCAGATGCCTCAGGCCCCACCTTTGGGCGGGGTTAGAGGTGCCTGGGACAATCAGGCCCTAAATCCCACCATTCGACAGATGGCGGGCCTACCAGATGGACAGGCTTGGGACCCATCCATCCAGCCAACTGTTTTTCAGGTACAAGGGGGTATCGAGGGTGGGGGGTGTCGAGGGGTCGACAGGGGAGGGTCACGGGGTTGGTGGGTGGGGGGATGATCGGGGGTTTGGGGGGTGATCGTGGGGGGGTGTACCAAGGGCAGGAGGGCCTATGATCCCTCCTGCCTGTATCTTAGTAGGGGTGGGGGTAGGGGGTTTCACCAGGGCAGGAGGGCTTGGGCTCCCTCCTGCCTTGATCATGTCGGGGGTGTTGGCCTTCACTGGGACAGGAGGGCTTGGGCTCCCTCCTGGCGCGATCGCTGTTGGGGGTGTCAGCCTTTGCCAGGGCAGGAGGGCTTGGGCTCCCTTCTGCCCCGATCATGTTGGGGGTGTTGGCCTTCACTTGGGCAGGAGGGATTGGGTTTCCTCCTTCTCTGATCACTGTTGGGGGTGGTAGGCAGGTTGCCAGAGCTGCTGAGCTCATCACGGCAGCCACCATCAGCTCAGCGGCCCCTTTTTTGGCACTTATACCTGTTTTGACTTAGTCTAAGTTTTGACTTAGTCTAAGTCAAAACTAGGCAGCCTGCCTAAACTTTTGGTTATACCTGCTGTACGCCTATGTCTAGGTCAGCCCACCTCCTGCCCTTTCCTCTCCTCTAAATACACCTCTTTTCAATGTGTTTAGAGGCAGGGGAAAGGCCTGAACTGGTTTTAGATACGTCTAAAACCAGCTTTGGTTATGGGTACTTGGACGATCAGGCTTTTTGATCATCCAAGTACCCATTTAGGCCACGTTTTAGATGTTTTTTGTTTTGATTATGATCCCCTTAAGGTTTAGTTTAGTTTAACATATCTCCCTTTCTCTTTCTCTCACTATCCATCTGTCTTGAGAGATCCAGGCATCTCCCCCATTCCCTCTACTGTCACATCCAACATTTCTCCCTCTCTCATCCCCCAGATCATGTGCAGCATTTTTCACCACTGCCCATTAGCCCCATGCCCATTTCTCCTTCTATCACCCCTCTCCAGCACAATGCCACATCTCTCCCTCCATTACTATGTACAACATTCCTCCCCCTTGCATCTCTTTCAATTTGTCCCTCTGTTCCCTCTCCATCATCATTTCCATTTCTCCCTCTCATCTTTCTATTTCTCATGCATCTCTACTTCACTCCTCTCTCTCACTAAGCCCAATTTTCCTCTTTCTTCCTTTCCCCATG
Organism: Geotrypetes seraphini; assembly: GCF_902459505.1. Lineage (NCBI taxonomy): Eukaryota > Metazoa > Chordata > Amphibia > Gymnophiona > Dermophiidae > Geotrypetes > Geotrypetes seraphini. The sequence continues at coordinate 108,330,308 of NC_047089.1, read as the reverse complement.
TACACCATCTCTTTGCCTCTCACTCACATACTCATGTCCAACAATTCTCCCTTTCTATTCCCTCCCTCCTATGTCCAAAGTTAGCGCCCTATTCCTCCCTCCCTTCTGTGCCCCATGTTCATGCCCCCTCCTTTCCTTCTGTGTCCCAAATTTGTGCCCCCCCTCCCTGCTTTCCAGTCGATGTCCCAAAATCATGCTCCTTCCATGTCCCAACATGCGCCTTACCCCCTTTCTCCTTTTGTCCCAGATCATATCCCCTCTCTCCCTTACTTGCTCGACCTGTACTCACTCCTGCTTTCAGCAGGTCTCGTTGCAGGGATATGCAGGCAACAATTCACATGCTTCACATGGCTGACCTACAAGCCTTGCCTCTGACGTCAACTCTGATGTTGGAGAGGTTTCCAGGTCAGCTGCTTGCAGCGTGTGAACTGCAACCTGCACATCTCCAAAATGAGAGCCACTGAAGACAGAAGTATGTAATTAGGAACCTCCCCCTCCCCCCACTGACCTGGAAGGCTTCCTCTAGCGTCAGCTCTGACATTGTAGGGAATCTCTCTGGGTTAGCTTCAGTGGAGGAGGCAGGCAGCAAGGAGAGATCTCCAATGACGGCTTTGATGGAGGGGCAGAGCAGGAAGGAGGGATCCCTGGTGGTGGCTTCGGTGGGTGGTCAAGCAATATCCTCAGTGGCTACATATACCGCATGTTGAGAAACACTAACCTAGAATACAATGACTACCTAGTTGACCACTTTTTCTGGGAGGGCAACCAATGCCCTTGAATTGGCCAATGGTTGCAGTGAGGTCCCCAGCTAAGGAAAATGGTGTCTGTCATCACTACCACCCACAATGCTATGCGAAGAGACATGCCCTTGGAAGGTTACAGAGTAGAGCCACAAATCCATGCTGGCTTAGGCCTCCAGCATCCAATCTGTCTGTGGAGACCAGCATGTGAGAAACATATGTTGGAGAAGATGCATGCGGGCTCTCACCCAAGGAACCACCTTGAACATAATCCCACACTGTTGGAGCTGGCTTGGGCAGGAGGCACCGTATATGAGAACAAAGCTTCAAGTTTCAAGTTTCAAGTTTATTTATTCTTGATGAATGCCTCTGGAAGATAGACATGGCCCATAGCCATGTCAAACAAAACTCCCAAATACCCCAGGGACTGCATTGGAGACAATTGACTCTTTTGGTAATTTACAATATAACCCAGACCCTCTAGGATCACCTGATCTACCATGCGCCGACTAGAGAATGACATGGGGAAAAAATCTATCCCTGTCATCTTCTTCACTGCCCCATCCCCTCGCCACAGTCCCCTTCACTGCCCAGTCCCCGTCCCCGCAGCATCCACCCTTCCCTCTCGCCATCTCACTGTCCTTAGGCACCCCTCACGCAGTCCTTGTGTCTCCCTCCCTCCTCCTTACCTTCTCAGTGCGTTTTAAGGTTTCAGACTTGTTAAAAGCTGCCAGAGGGTTCGTGCAGTTGCGAGCGTGTGTGGGCGGAAGCTTCTCTTCTGAAGCACTGGAAGTTGCACATTCACCAAAGTGGTGGTGGCAGCTCAGTTGCAAAAGATGGGGATCATCCCTACCTGGACAACTGGATTATCCTGGCTCCCTCATTGACTGAAGGGTCTGTGCTAGAGAATGACATGGTAGATGTTACCTGCAGCTACCTCGAGTAGCCGCGGGTAACCCACCAAAACTGTGGAGGGGGGATAGGTGCTCACCGCAAGTATGGGAACAAGGCCATCTAGGACTACAGGGTGAAACTGAAAGAAGCCAAGAAAGAGATACATCTGGCTAAAGCACAGGCGGAAGAACAAATGGCTAAAAATGTAAAAAAGGGAGACAAAAATTTTTCCAGATATATTAGTGAAAGGAGGAAGATGAAAAATGGAATTGCTAAACTAAAAGATGTTGGGAACCGATATGTGGAGAGTGATGAGGAAAAAGCAAATGTGCTAAACAAATATTTCTGTTCTGTGCTCATAGAAGAAAATCCTGGAGAAGGACTGAGATTGTCTGGCAAAGTTACACAAGAAAATGGAGTGGATTCTGCACCATTCACAGAGGAGAGTGTTTATGAGCAACTTGAAAAACTGAAGCTGGACAAAGCAATGGGACCAGATGGGATCCATCACAGGATACTATGGGAGCTCAGAGAGGTTCTGGCGAGTCCTATTAAAGACTTGTTCAACAAATCTCTGGAGACGAGAGTGGTTCCTGGGGATTGGAGGAGAGTGGATGTGGTCCCTATTCACAAAAGTGGTCACAGGGACGAAGCAGGAAACTACAGGCCAGTGAGCCTCACTTCAGTTGTTGGAAAAATAATGGAAGTGTTGCTGAAAGAAAGGATATTGTACTTCCTTGAATCTAATGGGTTACAGGATCCGAGGCAACATGGCTTTACAAAAGGTAAATCGTGCCAAACAAACCTGATTTAATTTTTTTGATTGGGTGACCAGAGAGCTGGATCAAGGACATATGCTAGATGTAATTTACTTAGACTTCAGCAAAGCCTTTGATACAGTTCCTCATAGGAAACTGTTGAACAAACTTGAAGGGCTGAAGTTAGGACCTAAAGTGGTGAACTGGGTTAGAAACTGGCTGTCGGACAGACGCCAGAGGGTGGTGGTTAATGGAAGTCGCTCAGAGGAAGGAAAGGTGAGTAGTGGAGTCCCTCAGGGTTCAGTGATGGGGCCGATCCTGTTCAATATGTTTTTGAGTGACATTGCTGAAGGCTTAGAAGGAAAAGTGTGCCTTTTTGCAGATGATACCAAGATTTGTAACAGAGTAGACACTGAAGAGGGAGTGGAAAATATGAAAAGGGATCTTCAAAAGTTAGAGGAATGGTCTAATGCCTGGTAACTAAAATTCAATGCATAGAAATGCAGAGTAATGCATTTGGGGGTTTAATAATCGGAAGGAACTGTATATGCTGGGAGGTGAGAAGCTGATATGCATGGAAGGGGAGAGGGACCTTGGGAGATAGTGTCCGAAGATCTAAAGATGAAAAAGCAGTGTGACAAGGCAGTGGCTGCTGCCAGAAGGATGCTGGGCTGTATAAAGAGAGGCATAGCCAGTAGAAGGAAGAAGGTGTTGATGCCCCTTTAAAGGTCATTGATGAGGCCCCACTTGGAGTATTTTGTTCAGTTTTGGAGACCGTATCTGGCGAAGGACATAAGAAGACTTGAGGTGGTCCAGAGGAGGGTGATGAAAATGATAGGAGGCTTGCGCCTGAAGACGTATGAGGAGAGACTGGAAGCCCTGAATATGTATACCCTAGAAGAAAGGAGGGACAGGGAAAATATGATTCAGACGTTCAAATACTTGAAGGGTATTAATGTAGAACAAAATCTTTTCCAGAGAAAGGAAAATGATAAAACCAGAGGACATAATTTGAGGTTGAGGGGTGGTAGATTCAAAGGCAATGTTAGGAAGTTCTACTTTATGGAGAGGATGGTGGATGCCTGGAATGCACTCCCGAGAGAAGTGGTGGAGAGTAAAACTGTGAATGAGTTCAAGAAGCGTGGGATGAACACAGAGGATCTAGAATCAGAAAATAATATTAAATATTGAACTAAGGCCAGTACTGGGCAGACTTGCACGGTCTGAGTCTGTGTATGGCCATTTGGTGGGGGATGGGCTGAGGAGGGCTTCAGTTGCTGGGAGTGTGTAGATGGGCTGGAGTAGGTTTTAACGGAGATTTCAGCAGTTGGAACCCAAGCATAGTACCGTGTAGAGCTTTGGATTCTTGTCCAGAAATAGTTAAGAAAAAAAAATTAAAATTGAATCAGGTTGGGCAGACTGGACGGACCATTCGGGTCTTTATCTGCTGCCATCTACTATGTTACTATGTTACCACCCCGTGGAGCAGTGAATGGCCTTGTCCCCGTAGTTAAGGGAGGGAATGCACACAGTCACCAATCGCGCGCAGCCCCCATTTCTCCTTCATATTTACCCACCCAAATCTATCTCCCTCCTTCCCCCTTATCTTTACGGTGTGTATTAAGGATTCAAACTTGTTGAAAGCCACCGGAGTGTACGTGCAGTCACATGCGTGTTTGGGCACTGGAAGTTGCGTCAGAGAAGAAGCTTCTGCCCAAACACGCATGCGACTGCACGTACATTCTGGCGGCTTTCAACAAGTCTGAAACCTTAAAACATGCCGCAAAGGTAAGAGGGAGGGAGGGAGATAGATTCGGGTGGGTAGATATGAAGGAGAGAGGGGGCTGTGCGTGATCAGTGACTGCGTGCATTCCCTCCCTTAACTGCGGGAACAAGGTCATTCACCGCTCCATGGGACGGTAGATGGCCTTGTCCCCGTACCTGTGGTGAGCACCTTTCCCCTCCACCATTTTGGCGGGTTACCCGCAGCTACTCGCGACTAGCCGTAGGTAACATCCACCATGTCATTCTTTAGCACCGACCCTTCAGATAATGAGGGAGCCCAGATAAGCCAGTTATCCAGGTAGGGATGAACCCCATCTTTTGCAACTGCGCTGACACCACCACCATCACTTTGGTGAATGTGCGAGGAGCTGTAGCCAGTCCAAAGGGCAGGGCCAAGAACTGGAAATGTTGTTCCAGGATATGAAACCTGAGGAACTTTCTGTGATCTGGGAAAATGAAAATATGCAAGTAGGCCTCTGTCAGATCTAAAGAGGCCAGGAACTCTCCCAGATCCTCCGCCGCTATGACAGTTTGAACTATCTCCATGCAAAAACGGGGAACTCTAATTGCTGCATTTCTTTAGCATGATGAACTATATGGAGTATCTTCCTGAGCCCGAATCTTCAGCTGGCACAAGCTCTATGGCCTATAATCTATATCTACATCTAGTAGTCTGCTCACAGTGACTTGAACTCAGGAAGTTTGTCTGGGTACCCTATAGGAGAGTCCACAAATCAATCTCTTAGAGGTCTGGAAAATTCCAGCTTGTAGCCACACTGGATGATGTCTAGAACCCAGTGGTCAGACAGAATCTGAAAGTCCAAGATTTGGCCGCCTATTTTGAGAAGGATCACCTTTGACTTGGCATCATCCATACCATTTCTGAGGTTTTGAGCAGTGAAAATCTGAGAGGGAAATGCATCTAGCAGGGCTGAGCCCTCCCGTGAAGCATCTGAAGCGCAGCCTGCCTTTGCCTTGGAAGGACAACTTTCCTGAAAGGCTTTCCATATTAAATTGATGAATTCAGAAGAGAAAGCCATATCAGGTAGTGCAGTCACCCAAAGATGACTCTAATTTGCATCTCTTGAGCTCTGCGGCTTCCATGTCCTTTCACACAGGACTGTCACTGTTTTTAGGACCAGAAAATTGCCCAAACCACCAGATTAGCACTCTATCCTCAGCCTGATAGCACAAAGGAGAGGCAAAACTGAATGCTGCTGCCTCCCCAGCATATGTGGCACATCACATGGGACAAGGACACTCCTGAGGCAAACAATTTGCACATTCTTGGCATGGATTATTAGTAAAAGAGCCCAAGGATTACATCCTAATAAGTTTTGAGGTAAAACTTTCAGACTTGGAGCTTCAGGAAATGTTAGAAAAAAAAATCACTAAAATTCAAGATAGCCAAGAAAGAACTAAATTAAAAGCAAAAACCAACAAAATTAGGATTTGGGGAGGGGGATATAGGGGAACAAGGATAGACCACTGAAATTTGCTAATTCTGACACTTTCTTGTTAACCTCACAGGTTGTAGCAGCCTTACTCACTTTGACCTGTGCTGGGAATGTGCTGCAACTTGCCTCAGCTCTGAACAGTAGCTGGAAATGGAGAAGAAATCACTGCTTCAACCAGAATGACTCTCTAATGCTGAATCTTTGGGTGGCCAGTCAGACACGGTGTCTGACTGATCCCCCCACCCCTGTGGACCGATGGATGCACAACCAGAAAGGGGGAGGCAAAAATGAAGCTGGCACCCTGCAAGACATCACTGAGCCTCCTACTGATGCCTGACAGCCTGTGGTCAAACCCCTTCCAAGCAGTAGGTGAGCCACACTAACCGGGGACATCCCCGAGCTCCAAAAGTGCTTCTGCAGGCTGGCTAACAGGTACCACAAGGGATTGGCTTGTTAGCTTCTCCATATAGTTAGAGCTGGACCCACAAACAGGGAAGCTCCAAGCATGAAATACTGAAGAAAACCTAAAATAACTCAATGAAAACAAAGGAAAAAAGCAGAGCAGAACAGAAACACCCCTTCTGGCTCGCATGCATAAGAGAAAAACTATAGACAACAGTAGAGCTCTCTGTGAAGTAGGAGGATTAGAGAAAAAATCCAGAGTGGATTCCTTCTGCAGAGTTCCAGAATGATACACCTATTGCACTGGAATGGTATTTTCCAGTTTTAACTGAAACATTAAAAAATGTTGGACTTTACTATTCTAATACTCCAACTGTTTAACCAATGATACTCAATTTAGCCAAAAACATGTTTCTTATTTCTTAACTTGGTACGTAATAACATCTACAATTTTATGTTTCAGAAGATTCAAACTTATTGAAAGACATTCTTCTTAAATTAAAATAATGAAGTTCAATAATTACTTCTTATGCATTCAATTATGTGTTGAACAACCTTCTATCTTTTCATAATCTAGCATATAATGTCCTTGAACTATAAAATTTGCAATGGGTTATGTCCCAAAGATGATTGTATACATCTCTATGAACATAAGAACATAAGCAATGCCTCTGCTGGGTCAGACCTGAGGTCCATCTTGCCCAGCAGTCCGCTCACGCGGCGGCCCAACAGGTCCAGGACCTGAGCAGTAATCCTCTATTTATACCCTTCTATTCCCTTTTCCAGCAGAAAAATGTCCAATCCTCTCTTAAATCCCAGTACTGTATTCTGCCCTATAACGTCCTCTGGAAGCGCATTCCAAGTGTCCACCACACGTTGGGTAAAGAAGAACTTCCTGGCATTTGTATTGAATCTGTCCCCTTTCAACTTTTCCGAATGGCCTCTTGTTCTTTTATTTTTTGAAAGTTTGAAGAATCTGTCCCTCTCTACTCTCTCTATGCCCCTCATGATCTTATAAGTCTCTATCATATCCCCTCTAAGTCTCCTCTTCTCCAGGGAAAAGAGACCCAGTTTCTCCAATCTCTCAGCGTATGAAAGGTTTTCCATCCCTTTTATCAGACGTGTCGCTCTTCTCTGAACTCTCTCGAGTAACGCCATATCCTTCTTAAGGTATGGCGACCAAAACTGGACACAGTATTCCAGGTGTGGGCGCACCATCGCCCGATACAGCGGCAGGATAACTTCTTTCGTCCTGGCTGTAATACCCTTCTTGATTATACCTAGCATTCTATTCGCTCTCTTAGCGGCCGCTGCGCACTGTGCACTGAAATGTTAGGATTGCTAAGTTAATTAAAAAAGAGGTTTTAATTAATCTCTAGTTGTATTGTAATGTATTTTTATGATGACTAGAACAAATTTATAGTGCAATTAACTTCTAAATCTTTTGTTAAATGGATACATTTAGGAATATAAGTAGTTATGATACTTTGAAGGATATCTTTAGTGTAATCAAAGTGTAGACATTTGCTTTCCAGAAAAATTGCAACTGTATTATACAATCAAATTGAAAATAAGGATTTGTTTCAATATTTTATGCAACAGTTTAATAATCAGTCTAGCTAGTAGGATTTATTTTAGCAACTATAATATCTATTGCTGCAGCAAAGTGCAAGCACATATGGAGCAATGCAATAAGCTTGCACTTTTAAGTATGCAGCAAATACATACATCCAGTAGCATACCTAGCATATGTGACACGCGGGGCCCATCATTTTTTTGGCACCCCTCCTCCATCTGTACGAAAAACATGATTTTTAGTAACAAGCCGCATGTCACACATGAGTACTTAGGAAAAGGCAGCATCTTACATATGCAGTGAGCAGTACAAAATCAGTACACACACTGTAAAACTAAACAAGCCAGACTAGTACAGATCAATCCTACACCGTCAATCCTAACAGAAAACCATGTCTTTTGAACACACAGAACACAGAAAACATCTTCGCCTAGTATGGAATATGTCATCACAAACTAATCCCTCCCCCTTTTACAAAACTGTAGTGTGGATTTTAGCCACGGTGGTAACAGCTCTGACGCTCATAGAATTATGAGCATCAGAGCTGCTACCACCACGGCTGGTGCTAATAAATGCTCCACAGTTTTGAAAAAAGGGGGATAAAATAGAAATACATAGACAAAGGTTAAATTGAACCAGCAAAAAGCTGGACTCTGCATACAATGCAACACCACAGAAACAGTGACACATGTCTCCTAAAGCAATAAATAAATAGAAAATTTTTGTTCTACCTTTGTCTTCTCTGGTTTCTGCTTTCCTCATCTTCTTGTTACTCTCTTCCTTCCATCCACTGTCTCTCTTCTCTCTGCATCTTCCATTTGCTCTGTTACTGTGCCTCTCCCTTTCTCCCCCCTTCCAAATTGGTCTGGCACCCATCTTCTTCCCTCCACTCCCCCCATAGTCTGGCATCTCTGTCTTCTTCCCTGCCAACATCTTCTCCCAACTCTCTCTTCCCCCATTTCCCTTCAGCGTCTTCTCACCACTCTCTGTTCCCCATTTCCATTCAACATCTTCTTCCCACTCTGTCTTCCCCATGTGCTTTCAGCGTCCTTCTCCCCCGTCTTCCCCATGTGCTTTCAGCATCCTTCTCCCCCTCTGTTTTACCCTGTTTTCCTCTCCACCCCACCTTTCCTCCCTTTCTCCCTCCCTACCCCTTACCTTCGTGACGCTTTCTTCCCCCCAGACAACAGGCCCGGTCTGACAAACCTCCCTGCCCTGTGGCCGGCGATGTCTAAATTGCCTTCTTACAGCAGCCGGAGCGTTGTAGTTGCATATGGCTGCTGTAAAGGTAGTCTCTGATGCAACTTCTGGTTGTGTCAGAGATGACCTTTACGGCAGAAACATGCAGCTTCAACACTCTAGCTCAGGGGTGCCCACACTTTTTGGGCTTGCAAGCTACTTTTAAAATGACCAAGTCAAAATGATCTACCAACAATAAAATAAAAAAAAACACAAAGCACACTGTAAGCTGAGAAAATGTTAATTATCATTCCTATTCCGGGTTTTTTTCAAAAAGGTCAAGGCAGATGACTATGCACTGTCACCTCAGTAATAACCATACAAAAATAGACAAATATACCCCCTCCCTTTTTCTAAACCACAATAGCAGTTTTTAGCACAGGGAGCTGCGCTGAATGCCCAGCGCTGCTCTCGACGGTCATAGGCTCCCTGTGCTAAAAACTGCTATTGTGGTTTAGTAAAAGGGGGAGGCCATAGTGCAAAATATAGACAGCAGATATAAATTCAGACACAATTTGATCACTAAATTGAAAATAAAATCATTTTTCCTACCTTTGTTGTCTGGCGATTTCATGAGTCTCTGGTTGCACTTTTTTCTTCTGACTGTGCATCCAATCTTTCTTCCCTTCTTTCAGCCTATATGCTTCTTTTCCTCCAGACCTCATTCCCTCCCCCAACTTTTCTTCCTCTCTCCATGCCCTTTCTTTCTCCCTGCTTCCCTTTCTTTTTTCTGTTTCCCTTCTTTCCTTCTGTCTCCCTGCCTGCCCCCTTTCTTTCTTTCTTCCTGCCCTCCACCAAGCCACTGCTGCCACCATCGGGTAACAGGCTCCAAAGCTGCCGCTGCCCCAAGCTCTCCCTGCTTTCCTGCATCGGGCTGACCAGCATTCCTCTCCCTGACGTCAATTCTGCCTTCGGAAATTCCGGCCCAGCCCGGCAGTGATTGGCTGGCCCGAACTTCCTCTCCGATGGCAGAATTGACGTCGGGGAGAGGAAGGCTGATTGCCAAGGTAAAGTGAGTCTATCACAGAGCCCGGGATGGGCCTTGGCGAATTACCGGTCGATCATGATCGACCTATTGGGCACCCCTGGTCTAGGGTATCTAATCTTCTCGCATAGGCCCTTATTTTGCTTTTCTAGAAAGGCACCTTTTCTCCAACTTAGATACAGGTATTCTTTTATAAAAATATATCCCAACGTAAGAACGACATAAGAATCCTTTTATAAGAATATGCAATGTAAATATTCTTACAAGCGAGAGCATGCATATATGGAATGCATACTGCACAGTGATGCTCTGAAATCAGTGCACTTTGGTTGTCACATCTGCAAGAGCACAAGGGAAACTCAGCCAGACAAACCATCCGTTGCTTCCTACATTCTTTCAAACGTCCATAGGGAAGGAGAGGGTGGAGTGACCCCTGTCTCATCCAATCGCACTCAATTTTAATTCAGATCTCTTCCCATTCCAATTGTTCGCGCACTCAGTAGCTCATCACGTGCCATGTATCCTTCCCCTACTCTTACCATTCTCTTTTGTCGCGCACCCTTGTATTCCCTGGTTCCTCCTTTTCTCCGAAAAAGGGCGGTAGGCATGACTCCTGTTCACGCTGCGTCTCTCTTCCCCTCACGCACATTGCCCCTCCCTCATTAATCCCTTATCAACAAAGCCAATCAGCGTTCATCTTCTTAGCTTTCGCTCCTTCTTTAGGGTATTGGTTTAGGCAGCCGCGGATCGCGCAAGGAGCGGAGGTCCGCGGCTTGCAGCAGGGGAGATGGCCAGAAGCTAAGCAATGCCGGAGAGCACCCAGGGACACTCCTGTTTACTGCCACTGCTGCTGATTAAGGAAAGGCAGTAGCGGCAGAATAGGGAGGGTGGCCGGCTGTGCACCCCCTTAGGGCGTGCACCCGGGGTGGACCTCCCCCCCCTTGGTACGCCACTACATGCATCAAAGGCACTATTAATTGATAGGCATCTACAGTATGAGCAGCAGATATGGTGCTTAGCAGTTAAGTGCCATAGGTCCATATTCTAAAAATGGCACCTTAATTTAGGTACCGATAGGTACCCTAGTTAAGTACAAAATAACATTTAAAAGAGACTGGGAGATTGACAGTCAAAATGGCAGATAATGTTTAATGTAAGCAAGTGCAAAGTGATGCATGTGGGAAAGAGGAACCTGAACTATAGTATACTGTAGATACATGATGCAGGGTTCCAAATTAGGAGACACTACCCAGAAAAAGGATCTAGGTGTCATCATTTAAGATATGTTGAAACCCTTAGTTCAATGTGTGGTGGTGGCTAAGAAAGCAAATAAAATGCTAGGAACTTGCAGAAAAGGAATGGAAAACAAAAATAAAAATATTATAATTTTCTTCTATCACTCTATGGTATAGCCACATCTTGAATACTGTGTGCAATTCTGCTCACAAAAGAACATAAGAATTGCCGCTTCTGGGTCAGACCAGTGGTCCATCGTGCCCAGCAGTCCGCTCTGGTGGTGGCCCCTAGGTCAAAGACCAACGCCCTAACTGAGACCAGCACTACCTGCGTACATTACAATTCCGCAGGAACTCGTCTAACTTTGTCTTGAATCCCTGGAGGGTGTTTTCCCCTACAACAGCCTCCGGAAGAGCTTTCCAGTTTTCCACCACTCTTTGGGTGAAAAAGAACTTCCTTACGTTTGTAGGAATCTATCCCCTTTTAACTTTAGAGAGTGCCCTCTCGTTCTCCATTCCTTGGAGAGGGTGAACAACCTGTCTTTATCTACTAAATCTATTCCCTTCATTAGGTCCAGTTTCTCTAATCTCTCTCTGTACGACAACTCCTCCAGCTCTATAACCATTTTAGTCACCCTTCTCTGGACCCTTTCGAGTAGTACTGTGTCCTTCTTCAACTACGGCGACCAGTGCTAGATCTGTTCGTGATCCCATTCTTAATCATTCCTAGCATTCTGTTTGCCCTTTTCGCCACTGCCGCGCATTGCGTGGATGGCCTCATCGACTTGTCAACCAGTATTCCCAAGTCTCTTTCCTGGGGTGTCTCTCCGAGTACTGCACCAGACATAAGAACATAAGAACATAAGAACATAAGCAGTGCCTCTGCCGGGTCAGACCACAGGTCCATCCCGCCCAGCAGTCCGCTCCCGCGGCGGCCCAAACAGGTCACGACCTGTCTGTATCACCAGAAGGGGCTCCCTTGCCACCTTGGTTTCTCATTTAAGTCCTGTCTTCCTATCGAGGTCCTAACCCTCCGGTCTTGCACATGCACGACCTGGTTTGGTTTCTATACTCATTACCTGGTTAGCTTTCTATACTTGTGTTACATCCCAGCTCCTCCCTCAGTATCCCACGATCCCTTTATCCTTCAGGAATCCGTCCAATCCCTGTTTGAATCCCTGTACCGTATTCTGCCTGATCACTTCCTCCGGTAGCGCATTCCAAGTGTCCACGACCCTTTGGGTGAAAAAAAACTTCCTTGCGTTTATTCTGAACCTATCTCCCTTCAGTTTCTCCGAATGCCCCCTCGTACCTGTTGTCCCCTTCAGTCTGAAGAATCTGTCCCTATCCACCCTCTCTATGCCCCTCATGATCTTGAAGGTCTCTATCATATCTCCCCTGAGCCTCCTCTTTTCCAGAGAGAAGAGCCCCAGCCTATCCAACCTCTCGGCGTATGGGCAGTGTTCCAGCCCTTTTACCATTTTCGTTGCTCTCCTTTGGACTCTCTCAAGTACCGCCATGTCCTTCTTGAGGTGCGGCGACCAATACTGAACGCAGTATTCCAGATGTGGACGCACCATCGCTCGATACAATGGCATGATGACTTCCCGTGTTCTGGTTGTTATGCCCTTCTTTATGATGCCAAGCATCCTGTTGGCTTTTTTTCGAGGCTGCTGCGCACTGTGCAGATGGCTTCAGTGATGCATCCACCAGCACACCCAAGTCTCTCTCAAGTCTGCTGTCTCCCAACAATACCCCCCCAATTTGTAGTTGAACAACGGGTTCTTTTTTCCCTATATGCATGACCTTGCATTTGTCCACGTTAAAGCGCATTTGCCATTTGTTTGCCCAGTCTTCTAGCTTGTCCAGGTCTCTTTGTAGGTCCTCACACTCCTCCCTGGTCCTAACTCTGCCGCACAGTTTGGTATCGTCTGCAAATTTTATAACCTCGCACTTTGCCTCCTTTTCCAGGTCATTGATAAATATGTTAAAGAGTAATGGCCCCAGCACCGACCCCTGTGGTACACCACTCGTGACTCCCCGCCAGTCAGAATATTGACCCTTTACTCCGACCCTCTGCAGTCTGCCCGACAACCAGTGCTTGATCCATCTGTGCACATCCCCTCCCACCCCGTGGTTCCACAGCTTCTTAAGCAGCCTTTCATGTGGCACCTTGTCGAAAGCCTTTTGAAAATCGAGGTAAATGATGTCTATGGGTTCCCCATTGTCCACCCGACTGCTTATTCCCTGTATTCGTGTACAAGATTTTTGTTACCAACATGCATCACCTTACACTTGTCCATGTTAAACTTCATTTGCCATGTCGCGGCCCATTTCTTGAGCATGTTTATGTCCTGTTGCAGGTCTTCACAATCCTCCTGCGTCTTCACTATTCTGAATAACTTTGTATCATCTGCAAATTTAATCACCTCGCTCGTCGTTCCAATTTCCAGGTCATTTATAAATATGTTGAAGAGCACAGGCCCAAGCACCGAACCCTGCGGCACTCCACTAGTGACGCTTTTCCAGTCCGAGTATTGTCCATTTACCCCCACCCTTTGCTTTCTATCTGCCAACCAGTTTTTGATCCATGTGTGTATTTCACACTCAATCCCCTGGCTTGCAATTTTTTGAAGTAGTCGTTCATGCGGGACTTGTCAAACGCCCTCTGAAAATCCAGATATACAATGTCGACCGGGTCACCTTTGTCTATCTGCCTGTTAACTCCCTCGAAAAAGTGCAGCAAGTTCGTCAATCAAGATCTTCCTTTGCTGAAGCCGTGCTGGCTGGTTCTCATCAGATTTTGTCTGTCAAGGTGGTCAACGATGTGATCCTTTATCAGCACCTCTACCATCTTTCTCAGTACCATGGTCAGACTCACCGGCCTATAGTTTCCCGGCTCTCCCCTTGAACCTATCTATAAAAAAGATGTAGTAGAATTAGAAAAGGTACAAAGAAGGGCAACAAAAATGATAAAAGAGATGGGGATGACTTCCCTATGAGGAAAGGCTAAAACTGCTAGGGCTATTCAGCTTGGAAAAAAGACAGTTCAGGGGTGATATGATAGAAGACTATAAAATCTTTACTTGCTTGAGTGTATTGCTCTAATTTTTAAATTTTGGCATTCCTTTTTCTGTGATTTAAGATTGTAAGCTACTATGAACTGTTATACTAGCGGGATATCAAATGAATAATAAACATTAATATATTCCTAGGACAAGCAGCATAAAATCTGTTTTACTACTTGAGATCTACCCAGGTACTTGGTACTTGGGTTGGCCAATGTTGGAAGCAGGATGCTGGGCTTGATGGACCTTCAGTTTAGCAATTCTTATGTTCTTCTGAAATTTCAAGGTGCCTACTGGTGCCCAAAAAAATGATGTTGGAATCATGCCTATGGAGGAGCTTTATGACACGAACACCACTGTAGGTGTGGCTAATGCCGTAAAGTGCCTCCAATAGGCATGATTCACATTAATGTTAGGCACCGGAAATGGAGGCCTTGAAAACTATAACCTATATTTCTAGCACCTACCTTTCTTGAAGTCACAAGTCTTTAAACAGTACCATAAGGTGATTGAAATGCGATTGGCAGCCACTTTTATGGTGGCCACCGACGACAGCATCATTTATAGAATCCAGGCCATAGTGCCTAATTAGAAGGACAGTATACAGTACATACAGGGGCAACGTGAGCAGGCCATAGATGTGTCTTAGTTACATGTACAGTTTATAGAATACTACTGTATAAATTGTGCACCTCACTTGGAATATCTAGGCATGCCAACTTATACCTGCTATTGACATGATGTAAGAAGGCATGCCTAAACATAGATACATCAAAGACTTTTTTAAATGTTTATTTTTCAATTATAAAACAATATAATAGCAACAATGAAAAGTATCAAGATACACAAAGAAAATATCAGTCAGCAAAGCACAGTAAAACAGTAAATGTTCTCTTCCCTCCTCCCCCCTCCCCAATCAATACAGTGGTAGGTTAGGCAATATCTTGTAAAACACAGCAGATCATAAGATGAAAATTGGAACTATTAATCCAAAAGATCAGAAAGGGCTGATGCCCTCCAAGTTTCATATTGATTTCAAGTCTTAGTAAATCATTCATCTTCTCAATGGTGTCAGTTTATCCAGCTGGTAAACATAATGAAGCTTTGCCAAAAAGACTTCCCACTCTGACAGGATATCCTGCTTCCAGTGAGTCATTATTGCTAATTTGTCACTTTGGTTGCTAAATAGAAGATCATAGAAAATGTTTCTATATTATAATCCAGCATTAGTGGAGTTTTTATTAGCTAGAGATGTTTTGAATAATGCTCAAGTTGGAATGCTTTGTGCTGATATAATGTATATCAAACTAAGGCCTTTTTTTCTCCAATTAGAAACATAGAAACATGATGGCAGATAAAGGCCAAATGGCTCATCCAGTCTGCCCATCCACAGTAATCATCATCTCTTCCTCTCTCTAAGAGATCCCACGATTTCTTGAAATCAGACACAGTCTATGTCTTCACTAGTGCTGCCCGATTCAGGAAAAAAATTTTGATTCGATTTGATTCAATTCAGCCTACTGAATTAGTTTTTCAATTCGATTCGATTCGATTTTCCTGCCCAATTGGGTGCTTTTTTTAAACATCCTGGTGGGTTTATTTTATAGCCTCTTCACCCCCTTTGCCTTCTCCTAACCACACTGGCGCTGTGGTATAAACAAAATAAACAAACAAAAAATACTTTTCCTCTCTCTTTTAAATCCTAGCCCACGTTTGCGGTCTAACACCAGCTCTGGCAGGATACAAGTTTCAAATCTGACATATTGTAATCACAAAATGGAAAATAAAATTAGTTTTTCTACCTTTTTTTGGCTGGTCATTATTCAAATCTTGTTGGTCCCAGGCTCTGGTTGTCTTCTGATAACTTGCTTGCCAGGGTCTCCTTCTTTCTGCATGCTAACCATCCATCTGACATCTCTGCCCTCCCCTTCCATTTCCCTTCCCTCCCCCGGAGGTCTGGCATCTTTCTTTATTTTGTCTCCCTCCACAGATCCACCTTTTCTTAACTACCTTTTCATCCAGCATCTCTCCTTCCTTCCCCACCACCCCAGGGTCCACCATCTCTCCTTTCCTTTTTCCAACTATTCTCCTATCCAGTATCTCTATCCCCCCTCCACACCATCCTTTGTGTCCAACTTCTCTCCCTTTCTGTTTCTTCCCTCCCTAAATCCCATTGTCCATCATCTTTCTCCCTCTCCTCTATTTTTAGACCCATTATTTCTTCCCCCCAAAGTCCAGCATATGCACATCTCTTTGAACCCCCCTTTCCTCCCTCCGTGTACTTCTACACCAGGGTCCCCTCCCCTGAAGGTCTGTCCCCCCTGAAGGCCTGCACCTCCCCCCTGAAGGCCTGTACCCCCATCCCTGAAGGCCTGCACCTCCCCCCTTGAAGGCCTGCCTGTTCCCCCTGAAGGCCTATGCCACCATCCCTGGCCTGTTCCCCCTTTGAAGGCCTGTCCCCCCCTTAAAAGCCTGTTTCCCCCTTGAAGGCCTGCACCCCCACAAGGCCTGTCCCACCTCCTGAAAGCCTGCCCCCCTGAAGGCCTTCCTGTCCCCCCGGAAGGCCTATGCCACCATCTCTGGCCTGTCCCCCCTTGGAAGGCCTGTCCCCCCTTAAAGGCCTGTTTCCTCCTTGAAGGCCTGCACCCCCCAAGGCCTGTCCTACCCCCCGAAGGACTGCCCCCAAAAGACTGCTCCCTGAAGGACTGCCCCCTGAAAGACTGCACCCCCCCCCGGGAAGGCCTCCGTATTGCTCTTGGCCTCCCCGAACCGTTTACCTTATTGCTGGAGCCTGCAGCCGAAGATCGCGGTTTGAGCATAGGAAGTTTGACGCCCTCATGAAGCTCAAGGTTTGAAAAATAATAAAACATGCAAAATGACACCAGCGCTAGGTTTTAAAAATTATAATTAAGATTTATTGAGTTATTGTTTCTATTTTTCCATTATGCGATCAAAAGTACAGCATAATTGCTAACAGTTGCACTAATTGGAGATCGTTATAGTTGCCAAATGCTGGCCTTCTAATAATGAACTCAGCTTAATATCTCAGGTCATTCTATTATATACTTTTGGCTCAGTGACATCATCAGTATGACAACAAATAACAAGTAACATGGGTGGTCTTAAAAGTTAGACAAAGAAAATTCCTCTACGTTTAAAAGTTTGACACAGTTTCAGAAATGTACATTTGTTTGCTTATAGTCGTTTCTGAATATAAATCATAATTTTCACAAAAGTATATTAAGAGAAATTATTTGTTAAAAAGATGCTGAAAAGTTCTCAGCCTGCTTGTCAGCTAAGTTTCATCCATACACAGTGCTGAAAAAGTTGTCAGCCTGAAGGAGTGAGCTGACAGCTTCACACAAAAGCCCTCATATGTTAGAGCAGGAGTCTCTGACTTAATTACTTCCAGATGTTGCTTTAGGATTTCTTTAGGTTGCAAATATATATTGTGACAGGGAAGCCCCTGTCCCAAGGAAAAGAACAGTTAAACTTCCCCAGCAGGCATCAAAGGGCTTGGTAAAACCTGGCCTGGAGCAGACTCAGCTGAGTCAGCCCAGAGGGAAGGGGCAGAAGCCAGGTTCAGTACAACACAACAGCCAGGGGGGAAGGGCACTGCAAACCAATTATCTCCCCTATCGATCCTTTCCTCAAGGTGAGAAACCTAAACCCAACCCAGGAGGAGGTGGGGTCAGCCCTCGTGCTAGAGGGGACCAGCTGCCTCAAATAGAGAGGAGGCAGAGCAAGCAAGGGGGGAGCTCAGCTGGCTCTAATCAAGAGAGTTCAGCTACACGCCGAGACTCCAGAGTTCCAGTGCCCCAACCCAGGACGTTTGCAGGAGGTCAACCCAGCAAAGGAGGAAGTGTTAATTCTGGGAGGTACAGTGCACTGCCTGGCCAATCTTGGGAAGGAGACCCGGGTGTTTGCCCTCAGAGACATAACGTTCTGAAGGAGCTGGCAGGCAGGCAAAGTGGGGGATGGGTGGAACAGCCTGAAGTTAATGGGTGGAGAAACAGCCCTAACTACAGAACTAATGACTGGGAAATGAGCAGCCTTCTTGATGAAAGTGAGTTTGAAGAGGGCATGGATATAGGAGGGAATGAAGTATGAAAGGTCCTTCCTGTCTTATGGGAAATCCAGTCCTGGTGGTTTAAAAACCCTGAACTAGAGCAGGGCTGTGAACAGGGCAGAAGCAGCTCTGCACTAATTAAAGACAATTTGAGGGAAGTCTTTTTTCCAATAAGCCCAGAGGACTCCAGAAGCAAAGTCAGGAGTTGGTAATTGCCTCAGGGAGGGAGACCCTTGGTGGAGGGAGAACAAGTAGCCCAGCAGCAGGGTGTACTGGCTGGGTGAGCCCATGGACACTGGCTGGAAGTTGCCAGCCTACTTAGGAAGGTGTGGGCTCCAGAAAATTAAAGCATACTCCTGAATGGGGGATTTTGGAAAAAACGTTTTGTTTTTTTTCTTCTTTTTGCTTTTGCTGACAAGTACAGGGCAAGTGGCCCACGCTGGAGCAAGAGGGATTGCTCCAAAGGACTTGTAGGACATTGCCTTGATGAACATATTGTTGATTTACCATGCTCATGGATTACAAATAAAATGAAGCTGTTTTTCTTTTGAGAAATCCCTTTTCCTGGTTTTTCTTTCTACCAGCCATATAAAAGGCGCTACATAAATCTACCTGTGGTCCGGGTCTGGCCTTCCAGCCACCAAGGAACCGGCCCGGTCACAGGAAGTTGGTGGCAGTGGTGGGATTTAGTGTCGCCCACAGGCTGGTGAGGGAACTGCAGCAGAAAAGTTTTGGGAAAAAAAAAAAAAAAAGGAAAACTGTGAATCATTTTTTTTTTCTCTCTCTCCTTCTCCTTGTGTTTTGGACTGAGCCTCAGAGGCTGAACTGTGGGCCTTCTTTTTCAAAGGAGAGGAACTATTGATAAAAGTACTGTGTTCAAAAGCAGACAAACACCCCAGTGTTTGAACCCAGAGCGTGGGACCTTTTTGGAGTTTTGCTGGCAATCCTGAGGTCAGGAATATAAAGTTGGTGTCTAACTTGACTTTTATACAAAGAGTTTTGTGGATTACAAAAGCCAAGCCGGAAGCAAGGTTCCAAGGCGGAAGGTGTGGTTCCGGAGCGGAATAAGGAGCAGCAGTGAGGGGCCCAGGTGAGCAGACTGCTGAGCGAGGGAGAGGAACCGAACGTGCGTGCCGTGAGATCCAGAGGTCCTGATCGGAGGAGTGGCTGGGGAGGCCCTAAGATCCCAAACGCTAAGACACATCAGACCCTAAGGTAAAGGTACTTAGGGAGGGCTGGTGTGGATTGCAGGGTAAGGGGACCAGAGAGCTCTGGACGGAGGGTGGAGGGAAAGACCCTTAAGCTTAAAGAGCCGCACTTGGGTTTCCTTTTTCTCTGCTGGTTATTTTTCAGGATGGAGGCGTCGAAGTTCCTCACCGGACTAGAGTCGGAGATGCAGAAGCTCCAGAAGAACTTCCAGGACATGCTGCAGAGTCAGGCAGACCTATGGAGGGCAGACCATCAAGCCCAGCAAGCCAGACACACCGAACTATTGCAGCAGATGACGGCCCAGATCCAAGCCATCAATAACCTGGCTCAAAGGCCGGCAGTGCCAGGGGCCGGCAACGCTGGAGGACCAGTCGTCGGGCCGGTAGGAGCTCCTTTTGGGGAGCCAATAAGACTGAATAAGTTAGCTGCGGATGATGACATCCAAGACTTTCTGGTGGGGTTTGAGAGGGTGGCCGTTGCTTCACGCTGGCCGGTGGACCAGTGGTCCATGAGGTTAATACCTTGCCTGGGAGGAAGAGCCTTAGAGGCCTACCAAACTTTAAATGCCGAGCAAGCGGCTGATTACCAGACATTAAAACAGACCCTACTGGACTATTTAGGGCAGTCCCACGAGCGATACCGGGTCCAGTTCAGGTCAATAAAAATGACCTCGGGGGAGCGGCCTAAGGCGCTAGTGCAAAGATTGCGGAGACTGTGTGAGCGTTGGATGGCTCCCTACGCTCATAACCTGCAGGCGGTTATGAGTGAGCTAGTACGGGAGCAATTCCTGGAGGCCGTGCCTGTAGCCCTAAAAACCTGGTTATTAAAACAGCATCTTACAGGGTTGGGGCAGGTGGTTGGAGTTGCTGAGGCATACCTAGAAGCCGAGCAACAAGGGACTACTACTACCCCTACTACTCCGGAGTTAGGGGGGACCCGAACCCCAAGCTTTCGGAGGGGGGGAGGAACGCAATGAGGGCTGGGTAGTGGTTCTACTGCTGGCCGCTGTTTCACCTGTGGTAAACCTGGCCATAGGAGTAGGCAGTGTCAGGCTAAGATGAACCTGATGAACTAGGTGGGGACTTTTGTGCCAGGTTCTAAGGAAGAATACATGATCCAGGTGAGATTGGAAGGGGTGCCCGTGGTGGCTCTGTTAGATTCGGGAGCTAACCAATCCATCCTATCCCAGAGGGTGTGGGCTCAGATCCTTAAGAATAGGGGTCAGGAGGTGGATAGACCCCAAGTGCAGTCACGGATTCAATGCATGCATGGGACCTCCCTACCATATGAGCTCAAACAGGTTTGAGTGGAGTACCAAGGGAAGGAACATGTCCTAAAGATGGCCCTGATGCCTAGGCCTCCCTATGAAGTAATCTTGGGTCGGGAGTGGCCCTATTTTTGGGATTGTTTCGAGACCAGAGGAGGTAGGGTAGCCACCGGCCAAGAGGGAGAATTAGCCCAAATTTTTCCCCTGGAAGATAGCCTTCTGGAGGAGCCTTCCCAGAAAAGAATCAAGGGCCGAGCAGAGAGACGGGCGGACAAACAAACCTACTCTCCAGGCCAAGGGGAAGCGAGGCAACTACCCTGGAGACCCTGGGTGCCTTATGAGGTAGCCCAGCGGTTTCCTACCCTAGGCCGGGAACAAAGAAAGGATCCTACACTAAGCTCTGCTATAGAGCAGTGGGAAAACATAGGTCGGGGATCTTGTCAGTTCCAAGTAGTAGGAGAGCTCCTATATAAGGTGGGGTGGAATCCCAGAATAAGGCAAAGACAAAGGCGCCTGGTTGTTCCAGCCGCCTTCAGGAAGCAAATCTTTTGGGCCATTCACAGAGACTCGGGAGAGGAGCATCGGGCCCAAGACTTAACCATTAGGCTAGTGCAGGACAAGTTTTATTGGCCGGACTTGGTGCAGGATGTCAGGCAGTGGGTTGAGGAATGCTCCCGGTGTGAGAAGAGCATAAGACCTCCGTTGGAGGACGGAGGGAAAACGGGGCCACATAGTGGGACAAAGGAAGTGCACTTGTCTGTAATGGGGCAAACCACAGGGAAGCCTGTTTTAAAGTTTATGAGGATATCTCCCAAAGCCAGGGTGCTTAGCCAGGCTACTCCATACTCGGTAGGGGTAGATTTGAGTAGTATCCAGGAGATACGGATACCCAAAGGGAGCCGGAAGTTAGTGGACACGGGTCTGGTGGTAGTCCTGCCGAAGGGATGTTATGGGCGCCTAGCGCCCAGGTCGGGGCTAGCCCTTCACCAGGGAATTCACATAGGAGCCGGGGTTATTGACCCAGATTTTCAGGGTTCACTGGGAGTTCTAGTAATGAATTTAGGAGAGGAAGAATTCCTGATCAGAGAGGGGGATAGGATTGCCCAGCTTATCTGTGAACGGGCAGTCATCCCGGAATTAAAAGAAGAAGAAATAAGTCGAGATACCACTCGGGGGGATCAAGGATGGGGTTCCACAGAGGTAAAAGAGGTGTCAGAGCTAAAGGAGGGTCACGATAGGGAATCCCCACGTTTAGGGGAAGAGTGTGTTGAAGGTTCCAGTAAGGAAAGGACCAATAGGGTTTTAGGTAGGGGGGTATGTGACAGGGAAGCCCCTGTCCCAAGGAAAAGAACAGTTAAACTTCCCCAGCAGGCATCAAAGGGCTTGGTAAAACCTGGCCTGGAGCAGACTCAGCTGATTCAGCCCAGAGGGAAGGGGCAGAAGCCAGGTTCAGTACAACACAACAGCCAGGGGGGAAGGGCACTGCAAACCAATTATCTCCCCTATCGATCCTTTCCTCAAGGTGAGAAACCTAAACCCAACCCAGGAGGAGGTGGGGTCAGCCCTCGTGCTAGAGGGGACCAGCTGCCTCAAATAGAGAGGAGGCAGAGCAAACAAGGGGGGAGCTCAGCTGGCTCTAATCAAGAGAGTTCAGCTACACGCCGAGACTCCAGAGTTCCAGTGCCCCAACCCAGGACGTTTGCAGGAGGTCAACCCAGCAAAGGAGGAAGTGTTAATTCTGGGAGGTACATTGCACTGCCTGGCCAATCTTGGGAAGGAGACCCGGGTGTTTGCCCTCAGAGACATAACGTTCTGAAGGAGCTGGCAGGCAGGCAAAGTGGGGGATGGGTGGAACAGCCTGAAGTTAATGGGTGGAGAAACAGCCCTAACTACAGAACTAATGACTGGGAAATGAGCAGCCTTCTTGATGAAAGTGAGTTTGAAGAGGGCATGGATATAGGAGGGAATGAAGTATGAAAGGTCCTTCCTGTCTTATGGGAAATCCAGTCCTGGTGGTTTAAAAACCCTGAGCTAGAGCAGGGCTGTGAACAGGGCAGAAGCAGCTCTGCACTAATTAAAGACAATTTGAGGGAAGTCTTTTTTCCAATAAGCCCTGAGGACTCCAGAAGCAAAGTCAGGAGTTGGTAATTGCCTCAGGGAGGGAGACCATTGGTGGAGGGAGAACAAGTAGCCCAGCAGCAGGGTGTACTGGCTGGGTGAGCCCATGGACACTGGCTGGAAGTTGCCAGCCTACTTAGGAAGGTGTGGGCTCCAGAAAATTAAAGCATACTCCTGAATGGGGGATTTTGGAAAAAACGTTTTGTTTTTTTTCTTCTTTTTGCTTTTGCTGACAAGTACAGGGCAAGTGGCCCACGCTGGAGCAAGAGGGATTGCTCCAAAGGACTTGTAGGACATTGCCTTGATGAACATATTGTTGATTTACCATGCTCATGGATTACAAATAAAATGAAGCTGTTTTTCTTTTGAGAAATCCCTTTTCCTGGTTTTTCTTTCTACCAGCCATATAAAAGGCGCTACATAAATCTACCTGTGGTCCGGGTCTGGCCTTCCAGCCACCAAGGAACCGGCCCGGTCACAATATATATCATATGTTTTTTCAAAACCCATTCTTTTGTTCAATACACAGTCATACAATTCACTCCAGGGGCCCCTATTCATTCATAACTCGGCCATTCATACTTAATGCATTTTATATCTTAGTTTAGGACACGTTATCTTCCTAGCCAGTCTACAGCACATGTGGTATTAATTAACACCACGGTGCTGAGAACAAAGACTTGGAAACAAAATGGATTCCAAAGACTGAAAAGATATAGATAAAGACAGAGAACCAAGCCTCTGGTTTCCTTCATGATCTAGCCTAACAGCAACGTACACAAAAAGAATACCATTCTTTCCCTTATATTAATCTGTAGTGTGTTTTTCTGGCCTTGGCTTCATTTATATTTAGATTTTTTTATTCACCCTTTTTCGTACGCTTCTATTGGGCATGGCCTTAACTAACACATATGTTTGTATCTAACTAGAATTACCCAGAATCATACAAAAAACAGGCACTTTTGTAGAAAAACTCCACAAAAATACTGCACTATCATATCCATTCCATTACCGTCCCATAAACATCACCCCCTACTGGCCACGAGCCACTGCTCCTCAGGTTACAGCGTCTTTGTGCTCTGAGCTGTTTCTTCCACTGCGATCCTGCCTCTGATGTCAGAGGAGGGGCAAGACCGCAGCAGAGGAAACAGCTCAGAGCACAAAGACACTGTATCCGCGATCTTCGGCTGCAGGCCGCGATCTTCGGCTGTTTTGGGGAGGCCAGGAGCAACACAGAGGCCTTCCCGGGGGGGGGGGTTTCAGTCTTTCAGGGGGCAGTCTTTTGGGGGGCAGTTTTTCGAGGAGGCCAGGAGGGAAGCCGGACTGCAGCACTTCTCGACTGACCCTCCATCCTTGCCCTCTAAAACAGGTGTGGCAGTGGCCAGCCAGCAAGAGCAGCGCTGCTGCTCCTGCTTTAGGGAGCGGGGAAGAGGATCCGAATTGGGAAGCCGATTTTTTTAAAATTTAAATTGATTTGAATCTATTCACTTGAAGTGAATCGGTGAACCGATTCGAATCGTGAATCGGGTAGCACTAGTCTCAACCACTTCTACTGGGAGACTGTTCCATGCATTTACCACCCTTTATGTATAATAGTATTTCCTTAGATTACTCCTGAGTCTATCACCTCTTAACTTCATCCTATGTCCTCTCATTCCAGAGCTTCCTTTCAAATGAAAGATTCTTGACTCATGCAGATTTATATCATGTAGGTATTTAAACGTCTCTATCATATCGCCCCTCTCCTGTCTTTCCTCCAACAATCTAGGAATAAGATTGCGTTGCTGTCAATAGATGTTGAGATAGCATTTGACAGGGTTCAATGGGGATTTTTGTGGGCAGTTATAGAAAAGATGGGGTTAGGTGGGACTTTTGAACAGTGGATTTGAAGTTTTTAAGCTTCCCCCAGAGCATTTATTGAACTAAACGGGTTTTAAATTGATTTCTTCTCAATTGCTAGAGGTACGAGACAGGGTTGTTCCCTGTCTCCATTACTTTTTGCCATTTATATTGAGCCCTTAGCAAGTTTGATTTGAGATAGGGGAGATATTAGGGGCATAACATATCATAATATAACATAATAGCAGATTTCTAGACCACATAGCCATGAGTTCAATGTGGTTAACAAAAAATTATGCTATGAAAAAATACAGGGATAATATGATATACAGAAATCTAATTGATCAAAAATTTAGAAAAAAGAAAAGGTTTTCAACAGTTTTCTAAAATGTTCATAAGACGTGGATCTAATTAATAATGGCTGGAAATCTTTGTCATAGTAAGTTGCTTGGTAGGAAAGAATGCCCATGATGTTTCTTACTTTTATAGCCCTTGGCTGAAGGGAACGTAAATAGGGCATGAGATTTTCTACTATTCTTATGCGCCACAATAACAAATCTGTCAGCAAGGGAGATCAAGTGATGCTATGAGCTGGGAAGCCCTGTTCCTCATTTAGTCATAAAAAAGAGAATCGTGTGTACTTTGCTTGCTTTTTTCAGCACACTTATTAGCTGTTACATGGACAAATACTTGGTGAAACCGCAAACAGCTATGACCTCAAAAGCTATTAAAAAAGAGCGAGAGAAAAGTAAGATTGGAGAGGACAAAATGGCGGATGTGCCGTGTGCAGCTAGCCCGGTGTTTCCTTCCTAGATACGAGTAGAACTTCAACAGGCAATATTGCAAGCTCTGGGTCCTCGTATGGAGCAAATCTCTTCACAACTTACCAAATTGGAATCGCTCCTGGAGGACAACTCTACTCGGGTAACTGAATTAGAGACTCAGGTCTCCATGGTGGAGGACGAGGCCACCTCAATGGCGTCGGATGTTGCGACGCTCAAGACCCAATTACGCATTTGCAAAGAAAAGCTTAAAGATCTAGAGAACAGATCACGCAGGGGCAATTTGAGATTTATTGGATTGCCGGAGACTATTGCTGACTCCATGCTTCTTTCTGTAGTGGAATCTTGGTTGGCCAGCGAGTTGCCGATGCCTACCTCTTATGGCCCTGCATGCTTTGAGCGGGTACATTATGTGGAATCCCGCACTGGGATGGACCAACGACCAAGGGTGGTGATTGGTAAATTGCATAACTACCAGCACAAGGTAGAATTGCATCATGCTTACCTTGATAAGAGAGACTCACTGACTTATTAATCTACCCCAGTGCGGATTGGCCAGGATTATTCAGTGGCCTTAACGGATAAACGGAGGGTGTTCCACCCTCTCTGTGCTAAACTTGTTGAATGGAAATGCCGCTTTATGTTTCTTTATCCGGCAGTGTTAAAAATTCAGCTAAATGGAAAGTGGCATGTCTTTGATTCAGCGACTCTGTCAGGAGAGTTTATTAATACTTTGGAGCCCTCATCATCGCTTCCTACATGACTGCTCCTGCCATCTTTGTTTTCTACAAATGCTGACTGTACTGGTGGTTCATTGTTTGTTATATAATCACTGCTAGCATGGCTTTTCTCTTTCAATGTTTAGTAGCTCACCTTCGGGGAAGGGGCTCTGAAGGCTTCTTTATTGTGCTTTCTTTTCCTTTTGCCTAGTTGGCTTTGGGATACATTGTATTTGGTGGGATGGGTAGGGGTGGGATATTGGGGCTGGTTGGGGGGAGAGGGGGGATTATGGAGAGGAGGGTGGGGAGGGGGTTGGGGTTATATTTTTTTGTATATTCCGGTGTGTCTTTGTATATCACTTTTTTGGTTCATCTCAGACTCCAGTAGTGGGGATTTACATATTGCCTCCTGGGTGAGGGCTGGGCGCCCGGGGGTCTTTTCCAGTGGGCCTGTTGGTAGGTGTTTATTCTTTTGGCAGTGAGTGGTAGGACCTTTCGAATACTGTCCTGGAATGTGGGTAGTGTCACTTCTCCTGTAAAGAGAACTAAACTGCTTCGTCTCCAACATCATAAAGCGGATTTGGCATGCCTGCAGAAAACCCGACTTACGGATGCAGAACATGCCAAACTACAAAGAGGGTGGGTGGGCCAAATAATATCAGGTTCTTTGCCTAATAAGAAAGCAGGTGTCGCACTTTTAATAAGGAAGGGGTTCCCAGGCCGGGTGGAACGTTTATATGGGGATAAAGATGGGAGAATTGTCTTGTGCAAAATTACAATGTCGGGTCAATCCTATCTTCTTATGGTGGTATATGCACCTAACCAATATGACCACAAATTCTTTTCCTCACTGGTGAGCCTTGGTCTTAGGGACCAGACATCTCCACTGATATTATTGGGGGACATAAATCAAGTGTTGGACCAAGATTTAGATAGAACGGGACCGGGTACTTCACAACACCCTGGTATAACTAGGGGTATCCAAACACATAGACTTGTTTAATACATTATCTCTAACTCGAACTCTCTTATGGTTTAACTATGCCTTCAGATGCCTGCACTGTATAATCATGAATGATTATCTTTACAGTATAAGCAGGACAGAGATATCTTTCATCGAGCTTAGTGCCTGAGAGTTAAGAAAGTGCTAATGCTTTGTGCTTCAAATTATATAAAGTGCTTTCTGTGCCAAATAAATAATTAAATAGTTAAAACCAGCACTTATCTCTTTGTATCTTTAGTGCTGGTAACTTGTTTGTAGCGCTTTGGAGCTTGTGTCTATACCCAACGGGGACCCGTTTCACCTATTAAAGGCTTCTTCAGGGGTCTATCATGCAACTACAAATCAACAAACAATATTAGCGTTGTGCTTAAATTATTAAAGATAATACATAAATAAACTTTGCGAGAGAGTACTCACTGTGCAGCTACGCTCTTAATTGAAAGGCAAAATGGCGCTGTCAGCCGACAGATGCCGACGCATGCGCTTATAAACTCCACACATCAGTATTGAAATTAAACAAAAATGCTATGACGCGTGCGCATGAACAAGCTTTTCTTATGTTGAAACAATTAAACAAATGAACCCCATTCTATGTTCGTATTCAATCCCTTAGGTTTCAGTGTCAAGTCTGAAAATCCATCGTGACTCTCTCTGGAGCAATTTTTTCTGTCTATCACCACCCCGAATGTTGAATGGTTCCTTGTCGATACAAAAACATCTGCGTTCTGAAAACTTGTGTTTTAATAATCTACAATGCTCAGCTAAAGGAGCATTGAGTTTTTCTCTTTTAATATTTGATTTGTGTTCAGTCATTCTCGTTCTGAAGGATCTAGTCGACATCCCCACATAGAATTTATTACATGGACAAGAGATAACATATATTATATGATCAGAAGAACAGATGAGGAAATGTTGGATAGTGTATGATTTTCCATCAGTTGGATTAGTGAATTCTTTTAAGGATACAGTAATATTACAAATACTGCATTTCCCACACTTGAAAACCCCCGCTGGTAACACATTTTTGTCAGTTTGGATGTCCACATTGAGTACGGTAGGAGATAGAATGTCCTTCAAATTTCTGTCTCTTGAAAATGCTATTCGTAAATCCACATTTTCCAAAACTGGATGAGCCTTAATAATTTTCCAATTGTCTTTCAAGATGCTTGCTATTTCATTGCCTTGAGATGAGTATTTTAAAACACACGTCATCATGTCTTCTGAATCTTTCACCCTGTTGGTAACTTTTTCTTGTAATAGCCAATCCCTGTGATAATATTTCGCTCGTTTATAGGCTTTCTTTATGATCTTCTTGGGGTAACCCCGACTTTCCAATTTCTCCATCAAAACTTGAGTTTGACGTGCAGAAGGAGGAGGACCCAGGACGGTGGACAGAGGTCTCTGTGCAGACCGAGACCATCCCCCAGCGCTACACTACAGTCTCTACACAGACAGAGGAGGCCGCGCAGCTGGATGGAGATCTCATGCAGGAACTAAGGAGCCTCAGGGAGGAGGTGATACGCCTGAGAAGCATCTGAGAGGATGAGGCCTACATCGACGGAGTCATCCAGGAGCTGTCCCAAATCACTGAGCAGGCCCATGACAAGTCCATCCTCGAGACACCTAAATCATCAGCTTTGAAACCAACAATTGGGATACAGGAAATGGCTAGCGGCACTGACTCCTGGCAGCTGGTGACCTCCTCCATGGGCAAACATAGGAGGACCCCCCCCCCCCTTTTTCAATCTCTTCATCTTCTCCTTCTTCTTGCAAACAGGGCAGCTATACATCAACCCCTTAACTCACCCTGCGGAACAGATTCCAGATTCTTCAGGAAGGAACTGCCGATGAGGAACAGGAGCAGGAACAGGAGCAGGCCCAACACACAGCTCCATCTCCAGGGACAACTGACCGGCTCCCCCCAAAGAAGCGCATAGTAATAGTCATCAGGGATTCCATGCTGAAGGGCACCGAGGGACCAATTTGCAGACTGGATATGCAATCTAGGGAGGTCTGCTGTCTGCCTGGAGCCAGGATACGAGATGTCACCGCCAGTCTGGATAGACTATTCATACCCCGAACCCACTTTCCTATGCTTCTTGTCCACATAGGAACCAATGACACTGCCAGGAAAACACCGGATACCATCACCAGAGACTTTGGAGCACTGGGTGAGAGGCTGAATCAGACAGGAGCGCAGGTGGTTTTCTCATCGATCCTCCCAGTTAGAGGCAAGGGAAGAGCCAGAGATGAACGTATCCTGAGGACGAATGAGTGGCTACAGCAATGGTGCCGGGATATGAACTTCGGATTCCTAAACCATGGGGAAGCGCTAAAAGGACTTCAGGGACCAGACGGACTCCATCTGACCAGTAGGGGTAAGAACGTCTTCGGACACCGACTAGCCCGCTTGCTTCACAGGGCTTTAAACTAGGTAAGTCGGGGGAGGGTACCCATTCACATATTAGTGCAGAAAGGAATTATCCTAATGAGGTGAGTCGAAACTCCACTTCCATGTCCAAGGTAAGTACCCACATTGCAAACAGTTCTTTAGGAGTCACACTGACTCGGGTAGGATACGCCTCACAGGGACTTAGCAAACACAAGATATGGAAGGCCATGAATGTCGATGCACACAGTTTAGGTAACAAAATTCTAGAATTAGAGGCTGAAATAAGGAATGCCAACCTAGATGTGGTGGCAATATCTGAAACTTGGTTCACGGACTCACATGGGTGGGATATGGCTATACCGAGCTACAATCTACTTCGTCAGGATAAAGAGGGCAGGTTAGGAGGGAGGTAGCTCTATACATTAAAGAGGACATCAAAACCACCAGAATCACAGATATCAAGTACACCGGGGAGTCCCTCTGGATAAACCTGGCAAGAGGCAGAGAAAAATGCCTGTATCTAAGTGTGGTATACAGACCCCCAAGACAACTGGAAGACATGGACGCAGAATTAATTGAAGACATAGAGAATATCACTCTACGAGGAGAAGCTGTACTGCTAGGGGACTTCAATATGCCTGATGCAGATTGGAACTCATTTTCAGCGACAACCAGCGGTAGCAGGAGGCTCTTAACCTCCATAAAGGGAGCACGTCTCAAACAAATGGTAACGGAGCCCACTAGGGCCCAGGCGATCCTCGACCTGGTACTCACCAACGGGGAAAGCGTCTCAGAGGTCTCAATAGGAGATACGCTAGCCTCCAGCGACCACAACATAGTATGGTTCAACCTTAGGAAAGGCTTACCTAGATCAAACACGAAAACAAAGGTACTCAATTTCCGGGGCACAGACTTCGCGCGCATGGGAGATTTCGTCCATCAGACGCTGCAGGACCAAGCGGAGACCGATGATGTAGAAGCTAAGTGGCTAACACTAAAATCAACCATACATGAAGCAACTAACCGCTTCATAAAATCAGTAAATAAACGACAAAGAAACAATAAACCCCAATGGTTCACCGCGGAGATCTCGCACCTCATTAAGGAGAAGAAAAAAAGCATTTCTCTCCTACAAGCGCATGGAGAAAAGAGAGGCAAAGGTAGAATATAGGACCAGGTCTACAGCGGTCAAAATGGCAGTTAGGGAGGCAAAACTTTAAGTAGAAGAAATTCTGGCAAAAAACATTAAAAAGGGGGACAAATCCTTCTTTAGGTATATTAGTGACAGAAAAAGGAACACAGGCAGGATAGAACGCCTTAGAAGACCAGACGGAAGTTACTTGGAAGCAGATTCCGATAAAGCCGAACTACTGAATGAATACTTCTGCTCAGTCTTCACCTGTGAGGCACCGGGACACAGTCCGCAGTTGAAGGCAACACAAAGCACAGAAGACCCGTTTCAGAATTTTGAGTTCACACCAGGTAAAGTTTACAGTGAACTGGCAAGACTCAAGGTGAACAAAGCCATGGGACCAGACAATTTGCACCCAAGAGTGCTCAGAGAATTGAGCGATGTCCTGGTGAAACCGTTGGCTGAGCTATTCAATCTCTCCCTAAGTAAGGGGAAAGTTCCCCTGGACTGGAAATTAGCTAATGTTGTTCCTCTGCATAAAAAGGGTTACAGGGCAGAGGCTGCAAATTATAGACCGGTGAGTCTCACATCAATAGTGTGCAAACTCATGGAAACACTAATTAAAAGCAAATTGGACACAATTTTGAATGAAGGGAATCTTCGGGATCCCAGTCAGCATGGATTCACCAAGGGTAGGTCCTGCCAATCCAATCTCATCAGCTTCTTTGACTGGGTAACAAGAAAGTTGGACTTGGGAGAGTCTTTGGACGTCGTGTACCTGGACTTCAGTAAAGCTTTTGACAGTGCTAAGCAAGATGGAATTGATGGGGTTAGGAGAGACACTAACTGCATGGGTCAATGATTGGCTGAGTGGCAGACTTCAGAGGGTGGTGGTTAATGGTACCCTCTCTAAAACATTGGAGGTGACCAGTGGAGTGCGCAGGGCTCGGTCCTGGGTCGACTCCTTTTCAACATATTCATAGGGGATCTGACTCAAGGGCTTCAAGGTAAAATAACACTATTCGTCGATGATGCCAAACTATGTAATATAGTAAGTGAATGCAGTTTACAGAATTATATGGCGCAGGACCTGCTTACATTGGAAAGTTGGTCCTCAACCTGGCAGCTAAGCTTCAATGCTAAGAAATGTAAGGTCTTGCACCTCGGAAGCGGAAATCCATGCAGGACGTACTTCTTGAACGGAGAAACTTTAACTAGGACTTCAGCAGAACGAGATTTAGGAGTAATCATCAGTGCAGACATGAAAACTGCCAATCAAGTGGAGAAGGCTTCATCTAAGGCAAGGCAGATATTGGGTTGTATCAATAGAAGTTTCATCAGCCGAAAGCCTGAAGTCATAATGCCGTTGTACAGGGCCATGGTGAGACCTCATCTGGAGTACTGTGTGCAATTCTGGAGGCCACATTACAGTAAAGATGTGCGCAGAATTGAATCGGTTCAGCGGACTGCCACCAGGATGATCTCGGGGCTCAAGGGTCTCTCATACGAATAGAGACTGAACAAATTGCAGCTCTACACTCTCGAGGAACGTAGGGAGAGGGGAGACATGATCGAAACATTTAAGTACCTCACGGGACGTGTCGAAGTGGAAGATGATATTTTCTTTCTCAAGGGACCCTCGGCCACAAGAGAGCACCCCGCTCAAACTCAGGGGCGGAAAATTTCATGGCGACACCAGAAAGTATTTCTTCACAGAGAGAGTGGTTGATCATTGGAACAAGCTTCCAGTGCAGGTGATCGAGGCAGACAGTGTGCCAGACTTTAAGAATAAATGGGATACCCATGTGGGATCCCTGCGAGGGTCAAGATAAGGAAATTGGGTCATTAGGGCATAGACAGGGGGTGGGTAAGCAGAGTTGGCAGACTTGATGGGCTGTAGCCCTTTTCTGCCGTCATCTTCTATGTTTCTATGTTTCTATGAACTTCTTAGTTGTCAAACAATTACGTTTTAAACTTAAAAACTGTGAAAAAGGCAAATTTTTCTTTAAGTTAGCTGGATGACAACTACGAAAATTTAAAAGAGTGTTCCTATCGATGGGTTTTACATAAACATCAAAATCAAAATGGTCAACTTCTTGAGTAATCTTTAAATCTAAGTACTCCAATTGATGTCCATGCTGGACTGATGCATGCTGAATTTTAAATTAGGATCACAGCTGTTTAGCCACTGAGTGAACCGGTATAAGTTCTCTTCAGTTCCTCTCCAGAGCATTAATACATCGTCGATGAATCTAAACCAACTGCTGATGCAACTTACAAAAGGAGAGTTCTGTATCCACACGGCCTCAAACTCAGCCACATACAAGTTGGCTACTGAGAGGGCAAACACCGCCCCCATTGCCACTCCTTTCTTTTGTTTATAAAATTTTTTATTGTCTAGGAAAAAAATTTTCTTTCATTGCTATACGTGCTAAATTCAACAAAAACGCCGTGGGTTTGTTATGGGGTCTCTCCCTTTTGTCCAAAATTGTTCAGATGATATGTAAAGCCTCATTCTGTGGTATTGCCATGTATAATGAAGCTACATCAAAAGTAACCATTATGAAAGGAAACAACTCTTCAGGAATCTCATTTAATTTTACCATTAGATCTCTTGAATCTTTTATATATGATCTAACTTGCAAGACCTCATACTTTAAAAATTTGTCAACAAACTTAGAAAGCGGTTCTAAAATGGAACCTCGTGACGACATTATTGGTCTCCCTGGAGGGTCAACCAATCGTTTATGGATCTTCGGTAAGATGTAAAAGACCGGCACTATAGGGAAATTTTTGTTTAAAAATTTGTGATCTTTTTGAGTCAGAAAACCTTCTGTGACTCCTTGGTTCGTTAAATTAAGAATTTGTCTTTGTAATCTCTTTGTAGGGTCTAAAGAAATTTTTTCATATACACCTTCTTCATTTAGTTGTCTCATATTCTCTGAATCGTATTTATCTTTGTCCAAACAGGATGTTGGGCATGATAAAGAAGGGAATCATGAGTAGATCGGTGGACATCATAATGCCGCTTTACAGAGCAATGGTCAGACCACACTTGGAGTACTGTGTCCAACATTGGTCTCCCTACCTAAAGAAGGATATAACCCTACTGGAAAGGATGCAAAGGCGAGCCACAAAGCTAGTTAAAGGTATCGAGAATTTGAGCCACAAAGAACGCCTCGGAAAACTGGGATTGTTTACCCTCGAGAAGAGAAGACTGCGAGGGGACATGATAGAGACTTTTAAAATACTAAAAGGATTTGACAAAATAGAGCAAGAAACATCATTATTCACATTGTCAAATGTGACTTGGACAAGAGGTCATGGACTGAAACTGAGGGGCACCAGGCCCAAGACAAATATTAGGAAATTCTGTTTCGCACAACGAGTGGTGGACGCTTGGAACGCTCTCCCGGAGGAGGTCGTGAGGGAGACCAACATTCTTGGATTCAAGGGCAAGTTGGATGCATGCCTTCTTGCAAATCACATTGGGGGATACGAGTAAACAAGGTTTCTCAGCAGGGAATACCTGGCTTGGCCTCCACGAGTGCGGGTCGCCAGACTGGATGGACCTAGGGTCTGATCTGGCGAAGCATGTTCTTATGTTCAATATCACAATGGCTCCTCCTTTGTCAGCCTTTATTATTACTATAGATCTATCTTTTTTAATGAATAAACTGCTTGTGTTTCTTCTTTTTTAAAATTCTTATATGTGTGCTTGTTATTTTGTTGCCATGAGAAGATCGATAAAAATAAACAATCACGAATACCCAATATCCAAAAACATAAAAATACTCGGTATCACTCTAGACACACACCTAACCATGACTGACCACACAAACTCACTAGTGAAAAAATGTTTATACACGCTATGGAAACTAAGGACCATAAAAAAAATACTTCGACCCAACATCCTTCAGGTTGCTGGTGCAGGCGCTGATCCTATCCATTCTTGACTACTGCAACATCATCTACCTGGGTATCCCACAAAAAACAATAAAAAAACTGAGATTAATACAAAACACCGCCGTTCGCCTAATCTTCGGACTAAGAAAAAATGACCACATTAGCCCCTACTATAAAAAACTGCATTGGCTACCAATAGAAGTGCGAATACTATTCAAATTTGCTTGCACCTGTTTCAAACAAGTCTGGGGACTAGCACCTTCATACCTGCAAACTCACTTCATCCTATACAACCTCACACAAGCAACCAGAAACAAAAACATCTTTACATACCCAAAGATCACAGGCTGTAGATACAAATCATTCCTGGATAGAACCTTTAAGTCCCAAGCGAACAGACAGCAAGTTTGGCTGAAGAAATACATAAATGAACCCAATCTGACTTACAGTGCATTCCGAAAATCAATCAAAACCGCCCTATTCGCCAAATTCATTGACTAAAA
The DNA here is from genome assembly GCF_902459505.1 of Geotrypetes seraphini. Lineage (NCBI taxonomy): Eukaryota > Metazoa > Chordata > Amphibia > Gymnophiona > Dermophiidae > Geotrypetes > Geotrypetes seraphini. The sequence goes on along the minus strand of NC_047089.1, from coordinate 108,295,230 downwards.
CTGTCCCCTCCCTCACTAGGACTTCCCCCTCTGTAAAAACGCCTATTCTTTCTCTCAAGAAGCTCCTTTCATGTATTCAGGTATTCTTTACCCAAAAAACTCCAATTAGTACGTAAGTTTCCCATTTAGACTTATTGTATTGTATTTAGACTCATTGTATTGTATTAAGACTTTTTGTTATTCCCTGAATGTCCAGCCTTCTTTCAATGTCACCTGACTATGGCGGTATAGAAAAATAAAGTTATTATTATTATATTATTATTATTATATGATGAAACTTCTTTCAATACACACTGCTTAAAGGCGTTGATTATTGGATCTATAGGGCCTGGTGGAGACCATGAACTTTTAGGGACAATGATAGTTCGATCATGTATCGACTCTTGTGCACTGAAAAAAATCTTCAGTTGTAATTTCCTTAACAGTTTCTCTAAGTCCACTTGGAATTTAAATAAGTCGAAATGAGTAGAAGGTACAAAAGACAGACCATATGTAAGAACCGACATTTCAGATATGTTTAATGGGCGACTAGATAGATTCATCACCACTGATTCATCTGTGACTGGGAGTGAGTGCGGGTCTGGAACGCTGTGTTCCTCTCCTTCCTCTTGTCCAGCCTCGTCTTGTGGTTTGACTTCTTCTTAAAAAATGAGTAGTGCCATCTCCACTAGTGGAAGAAGACAACAAAGAAACATCTGAACTCGGAGTGTCATTCTGCTTAGTCATGCTTTTACCTGTTGTTACAATAATCTTGTTCATCTCTTTTAAATTTACAAAGTTTGTTTCTCTTTAAACCCTTTTTGAATTTCTCCATGTTATCATTGAGGCTCTTAAAATTATCTGTAAATTCAGAATCTGTTGTTGATTTTTTAAAATTATTCAAATCTGTGACCTTCAAGATCATGAGGGGCAGATTCTTCAGACTGAAGGGGACAACAAGTACGAGGGGGCATTCGGAGAAACTGAAGGGAGATAGGTTCAAAACAAATGCAAGGAAGTTTTTTTTCACCCAAAGGGTCGTGGACACTTGGAATGCGCTACCGGAGGAAGTGATCAGGCAGAGTATGGTACAGGGATTCAAACAGGGATTGGACGGATTCCTGAGGGATAAAGGGATCGTGGGATACTGAGGGAGGAGCTGGGATGTAACACAAGTATAGAAAGCTAACCAGGTAATAAGTATAGAAACCCAACCAGGTCGTGCATGTGCAAGACCGGAGGGTTAGGACTTCGATGGGAAGATAGGACTTCAATGAGAAACCAAGGTGGCAAGGGAGCCCCTTCTGGTGATTCAGACAGGTCGTGACCTGTTTGGGCCGCCGCGGGAGCGGACTGCCGGGCAGGATGGACCTATGGTCTGACCCGGCGGAGGTACTGCTTATGTTCTTATGTTCTTATGTGTCTAATGTGGTCTTCTGTTGATTAATTATTTCATACTATTCTCAATGATCAATAACATTAGATCCAGCGCACATTTATTTAAGATTTTATTCCATGTGTCTAAAAATTGAACATCTTCTTTAAATATCTGTGTTGCTTTGATAATGCGCAAGCCCCTTGGGATCCTTTCTTTTTTGCAGTACTCTATTAGCATGTCACTATTGACCTCCATACTAATAATGGATTTGAACAGTTTATTCACATCTGCCCAGACTGTAGAATGAGCATTTGACGATTGGGTTGTATCAAATTGATACTTTAGATTTGACTGACCCTTTTGCAACCTACCGACCGAGATTTTACTAATCAATCGAGAGTGCATCACACGTTTTCCCGAATAGATTATATATTGTTTTCCACGGCTTCCTTCTCCCAGGTACATTCTTCAGAGGTGGGTCCTTGTCCCATTTGGTTGGATCTTTTACATGGTGATGGATTTCCTACCCAAGGGACTTGGAGATTTCCTTCCTATTTAATTAATAATTCAGACTTTACTTAGTATTTTACTTCAAAGTGGGAGGATTATGTCACTTTTAATTCTCAATATAAGGATACCCCGTTATTATTTTGGGAGGCGGCAAAGTCTGTTTTTAGGGGAGACATCATTTTCTACGTCGTAGCCCAGAGAAAGAGACTCACTCAGGGGATTTTACGCTTGGAACGGGATTATAGAACGCTGAAGCGGGCACACATTGCACATCCCACTTCCCAGTCGAGGGAGGCCCTGACAGAGTCACAAGCTGCCCTGAACACTCTTTTACATGAGCGTACACAGTGCTATCTTTATTATTCTAGATTTCATTATTATAAATTTGGAAATAAATCTGGGAGATTGCTGGCGACCTTGACTAGACCTAGGCGGCCCAATCGCTATATCCCTCACTTCCTTCTTAATTTGGGAGTGGAGATGACCACTACACCTGCTATTGCAAATAGCTTTCACATATACTACGCTGCTTTCTATTCTCCAAAGGAAAACTTAGAGGGTCCTGAGGCTGGTGATTATTTGGCCGATGCGGGGGTACCACGGTTGTCCTCTCCAGATGCTTGCATTTGAATCAGCCTATACAAGGAAAGGAGCTTCAGAGGGTGGTTAAGCAACTTAAAAATTGTACTTCTCCGGGCCCGGATGGATTTTCCTCCGAGTTTTACAAGCTATTATTTTCTTTTCTCTGTGGTCCTTTAGTGGATTATTACATGGCGGCCCTGGAGGAGGGTGGGTTCCCTACGGGAGCGAACCACGCATACATAACTTTAATCCCAAAACTGGGAAAACCAGAGGCCGATATTGAATCTTATTGCCCGATAACCCTTATTAATGTGGATATTAAGATCCTGGACATAATTCTGGCCAATCGACTGGCGTTATTATTGCCTAAATTGATTGTCCCAGAACAAGTTGGCTTCGTACAACATCGTCACTCGGTCCTGAATGTCTGTAGATTATTAACTGCTATGCAATGCATGAAAGACACAGACATTAAGGTAATTTTGGTTGGCCTGGATGCCACTAAGGCTTTCAATCAAGTAAATTGGCAATATCTATTTCAGGTGCTCACTTACATGGGCTTTTATGGTTGGTTTAATGGGATGATTCGTTTGTTATACAAAGACCCTACAGCGTGTATCTTAGTGAATGGTGCCCGCACACTTCCATTTCAGATCAAAAGAGGAACTAGACAGGGTAGTCCATTGTCACCTCTTCTTTTCCTTCTTTATTTAGACCCCTTTTTACGTACGCTTATGCTCGATGAGATACAGGGCTTACCAGAGGGTGCTTCACAGTTGCGAGTGCTAGCCTTTGCGGATGATCTCTTATTGACTTTAGGAGACCCGCAGAGATCCCTTCCGCGAGCATTAGATTTACTGGATGAATATAGCATATACTCCAGCCTGGTGCTAAATAAGCAAAAATTGATGTACTTACCATTATCTCCAGAGATTCCGAATGTTTGGGAGGCTGCTTTTCCTCTTACTTGGGCCCCGGGCTGTTTGACTTATTTGGGTATCCTCATTTCTCCTGATCTTTCCCAATTGTACTCTTTAAATATTACTCCACTTTTGCAGGCCACTAAGCACAAATTGCAAAACTGGAGGGTGTACCCGCTTTCCTTGATGGGGAAGACTGCATTATATAACATGGTGTTGGTGCCTCAGTGGCTCTATGTTTTTCAAATGTTACCTGTACTGTTATCTGTTAAGCATGACAAGGAAATTGAGAAAGCTCTACAACTCTATTTGTGGAATGGGAAAAAAGCTAGGATGTCTTTGTCTCATATGGCTCAGCCAAAAGACAGAGGTGGTTTGGGCTTGCGTAGTATTAGACTGCTGTCTCAGGCTTGCTAGATGAGACATCTTAATGACTGGTTTAGGGGAACTCGACATTTTTCAGCTACTAGCCAGGAACTCTCTCTTTGTGATCCTTACCACTTCAGCTACTTACTTCATGCTAAACACTTGCCTTTGAGGACATCATTGGCATGGGACCTTTTCTTACTACCTTTGAGATGATTACGTACGTTAGATAGATTGTGAGCCCACTGGGACAGAGAGGGAAAAATGCTTGAGTACCTGATTGTAAAAACCGCTTAGATAACCTTGATAGGCGGTATATAAAATTCTAATAAACTTGAATAATAATAAACTTGATTATGGAGGATTATTTGTCAGCATCTTCATATTTCTTACCATGTAACACCATACTTGCCATTGCTGGGAAGTGGAGATTTCCTCCCTGGACTGTCGCCAGCATCTTCCTCTGTATGGTCTCAAGCATCTAATCGTTACATCTTTCAATTGGTCCATTCTAATGGAACCTTGAGATCCTTGGGAGAACTTCAAAGGGACCATGGTTGGACTATTCAACATTGGTATTCATACTTTCAACTATCTTCTTATGTCCGCTCTCTCCCCCAGAACTGTCTCACGGATAGGCACATGGAGTTACTTTCTGAAGCCTTCAGTTTGTCTGCACAAGTATCGATCCCTCTGTGATTTCATCATCATCATCTTCAGGAGTGTCTGGGTGAACTTTCTTATGACTCTTATGCCACCAAATGGTCCGTGGATTGCCCTGCGAGGTTTCTGCCCTTATAATTAAGCGAGGGTTTCATAGAGCGGCTCGCTTGACGCCTCAAGTGACATTGATTGAAATGCACTATAAATTTTTGTTACGGCTTTACCGATCTCCATATTATATGTATCGGGCGAAACTGTGCACTTCAGACCGCTGCCTTAAATGCCAATATTCTCCTGCTACTTTTAGCCACTAGTTTTGGTCCTGTGTGAAGGTGCGGCTGTTTTGGCAACATATCCACCAGCATATAATGACCATGTGACATTATCAATATACATTTTGCCCAGTCATGTTGTTTACTTTGGAGTCTCTTCCTATATCTGCACCGAAGGGATTAAGGAGCTTTCTGGATCGTGCGATACTGTTGGGGAAGAAGGTGATATTTCACTGTTGGATCTCTTCGGACTCTGCTAAGCTTGCACATTGGCGTACGTAGATGTTACAACTAGCCTCCATGGAACGTCTATATCATTCTTCCTTGGACTCAATGCAGGGGCGAACGTATTGTACTCGTTGAGAGCCCTTTTGGAATACATTGACTCCCCGGGCTCACAGTCATTTACTCAATGTTTGATCTCCACTGGTATGAGACACACTGGACGGAATATTTCTATTGCAGTTTGTGATTACTGTTGTTGTGGGGGGGGGGAGAGATAGGGACGGGAGTGGAATTGGGTTGAATGTTGGAACTCACTGCTTATTGTTGTACACTATGTTGCTGTTTAGTGTTTATTTTTGAAAACTTAATAAAAAACATTGGAAAAAAAACAATCTGTCGGCAAGATATAATGAGATCAAATGAATACACTCTGGGCATATATCAAAATATTCACAGCATTTACTAAGTCACACTTGTATTGTACACAGAGATCCGTTACAAGGTAAAAACACCCTGTCAGTGAACTAGAAAGCCCACCTTTGAAAATGGCTCAAGTTCTCAATCATTGCACAACAATGAGTGTATAAAGCACTTTAGCCATATCAGGTATATGGGTATCCAAATTCTACGAGATATTTCTCAATTATATGACCTCAATTATGCTGGAATTATTAAATTAGTGTGGGCAGATTTACAGAAATGGCATGGGATCTCCTGGTGGGGGCACTTAGGAGTACTTAAAATGAATGTTTTGCCATGCTTGTTGTTTTTGTTCCAGATACTCCCATTAGCGGTACCAAAAGGGATTATCAGAGATCTACATAGAGAATTTTGTACTTTTATTTGGCAGGGTAAACACGCCCATTTAGCTCAACAGGTGCTTTGGTCAGTGAGGGAGGCAAGTGGGCGAGCAGTACCAAATCTGCAATGGTATTATTTAGCAGCACAGCTGTGTTTTCTATTGGATTGGTCTATGGCAGAATTTAAATTAGGGGTACAGTTAGAACAAAGCTATGTCCCACACTGTAAATTGAAGCATTGGCCGTGGGCTTCCTATACTCATCATGAAAGATTACATGATGTACATAACTCTTTTCTGAGATACCTAGTGCACTTGTTGGGGATAGTAAGAAAAAAAAGAACAGAATTGTAGTGGGCTTTCCACTTTGTCCTCCATACGATAAGAATCACAATTCCTAGTGGGAAAAGATAGAGACACCTTTATACGATGGGAATCCCTAGGATTAATTACCTTCTGAGATGTATTCATAGGGGATTAGATACACACATTTGATGAGCTAGTAGATAGAATCGAAGCTCTTAGAGGAGACTTTTTTGCATATATGCAGCTTAGGCATTTCATGATTTCTACGGAATGGGGAGGGATTAGATACACACATTTGATGAGCTAGTAAATAGAATCGAAGCTCATGGGGGAAACTTTTTTGCATATATGCAGCTTAGGCATTTCATGATTTCTGCGGAATGGGGAGGGAACCGCCCCAGAGTGCGGAACACTTGGAACATCTATGGGTCCTTTTGGAGAAGGTACCAAGGTCAATTTTGGTTCTCTATCGCTATTTTAGAGGGCAGGAATTAATTAAGTAATCTTATATGTAAAAATGGGAAGATGATTTGGGCATTGCGTTTACAGGGAAGGAGTGGACCCAGATTTGCTTGGAGGTCCCATTGTGTCTTGGTGCAGGAAAATGCATATAAAATCCCAATGCATTGGTATCTCACTTCAGAGCGTTTGAACAGAATATTTCCCCAGATGAGTGATGGTTGCTGGAGATTTGGAAGGGGGATGGGTTCTTTTTTCCACATCTGGTGGGAGTGTATTGATATAAAAGTTTTTTGGTTGCATGTCACTACTGCTTCCGCCAAAAACATTTTGCCGTCCTCGTCCAATCCATCATCCTTTCCAAACTTGACTACTGCAATGCCATTTACCTATGCTTAACAAAAAAAAGCCTCCAAAGACTCCAGCTTATTCAGAATACTGCAGCCAAGCTGATCTTTGCAAAACGTAAATCTGACCACGTCTCCCCACTCCTGGCCAATCTTCACTGGCTCCCAGTGATTTCCAGAATCCAATTCAAATGCTCTTGCCTGGCTTTTAAGATTATTCACGGCATCCTTCCTTCCCTAATCCCACTTTCCTTTAACTCCTCATGCCCTGACTCCACCAGGACCGCCCAAAGATTAAAACTATCCTTCCCCTCCCTACATGGAATTCTCCACGCAGGTAAACTGGGAAAATCACTTCTATTCAAAATCACAGGTCTCTGGAACGACCTTACTATCCCGCTGCGGAACCTGAGCTCCCTCCATTTATTCCGCAAGCAACTAAAAACCTGGCTCTTCTCTAACATGTAATTTCTTTTTTCCCTTACTTTTCCACTCTATTTATAAACTTATATAAACCTTTTCCTATCCTTTCTCATTTTTAAGTTCTTGTAAACCGTGCCGAGCTCTACTTTCGTGGAGATGATGCGGTATATAAACTTAAGGTTTAGTTTAGTTTTAGTTTAGTTACTTTGACAACATGGATCCAAGACTCAGTTCAATTTTTGCCTCAAAGTTGTGTCCTGGGGCTACACAACATCAGGACATTTCCTTGGCAAACTAAATTAGTCCATATGGGTTTGGCGGCTGCCAAATGTCTTATTGTGCAGCACTGGAAGAGCAGGACAGCACCAACAGGGGTGAATGGAACCTTAAGCTGTGTAAGATGGCACAGATGGAATGCCTTGCTGCAAAACATTATGGATATTCATGTACAATCCCTCTGGAGCCTGAACTATTGGGTAATGCATCCATTCCAGCCTTGACTGCAGAATTTAAAAATAACACCAAACCCCTCTGCGATGTCACCTGTGCGGCCACTCCCCTTGAAGTTCAGTTTGATTCTGCAACCTTGCTGAGAACTTCAAATTTTCTTCTGCTCGTGATTTTATTTATCAATTCCTAGTATTTTATTTTCTTTGGTACTGCGGGTTTGCCCTTGTGCTGCAGATCAACTCTGTGTGAGTAATCCTTCGGCGGGAGATTGCAGACATTTTAAAGTTTGTCTGCTTCTTGAGGGTGCTCTGTAAGCCTGAAACTGCAGTAAGCCCTCTGGACAGCTTGCAGATTGAATCAGGTCTCCAGGTTCGGGAGCCATCTCTTCCCTGGTTCATCCGCAAAGGGGTGGAGCGTAGGCTGCTAAGGTTCCGAGGAGGTACATCGGGATCGGAACCATGTCATGTGTCTTCCCTGATTTCCCTGAGGGGTCCCGGTGGTCGTGATCTGAGGTGACAGGGATGTTGAGGTAGTCAGAAGTTCTGAAATATCCAGTTTAATCAGCTCCTGAGTTAATGATCTCCCTATGCCTGTATTGCTGGCTGCCTTTGAAATGCTTTGCAGCATATGTCTGTGGTGTCTGTGAGCCAGACTTTGCCGATTTTGTGAGGTCCTCAAATCAAGGTTTTGGGGGTTTCCCTTCATGCCCTGGTCCCCCACCTATAAAATCCTAAAATCGCAGTTTTTAGCATTTTCCTGCATTTTTAACAGCTGTTTTTCTGTCAAAATCGGCACCTGTGGTAGCCATTTTGGATTTTCTTAAAAGTTTTTAAAAGTATAATATTTTGGTATATTTTAGAAGCTTCATTTTTGCTCCAAACTTCACAGATGGCCACCTCAGGACAGGATGGCATGGATTCATGCCTTAGATGCGGAGGGTGGTGGTTGGATTCACGGCCGTTTATCCCTTGCATCATAGGCCACGAGGGAGAGTGAGACATGAGCAGATCCCGCGCTCCCCTCCTCCTGAGAAGCCCTAATGCCCTTTAATTCCAATGGAGTCATGATTATTGCAAAACATTTTTAATATCAATCAAAAACTAGCCAATATTCATGATTGGCTAAGAACCAACATGCTCTCTTTAAGCATCTCTAAAACTAATATGGTGTTTTTTCCAGGAAAGGAAGGGGCAAAGCCAATTGCCCCAGTCTCATTGATAATATACTTCTTAAAATAACTGATACCACCAAAATTTTAGGCGTGTTTATAGACAACAAACTTACGTTTCATTCACATATTAGTGCATTGGTTAAAAACTGTTTTTATAAGTTGAGGATGATTCGATCATTGGTCCCCCTACTTGACGACAAATCTCTTAACACATTGGTCCATTCTCTGGTGATTTCTAAATTGGACTATTGTAATTCTTTATTAAAGGGGGCATACCTAAAAGACATTACACGTCTCCAACTTATTCAAAACACAGCAATTAAGATAATTTCAGGTGCTAAAAAATTTGATCATGTCACCCCTTTGCTACAAAAAGCTCATTGGTTACCTGTCATACATAGGATAACATATAAAATTGCTCTTCTCATTTTCAAGACTATTCAAACCAAAGCCCCGGCATTTATAGATAGACTTTTCCGTATGATTCCTCTAGAGCCCTTAGATCTACTGCAGAGTTCACCCTTAATGTCCCTTCCCTGAAAATAATTGGAACTCGACGTAATCTTATTTTTTCTGTAACAGCTCCTATGACTTGGAATTCTCTTCCTCTATATTTAAGAACCGAACTAAACCTGCAGAAGTTCAAAAGCAGTTTAAAGTGCTTTCATTTTAAAGATGCCTTTAATTGTTAATGCACTGCTTTTAACAGTTTTCAACATTGATATATATCTATGCCAGCAATTCTCCAATCCCATCCCTTATGTGTTTTCCATCTATGTACCTTTTTTCTAAAATAAAAAATTGTAGTTCTTCCCCTCTTTCCTATTGTTTCTCATGGCTAATAAAGTAGTCACCCAAGTATGTCTTATTAAGAATTATGTATGTTTAATTTTTTTAAAATGTAATGTCTGTTATTTTTTTAAAATCTTTGTACAACGCTTAGTACCTCTAGATAAGCGTTTAATCAAAAACATGAATAAACTTGAAACTTGAACTTGAAACTTGAAACTTAAACTGGGCGTGGATGGTGTTTTTGTGAAACGCAAGCGCAGTTTTAGGAAAAAGTCTCTGCAGTCTGCTATTCCTGTGAGATCTGAGATGCACAGAGCGGTTCTGGCTGCCGGTGTCTATTTTTCACCAGATTATGGAGCTCTAAGGTATCTGACTAAAAAAGAAAACCAAACAAACAAACCTAGGAGTAAAAGGGGCTTTGCCTGTTTCTCTCACTCAGACTCCAGTACAACAGTCTGTTTCACTTTTAGATGCCAGCAAGACCATTTTTTCCTTTACTGGTGTAACAGAAAGTAGGTGGCTTGTCTCTATCCTTGCGTCTGCTTTGATGTATATTCCGTTGCTGTCGCCTGTTTCTTTGGCGGAATCATCTGCTTTGATGTATATTCCGTTGCTGTTGCCTGTTTCTTTGGCGGAATCAGCAGAGGTGGCTAACTTAGTGGATCTGGGTGTTACCCAGACCAATGGGTTCTGAGACCTTATGGATCGCCGGACGGAGTGCCGGCTCTTCATGATTAGCCACCTGCCCATCTTTATTTTTGGGCTACTGTGAACACAGCACCTGGTTTTAGATCATGCGGTACTGACAGTATGTATAGTTCGGAGTTCTATGCCTCTGCTGTCTGCCTCCTTGCTGCACTGCGATTTTGGCGGAAGTGCTGTTAGAAGTTTGGGAGTCCATGGAAGGTTCCTTATCCTTGGACTTGGCAAAGTTGTATCCCATGGCATCGGGCTTCAACTGACGGTGGTTTCAGCTGTGGCTTAGGTCGCTAAGCGTACCTCCTTTTTCTTAGATGGAGGGATTGTCCTGCAGGATGTTCAGGACTGACGATTGCATTTTGATCTCCAGCATCGTTCTGTTTCAGCTACAGCGGAAGGGCGAGCTGCGGCAGCCACTTCTGTGTGGCCTGGGAATGTCTGAATTTTTTTACCCATAGCACTCTGTAGCATCTTGAACTAAGCTCGGAGCTTCTTCAGACTCCGCTCAGTGAATAACTTGGATTCATCAGTGGTTGGGTGCTACTTCAGCAAAAGGCTCAGTGAGCCGGTTTCTTTTATGTGTTCGCTCCTTTTTGGCCAAGGTTTGGATCACCTATGGCCAGTGTTCAGGTCTGTAGCCTAAGATGCTTCCGGGCTTTAGACCTCATTCGACCAGGGGTGTGGGATGGCTGGATTCTCATCCCTGCCAGAGTTCACCGGTCCCTCAGCGGTGGGACAGTGTTTCGGAGCTCCCTCCAGTCCTGGCTTTGGAGGTGCAGCGTGCCCACGGTTTTTCTACTCCCGGCCTTCTGCCCCTTCCTAGAGAATAATATGCCACCAGGTCTCTGACGGGGGGGGGGGGGGGGGGGGGGGCAATTCGGGGGTGGCTTTCAGCCTTCCTTCTGGAATGACAAATGGTAATCTTGGCCCTGTGAGTCCTCGTTGTGCTCAGGAATGGTCTCTGACTACAGTTTTTCAGGCCTCTGCCGGAATTATTCTTGTCCTCTCCTGTGGGAATTCTAGACAGGCCAGCCAGATGCGAGCCACGGCACACAGGCTGCTGGATCAGGCAACTACAGAGCCTGTCCCAAAGGTAAAATGTCACACCAGGGGATAAGCCCTTTCCTTCATCATGACAATGAAAGTACTCTGAAGATTGCTGACCAATTATGGACCTGAAGGCAGTGAACACCATCCTATGAGTTCCATGTTTCCAGCTGGAAACGATGTATTCAGTGGTGGCAGATGTGACGCCCGGGGAGTTTTTGGTTTCCTTGGATTTCTCAAAAGTGTACCTTCACATCTCGTTTTTTGTTTTGTTTTTTTTCCGGATCATCGGAGGTTCCTGAGGTTGCATGTTCTCGGAAGGCACTTCCAGGTCACGGTGCTGCCTGTCGGGTTCGTGTCAGTGCCCAGATCATTCACCACAGTCATGGTGGTGGTGGCTGTCCAACTGCACTTGCTGGGTGTGCAAGTCCATCAGTGCATCGATGGCAAGCTGATCAGAGCTCCCTCTTTGGTGGAAGTCACTTGGCGGTTCACCAAGCGGTGACTGCTGGACAGTCTCGGCTGGGTGATCGCTTTGAGCTGCCACAGTATTTGGAGTACGGGGGGGTCTGGTTCCATGTGAGTAGGAGCCAAGTGTTTCTGATGAACTCCGGGACGATCAAGCATCGGAGTGCAGTCAGGACGTGTTAGTGGCTCCAGCCACGACAGCATGGCAGTATCTGCAGATATTGGGTCTATTGGTGGTGACCATAGTTGTGTTCCATTTACAAGGGCTTACATCTGTTCTCTTCGATTGTGCCTTCTGTCCCGATGGAATTTTCAGCGAGATGTGCTGGGGTGAAGTTGCCATGCTTGGCAATGACTCGCAGCTTTGAGGTGTTGTGGTTAATCCTGGTTTCTCTGTACAGAGGGCTCCCTCTGCACGTTTTGGACTGGGTGCCTCTGGCAATGGACGTGAGTCTTTCCGGTTGGGGAGCAGTTTGCTGGTATGTGCCGGTCCACTGTTGGTGGACTGCGTTGGAGAGCAGATGGTTGTTCAATCGGCTGGAGATGTGTATGGTTTGTCTTGCCTGCTGTGATTTCACGGGATTCTCTGCGTATTCTCAGACATTGCACCGGTGGTTGCCTATGTCTTCTTGTCCGATGGGCATGAGGAGTCCCTTGCTGAGCCTAGAGTCTCAGATGCTCGTTGCCTAGGTGGAGAAGTGTCTGCTGACCTTGTACTCCACTCCTGTGGACGATGTGTTGGTAGACTTCCTCAGTTGTCAGATTTTGGACCCAGGAGAATGGTCCCTGTCCGGGCTCGTGTTCGAAGCCATGTTTGTTCAAAGGGGTCACCCCACCTTCAAACTGATAGTGTCCTCGTGGAACCGGAAGGCGGACCGGTTCTTCAGCCGCCGACAGGAGGTCAAAGGAGCAGGGCTCGGCACTCTGATTCAACCATGGACTGATGGGGAACTTCTGTATGGCTTTTCCCCGTGGCCAATGAGAGGGCACATTCTGGGCCGGGTGGCATCTCACGTAGGTCCGGTGTTCCTAGTGGCCCCGAACTTGCTTGGCTGTCCTTGGTACACAGATCTGGTGCGGTTGAGTGGTCTATGTCTTCCTTTCCATTGGAGATTGCTCACACATGGCCCGATAGCCCTTCCAGTTCTGGACGGCTTGGTCTTGCAACCTGGGGCTGTACACGCAGCCTTGAGGGCTAGGGGCTTCTCTTCTGCATTTCTTCATGGCAACTGGAATTCGATGGGGTAAGCCTCTGCGAAGGCCTAGAGGTGTTTTTCGGTCTGGTGTGCAGCAGTTCACATGGATCCTTTGGCCCCATCTGTGGCGCCTATTCTGGCCTTCCTATGGGCTGGCCTCAGGAAGGGTCTGGCGGTTTATTCTTCCAGGTCCCCATTGCAGGAATGTCGTGTTCGGATCCCTCTTCTCTCAGGTGTTCTCTGGTGTCTCCCCATAATGTTGTAGGCTTCTTACGGGGGGGGGGGGGGTGGACAGGAAGGCTGCATCCTCCCTTGTGACTGCCGGGTTCTCCAAGGGATCTGAGTCTGGTACTCACTGTCTCATCTGATCTATGAACCCTTGGCTGGGATTTCTCTGAGAGATGTTGCTGTTAAGACTGATTTCCTCATTATGGTCGCTTCTGCTCAGGTTCTGTCGGAGCTTCAGGCTATGTCATGCAGGGATCCTTTTCTCCGTATTTCGGAGTCTGCGGTTGTTTTGAGGACAGTGTCTTCTTTTATTCTTGGGGTCAGTAGTCCACATCTCCCAGGTAGTTCGGCTACCCACTTTTGTCCTGTTGGGTTCCAAGTCTAAGTCCCGTGTTTTGTGGTCTCTGAAGGTGCAGCGTCTCCTTTTGTGATGCCTTGAGGCTACTAACAACTTCCGTCTGTCAGACCATCTGTTTGTCCTGCCGGGCCCCGCTTCCGGGGCTACCTTCTTGTGTTGGTTGCATGCGGGCAGTTCCGCGGCCCATGTAGTGACGGGGAAGCAGCCTCCCCTTGACGTGAGGGCTCACTCTCCTTGAGGAAGGGCTTCCTCATGGGCTGACTCTCATGTGGTCTCGCCTGAGGAGATTTGTCGGGCGTCCACGTGGATTTCCCTTCATATTGTTTTTCCAGGTTTTACCAGCTTGAAGTAGCAGCGATGGGTGTTGCGGCCTTTGGCCTTTCTGTTCTGGTGGTGGGCTCATTGGGCCCCCATGATATTTGGAACTGCTTTGATACATCCTGATATTTTAGTCTCCAGAGGGATTGTACATGAATGAAAGATTAGGTTTCTTATCTCTGGAGCCTGAACTCCCACCCATCTGTTTTGTCCAATTTGCATTTTGCCTGCCAGTAACTGGTAAGTTGGCTTTCTCTCTTTGACCATCCTCGCTAACATTTCCCTGCTTGTCCTTTTATTTAAGCTTATGGGGTTTTAGGAGTACTGGGATGGTGCCCCTTCTGCTGTTTAGGCTGGTTCTTCTTTAGTGACCTGTTCCTCAGGTTTGCAGGTGTGAAATGTTTCAATTTCTTATTATCCTAACAGCTTTTTATTGGCAGTTGTTGATTATGTATTTGGTTATCATGAGCAGCATTGATTTGTATCGGGGAGTCCTCACACCCCCCTCTCTTTTTCTTGTGTTTCCTGTTTGTATTAGATACTCCTGGCTTTGCTACCTACTGAAATTCAAGGGGAGTAGATGCACAGGTGACATCGCAGAGGGGGTTGATGTTATTTTTAAGTTCTGCTGGAATGGATGCATTACCTGATAGTTCAGGCTCCAGATGATATCTACAAGAAGGAAGATTAGCAGAGGTAAGAAACCTAATCTTTCATTATGAGAACAGGAACGATCCTGGCAAAAATTTTTTGCTCTTCTTTGAACTTTGTTGAGGCTTGTTAGTGAGAAGTGGGAAGTGGGGGGGGGGGGTTTCTTGCTGGAGGGATGGAAGAGAAGGGGTGGGCACACTGAATGCCCATCCATAAGAGTTTTTTGTGGTGTAAGGGGAGGGAGAGATTTATTTTGGTATTCAGATTTTGTATTGGGGTGAGCTTTGTATTTGGGAAATTCTTCCTGTGTATATTCTACTGCCTAGAGAAGATATTTTGTGTACTAGGTAGGAGATTACAAGGCTATGGAATTCTGGATTCTTGGATTCTTGCACTGGAACAAATTGTTATATATGAAATTGTTAATAAAAATCTATTGAGAAAAAATCAAGGGAAAGGGCAGGAGAAGGCAGGCAAGAGTGAGGGGTAGTGGCGAGAGGTAGCTCCGCCAACCCCTACAACATCAGCCAAGCAGCACTGATCCAGAGCTCCCCCTTAAAAGGGGAGGGGCCAATAGCAAGCAGTATATCACTGTGCAAGAGAGAGCAGGGCAGCCTGTAGAAAGTCAGGAGGCAGGTGAAGGAGAGAAATCAGCTGAGTTGAAGGAGCGGAGGAAGAAGGGAAAGGGCAGGAAAAGGCAGGCGAGAGTGAGGGGCAGCGGTGAGAAGTAGTTCTGCTTACCCCTCCATCAGCCAAGCAGCACCGATGTGGAGCTCCCCCTTAAAAGGGGAGAGGCCAACAGCACTCAGCTGTTCGGCACGTATCGAAGGCGAGCATTAATGACACGCATCAAAGACAAGCAGTAAAAGTACTCAACTTAGCAAGAACACCTTTGCAAAGGGCCTTAAGAAGGGATGAGTAACTGCAAAGAAGAAACACTAGGGAAGGACACCTACACATGCAAGTACCACAAGGGCAACAGGACAGACAAGCAGTAGATAAATGAACACAGTAGTAGCAGAGGGCAACCACAGCAGACACAGAGGAGACACAAGCAGGAAAAGGAGCAGAGGAAGAAGGGAACCAAAGCAGACACAGAGGACACACAAACAACAAGCAAGCAAGGGTAGCAGGTTTAAAATCAGGTGAGGGACCTCACAGTAACACCAAGGACACTACAAAAGGAAACAGGGAGAAGCCAATTCAGACAGTAGACTGGCAAGCAGACAGCAATGGAAGCAGCAGGATGTTGAGCTACCGTTTGCCATAAGTATGACTACCTCCCCTTTGGGAGGCAGTCTTATGTATGCACTCGATGCAAGGAACTGGAGGGCATGAAGAAACAAGTTAGACTCCTGGAAGGCAGAATACTGGAACTAGAAGCACTTTGAGCAGTGGAGGAGGAGGACTGAGAGGCAGAAAACTTCAAGACAGAGGAAACCACTGAGGAAGAAGTTCAGGAGTTAGAGATGTTCATCGAGGAGGCATACAGGGAGGCCATGGAAAATCACCAGCAACAGTGGAACTGCCAAGATACACCTACAGTGAAGGAGGACCACCTGGAGGACAACCACAAGGAAGAAATGGGTGACACAGCAGCAAGACCTGGAAACAGCAGATGGAACCCACAGGAAGACCAGTCCAATGCAAGCCAAGGCCAGGATGAGGGAAGATGGAAGTGCACAGAGGACACAGACCTATGGCTGGAGAGATGGACATATACCACGGACACGGACCTGCGGCTGGAGAGACAAGGGAAGATAGAGAGGACAGTAATCATTGTGGGGACTCCATCATCAGATAAGTCGACAGCCACATAGTGGGAGGAAGACAGGATCGGCTGGTGACCTGCCTAATGGGAGCCATGATAGAAGATATAGTGAGCCGCATTGACAGGATCTTTGACAATGTGGAAGAGAAAGATACGGTGGTGGTGATCCATGTGGGGACAAACAACATGAGCTACAGCAGGGAAGTACTGAAGGACCAGTTCCGGATTCTATGAAGGAAGCTGAAGACCAGTACACTGAGTGTACTATTCTCAAAGATCCTGCCGGTACCCAGGGCCAATGAGAAAAGGCAGATGGAGCTTCAAGCAGTCAACGCGTGGATGAGGCGCTGGTTTGAGGAAGAAGGATTCCACTTTGTGTGCAACTGGATGACGTTCTGAGGGAAGAGCAAGATATACAGGAAGGATGGACTCCACCTCAGTGGAGATGGAATGAGGCTACTTGCAAGCAACATAGAGTGATAAATTGAGAAGTTTTTAAACTAGGAAGAATGGGAAAGCTGACAGTCGACTAAGAGTCAATGGTTCGGGAAACAGTATACCCAGAGGATACCATGCAGGAAGATTGCAGGGAAGCTCACTGGATCATAAGCAAGGCAGAAATCCTAATGGATCAAAAGGGACATAAGAGGATAGAAAAAGCAAGAAAGTAACAGACAGCAAAATCAAGTGTATGTACATGAATGCAAGGAGCCTAAGGAATAAGATGGGGGAATTGGAAGCTATGGCACAAAAAGATAACCTTGATATCATCGGCATCATGGAAACATGGTAGAACGAGGAAAACGTCTGGGACACTGTGCTGCCGGGATACAAGCTATATTGTAGAGACAGAGTGGATCAAAAAGGTGGAGGTATTGTCCTATATATCAAAGAGGGAATTGAGTCTACTGGAGATAACAAGCTGGAATTGAAAAATAAGGTAAAGTCTGTATGAGCCAAAATACCATGGGCATTCCGAAAAAACAGATGGAGAAATGATGGATGAGATTAAACACCACTGCAAGGGAGGCAACGCAGTTATCATGGGCGACTGGGGATAGACTGGAACCTAGGCACCTCCGGCTGTGGTAGGAAGACCAGTTCCTGGATGTTGTAGGTGATTGGTTCCTGGAACAACTTGTCAAGGAAAATACAAGAGGAAATGCAATTCTGGACTTAATTCTAAATGGACTACGAGGACCGGCGTAAGGTGTAGAAGGAGAAAGGACACTAGGAAGCAGTGATCACAATATGATCCACTTCAACATGGACACGGGGGACGAAACATTAATCCAGAATGATGGCCACGGCACTGAACTTCCGAAAAGGGAATTATGAAGAGATGAGACTCATGGTGGGGAAGATTAAGAAGAGGATAAGCACTGTAAAACGCTAGAGTGAGCATGGTCCCTTTTTAAGGACACAGTCACTGAGGCGCAAAATCTATATATACTGCATATCAACAAGGAATTCAAGAGGAAAAAGAACAAGGAACCGGTGTGGCTTACTGTAGCGGTGAAGGAAGCGATCAGAGACAAGAAAACTTTGTTTAAGGAATGGAAAAGGTCAAAAACGGATGAAAACTGGAAAAAGCACAAACAACATCAAAGCAGGTGCCATAAGGTGGTAAGAAGGGCCAAAAGAGACTATGAGGAAAAAATAGCCAAGTAGGCAAAAAACTTCCAGCTGGTCTTTCGATATATTAAGGGGAAACGACCCACAAAGGAAGCGGTGGTGCCGTTGGATGACCAAGGAATAAAGGGAGTACAAAAAGGGGTACAAAAGCCATCACCAACAAACTAAACACATTTTTTGCATCTGTATTTACCGAAGAGGATATACACAACATACCGGAAGCCAACAAGCTATACGCAGGAAACGAAGACGAGAAACTGACAGGGTTGATGGTCAGTCTAGAAGAGATATGCAGGTAGATTGATAGGCTTAAAAGTGTTAAGTCCCCTGGACCGGATGGCATTTATCCGAGTGTAATCAAGGACCTGAAAGGGGTTATAGCTGAACTGTTTCAACTAATAACCAATCTGTCGATCAAATCTTGAAGGATTCCGGAAGACTGGTAAGTGGCGAATGTTACGCCAATCTTCAAAAAAGGTTTGAGGGGAGATCCGGGAAACTACAGACTGGTGAGTCTGACCTCCATAGCGGGAAAGATGGTCGAGGCATTGATAAGGACTGCATCATTGAGCACCTTGATGGACACAATCTGATAAAGACCAGCCAGCATGGCTTCAGCAAAGGAACATCTTGCTTGATGAACTTGCTGCACTTCTTTGAAGGAGTTAACAGTCAGATAGATAAGGGTGACCCGGTCGACATTGTATATCAGGATTTTCAGAAGGTGTTTAACAAGGTCCTGCATGAACAACTACGTCAAAAAATTGTGAGCCATGGAATTGAGGGTGAAATATTCACATGGATTAAAAACTGGTTGGCGGATAGGAAACAGATAGTAAAGGTAAATGGACAATATTCCAACTAGAAAAGCATCACGAGTGGAGTGCCGTAGGGTTTGGTGCTTGGACCCGTGCTCTTCAACATATTTTTAAACAACCTGGAAATTGGTACAATGAGCGAGGTGATTAAATTTGCAGACGATATGAAGTTATTCAGAGTAGTGAAGACCTGCAATGTGACAAACACGCTCGAGAAATGGGCCGCGGCATGGCAAATGAGGTTTAACATGGATAAGTGTAAGGTGATGCATGTCATAAGAACATAAGAATTGCCACTGCTAAGTCAGTCCAGTGGTCCATTGTACCCAGCAGTCCGCTCACACGGCGGCCCTTTGGTCAAAGACCAGTGCTCTAACTGAGTCCAGCCTTACCTGTGTATGTTCCAGTTTAGCAGGAAGTTGTCCAACTTTGTCTTGAATCACTGGAGGGTGTTTTGCCCTATAACAGACTCTAGAAGAGCATTCCAGTTTTCTACCACTCTCTGGGTGAAGAAGAACTTCCTTACGTTTGTACGGAATCTATCCCCTTTTAACTTTAGAGAGTCCCCTCTCGTTCTCCCTACCTTGGAGAGGGTGAGCAACCTGTCTTTATCTACTAAGTCTATTCCCTTCATTATCTTGAATGTTTCAATCATGTCCCCTCTAAGTCTCCTCTTTTCAAGGGAGAAGACGCTTGGTTTCTCCAATTTCTCACTGTACTGCAACTCCTCCAGCCCCTTAACCATTTTAGTCGATCTCCTCTGGAACCTTTCGAGTAGTACTGTGTCCTACTTCATGTACGGTGACCAGTGTTGGACTCAGTACACCAGGTGAGGGCTCACCATGGCCCGATACAGCATGATAATCTTCTCCAATCTGTTTGTGATCCCCTTCTTAATCATTCCTAGCATTCTGTTCGCCCTTTTCGCTGCCGCCGCCGATCATTGCACGGACGGCCTCATTGACTTGTCGATCAGAACTCCTACGTTTCTTTCCTGGGAGGTCTCTCCAAATACCGCCCTGGACATCCTGTATTCGTGCATGAGATTTTTCTTACCGACATACATCACTTTACACTTATCCATGTTGAACCTCTTTTGCCATGTCGCTGCCCATTTCTCAAGCTTTATTATGTCACATTGCAGATCTTTGCAATACCCCTGTGTCTTCACTACTCTGAATAATTTTGTATCGTCCATAAATTTAATCAACTCATTCGTCGTACCAATGTCCAGATCGTTTATAAAGATGTTGAAGAGCATGGGTCCAAGCACCGAGCCCTGTGGCACCCCACTGGTGATGCTCTTCCAGTCCAAGTATTGTCCATTTACCTCCTCTCTCTGTTCTCTATGTTCAAATAACCATAAACTTTTAACTATTCCCTCTTTAAAAATGATTGGTACCCGCCGTCAGGATATGTTCTCAGTATCAGCGCCTCAACTTTGGAATTCTTTACCTTTACATTTAAGAGAAATAAATAACTTAAACGATTTCAAAAAGAACTTAAAATGCTTTTTATTCAAGGATGCTTTTAATGTTTAGCTTTAAAATTAATTACGAGCTCCTCTTACATGTAAATATTTTTTACATCATTTATAAACTTTTAGCTTATTATATAATAGTTAAGAAAAATTTTCAATTTAACTTTTATTTTATGACTTTATAATATTTCATATGTTATTTCCAATTTTTTTTTTAAAAAATATATTATTACTTAATGTATAAATTGTTAACTTTTATAATATTTCATGTTATTTACTATTTTAGTAAATTTTAGTATAAATTGTTAATTTTATAATATTTCATGTTACTTACTACTTTAGTATCATGTTTATTCATACACTGTACTTCGCTTAGATATAATTTTAATTAAGCGATTAATCAAATATAAATAAAACTTGAAACTTGAAACTTTCCTATCCTCCAGCCAGTTTGTAATCTACGTGAGTACTTCACCCTCAGTTCCATGGCTCGCAATCTTCCAAAGTAGTCATTCATACGGAACCTTGTCGAATGCCTTCTGAAAATCCAGATATACAATGTCGACCGAGTCACCCTTGTCTATCTGTCTATTTACTCCCTCGAAGAAGTGCAGCAAGTTCATCAAGCAAGATCTTCCTTTGCTGAAGCCGTGCTGGCTAGTCCTCATCAGATCGTGTCTGTCAAGGTGATCAATGATGCGGTCCTGTATCAGTGCCTCTACAATCTTTCCCAGTACCAAGATCAGACTCACCAGTCTGTAGTTTACAGGATCTCCCTTCAAAGCTTTTTTGAAGATCGGCGTAACATTCGCCACCTTCCAGTCTTCGGGAATCTTTCCCGATTTGATCAATAGATTGTCTATTAGTTGAAGCAGTTCAGCTATAGTCCCTTTCAGTTACTTGATGATTCTCGGATGGATGCCATCCGGTCTCGGGTATTTATCATTTTTAAGCCTATTGATCTGCCTGCATACCTCTTCTAGACTGACCGTCAACCCACAGGTGGCACAGGAGAGGAATATCGAGGTGAAGGAGGAGGCAAGCGGCACACACGGTGTCGAGCATCAGGAGAGGAGAGGAGTAGCAAGGTGAAGGAAGAAGGATCCAAAGGAGGCAGAGAGGAACAGAAAGCTTGGGGCAGCGGTGAGAGTAAGCTCCGCCCACCCCCACCGCGTCAGCAGATGCAGCGCCAAACTCCTCCTTAAAAGGGGAGGAGCGAAGCATCACACACGGCACAGGAGAGAAGTAGCGAAGTAAAGGAGGAGCCAAGCAGCACACACGGTGCCGAGCATCAGGAGAGGAGGAGCAGCAAGGTGAAGGATGAAGGATCTGAAGGAGGGAGAGAAGAACAGAAAGCTTGGGGCAGCGACGAGAGTATGCTCCGCCCACCCCCACCGCATCGGCAGAGGCAGCACCAAACTCCCCCTTAAAATGGGAGGAGCCAACAGCGCGCAGCCATCAGGCGAGCCGCAAAGACAAGCGGCAAAGGCGTTCGCCTTAGTGAGAGCGCCTTGCAAAGGGCATCAAGAAGGGCCAAGTCACTACAACCAAGGATACCAGGGAAGGCCAGCAAGGTAAGGAAGTGGCAGGCACTGAAGGTAAGGGGGAGACAGGCACAGAAGGAATACATACACTCAGGTAAGGTATTGTCAGTGGCGTACCTAGGGTATGTGGCACCCGGGGCCCATCATTTTTTGACACCCCCCCCCCCCCCCCCCTCATGTAAAATTTTTTTTTTTTTTTTTTTTGCAATAACCATGAAATGGAATAAATGGTCAGAATAGAAACAGGCAGTGAAAATTTTCTTTTTTTTTTTTTTTTTTTTTTTCCAAAGTATTTTTATTGAGAATGGCAAAAGGTCCAGACAAGCAACCATGGTCTGTACAGAAACTTATACATTATCAAAAAGAACACAGAATGAGAGTAACAGCAACAACAAGCATGAACAAGCCTCTCCCAAGAGAAAATTGCCAATGAGAGGCATAGCAATACACAACAAAAGGCCAAAACTTGGGGCAAGCAAACAAATCCCACCCCAGAACCCACAAGAATAATAAGCCGGACTAGACCCTCAGCCATATTTTATAATGAAAAAAACCCCCACAAGCAACAACACCCAGACCGCTCACCAGACACACCAATCCGCACAACAAGCACCCAAGAAACACCCAGCCACCACCCAGACAAAACTACCAGACACACCTACCCCACCAAGCCCAGACCCAACCCCCCCTCCCCAGAGAGTGCAAGCGCAAAGTGGACCGTGAAAAGGGCAGCTGCAGAAGTGGAAAGCCCCAGATAAGTAGGTTAGCTAAAGAAAGCCCACAGATAGAAGAAATCAGGATAACAGAAGTTCCAACAAATGCTCCCACAGAAAATTTTCTTTTATTGAACCTCATTTATGTAACCATTATTCCAAACATAACATAACATAAATTATGTCTGAATTGTCATGACATCAGAAGTACATATGGAGTAGTTGCAGGTGATGCTTGGGACAGTTCTGATTATGTTAGTTTGGTTTTATGTGTTTTTTTAATAGAAGGGTTTTTATTTCTTTTTTTAAGGTTTTGTAGTTTGTGGTCGAGGTCAATAGGTTGTAGAGTTGGGGGTCAAGTGTTGCAGCTCGAATGGCTAGGAGGTTGTCGAACAGTTTTTTTCTTTTGACGTTTTTGGTTGGAGGGTGTGTGAATGGTGCGTGAGTTCTCCTATGTCTGTTTGAAGTGGATTGAATTATTTAGCTGAAGAAATTAGTTACCCCCCCCCCATTCCACACACATTAATTCTCTTCCATTTTTGTTCCCATTATAAAAAAACACTGATAAGTTCCCAGGAAAAAAATACATTAAAATAAGAAGTGAAAACAAAGGCCCCTACAGATGAGAACATAACATAAGAATAGCCTAACTGGGTCAGACCAATGGTCCATCATGCCCAGTAGCCCATTCTCATGGTAGCCAATAGTGCTGCCCGATTCAGAGAAAAATATTTCATTCGATCCGATTCACCCTGTTGAATCGATTTTTCGATTAGATTCACTGTTAATGACCCCGCTTTTTAAGTTTAAACAAAGTATAACAATAAATTTCACAACAACAATAAATTTCACAAAGTACTTAAAAAAAAAAAAATCACATTTTTCCATTAAAGCAGTTCTGGAGACATTTGCTTGAACAGTCTTTTTTCCCAGTCCATAAGCAAGCAATATGAAAAAGATTTCCTTAATTATCTACTCAAACATTTTTGCTATTTACTTTCATTGTACCTATACTATTATTCAGTAGAAAAAATGGACTTAACTGTGCAGGAAATGAATCTCCTCATACACCCACCATATAGTGCAAAAATGTGCAAAGGTCTGTTTTTT
Source organism: Geotrypetes seraphini (assembly GCF_902459505.1). NCBI lineage: Eukaryota > Metazoa > Chordata > Amphibia > Gymnophiona > Dermophiidae > Geotrypetes > Geotrypetes seraphini. The sequence continues at coordinate 108,271,552 of NC_047089.1, read as the reverse complement.
TCTTTCGATCACTACATAGCCTAATGCCACACAAGCAGCGCTGTTACAAACATATTCTGAAGGTCAATGCTAAGGTTGACAAAGTTTCCTTCCTTGGACCAGAAGGAGATACTGACAAACCACTGGAAGAGATTCTAAAACAACTACCCAGAAATAACACCCAAAGACCCACTCAGTGTGTGAACCAGTTGAGTGGAGTGGACTAACTGGGGGTGGAAATGGGCCCAGAGTTTGCTCAGCAGAATTTCCCAGACTACCTCTTCCTCTCAACACACTGACATGCTACCACCACCACCAACACTAGGAACACCTCACCGAGTATGCCAGCAATGCTTATAAACTTTATAAAACACATTATTATATTTTCTTATAAAGCATATATTTTAACTGAACTCAGCCTTGCCATTCACAAAAATAGAAAAGTTCCCATTTCAAGCTGTCTCATGTACACTTTTCAAATCTAACATATTGTAATCACAAAACAGAAAATAAAATTATTTTTTCTACCTTTTGTTCTCTGATCAATATTCAAATCTTGTTGGTCCCAGGCTCTTGTTGTCTTGCTTGCCAGGGTCTCCTTTCTCCGTGCTAACCATCCGTCTGCCATCTCTGTTCTCCCCTTCCGTTTCCCTTCCCTCTCCCGGAGATCTGGCATCTTTCCTTTTTTTTGTCTCCATCCACAGATTCACCTTTTCTCAACTCCCCACCACCCCAGGATCCACCATCTCTCCCTTTCTGTTCCCAACTATCCTCCTATCCACTATCTCTATCCCCCCTCCACACCATCCCCTGTTTCCAAGTTCTCTCCCTTTCTGTTCCTTCCCTCCCTAAATCCCATTATGCACCATCTCTCTCCCACTCCTCTGTTTTTAGACCCATTATTTCTAACCCCCAAAGTCTGGCATATGCATGTATCTTTGAACCCCCCCTTCCCTCTCTCCCTCTGTGTACTTTTACACCAGGACCCCCCTCCCCCGAAGGTCTGTCCCCCCTCCGAAGGGCTACACCCCACCCCTGAAGACCTGCACCCCCCGAAGGACTTTACCTCCCACCCGAAGGTCTGTCCCCCTCTGAAGGCCTAAACCCCACCCCTGAAGGACTGCACCCCCCCCCCCGAAGGCCTGCACTCCCTTGAAGGTCTGCACCCCCCCGAAGGCCTGTCCCCCCCTTGAAGGCCTGTCCCACCCCCTTGTAGGCCTGTCCCCCCTTTAAGGCCTGCCTGCCTGCCTTTCCCCCCCTTGAAGGCCTGTCTCCCCCTTGAAGGCCTGCACCCCCCTTGAAGGCCTGCACCCCCCCTTGAAGGCCTGTCCCCCCCCTTGTAGGCCTGTCCCCCCCCCTTGTAGGCCTGTCCCCCCCCTTGTAGGCCTGTCCCCCCCCTTGTAGGCCTGTCCCCCCCTTGAAGGCCTGCCTGCCTTTCCCCCCTTGAAGGTCTGCACCCCCCCGAAGGCCTGTCCCCCCCTTGAAGGCCTGTCCCACCCCCTTGTAGGCCTGTCCCCCCTTTAAGGCCTGCCTGCCTGCCTTTCCCCCCCTTGAAGGCCTGTCTCCCCCTTGAAGGCCTGCACCCCCCTTGAAGGCCTGCACCCCCCCTTGAAGGCCTGCACCCCCCCTTGAAGGCCTGTCCCCCCCCTTGTAGGCCTGTCCCCCCCCCCTTGTAGGCCTGTCCCCCCCTTGAAGGCCTGCCTGCCTTTCCCCCCTTGAAGGCCTGCACCCCCTTGAAGGTCTGCACCCCCCCAAAGGCCTACACCCCCCCCGAAGGTCTGCACCCCCCTGAAGGCCTGCCTGCCCCCCTTGAAGGCCTGCACCCCTTGAATGTCTGCACACCCCCCCCCCGAAGGCCTGTCCCCCCTTGAAGGCCTGCCTGCCTGCCTGTCACCCCCCTCCCCCTTGAAAGCCTGCTTGCCTGCCCGCCCGCCCCACCCTGAAGGCCTGATGCCCCGACCCACCCCGAAGGACCCGCTCGCCCCCCTGGCCTCCCCGCACCACCTATGAACAGCCGCAGCAGGATCGCGAAGTCAGCGTCGGGTACCAGCCCTAAGGGGGTGTTCCCGGCCTTGCCGTTCAGTCCCCCGCCACCCCCGAAGGACCGCTCGCCCCCCTGGCCTCCCCGCACCACCTATGAACAGCCGCAGCAGGATCGCGAAGTCAGCGTCAGCGATCCCTGCTGCTTCCTGCGCCACGGTCCCGCCCCTCCTCTGACGTCAGAGGAGGGGCGGGATCGCGTCGTAGGAAGCAGCGCAGGGATGCTGACGCTGACTTCGCGATCCTGCTGCGGCTGTTCATAGGTGGTGCGGGGAGGCCAGGGGGGCGAGCGGTCCTTCGGGGGTGGCGGGGGACTGAACGGCAAGGCCGGGAACACCCCCTTAGGGCTGGTACCCGGGGCGGCCCGCCCCCCCCGCCCCCCCCTAGGTACGCCACTGGGTATTGTAAAGCTAAGACAGCACACACAAGCAAAAGGCAGCAAGGCAAGGAAGCGGCAGGCACAGAAGGTAAGGGGGAGGCAGGCACAGAAGGAATACACACACAAGGAAGAAGCAGATAGAGAAGAGAGCACACACACACACGCAAAAGGCACTGGTACATTAATAGAGGGTACTCCAAATAGGCGTACAGCAATGGAAGCAGAGGGAATCCAGAAGATGAGCTTCCCAGTGTACTGCACGTACTGCCATATGTACGATTACCTCCCCTCCGGGAGGCAGTCGTATGTATACAGTCGGTATCAGGAACTGAAAAGCTTGAAGAAGGAGGTTAGTCAATTGAAGTACAGGATTCAAAAACTGGAGGGACTTTACATCGCCGAAGACCCATTCAGGACAGAAGACCCGCTCAAGACAGCTGAAGATCTAAAGAGAGAGAGGCACATCAAGAAACAAGTCAGGGAACTCAAGGAGTTCATTGAAGAGGCCTACAAGAGGGTGGAAGAACAAGAACAAGAACATCATAGGAAGAACGAAGATACACCTGCATGGAATAGAGGACAAGAGCAGTCGGACTCCAAGGAAGAAGAAGCCCATAGAAGAACTCCACAGGAAGGGGAGGCAAGGACTTGCTGGTGCCTAGAAGAGGAAGCAGTAAAGCACACCGAGGACACAGACCTACGACTGAAGCAAAAATTGAAGAAGGAAAAGTCTGCGATCTTAGTGGGAGACTCAATCCTAAGGAATGTAGACAGCCACATAGCATGTGGGAAAGAGGATCGACTAGTGACCTGTCTCCCAGAAGCGAGAACAAAGGACATCGTGGACAAAATTGGAGAGATCCTGGAAGGAGCAGAGATGGAAGAGACTGCAGTAATGATCCACATCAGGACAAATGATGTCAGCAGGAGAGACTACAGAAGAAGGGCACTGATAGAACAGTTCAAGATCCTGGGAAGGAAGTTGAAGATGAAGACCCAGAAGATAGTGTTCTCAGAGATCCTACCAGTACCGAGGGCAGATATGAAGGGGCAGACAAAACTACAATCAATAAATGCTTGGTGTGAAGAAGAGGGGTTCCACTTCGTGAGGAACTGGACAACGTTTTGGGGTGAGAGCAAGCTCTTCAGGAGTGATGGACTGCACCTGAGCATGGTGGGAACTAGACTTCTAGCAAATAACGTCAGGAGAGGAATAGAACAGGCTTTAAACTAAGAAGAAAGGGAAAGCCGACAGTCGACGATTCGGAAGAAGGTATCCCGCGAAGATACTGAGTGGGAAAAATGCTGGGAAGAAACAACGGGCAAAACACAGGAGTTGACTAACCTAGAAAAGGAGGATTAAAGGATTGCAGCACAGGAGAAGAAAATAAAGTTCGAAGCACAGCAAAAGGAAATCAAGACAAAACAATACCAGGACCTAAATTGCATATATACTAATGCAAGGAGCCTAAGGAACAAAATGGGGAAATTAGAAGTCATGGCCAAAACTGAGAACATAGACATCATTGGGGTCTCTGAAACATAGTGGAATGAAGAAAACAAATGGGATACAGCACTGCCGGGGTACAAACCAGGACAGGTCAGGTCAGAAAGAAGAAGCCCTATTAATAAAAGAAAGCATACACTCGACCAGAGTGGACACAGCAGCGATGACAAACAATTTGGAATCACTATGGGTTAAAATACCCGGAAGGAAAGGGCCCGAGATAAAGATGGGCCTGTACTATCATCCACCTGGGCAAACCGAAGCTATTGATGAAGAAATGGAAGCCAAAATGAAGCGAGAATGCAAAAGCGGTAACACGATTATTATGGGAGACTTCAACTATCCCGGGATAGACTGGAGTCTTGGAAGCTCAAAATATGCCAGAGAGACAGGATTCCTGGAGGCTATACAGGATTGCTTCATGGATCAACTTGTTAGAGAACCGACCATTGGGAAACAGCGATCACAATATGATCAAGTTCAAAGTTGAAGTAGGAATACCGAAGGGAAAGAGAACATAAGAACATAAGAATTGCCGCTGCTGGGTCAGACCAGTGGTCCATCGCGCCCAGCAGTCCGCTCATGCTGCGGCCCCCAGGTCAAAGACCTGTGCCCTAACCGAGACCAGCCCTACCTGCGTTCATTCTGGTTCAGCAAGAACTTGTCCAACCTTGTTTTGAATCCCTGGAGCGTGTTTTCCCTTATAATAGACTCCGGGAGAGCATTCCAGTTCTCCACCACTCTCTGGGTGAAGAAGAACCTCCTTATGTTCGTATGGAATCTATACCCTTCTAACTTCAGAGAGTGCTCTCTTGTTCTCCCTACCTTGGAGAGGGTGAACAACCTGTCTTTATCCACTAAGTCTATTCCCTTCATTATCTTGAACGTTTCGATCATGTCTCCTCTCAGTCTCCTCTTTTCAAAGAAGAACAGGCCCAGCTTCTCTAATCTCTCACTGTACAGCAACTCCCCCAACCCCTTAACCATTTAAGTTGCTCTTCTCTGGACCCTTTTGAGTAGTACCATGTCCTTCTTCATGTATGGCGACCAGTGTTGGATGCAGTATTCCAGGTGAGGGCGTACCATAGCCCGGTACAGCGGCATGATAACCCTCTCCGATCTGTTCGTGATCCCCTTCTTAATAATTCCTAGCATTTTGTTTGCCCTTTTCACTGCCACTGCGCATTGTGTAGACGGCTTCATTGATTTGTCGATCAGTACTCCGAGGTCTCTTTCCTGGGAGGTCTCTCCTAGTACTGCCCCGGACATCTTGTATTCGTGTGTGGGATTTTTGATACCAACATGCATTACCTTACACTTATCCACGTTGAACCTCATTTGCCATGTCGCTGCCCATTTCTCGAGGATGGTTATGTTACGTTGCAGATTTTCACAATCTCCCTGGGTCCTCACTACTCTGTATAGCTTCGTATCGTCTGCAAATTTAATCACCTCACTTGTACCCATTTCCAGATCATTTATGAATATGTTGAAGAGCATAGGTCCAAGTACCGAGCCCTGCGGCACCCCACTGGTGACATTCTTTCAGTCCGAGTATTGTCCATTTACACTCACTCTCTGTTTCCTATCTGCTAGCCAGTTTATAATCCACCTGAGTATTTCACCCTCTATTCCATGGCTCTCAATTTTTTGAAGTAGTCGTTCATGCAGAACCTTGTCGAATGCCTTCTGAAAATCCAGATATACAATGTCAACCGAGTCTCCCTTGTCTATCTGCTTGTTTACCCCTTCGAAGAAGTGCAGCAAGTTCGTCAAGCAAGATCGTCCTTTGCTGCAGCCATGCTGACTAGTCCTCATCAGTTTGTGTCTGTCAAGGTGATCAATGATGCAGTCTTTTATCAGCGCCTCTATCATCTTTCCCGGTACTGAAGTCAGACTCACCGGTCTGTAGTTTTCAGGATCTCCTCTTGAACCTGTTTTGAAGATCGGCGTAACATTCGCCACCTTCCAGTCTTCTGGAATCCTTCCCGATCTAATCGACAGATTGGATATTAGTTGAAGCAGTTCAGCTATAGTCCCTTTCAGTTCCTTAATGACCCTCGGATGGATGCCATCCGGTCCTGGGTATTTGTCGCTCTTAAGCTTATCAATCTGCCTGCATATTTCTTCTAGGCTAATTGTCAACCTTGTCAGTTTCCCATCTTCGCTTCCAGTGTATAGCCTGTCGGGTTCCGGTATGTTGTGTATGTCCTCTTTGGTAACTACAGATGCAAAAAATGTGTTCAGTTTATCGGCGATGGCTTTGTCCTCCTTTAGCACTCCCTTTATTCCATTATCATCCAACGGTCCCACCGCTTCCTTTGTTGGTCGTTACCCCTTAATGTATCGAAAGAAAGGCTTGAAGTTTTTCGCCTCCTTGGCTATTTTTTCCTCGTAGTCTCTTTTGACCCCCTTTTACTGCTTTATGGCACTTGCATTGATGCTCTTTGTGCTTTTTCCAGTTTTCATCCATTTTTGACCTTTTCCATTCCTTAAATGAAGTTTTCTTGTCTCTGATCACTTCCTTCACCGCTACAGTGAGCTACACCGGTTCATTGATCTTTTTCCTCTTGGCTCCCTTGTTGATACGCGGTATATATAGATTTTGCGCCTCGGTGACTGTGTTCTTAAAAAGGGACCATGCCTGCTCTAGCGTTTTAACAGTGCTTATCCTCTTCTTGATCTTTTTTCCCACCATGAGTCTCATCCCTTCATAATTTCCTTTTCAGAATTTCAGCGACAACTTTTAACTTCAAGAAACTACAAAGTAATGAGAGTAATGGTAAGGAAGAAACTTAGGAACACCTCAAAAAAATGGCAGACTGTAGAGCAAGCCTGGTCTTTATTCAAGGACATGGTAATCGAGGCGCAAAATCTGCATATCCCAAGATTCAGAAAAGGGTGCAATAAGAATCGAACGAAAGATGCGGCGTGGATAACCAAACAAGTGAAGAAAGAGATAGGTGATAAGAAGAATTCATTCAGGAAATGGAAAAAGGGCAAAACTGAGGAGAACTGGAAAGAGCACAGGAAGTATCAAAAAGAATGTCACCGTGTGGTTAGAAAAGCCAAAAGAGAATATGAAGAAAGGCTAGCCAAGGAAGCACAAAATTTCAAACCGTTCTTCAGATATGTTAAAGGGAAGCAGCCGGCTAGGGAGGAGGTGAGACTGCTGAATGATGGAGACAGGAAGGGAGTGGTGAAGGAGGAGAAAGAAGTGGCGGAAATACTAAACATGTTCTTTTTGTCTGTATTTACAAAAGAGGAAACATCCAACATACCGGAACCTGAGCAAATCGTCAAAGGAGACCAAACAGATAAACTAACATCCATGGAAGTAAGCCTTGAAGACGTACGCAGGCAGTTAGAAAAATTAAAAACGGACAAATCGCCAGACCCGGACGGAATCCACCCAAGCATCGATGAGCATTTTGAAATAAATAAATTTCTAACCACAAGCCAACATGGCTTCTGCAAGGGGAGATCGTGCCTAACGAACTTACTGCACTTCTTCGAAGGAATTAACAAACGGATGGACAAAGGGGACCCCATAGACATCGTATATTTAGATTTCCCAAACAGCCTTTGACAAGGTACCCCATGAACGCCTACTTCGGAAACTGAAGAACCATGGGTGGAAGGAGACATACACGGATCAGAAATTGGTTGGCGTGGCGGAAGCAGAGGGTAGGAATGAAAGGCCACTACTCAGACTGGAGGAGGGTCACGAATGGTGTTCTGCAGGGGTCGATACTTGGACCACTGCTATTCAATATATTTATAAATGATATAGAAACAGGGATGAAGTGCAAAATAATAAAATTTGCAGACAACACCAAACTATTTAGTGGTGCTCAGACTAAAGAGGACTGTGAAGAATTACAAAGGGACCAGTACAAGCTAGGTGAGTGGGCGACGAGATGGCAGATGAAGTTCAATGTAGAGAAATGTAAAGTATTGCATGTAGGAAGCAGAAACCCGAGGTACAGCTATACGATGGGAGGGATGTTATTGACTGAGAGTACCCAAGAAAGGGACTTGGGGGTAATAGTAGACAAGACAATGAAGCCGTCGGCACAGTACACAGCGGCTGCTAAGAGAGCGAATAATCAAGGAGGGTATTACAACCAGAATGAAAGAAGTTATCCTGCTGTTGTATCGGGCGATGGTGCGTCCAAATCTGGAGTACTGCGTCCAATATTGGTTGCCATACCTTAAAAAGGATATGACGATACTCGAGAGGGTTCAGAGGAGAGCGACACGTTTGATAAAAGGTATGGAAAAACTTTCATACACTGAGAGACTGGAGAAACTGGGGCTCTTTTCCCTGGAGAAGAGGAGAATTAGAGGGGATATGATGAGACTTACAAGATCATGAAAGGCATAGAGAAAGTGGAGAGGGACAGATTCTTCAAACTTTTGAAAACTACAAGAACAAGAAGGCATTCGGAAAAGTTGAAAGGGGTCAGATTCAAAACCAATGCTAGGAAGTTTTTCTTCACCCAACGGGTGGTGGACATCTGGAATGTGCTTCCAGAGGGCGTGATAGGACAGAGTACAGTATTAGGGTTCAAGAAGGGATTGGACAATTTTCTGAAGGAAAAGGGGATAAAAGGGTATAGATAGAGGACTATTGCACAGGTCCTGGACCTGTTGGGCCACCGCGTGAGCGGACTGCTGGGCACGATGGACCTCTGGTCTAACCCAGCAGAGGAACTTCTTATGTTCTTATGTTCTTAACCCTGTCAATTTCCCATTTTTGTTTCCAGCATATAGCCAGATGGGTTCCGGTTTGTTGTGCATATCCTCTTTGGTACATACAGATGCGAAAAATGTGTTCAGTTTGTCGGCGATGGCTTTGTCCTCCTTTAGCATTCCTTTTATTCCATGGACATCCAATGGTCCCACTGCTTCCTTCGCAGGTCGCTTCCCCTTGATATATCGTAAGATCGCTTCCTTCACCACTACAGTGAGCCACGCTGGTTCTTTGTTCTTTTTCCTCTTGGATCCCTTGTTGATACGCGGTATATATAGATTTTGCACCTCGGTGACTGTATCCTTAAAAAGGGACCATGCTTGCTCAAGCATTTTTACAATGCTTATTCCCCACCATGGGTCTCATCTCTTCATAATTCCTTTTTTGGAAGTTCAGTGCCATGGCCGTCGTTCTAAATCGATGTTTTGCTCCTGCATCCAGGTCAAAGCGGATCATATTGTAATCACTGTTTCCCAGTGTCCCTTCTACTTCACCTTGTGCCGGTCCTCGCAGTCCATTTAGAATTAAGTCAAGAATTGCATTTCCTCTCATATTTTCCTTGATAAGTTGTTCCAGGAAGCAATCCCCTACAGCATCCAGGAACTTGGTCTCCCTAGCGCAGCCTGAGGTGCCTAAGTTCCAGTCTATCCCCGGATAGTTGAAGTCACCCATGATAACTGCATTGCCTCCCTTGCAGTTTCGTTTAATCTCATCCATCATTTCTCCATCAATTTCTTCAGACTGATCTGGGGGTCGGTAGTAGATGCCGATCTTTATTTCCAGTCCATTAGTTCCCGGAATTTTGACCCATAGAGACTCTAACTTATCCGTGAGTTGTGGAGTGTTCTCTCAAGAAGATTCAATCTCCTCTTTGGTGTATATAACAATGCTCCTACCTTTTTGATCCACTCTGTCTCTGCAGTATAGTTTGTATCCCAATAGCACAGTGTCCCAGACGTTTTCCTTGGTCCACCATGTTTCCGTGATGCCGATGATGTCAAAATTATCTTTTTGTGCCATAGCTTCTAATTCACCCATCTTATTCCTTAGGCTCCTTGCGTTCGTATACATACACTTGAGTTTGCAGCCTGTTCCTTTCTTGCATTTCCTTCCCTCTTGTGTCCCTTTTGATCTGTCTTGCCTGTGATCCGGTAAGTCTTCGGCAACAAAAATCTTATACATGAATACAGGATGTCCGGTGCAGTACTCGGAGAGACCCACCAGTCAAGAGATTTGGGAGTACTGATCGACAAGTCGATGAAGCTGTCCGCGCAATGTGCAGCGGTGTCGAAAAGGATGAACAGAATGCTAGGAATGATTAAGAAGGGGATCATGAACAGATCGGAGAAGGTTATCATGCCGCTGTACCGGGCCATGGTATGCCCCCATCTGTAATACTGCGTCCAGCACTGGTCGCCGTACTTGAAGAAGGACACGATACTACTCGAAAGGGTCCAGAGAAGAGCAACTAAAATGGTTAAGAGGATGGAGGAGTTGTCATACTGTAAGAGATTAAAGAAACGTTCACCTAGAACAAGTGGGAAAACCAGACATGATAGAAATTGACACTTTTTTAAAAACGCTAAGTTTCATAATACCAAAACCAGAGAAAACACACGAAAAAGGCCACCAACTTGACATAGTTGCCTTTTTGCAAAAAGAAATCCCTGACCCAAAGATCCACCATAGCACAGGGACCTGGGAAAAATGCATCTGGTCAGATCACTACATATGTAATTTTGAATTATATTGGCAAAAAAAATCACCCCAACCAAAATTTAAAAGGAAAAACCCTAAACCAACCACAGTCACCAGAAGAAAAACTATAAATCCAATAGAATTCTTGGCCCACTACGAACTACAACCCGAAACTCAGGAAATACAGGACTTCCCAACTAAATGGGCAAGGTTTAGCAAAGAAGTATTAGACCAAATAGCACCATTCCAAACATACAAAAAGAAAGAAAGGGAACTAAATTAATGGTTCGACTCTGAACTACTAATTCTAAAACAGGAAATGAGAAAACTAGAAAGAATCTGGCAAAAAACAAACAAAGAGGAAAACAAAATACACTGGAAACAAAAAATGAAAAACTACAAAAAATGATTAGAGAAAAACTAACAAAACACTATGCACAAAAAATAGGGACACCCAAAACAAATAGCAAAGAACTGTTCAAGTTGGTAAACAGACTAACAGACACTACCCAAATCCTGCTACAGGAAAATGAGCATATACCCTCGGCAGAAAACCTTGCCACTTTTTTCAACAATAAAATCTTAGACGTAAGAGCAACCATACCCTCATCCTCACCCAACTTTTAATTCCAATTTGGATCCCACGAAAAAGAACCCAGAGTAGACATGCTCTGGAATCATTTTGAACTTCCACAATGGCACCAATTTCTAACCCTGTACAATAAATATACTAAATCGAACTGCCTACTGGATGTATGTCCTTCTAAGACCTTGAAAACAGCTTCACTAGATTTCAAAAAGGATCTATTGAATTGGATAACAACCACCCTCACAGAAGGAACATTTCATGAGGAAATGAGACATATATTGATCACATCCATCCCTAAAGATTAAAAAAAACTCACTAGCCCTGGAACCAACTACAGACCCATAGCAAGCATCCCCTTATTCACCAAGTTGCTCAAAGGACTGGTCAACTTAGAGCTAGTGAACTATCTAGACAAATTTAGCAAACTCAATGAACATCAATCAGGATTCAGAAAAGGTTTTAGCACCGAGACAGTCCTAGCCTCAATCCTAAATCACCTATACGACTTATTCAGCAAAGGAAAAAGTGCTTTGATTTTACAACTAGACTTCAGCAGTGCTTTTGATCTTGTTGATCACAAAGTAATGCTACACTGCCTAGATGAAATAGGACTTTTGGGAAGAGTGAAGAACTGGATACAGGATTTCCTAACAAAGAGATCATACTGTGTGGTTAGTGATGGGACATACTCAAACTCCTGGAAAAACCCCTCGGGAGTACCACAGGGTTCACCACTATCACCTACACCATTCAACATCTACATATCATCCTTAGGACACTTACTGCAAAAGCTAAACTTAAACTATTACCTATATGCAGATGACATTTCCATCCTAATCCCAGTGAACAGCATAACAAACGAAACCTCAGAATACATTTCTCATATCATGACAGAAATAGAACATTGGACAATCAACTTCAAACTGAAACTAAACACAGAAAAAATAAAAGTCTTCCTTGCAAGCCCAACAGGCAAAATTACCAAAACAACATTACACATAAAAGACCACGACTACCCGATTACTAAAACAATAAAAATATTGGGAGTCACACTAGACACACGAATGTAGTGGTAAAAAAAATGCTTCCTGGAATTATGGAAATTAAAGATCATCAAAAAATACTTTGACCCACTATCATTTAGATTACTAGTGCAATCATTAATGCTTTCTACACTGGACTATTGCAATATTGTTTACATGGGTATACCCAAAAAAACAATGAGGAAACTTAGAATTGTTCAGAACACAGCAGTCCGCTTGATATTTGGATTGAAAAAAAGCGACCATGTCAGCCCCTACTAAAAACTGCTGCACTGGCTGCCAGTCGAGGCACAAATAATATTCAAATTCTCTTGCATATGCTTCAAGCTGGATTGGGAACTAGCTCCTACATACTTGCTATCCCACTTCGTATTATACAGTCCCATAAGACAAACTAGAAACTGCAATCTATTTGCATATCCAAGCACTACTGGCATTAAATACAAAACCTTTCTGGAAAGAACCTTTATGTATCAAGCAAACAAACAACACTGGCTTGACAACTACATTAATGGAGCTAGACTGACCTACGACGTTTTTAGAAAAGCCATAAAAACTGCCTTATTCGACAGATATATCACCTAAACAGTAATTCTGTTAATCCTTTTCTTTTCTATTTCTATCCAATGCCCCACCGAAACTCTTAACAAACTGTATTTTGTAATTTGCTCCTATTTCTAATATGTCTCCTCTGAAAATTCTTAACAAACTGTATATTGTATTTCGCTGTATTTCAAGATTCTACATATTGTAATTTCACTGACTATCTGCACATTGTAACACGCTGATTGTCCAGCTCTTTTCAAATGTAAACTGCCTAGAAGTCACATGATTATTGGCAGTATAGAAGAATAAAGTTATTATTATTATTACTAGTCTTTAGGCCCGTTACATTAACGGGTGCTAGAATAGATGTGTGTCTTTGTGTTTCTTTTTTTTCATTTTCTCTCCTTGGCTGCTTTCTGTCTGTCTTTCTTTCTTTCTGTCTCTCTTCCTCCTGCTGTCTGTCTTTCTTTCTGTGTCTCTTTCCTTGACTGTCCAGCCCTTTTCCCTTCATTTTACCTCCCCCCTGCCCAGCAGCACCTGTTCCTCTCTTCCCCTGTCCAGCAGTAGGGCTCCCTTCTTGTTACCCCCCTCAACCTGTTACATTAATGGGTGCTAGAGTAATATCTGTCTGTCTGTTTTGTTTTGTTTTTTTTCTCTCTCTCCTTGGACGCTGTCTGTAATTCTTTCGGTCTTTCTCCCTGGCCCCCTGTCTGTCTATCTTTATTTCTAACTCTATCCTCTTCCCTCACATGTGCCTTTTTTTCTTTCTCCTTCCCATTTCCTTCCAAGTCTGCTCCCCCTATCCCTCAGATTTCCATTCAGCAGCTGTCCCTCCTCTCCCCCACACTTCCATTTATTGTCTGTCTCCCTCTCTCTACTTGCTTGGATTAGTAATTCCTCCTAGTTCTCTCTCTCTCAACTCATACCCTTGGACAAACTATTTTTTTAATATCTTTTTCACTTCAGCATTGTCTTCACATATCTGCAAGCCATGGCTTTAGGCCTTCCTCTCTGGCGGGTCCTGTGTTCATGAAAACAGGAAGTAGGCAGGACCCGCCAGAGAAGAAGGGCTGAAGCCGGCAACAGCAGCAAATTTTAAACACTGCCCGAAGAAGCCAGGCCTTAACCGCAGCCGGCAATGGTGATGGGAGTGGAGGGTTTTCAAATGTTCAGCGGCAGCGGTGCTGGGGGGGGGGTTGAAAAGCCGTCGGTTGTGAAGTATGCCGCCTGCATATTTTATGGCCGACGGCTTTTCACGACTTTAAAAACTTAGCGGCATAGTCTTTTGGTGCCCTATCACCTTCCCGCGTTCTGTCCGTCTCCCAGCGGCTCCTCTCACGACGGCCGCCTGTGTCGGAAGCCTTCTCTGACGCAGGTGCGGCTCACCCTTACCGCGCTATCTGCCTGCCCCAGAAGTGTTAATTTTGGTTGTTTCGTCGCCGACTTGGGCTCGGGGCCTTGCGCTGTTGGAGGAGCGGAGCGGGCTTCTGGAGGCGATCTGGAAGACTGACTGCGAGGTGCACTGTTAAATAGGAAGACGTCGGGAAGGGGTGGGCAGCAGACAATGTGGTTCTCCAAAGTCCCGATCCCTTCCCGAAGCTGGAGAGGGGCGGGAAAAGCTCGCGATCGCCTCTTTTTTCGCTCTCCCGGGCCTGCTCTCATTCCCCTAAAGTACCAACTCCTCACTCCCTGCCATCTAGCACATGTGCCACAGCGCGACAGATCAGCGCGAGGTGGAGAGCAGGTGGTGACGTAAAACGCGCGCATGCGCGGCCTATCATTTTATTATATTAGATTAAACTGGGCCTCTTCTCCCTTGAAAAGAAGAGACTGAGAGGGGACATGATCGAAATGTTCAAGATAATGAAGGGAATAGACTTAGTAGATAAAGACAGGTTGTTCACCCTCTCCAAGGTAGGGAGAACGAGAGGGTTAAAAGGGGATAGATTCCGTACAAACATAAGGAAGTTCTTCTTCATCCAGAGAGTGGTGGAAAACTGGAATGCTCTTCTGGAGGCTGTTATAGGGGTAAACACCTTCCAGGGATTCAAGACAAAGTTAGACAAGTTCCTGCTGAACCAAAACGTATGCAGGTAGGGCTAGTCTCAGTTAGGGCACTTGTCTTTGACCTGAGGGCTGCTGTATAAGTGGACTGCTGGGCATGATGGACCACTGGTCTGACCCAGCAGCGGCAATTCTTATGTTCTTAAATAATTGTTGAAATGATGGGACATGTAACTGTTGTTGAGATGAATGAAAGGTTCTTTGCAGAGAGTATTGAACCAAGAAACTAAACAAAAAGAAGGAAGTCCACTTGATAATATTTGGTGATAGAGAATATTGTATTTAAATGTGATGCGATATGAGACCAGAAGGATATGCTCAGTTTTTAATAGTGTAATGACATGATCGAACTTAGAACAATAATGAAGTAGTCTACTTGCGGTGTTCTGAACTAATTGTAGTCTGTGCAACTGATATTTAGGCAAATCAATGAGGACAGAGTTACAGTAATCAAGCTTAGATAGCACCAGAGAGTGTAAGAGAATACAGAGTGAGTTTTGTTGAAGAAATGAGCGAATGGATCGAATTTGATGGAGAACATTAAAGGGGGAAGATACAACCTTAAGATATGAGAATGAAAGCTTATGGTATTATCTATTATGACACCTAAGATTTTAGTTGTTGATGAGAATTTCAGGGGGACTCCCTTCATAGTAAAGTTTAATGTTTTTATTGGCGAGTTTCTTGAAGAAAAAAGCAACACTGCAGTTTTTTGAGGATTAACTTTAGTGTAAGCCAGCCTGTTATGATGTCCAATTTTGCAGAAATGGTGGAATATGTTGATTGTGAGTTAGTGAGTGCATAGATGAAAAATGTGAAACCTAAGGACTAACCTAAGGAGATGCAAGAAAAATATTGAAGAGCGTTGGGCCTAAAATAGAACCCTGTGGTACACTAGATTGCAATGGATATGAACTTGAAAAAGTATTAGAGTGATTAACAAATACATACAACCAGACAAATATGATTTAAACCCATTAAAAGGCAGAACCATTAATCTTAATTTCTTCCAGGCGATGGAGCAGTATATTGTGATCCACCAAGTCGAAGACTGCAGACATGTCCAGAGAAAACAGAACAATGTCACGACTGTAGTCCAGTATCTGTCTAATGTGGTTTAACAATGCCAGAAGAGTATGTTCTGTAGAGTGATTTTGACAAAAATCAGTCTGGCACAGGTGTAAGGTGTTCTTCTTTGTGAGAAAATCTCAGCCTGCCTGGCTGACATTGATATCTGGATGTCTCACTGCCATCTAAAATTAAACATGGCCAAGACTGAACTCCTTATCTTTCCTCCTAAACCTGCCTCTCCCCTTCCTCCAGTCTCTGTTTCAGTAGGTAACAATTTCATCCTCCCTGTCTCTTTGGCTCGCAACCTCAGTATCTCTGTCCCTTTCTTCACATATCCAACAGACCACAAAAACTTGCTGCTTCTTTCTATGCAACATTGCTAAAATTAAGAGAGTTTCCTTTCTGAACATGCTTCCAGGGTCCATCTGGGATGGTACAGCAAATATGCTGCCAAGAACCACATTCACAGTCTTGTTACCTCTTGCTGCATGCCTTGTATTCTGCCAGGATCATTATGCTTACGTTACCCCCTCCTCAAGTTGCTTCATTGGCTCCCTGTCTGCTTCTGCATATAGTTCAAACTCCTCTTACTGCCCTACAAATGCATTCACTCTAAAACATCTCCTCTCTCATCTCTTTATAAGAACTTTGTTTGTATAATAAGTCTCTTGTCTATACTCTTCTCTTCTGCAGCCTACTTTTGACTCCATCCCTTCTGTCTTGCTATGCGGTATGCCTGGAATGTAGGGCTGTTTCTGTATTTGCACCTGAAGGTTAGGCCTCTATGATGTCATCAAAGCCTGAACCATTGTCTCAAGAAATCTTTCTGCTGCACAAGAAATCTTTCCAGCATGAATTGCAAGAAGAAAGAAGTACACAGCTTTGCTGTTTCTGCCTGATGCATTATGGGTATGTACCAGAATGTTATACTATTCAAAGACATCCATCTGTGCCTTCAAAACTGTGTGATTCTTGGAGAAGTTATCCTGTTCTTATCTGTCTAACGGCCCTGGGTCTTCCAGCCTATATGATATTTTACACAGAAAGGCTATTCATCTAAGTTCTGTTTCTGGATTGGTCCGAAGAAGTCAACTGATGAGATCCAAGTGAGAAGGTGCTAATTAATAGTTAGTCTGTGTTGAGATGGGGGGAGCTCACATCTTCCCACAGGTGTTCTGCACGTAGCCTTTTCTTTTAATAATTAGACCTGTAAGTTACCTCGTGTGACTCTCTGCCTAAGAGAGAGAAATTTGGACTTTTAAACAGCTCTGAATTCAGCACTAAAAGGAACTTGTCTGCTGATGAATTATTGCCTTACCCAGGACGGACGAACACGTGTACCTTTAACAAGGATTTCCTGCATCGCCTACAGCTAACAAGAAAAGTTTCCATTTCACCTCATTTGTGCCGGAGTCCTGATTAAGGGTGAGCATACGGAATTTACGGTCTTATCAGCTGGGTTAGATAAGGATCCAATTGTGATAGAGGACAAGGTTCGTAAAGTTACCTTGGTGATATGGTAATCATTTGCTAATCAGGGATTATTATTATTATAAGGAATTGTTTAGTGTGTTTGTAACAAGTAGTATTACTTAATTATCTAACCATTGTATTGTGATAATTATGTACTGAGTTTCATTTATGTAATCAAATATTTTGTGTACAATATTTAGATATTGCAACTGGCTTGTGAATTATATTTTTCTATTTTCATAATAAAAGTATTTCTCATTAGCCTGGGTCTTGTGTCGTGTAAACAGGCAATAAAGCAGAACCTGGATCAGCGTTAATGGTTTTCCCTAGACAAAACTAACAGAGACGTAATTTGTTTATGTAACTGATTAGTATCTACCATAAATCTTCCTACAGGAACAACCTGCCAACTCGGTATGTCAGGCTCCATCTCTGGCAGTATTCAAGTCTAGGCTAAAAGCCAACTTTTTCAAAACTGTGTTTAAGTCTTAACACTATGAATTTGTAAAGCACCATATTTGTTTGTCATTCTCCCTGTATCCCCCTACCCTCTCTACCTCTTCTCCCTTTGTATTTCCCTACTTGAGCAGCTTATATTGATTCACCAATTTTGTCCAGTGTGTCTGTTATAATTATAATTTAAGCTTTTTCAAGCAGGGATTTTCTCTTGTGTGCTTAATGTACAGTACTACATATGTCTGGTAGTGCTAAAGAAATAATAGTAGTAGTAGAAGATAAAGATGGTCTTGTAAAAGTGTAAGAACCTAGGAAGACATACATAGTCAAGTTCCATTTATATACTTTTAAAGTTCTTTCTAAGACTGTTCATTTATTTTTATGTCTTTTGCAAAAAGTATAAAATCATGCATAGCAAGCTAATTGTTCATGAAAATATCAAGAACATTTATTATTGCCAGATAAGATAACATTTATTTTCAGCTATAGCAGATTTTTATTATTAACTTTAGCCTCACAGATAACTTACAAGCATAACATCCATAGCCAGATTCTCAATAACAATATTCTCAATATTGCTTTGACACTGACTTTCAGTAGAAAATGAAGATAAATATGGATACCATTTCTAATTATCCATAATTCAGACAAGGAGCTTGATGCTGCTGTATCATTTTGTTAAAAAGAACAGTGT
This sequence comes from Geotrypetes seraphini, assembly GCF_902459505.1. Taxonomy (NCBI): domain Eukaryota; kingdom Metazoa; phylum Chordata; class Amphibia; order Gymnophiona; family Dermophiidae; genus Geotrypetes; species Geotrypetes seraphini. The sequence goes on along the minus strand of NC_047089.1, from coordinate 108,253,257 downwards.
TTACATAGAAACATGATGGCAGAAAAAGGCCAAATGGCCCATCTAGTCTGTCCATCTGCAGTAACCATTATCTCTTCCTCTCTCTAAGAGATTCCACGTGCCAAACTTTCTTGAAATCAGACACAGTCTCTGTCTCCACCACCTCTACCGGGAAACTTTTCCATGCATCTAACCACCCTTTCTATAAAAAACATATTTCCTTAGATGAGCCTATCACCTCTCAACTTCAACCTATGGGTACTAGTGACCTGGATTGGCCATCGTGAGAATGGGTACTGGGCTTCATGGACCATTACTGGCCAAGTAAGGCCATTCTTTTGTTCTTATGTTCTCTCATTCCAGAGCTTCCTTTCAAATGAAAGAAATTTGACTCATGCACATTTACACCACGTAGGTATTTAAATGTCTCTCAAGAAAAATAATGTAATAACAAGAATTCAATCTCAAAAATATATTCATGTTATTAGCCTAGTGGTGGAGCTACCCACTGAAGCACATTAGTGGAGAAAAAGTCTCAACTGCATTTAAAAATGCTTTCATTATCAGATGGCAACCCAACAGGTTATAAGCCAGTCAACTTCTGTCTCATAGGCAAAAAACTCCACAAAGTGCAAAATGCTACTTTCAAAATGGGTTACCCAACACCATTGTGCACAGGAAAACAAAAGAAGAACAACAAAAAGAACAGGAAAAAATGCTTCACTTATCTTCACCAGCTGGTATCCTTGCTCACAGACCATTGCAATCGGGCCCACAGCTGTTTATGCTGAAATCGCGTCTCAGCTAATCCCTTGTGGGTTCCGTCACCATTTGTCTGAGCAGAGCCTCTTGAAAGGCATCCACTATCTCCGTACTTCTTACCGATTCCGCAGACGGAACATTCCAGTCCGCATCCAGCAGGTTGAAATCTCCCAACAGCAGAACCTCCTCTTTCCTTCCAAACTTTTGAATATCCACAATCAGATCCTTATCAATTTGCTGCGATTGAGTCGGAGGTCTGTAGACTACACCCACGTAGATAGAAGTTCCATCTTCTCTTTTCAGAGCAATCCATATCGCTTCTTCCTCTCCCCAGGTCCCTTGCATTTCGGTTGCTTGGATATTGATCTTTACATAGAGAGCTACTCCTCCACCTTTATGACCATCTCTGTCCTTACTAAAAAAGATTATATCCCGGTATGTTTGCATCCCATCCATGTGATTCACTGAACCATGTCTCTGTGATAGCGACAATATCTAGATCTACCTCTAACATCAGGGCTTGCAGATCATGAACTTTGTTGCTTAGACTGTGAGCATTTGTGGTCATCGCTTTCCAGCTATTTTTCAGCGATAATCTTCTTTTTCGTATGGATTTTTGTGTCGTTTCACTTTCCGTTGCAATACTAAAAAATGAGTTGCTGATATTGCTTATGTTGCAGTCTTTACTACTATCACATCTTTCTTTACTACTATTATAGCAAGGGTGGAGGAAGGGAATTCTTCCATTTTGATATCTGTTCTTCCATTTTCTTATGTTTCTTATGTTTCCATTTTGATATCTGTTCTTCCATTTTCTTCACCTTTACTTCTACCTAAAGGGCTTATTTTGCTTCACCTGTATAATACAAGTACTTACTGCTCTTCCCCCTCCTCTCATAGCCTTGATAGTTCTAGTGGCTGCATGATACAACTCCTGGTGCAGTGTCTTCATCTCCATTTACATAACAGTCCGTTCAAGTTATACTTTCATTGATATTGGATTTCTTTTACAGACAATATAAAGATATTATATTTTTATTATCCTAGATAAGGATATGAAATATAGGGGTCCTTTTATCAAGATGTGGTAGGGGTTTAACGTGCGGAATACCATGCGTTAAACTGCTTGCCGCGCTAGTCACTAACGCCTCCATTGACAAGGCATTATTTTTTTGGCTTGCCGCGAGGGTTAGCATGTGATGAAATGTCTGACGCGCTAACCCCTATAGCGCGCCTTGATAAAAGGAGCCCATAGTTTAATCCAGTTGTCAATAAAAAGAAGGGTTCTTATTTATTCATATTAAATCATTAATATTTAAGTAATTTTATTGATATGGTGAAGGCTCTATGAATTGAATGTATTTTCCAGGTAATTTAATTAATTATTTTATGTGGTTATTCCTATATGAATTGATAAAACTAAGATATTTATGAAATATTTATTATTTTAGGGATGATTAATTCTATTTCATGAAAAGGGGAAAATAGGTTTCTTAGATTTATGAATTATTCAATTTAGCAAGATTAAAAATTTATTATTTTTAAATAAATTAAGTTGAATTCTTATTTCAAATGGATTTTAGTGAACAGGGGTATTGAAATGCACATATATCTCAAAATTTAATTTTATAATGTCAAGGGAAAATTATAAAGGGAATTCTTATGTATTCAAGAAAATTTGACAGATTTTATGAAGTTATTGTAACATTTAATTATTCATCTTATATAAACAGAATTTACGCAGTTATTTATGTAATGTTTTTGGTGTATAAGTTTGATAAATAATCATATTAAAGGAGATATTAGATGGTTTCACTTCTAGAGTAGGATTATATATCTAGTTATAAATCTTTTAATTACATGGGTCGATCAATTATAATAGTTTTATAACACAGATCTACAGATTGCTTTTTCCAGAGACAGAAATTTGAAAGAAATACTGTCTCCAGCTGTACATTCACCTCAACCCAGGCAATCTCTTTTACCGAAAGGATTCTTCAAGTGTGGCAAATGTAATATTTGCCAGATCACATTACAATTGAAGGAATTCACAAGTCCTAAAGATGGAAAATCATACAAAATCAACCATTTTCTCACGTGTTCATCGGATCATATTATCTATGCCATCATTTGCCCTTGTGGCAAGTGGTATGTGGGAATGTCAACCAGATCTTTTAAAACCAGGATAAGTGAACACAAATCCAATTTGAAAAGCGGAAGATTAACAGCCCCTCTAGTAGAACACTGCAATTTATTACAACACAGGTATACAGATTTGAGATGTTTCTGTTTTGATCAGGTCTTAACCAATAAGAGAGGAGGTGACAGAAAAAGATTATTACTGCAAAAAGAGGCCCGCTGGATCTTCAAACTAGGCTCCTTAAAACCAGAAGGCTTGAACACCTCAGTCGAATGGAGTTCGTTTTTCTAACAGAACAGCAACGTTTTTAACAGCACAGTTAAAGCTTTCAAATAAATAACACAATGTTCAACATTATGTACATTCTGCACGGTGGCACTTTATATAATAAAACATTCTATAAGGCATTAGAGCACTTTAAATTTAAATTTAGAATTCGAGCGGACACGTCATGAATAATTAATGATGCAGCCATTTAAAGCGCATGCTTGGCGTTCTAACTTTGCTAGCGCCATTTTCTGCCTTGAATCCGGAGAGCAGAGCTGCCCAGTAAGTAAAGTCCGTTTTAAAAGTATATTGCACAGTTTATAATATTTCTATAATCATATTTATTTCACGGTGTTCTTTTGATTTATTTCTAGTTAATCATTACGACCCCTGAGGAAGCCGAAAGTTCGGCGAAACGGGTCCCGTTGGGCTTGGACAGCGCTCTGAGATAAGTGCTGTCTATTATATTTAGATATTCATTTAAGCACTAAGAGCACTTTATTGAATGGATGTGCAATAATAATAATAAGCACCTTAAAATAGCAGTACCCGATGAACGATACTCATTACCTGTATATGCTGTTATAAGAATCTTTGATGGTGTAACAGCTCAGGTATCTGAGGGCACTGCTAATCATTATAAACTTTGCTATTTCACAAGTCTTTCCTGTTGATATTATTGAACAATAGACTTGTTTACATTGCTAACATTTTTGAGTACATGTGGACATGAGCCTGGGAAATATTTTGCTGGCACTTTTCAATGTATATGTACCTAATTCGAACCAAATTAAATTTTTTAAATCTCTACAACAATTTTTATTACCATTGGCTGCTTCTAATTTAGTTGTGGCAGGGGATTTTAATGCTGTTATGGATCCTTTAAAGAATAAAAAACCTAGTAGAATTATGAAGTCATTAGGATTAGATAATTTGGTACAGAATTGTGATTTGAAAGATATATGGCAAATATTTCATTTTAATGATCGGGAATTTTCTTTTTGTTCCCATGTTCACAAATCTTTTTCAAGAATAGATTATATATTTGTTTCAAATATATTAGTTCAACATGTAACACAAGTCTACATAGATTCAATTATTTTGTCTGATCATGGTGGGGTATGGATTAAAATTTAATTAACTGATCAAGATAATAGTAGATCTGTATGGAGATTTGATAATACACTGCTTGCAGAACCAAATTTCATTGAGGAAATTCAGTTAAAAATAAATGATTATTTTCAAATTCATAATACAGAAGATATCTCCATGGAAACTTTATGGGATGCTTTTAAGGCAACCATTAGAGGTCAAATTATTTCATTTTCGGCGTATATTAAGAAACAAGTTAAAAGACAATTTTCCAGTTTGGAACAAGACATTAAGTTTTTGAAATCAAAATTGATTGATAAATGGGAATACTCTACACTACAGGATCTCTTAAAAGCTAAAGGTAAATAGAATGAGATTTCTTCTACATTGATAAGAACATAAGAACATAAGAAGTTGCCTCCACTGGGTCAGACCAGAGGTCCATCATGCCCAGTGGTCCGCTCCCGCAGCGGCCCATCAGGTCTATGACCTGTGAAGTGGTCCCTGACTATTCCTATAACCTACCTCTACTTCTATCTGTACCCCTCAATCCCCTTATCCTTTAGGAACCTATCAAAACCTTCCTTGAACCCCTGTAGCGTGCTCTGGCCTATCACAACCTCCGGAAGTGCGTTCCATGTGTCCACCACCCTCTGGGTAAAAAAGAACTTCCTAGCGTTTGTTCTAAACCTGTCCCCTTTCAATTTATCCGAGTGCCCCCTTGTACTTGTGGTTCCCCACAGTCTGAAGAATCTGTCCCTGTCTACCTTTTCTATGCCCTTCAGGATTTTGAAGGTTTCTATCATGTCTTCTCTAAGTCTCCGCTTTTCCAGGGAGAATAGCCCCAGTATTTTCAACCTGTCAGCGTATGAAAAGTTTTCCATACCTTTTATCAGTTTAGTTGCTCTTCTCTGAATTCCCTTAAGTACTGCCATATCCTTCTTGAGGTACGGCGACCAGTACTGGACACAGATTCAAACATTGTTGCTAGATTGTATATTAATAAATAATTTCTTAGAGCGTTTTAGTCTGCAGAGGGGGGTTAGACAAGGTTGTCCCTTATCTCCTTTGCTTTTTGATATTGTATTAGAACACTTGTTATTAGCTATTCAGCAAGCGAAGGAGATACAGGGTATTCCTTATTCAGCTCGGGACTATAAGGTTTCTGCTTAAGCAGATGATATACTACTTCATTTAAGAAATCCGGAAACAACCATTCCAAACTTACTAAATTGATAGAGAAATTTGGAAAATTTTCAGGGTACAAGATAAATTGGAGTACATCAGAAGTTCTTCTACTTAATGTACATTGTACAAAAGGTTTGTTTGATTCATTCCCTTTTCTATGGCAGGAGGATGGAATAAAATATTTAGGAATTTGGATAAAAAATATGCTGGAAGACACAATGAAAGTGAATGAAAAATTTTTATTACAGAAGGTAACAGAAATGTGTGAGCAATGGAATCCTTTACATCTTTCATGGTGGGGAAGAGTCCAAACTATTAAAATGATGATTTTTGCCTGTGGTTTGTTATCAAATGGGTATGTTCCCAGTTTTTTTCCAAGGGTCCTTTTATAAAAAATTAAATAGTATTCTTACCAAATTTATTTGGCTAGGTAAAACTCATAGAGTTGTTTTAGTATCTCTACAAAAGCCAATTGCAGAGGGAGGGGTAAATTTTCTCAATTTTTATAGGTATCATCAATCCTATATTATGCGCCAAGATCCTCCCAGAGCTCATTGAAAATATCCCAGATTGGTTATGGTTGGAATGGCATCTCATGTTTCCTCTGCAATTATGCCATGTTCTCAGTATCAAAATGCTTAGATCAGGGGTGTCCAACCTGTGGCCCGAGGGCCGCATGTGGCCCCCGTGAAGTATTTTGTGCGGCCCCGGTCGAGGGCGATGCAGTGTTTTCCTCTGCTGCCCCCGGGTATTTACCATCTTGCCAGCTTCCTTCTGTGTCTTGCTGCAGCGTTTGCACATTTGTGCGGCCCCAGAAACATTTTTTTTGGCCAATGCGGCCCAGTGAAGCCAAAAGGCTGGACACCCCTGGCCTAGATTATATAAAGAAAATAGAATATTAGTAGATACATGGAAAACATTAAGATATTGAGTAATTTAACACCTATTCCAATTCACAAATCAACAAATCAAACTATATGGCTGAACTCCAAGATTCAAATTGGTGGATTTAAGGTCATCTGGAAGTATTGGATGATAGCAGGCATACGTGTATTCGATGATGTTATTTCTAATGGTAAGCTGCTTGATTTTTCACAGTTGCAACATAAATATGGCCTCAATAAATCACAAAGTTTTAGATGGATGCAACTGAAGCAGGCCATTCAGGCGGGGTTCCTGAATGGAAAAATCTTAATAATCAATATAGCTCAGAGTTCTTATGCTTTCAGGTGGACTTTCTGGGGCACCAGGCCGCCCAGTGGTATAAATTGTTAACTGGATTTATTAAAAAGAAACCAAAGACTGGTCTGAGAGACATTTGGAGCATTGAGATCAAGCATCAAATTTCTGCGTCTCAATGGCCACGAATTTGGATTTGGAGGATGAGATGTACATTGTCTGCATCTATGAGACAAACTTGTTTTTTTTCTGTTACATAGAGCATTATGGACCCCTGTTCGGTTACAAAAGTTGGATAGCTCTAAGTCTAATAGCATCTCGAGCAGGGACTTTAGACCATTTATTGTTCTATTGTACATTTATTATGGCTTTTTGGAAATCAATTTTGGGCCAAATTAATTGTTTATTAGAAAACCCGGTGGCATTGACCTATGATACTATATTATTTGGCATGTCAATGAGGGCAAAGAGTCAGATATCTTCAAATAATAATAAGCTTTTGCTTATAATGACAGGGGTTGCCATACAACAAATTACTTGTAACTAGAAGAACTGGAGTAGACTGAATTATAATTTTTGGTGGAACTCATTGTGTCATATATATATAAAATGGAAAGAATAATAGCTACAGCAGGGATATTTAAGGAAATTTCAAGATGTGTGGGAGCCGTTAACAAAATATTGTAATGAATAGATGCCATTTTTCCCTTAAATTTATAAGTTCAATATTCAGGGGGGGATAATTTTTAGTATATCATCTAACTATATAGGAATGATATGAAATTTTTTTTATTATATGTTATTTATATTTTATATTTGTTATGAAAGGGTGGGATGGGAGGAAGATAAGGTTATATGATTTGAATTATTGCTGAGTATTAAATGATATATTTAATGTTAAAATGTTTTAACTTACTGTCACACTTATTGTAAGTTTGAAAATGAATAAAGATTTTATATTAAAAAAATTGTTTTAAGATAATTCCAATTTGAGATTGAGTCTCCCCATTCTCATCTGTGATAGCCACTATTTTTACTTTCCTTTTTTTAGCTTTAAGGTAATTAGCTAATACTCTTTCCGCTTTATTCGAGTTTCCATAATACAGAGCTTGCTGAGAGAACAGCTCTTTCCTAGCCATTTGAGAGGAAAGCTCATTGTACTTATATTTATCTTTTAAGAGGGCCTGCAGAGTAGTTGGGTCCCATTTCAGGGCCAATTGTGCCTCCAATTCTTTAATATTTTGTTCCAAATTAGAAAATTCTTTATTGAGCTGTTTCCTAACATGTGCTGAATATGAGATTATTTGCCTGCTCATAGTAGCTTTAAAAGCATCTCATAAGGTTTCCAAAGAGACTTCATCTGAGGCATTTAAATGAAAGTATTCAGTAATTTTTGATTGAAATTCCTCAATAAAGTTGTAATCTGCAAGCAATGTATTATTGAATCTCTAAACAGATCTACTATAATCTTGCTCATCCATTTTGAATTCAATCCAAATTCCACCATGATCTGACAAAATGATTGGATCTATGGTGGCCTTTGTAACCTGCTGCAATAAATGATCTGATACAAATATATGGAGGGGCATAATCGAAAGGGACGTCTAAGTCCGTTTACGTCCATCTAGCAAGTTGTCCAAAGTAAAAAACAGCTTAAGACACATTTTCGAAAAATACGTCCAACTTTTTTTTCATTTTGAAAATCGTCTAATTATACGTCCTGCCGATCTGATCATCCAAGCCGTTACATCGTCCATCTTTATACCACATTTTCGTCCAACTTTCCATCCAAGTTCAAAATACCTAGAACAAGCCCTGTTGGATGTGGGAGGGGGTCTGCAAAGTGATGGACTGTACAACCAGACATGCCACCTAAATAGTGGGGTATCTTACATGGCACTGCTGTGAACTTCACAAAAAGGATGCCATGGCTTCTCCTCACTTCAGATCTCTTATAGGTCATGGTGAGCCCCACAAACCACCTCCAAAATCCACTAGACCCACTTATCTACCACCCCAATAGCCCTTATGGCTGCAGGAGCCACTTATATGCCAGTACAAAAGGGTTTTGGGGGTGTATAGGGCAGTGCACATGTTTAAGTATCAGTGTAGTGATTACAGGGGCTTATGGGCATGGGTCCTCCTCTCTATGGGTCCCTAACCCACCCCCAAGATGACTTAAGCTGCCTCTGTGCTGAACAACTAGGCTTTCCTATGCCAGGCAGCCAGGTGATGATGGTCTGGAGGCTGAATTTTAAAGGTGTGATTAATATTTTTATGGGGGTGGGGATGGGTCGGTGATGACTGGGGTAGTATGTGTGGGGTCTGTATTATGTGTTTTCAGTGCTTATCTGGTGAGTCTAGGTGAGTTTTTGTGACTTAGACCATGTTTTACATGGTCTATGTCACAACGTCCGTCGATTGTTGGTGTATAACTTTTGGTTATACATGCTATACGACTAAGTCTAAGCCGGCCCATGTCCTGCCCAACTCTCACCTTCTACACTCCTCCAAAAACGCCCTTTGGTCATTCAGCGGCACTATGAAGGCCTAGGTCGTACAGAAATACGTCCAAAACCCGTTTTTAGTATCGGCACTTGGACGTATTTAAGAAATGTTGATTCAAGTGCCGACTTAGGCCAGTTTTTGGACATATTTCTCTTTCGATTATGAGCCCCATAGTCTATTCTAGAAAATGATTTATGCACCTGGGAGCAGAAAGAAAATTCCCAATCATTAAAATGAAGAATTTGCCAAATATCCTTTAAACCACAAGATTATACCAAATTTATCTATCCCTAAAGATGTTATTATTCTGCTAGGTTTTTTATCCAATATCAGATCCATAACTGCATTAAATTCCCCTGTCACCACTAAATTAGAAGCAGCCAATGGCAGAATCAACTGTTGAAGAGATTTCAAAAATACATTTTGATTTGAATTAGGTGCATAGATATTAACAAGCTTCAGAGTATCTTTCCCCAAGCTCATATCCACCAGTACTCATCTCCTTTTGAATGTAGCCAAACACTTTCCACTAACTAAAATGGCCACCCCAGCTTTTTTTCCCCACCGCAGGAGCAAAAAACAATGTTTAACTCATCCACCTTCTAGCTTTTTTGCTTCTGTGGCATTTAGATGGGTCTCTTGTATATAGTATATATCCGCATTCTGTTTTTTTAAGAAGTTAAGGGGTTAATAATAAAAAAAAAGTCTAAAAAGTGTCCTAAATGGCTACTTGGATGATCAAAAAGCCTGATCGTCCAAGTACCCATAACCAAAGCTGGTTTTTAGACGTATCTAAAAACAGCTTAGGCCTTTCCCTTGCCACCAAATGCACAGAGAGAAAAGAGGTGTGTTTAGAGGAGGGGAAAGGGTGGACAATGGGTGGGAGGTGGGCTGACCTACACCTAGGCATACAACAGGTATAACCAAAACATTTATAGGTTGCCTAGTCGGCACTTATACCTTTTTGACTTAGACGAAGTCAAACCAGGTCTAAGTGCCGAAAAAGGGGCCGCTGAGCTGATGGCCGCTGGCGCGATCAGTTCAGCGGCCCGGCAATCTACCCACCGCAAGCATCGCAGCAGGAGAGATGCCCTATCTCTCCTGCCGTGGGTTGTGGCAGCTCAGATAGAGGAGTGATGGCATCGCAATAGGGGAGATGAGGCATCTCTCCTGCCACGATGCATCACATCCCACACATACACAACATCAGGGCAAGAGGGAGCTCAAGCCCTCTTGCCCCACTGACTCCCCGACGATATCGGGGCAAGAGGGAGCCCAAGCCCTCTTGCCCCTCCAACTCCCCAACTCCCCGACGATATTGGGGTGATTAACATTGGGCCAGTAGAGAGCCCAAGCTCTCTTGGACCCAACGACCACCCCCCGCGATGGATTGGGCCAGGAGGGAGCCCAAGCCTTCCTGGCCCCGGTGATTAACATCGGGAAAGGAGAGAGCCCAAGCTCTCCTGGCACCAGCGACCACCCCCACATGATGGATTGGGCCAGGAGGGAACCCAAACCCTCCTGGCCCCGGCTTGAGCTCCCTCTTGCCCCGATATCATCGGGGAGTCAGCGGGGCAAGAGGGCTTGGGCTCCCTTTTGCCCCGATGTTGTCGGAAGGGGGTGGTGGTTGGACGGGGCAAGAGGGCTTGAGCTCCTTCTTGCCCCGATATTGTCAGGGGGGTCTCAGTTTGACATGGCAGGAGGGCTTGGGCACCCTCCTGCCTGGATCGTTGTGGGGGGGGGTTCTGTAACCGGTGTTGTTTTTGACAGACACCGGTTACAGAATCCAGCTTTTAAGTGAAGTACTGGCTCCTCCTTCGCCTAAAAGCCCTTGTGTTGGACGTTTGGGGCTTAGGCGTTTTTTTGGTTCATTATGGGCTAAAAGTGTAGACGTCATGGGGGTGTACTTTTAGACATAGAGGTGATCTGGGCGTTTAGTAGAGGCAGGCCATAATCAAAATAAGGACGTTTGTTTTGGTTATGGACACTTTCCCTGCTTCTGCTTTGAACATTTAAGGACTTAGGCCAAAAGGGGACTTAGACGTTTTTTTTTTTTATTATGCCCCTCCACGTGTTTTTTTCCTCTTTATTGGATGATTGAGACCATTGACATTTAGAGAAAATATTTTCAGTGTGATTTTGCTATTATAAAAACAAAATTGAACCACAAAACATACCCCTTAATTCCATTTATACCTAACAATACTATGCTTTGATCAATACACGTCCACACCCCTATCATAAAATCCCCTGACCCCACTCCCTCAATATCAAATGACAACTTGAAAGCGCACATATAGACAAGTAACCCAAACCCCTCCAGGCATCCTAAATATTTTCCCCTAAAAATTATCTTTAATATCCACCCCAGAATACAAAAATAATGTATTAAAAACTTGAATATTTTAATGTAATGTAATGTAATTTATTTCTTATATACCGCTACATCCGTTAGGTTCTAAGCGGATTACAGAAAATATACATTAAGATTAGAAATAGGAAAGGTACTTGAAAAATTCCCTTACTGTCCCGAAGGCTCACAATCTAACTAAAGTACCTGGAGGGTAATAGAGAAGTGAAAAGTAGAGTTAGAGGAAAAATAAAAATAAAATAAGCATTTTAACAGGACAGCATTGATCTAAATACTTTGGGAGATAGAAGAGAGGAGAGAAAGGAATAGAAGCAGAAGGGGGAGACGTTGAACAGTAGAATTCTGGAGAAATTTAAATGATAGAAATAGAACAAAATAAAGACAAAATGCAAAACAATAGATAAGATTAAAGATAAATCATAAGCTGGAAAGAAAAATAAAATAAAACTTTGTCTTCAATCCTCGGTTTCAGCATCAGTGATGAAGTGGAGCAAGTAAGTTTAGGAGGAGCGATGACGTTTTATATAATAAATAAGGAAAAAGGATTCTAAAATGATTCTTAAACAACCACAATTAAGACTAATCTATATATATAAAATCGGAGGTATGTATGTGTGTATGTATGTGTGTTGTATGTGTGTGTGCCACGATCAAGCAAAAACGGCTTGACCGATTTGAACGAAACTTGGTATGCAGATCCCTCACTACCTGGGATGATATGTTCTGGGGGTTTCGCAGCCCACCTGCACACGTGGGCGGAGCTACAAACATAAAATCAGATTTCACCCATTCATGTCAATGGAAAAAATGTAAAAAGCTGCCATTCTCACAGTAATTCAAAAATGGCTTGACCGATTTGAACGAAACTTGGTATGCAGATCCCTCACTACCTGGGGTGATATGTTCTGGGGTCTCGTGGCCCACCTGCACACGTGGGCGTAGCTACAAACAGAACATCAGATTTCACCCATTCATGTCAATGGAAAAAAAGTAAAAAGCTGCCATTCTCACAGTAATTCAAAAACGGCTTGACCGATTTGAACGAAACTTGGTATGCAGATCCCTCACTACCTGGGGTGATGTGTTCTGGGGGTCTCGCGGCCCACCTGCACACGTGGGCGGAGCTACAAACATAAAATCAGATTTCACCCATTCATGTCAATGGAAAAAATGTAAAAAGCTGCCATTCTCACAGTAATTCAAAAACGGCTTGACCGATTTGAACGAAACTTGGTATGCAGATCCCTCACTACCTGGGGTGATATGTTCTGGGGTCTCGCGGCCCACCTGCACACGTGGGCGGAGCTACAAACAGAAAATCAGATTTCACCCATTCATGTCAATGGAAAAAATGTAAAAAGCTGCCATTCTCACAGTAATTCAAAAACGGCTTGACCGATTTGAACGAAACTTGGTATGCAGATCCCTCACTACCTGGGGTGATATGTTCTGGGGGTCTCGCGGCCCACCTGCACACGTGGGCGGAGCTACAATCAGAAAATCAGATTTCATCCATTCATGTCAATGGAAAAAATGTAAAAAGCTGCCATTCTCACAGTAATTCCAACTACCTGGGGTGATATGTTCTGGGGGTCTCGCGGCCCACCTGCACACATGGGCGGAGCTACAAATAGAACATCAGATTTCACTCATTCATGTCAATGGAAAAAAAGTAAAAAGCTGCCATTCTCACAGTAAATCAAAAACGGCTTGACCGATTTGAACGAAACTTGGTATGCAGATCCCTCACTACCTGGGGTGATATGTTCTGGGGGTCTCGCGGCCCATCTGCACACGTGGGAGGAGCTACAAACATAAAATCAGATTTCACCCATTCATGTCAATGGAAAAAATGTAAAAAGCTGCCATTCTCACAGTAATTCAAACTACCTGGGGTGATATGTTCTGGGGGTCTCGTGGCCCACCTGCACCTTGAATGCCTGTCTCCCCCCTCAACAAGGTCTGCCTTGCCACCCCACCCTGAAGGCCTGCTGCCCCCCCACTACCTCGAAGGACCGCTCGGCCCCACCACCACCACCACCACGAAGCACTGCTCATTCCCCCGGCCTCCACGCTTCATTTCCCTGGAGAAACAGCCTGCAGCAAGATCGCGCGATGCCAGCGATCTTTGCTTGCTTCGGCTGTTTCCTCCGCTGCGGTCCCGCCCCTCCTCTGACGTCAGAGGAGGGGCGGGACCGTGGCGGAGGAAACAGCCGAAGCAGGCAAAGATCGCTAGCATCGCGATCTTGCTGCAGGCTGTTTCAAAACGCGACACCCGGCGCAGGGGGGGGAACCGGACCGGACTGGGTGCACCCTCTCAGGGTTTGGTACCCGGGGCGGATCGCCCCCCACGCCCCCCCCTTGGTACGCCACTGGAGATGCCTCATCTCCCCTTCCGCGATGCCATCACTCTTCTACCCGAACTGCTGCGACCCGTGGCAGTTCGGGTAGAGGAGTGATGGCATCACGGTAGGGGAGATGAGGCATCTCTCCTGCCACGATGCATTACTCCCCCACACACACACAACATCGGGGCAAGAGGGAGTTCAAGCCCTCTTGCCCCAGCCAACCGCGGTACCCCTGACATGATCGGGGCAAGAGGAAGCCCAAGCCCTCTTGCCCTGCCGACTCCCCAACAATATCGGGCCAGGAGGGAGCACAAGCCCTCCTGGCCCTGGCAACTCCCCCCGCTAGTTGTTCGGGCCAGGAGGGAGCCCAAACCCTCCTGACCATGGCGACACCCTACCCCCAACCCGCACTACATTACGGGCAGGAGGGATCCCAGGCCCACCTGCCCTCGACGCAAACCCCCCTCCCCCCAATGACCGCCCCCCAAGAACCTCCGACCGCCCCCCAGCCAACCCGCGACCCCCCTGGCCGACCCCCACGACACCCCCACCCCCCTTCCCCATACCTTTGGTTTAGTTGGCCGGACTGATGGGAGCCAAACCCGCCTGTCCGGCAGGCAGCCAACGATGAAATGAGGCCGGATTGGCCCATCCATTTCAAAGCCCCGCCTACTGGTGGGGCCTAGGCGCCTGGGCCAATCAGAATAGGCCCGGGAGCCATAGGCCCCTCCTGGGGGCGGGGCCTTGGACACATGGTCGGGTTGGGGGGGCGGTCGTTGGGGGGAGGGGGGGTTTGCGTCGAGGGCAGGAGGACCTGGGATCCCTCCTGCCCGTAATGTAGTGCGGGATGGGGGTAGGGGGTCGCCGTGGCCAGGAAGGTTTGGGCTCCCTCCTGGCCCGATGTTGTCGGGGGGCAGGATCGGCTGGGCCAGGAGGGTTTGGGCTCCCTCCTGGCCCAAACAACTAGCGGGGGGGTGTCGCCAGGGCCAGGAGGGCTTGGGCTCCCTCCTGGCCCGATATTGTCCGGGAGTTGGGGAGTCGGCGGGGCAAGAGGGCTTGGGCTCCTTCATGCCCTGATGTTGTCAGGAGGGGGGGGGTCACGGTTTTACATGGCAGGAGGGCTTGGCCACCCTCCTGCCTGGATCATTGGGAGGGGGTGATTTTGTAACCAGTGTTGTTTTTGACAGGCACCGGTTACAGAATCCAGCTTTTAGGCGAAGGACTGGCTCCTCCTTCGCCTAAAAGCCCTTCTGTTGGACGTTTGTGGCCTAGGCATGTTTTTGTTTCATTATGGCTAAAAAGTGTAGACGTGCTGTGGGAGTACTTGTAGACGTAGTGGAGATTGGGCGTTTAGGCAGAGGAAGGCCATAATCAAAAGATGGACGTTTGTTTTGGTTATGGACACTTTCCCTGCTTCTGGGTTGAACGTTTAGGGACTTAGGCCAAAAGGGGACTTAGACGCTTTTTTTGATTATGCCCCTCCACGTTTCTATGTTTCTATGTTTCTATGTCCTGCACTAACAAACATTGCAGTGTGGCTATAGGCTGTAGAAAACATAAAAACCATCAGCTAATATTTTATGGGAACTTAAGATAATTTAAAATAACTATGTGCACATTAAAAATAAAAAGGAAGAATGAAATAATGCCATGGTGGCTCTTACCTAATAGAGACAATCTGTAGCACTCTGAGCTGAGCAAACCGAAAGTAAAACCAGCATTTTAAAAAGGGGGTCACATGACAAGTGCCTTATTCACAAGCATAATCATAAGCAAAAAGTGGCCTGAAAAAAATGCTAAAGAAATCGATGGTCAAAAGAAGAATTAAAACCTGATTAAAAATAATAAATAAAAGTGAAAGGTCTAAAAACAACTGAAACGTGAAGATAGTATAGCTGTCCTACATTGACATGTTCGGCAGGCCAGCTCTAGTAGACATTTGGTATTTTCTCATAGGCCAAATATAATTATACTGCGTGCCAGATTTGACACCCCTGGTCTAGATACATTTTGATACATGGTATATCAAAGAAATAATGAACTTGGAAACTTGTAGAACTGTGCTTAGTATCTGTTTAATTTTTATGGTAAGGGTTAGCAGAAGGAGTTCAGTGCTGTGCTGCAGTTTGAATCTAAACTAAAAGGGATGTAGGCTGGAATACTGTTCCATGCAGAATGTGAGTTGTTTGCATACATGTGTTTCTAGGAACTTGGTAAGTATAGGGTCTATAGTTTGAGAGGATGGATAGGTCAGCATTTTGTGATTTTGGTATGGATGTGAGAGCTATTTTACCCATTTCAGCTGGGAGTGGGCCTTGATTTAGAAGGATGTTTAGGAACTTGGTGATGAGTACTAGAGAATGACATGGTGACAAAATTCATCACCGTTCCCGTCCCCGCGGATAACCGCGGGAAACCATCTTCATGTCATTCTTTAAGGAGAGAGGGAAGAATCAGAGTATGAATGGCCACAACCACTGACCCACAAGCTTTGCTTTGAAGAATGCTGGTGTAGAAGGACTGAGGTTGAAATAGACACTAGAAAATGACATGGGATTATTTCCCGCGGTTATCCGCAGGGACGGGGACGGTGATGAATTTTATCACCGTGTCATTCTCTAATGAGTACTTCAGGTGCATTGGCTAGTAGGTATGAGGGGCAGCTGTTGAGGGAGCTGCTGCAGATGGATAATTTCTTTAGAAGACTCACTGTTTCACCTGTTGTTAGTGGAGTGAGGGTGTCATATCTGGTCCACTGTGCAGGGGTCATCAGAGTTTTTGGGAATGGTGTGTGTATGTTTCAGGGTTGGGCATGTTTTCTCAACTTCTGTTTGTACTGTTCTGATCTTGTTGAGGAATAAGTCTTGTTTAGTAATTCACATGTTAGTTAAACTGATTTCCCTGTTTATTGAAGTCTTATGTAAACCGAGTTGAGCCCCTACTTCAGGAGATGATGCAGTATATAAATTTAAGGTTTAGATTAGATTAGATTAGTTGGGATTTATATTTATAAATGTCCCATAAGGTTGCATACGAGGCATAATAACTCCTTGTTGTTAAGGGGTTTATTTTCTATTTCTTGGGTATGGTTGTTTTTCTTAGCCTTAGCAATATTACATTTGTATTTGTTGATCACTGCCCTCTATTATTTTGTGGTAAGATATCTTACTTTTCTGTTGTTGTCTTTCCAATCTTTGGCAGGTTTGCGTTTCTTTTCTCAGAGTTTCTGTGAACCATGGGGATGATTTAGTACATTTCAAATTGCGGTGGTATAAGGGGGTGAGAGTCTAGGTTGTTTGTGATTGATTTGTTCCAATTTAACAGCATTGCATTGGATGAGCTAGTTGTCTGCCAATGAGAGAGCTACTTTGTTCCAGAACAGAGTAGAGATTATTCTGCCTACCTGTTTATTAGAGTTGGAGGAAATGCTGGTTGTGTTTGACAAGTGGAGACATGGCTTGAATGAAAGGAGATAATGGTCTAAACAGGGGACAGGGGACCAGTTAGTTTTGGTGATGAGACAAGGGTACTGGGAAAGATGGTAGAGGCACTGATAAAGGACCGCATCATTGATCACCTTGACAGACACAATCTGATGAGGACCAGCCAGCACGGCTTCAGCAAAGGAAGATCTTGCTTGACGAACTTACTGCACTTCTTCGAGGGAGTAAACAGGCAGATAAACAAGGGTGACCTGGTCGACATTGTATATCTGAATTTTCAGAAGGTGTTCGACAAGGTCCCGCATGAATGACTACTTTGAAAAATTGTGAGCCATGGAATCAAGGATGAAATACACAAGTGGATTAAAAACTGGTTGGCGGATAGGAAACAGAGAGTGTGGGTAAATGGTTAATACTCGGCCTGGAGAAGCATCATGAGTGGAATGCCGCAGGGTTCGGTGCTTGGGCCCATGCTCTTCAACATATTTATAAACAACCTGGAAATTGGTATGATGAGCAAGGTGATTAAATTTGCAGACGATACAAAGTTATTCAGAGTAGTAAAGACACAGATGGATTGCGAAGACCTGCAACGTGACATAAACACATTCGAGAAATGGGCCGAGACATGGCAAATGAGGTTTAACGTAGATAAGTGTAAGGTGATGCATGTTGGTAACAAAAATCTTATACATGAATACAGGATGTCCAATGCAGTACTCAGAGAGACCACCCAGGAAAGAGACTTTGGAGTACTGGTAGACAAGTCAACGAAGCCATCCGCGCAATGTGCAGCGAAGGCAAAAAGGGCAAACAGAATGCTAGGAATGTTTAAGAAGTGGATCACAAACAGATCGGAGAAGGTTATCATGCCGCTGTACAGGGCCATGGTATGCCCCCACCTGGAATACTGCATCCAGCACTGATCGCCGTATATGAAGAAGGACATAGTACTACTCAAAAGGGTCTAGAGAAGAGTGACTAAAATGGTTAAGGGGCTGGAGGAGTTGCTGTACAGTGAGAGAATAGAGAAACTGGGCCTCTTCTCCCTTGAAAAGAGGAGGCTGAGAGGGGACATGATCGAAACATTCAAGATAATGAAGGGAATAGACTTAGTAGATAAAGACAAGTTGTTTATCCTCTCCAAGGTAGAGAGAATGAGAGGGCACTCTCTAAAGTTAAAAGGGGATAGATTCTGTACAAATGTAAGGAAGCTCTTCTTCACCCAGAGAGTGGTAGAAATCTGGAACACTCTTCCAGAGACTGTTATAGGGGAAAACACCCTCTAGGAATTCAAGACAAAATTAGATGTTCCTGCTGAACCAGAACGTACGCTGGTAAGGCTAGATTCAATTAGGACACTGGTCTTTGATCTAAGTGCCGCAGCAGGAGCAGACTGCTGGGCACAATGGACCACTGGTCTGACCCAGCAGCGGCAATTCTTATGTTCTTATGTGTGTGGAGGCTATGAAGTCAAGGGTATGGCCTTTTTCATGTGTTGGATTGGATCTCTTTGGTAGTCTTCAAGTAGCATTTTGAAGTAATGGATGGCTTTATTATCAGAGGCTTCAAGGGGAATATTTATGTCTCCAAGTATAAGCAGTCTGTTGTATTGACAGGTAAGACTCAAGCTGATTTCTTCCAAGTTTGTATTATTGCTTGACTGGAGGCCAGGAGGGCAATATATCAGTTGGAGACATATGTTGTTCTTGATGGTATTAAACTTGTCTTCAGGTTTGCAAGTCATTCAGGCAGAGTCAATCAGGGTAGCATTGAAGGAGCTTCTGTAAATAATGGATAAACTACCTCCTCGCCTATCCTGCCTGAGAATGTGAATGATACTGTATCCTTGTAGGCAGAGATTTGACAATTTACTTCTTCCGTTTTTGAAGGAGACCTGTGTTTCACACTAATATAAATACATTTTCCATTCACTCTTTCTAGCTTGACCCACAGTGCCTCTTCTTTATCCTGCATATCCTGCAATTGTGTAGCTTTAATCTGATCTTTAACATATAGCACCATTCCCCCTTCTATTTTTCCTACCTGGTATAGCTATATCCCAGACATGGTTCTCCATGAACCACATCTCTATGATCACCACCAAATCTAACTCATCCTCTTCCATCACAGCCTCTAGATCCAGAACCTTGTTTCCCATACTTCAAACATTAGAATATACTACTTTCCAGATATTGCCCCTTTATCCCATTTGTATAGATGTATTTAGTGATTCACTTACATGAGGGCTTTGATCACACTGCCCCAATGATTCTAATTTAAATCCCTCTTCAGTAGTATTTCCAGTCTGCTGCTGAAGACACTTCTACATTTCTTTTATAGATGCACACCATCCCTGCTCAGCATCCCTTGGAAAATCATCCCATGGTCCAGGAAGCCAAAATGCTCTTGATGACAGCATCCTCACAGCTACATATTCATCTCCAGGATGCAAGCTTCTCTTTCTTGGCCTTAACCACCAACAGGGAGCATAGCAAGAACACCACTTGCATGCCTGTCTGCTTCACCTTCTCTCCCAGAGCCATGATGTCACTTTTTATACATTTGGAAGGGTAACTAGCAGTGCCAACATGGATCAGCAGCATTGTTAATAGTCATTAGGCTTGATGAGTCTTGGCAAGCTCTCCATAAACATCCTGGATTATGGTAGCAGACAGATACCACTCCTCCTGGGACATCATGGCTGGTCTGAAGATGGATGCCTCTGTACTCCTCAGAAGGGAATCACCAACCACCCCTACTTTAACATAGTAAATGATAGCAGATAAAGACATGAATGGTCCATCCAGTTTGCCCATTAGCTATACCCATTAAACATACATGATTAAATTAACTTGTCTCTTCTTTAATATTTCTGAGTCATAGACTGCAAAGTCCACCTGGTATTTCCTAAGTTCCAAATGCTGAAGTTGCCGTCCAAGCTCACTCGAACC
This sequence comes from Geotrypetes seraphini, assembly GCF_902459505.1. Classification (NCBI taxonomy): domain Eukaryota; kingdom Metazoa; phylum Chordata; class Amphibia; order Gymnophiona; family Dermophiidae; genus Geotrypetes; species Geotrypetes seraphini. Next base: position 108,233,026 of record NC_047089.1, on the reverse strand, counting down.
TATCCAACCATTCTGTTTGCAGGATATCTACCATAAAGTCTGGCCAGTAACATCTTCTGTTCCAAGTTAATGGAGTTCCTGTTCATGCCTTCCCAATCCCATCCTATACCAAATCACCACATATGGGACACAGACCATGCTAGTCTGTCCAGTACTGGCCTTAGTTCTTTAATTTGCATACTTTGTTTCCTAATTAGAGATCCTCTTTGTTTATCCCACGCTTTTTTAAAATTCCATCAACGTTTTCCTCTCCACCACTTCCCTTGGGAGGGGAGGGAGCAGGGGGGCATTGCAGGTATCTACCACCCTTTCCATGAAAAAGAATTTCCTAACATTGATCCTGCAACCTCAAGTTATGCCCTCTAGTTTTACTGCTTTCTCTTCTCTGGTCTTCTCCTAATTGTCACAGATTCAGCAACTTTGTGGATTTTGAGTTTTAGTCCTTCCTCTCTCTGGGTTGCTCTCATCTCCTCCACTTTCAGGTATGCATACTGGTTTTTCAGTTCAAGGGCAGGTAGAGTCACAATATTGATCCTGCAGGGATCTGTAATATGAGTCCAGCTGTCCTCCCTTAGATTGTCTTCATGTTCCCCTCTGCTGGAAATGTTTGATGCCACATGAAGCATTTCCTCAATGTATCTCTCATTCTCATGGGTGCTTCTCAGTATTGCCATTTCCTCTCTCTCATTTCCTTTACTTCCTTCATGATGAATTCAAACTGAAGGTAGTTTGCACATGGAACCATTCCCTCCACTTGGGTAACATTCTCTGTCTGCACAGAGACAGAAGCTGTAACTTGAGTAACAGGTTTGGTGGCATGATATTTCCCAGACATACTGTGGTTGCAGAAGCACTTTTACCTGATGAAAAAAGAAGAAAAAGGAGAAATATACTACCAAAACAATGTCTTGTTCCTAATTGGCTAAAGAGTCTATAAATCAAAAGATCAGCCTTGGGATGGGTGGAAGCTGGGGAGTGAATTAACACAATAAATAGAAACTTTCCTCAACTAATTTAATTGTATCTTATGCTTTCTAATGCAATCTAAAATTCTAATCTGTACTAAAACACTTTTTATATAAAACCCTAAAATAGACTCTAAAGGCTGCACTATTGCCTAAACTGACTTTGCTTGAAAAGCAAAGTATTAAACAAGAAAAAAGAGATGGATCAGAAAAATAATAAAATCTCTATAACACTGGAAGATGTAATGAGTCAATTTGACAAACTGAAGAGTAGCAAATTGCCTAAATCAAATGGTAAACATCAAAGAGTGCTGATACAATTGAAAAAAAATGAACTTGTAGAGCTATTGTTAGTAATTTGTAATTTTTCTTTAAAATCCAGCATAGTGCTAGAAGACAGATGTCCAACATGACATCAATTTTTTAAATGTATTCCAGAGGTGACCCAGGAAATTATAGACTGACGAGTCTGATGTTGGTGCTGATCAAAATGGTAGAGATTATTATAAAAAACAAAATGACAGAGAAAGCCAACATGGAAACAATGGAAATTTTGCCTCACCAATCAGCAGATTTTTTGTTAGTTGTTTAATTATTTAGTATGGGGCTCATAATTGAAAGAGAAAAACGTCCAAAAACTGGCCTAAATCGGCACATTGTCAAACATTGTCAAAATACGTCCAAGTGTCGATAATGAAAATGGGTTTTGGATGTATATGACCTAGGCCTTCATAGTGCCGTTACACGACCAAAGCTAAACGGGGCATGAAGGGACACGTCTTGTAGTTTTCCATATGTTGTTTAAAGCTATAAATCCAGACTCTGTTTGCTTTCTCTTGCTGAAAAATAGTACAAGGACATTTATGTTTGAAAAGATATATTCTTATCTTGTTGTAAAGTGAATTCAATTATTTTTATAAGCCGTATTTGCAAACAGAAGAGGCTTTGCTGGCCAAGGCTCTTCTGACCTTTTGGACTCCAGTCTTGAGATAGAAAAATGCTGATTTCTTTAAAGTTTCATGTGACCTGTGTCCATATATGGTTTGTGTTTACGTCACATGCTGACACATGCTGACAACACTGATTCATGTAGAATGATATAAAAGAGATGTAAAGCTCACAATAAATTGGACATGTTTCGTAGATCATTTCTTGCCTCTACAATATGTCCCCAGATGCATCTGACTTCCAAATGACAGAGAAAGTATGGGGCAGGAATTGGGACTAATCCTTTTCAGTTGGGGGCACACCCGGGATGGGCAGATGATATCACCAATATTTTGTGAGTATTTCTGAATTTTTTCTGTTCTTTAATACTCACGGGTATTGGTGACCTGTTTCCACCCTTTAATTTAAGTTTAAACTTTGGGTTCTATTACGGAGTTTTTTGGGAAAAATCTCGGGGTACTTTCGGTAAGCGCCCCTCGTGAATATAAGCAGCTGCCATTCTTTCGGGAAGAATGAAATTATTTATAAAAAAACCCCTGCCCACTCTATCATTTGTGAGGTTAAAAATTTTATAGAGTATAAGATTTTATTGTCTCTTATTACTGTACCTCGCTTATAAGGTAAGATAAGCAAATATTTTTGCGTTGTTATATTGTTTTTGTAATGAGTCATAAAGGCACTTAGGATTCTCCCCCCTCCTAGACAGATGAGATTTGTAAGGCTTATGTTGCCAGTGTGTGTGACACTCTCCTTTCCGCCTACATCTTTCTGTGTCACCAATCCTTTTCCGTATATGTTTGCACTGTTTATATGTTTAACACTGAGGTAGGACATGCTGTTATGTGGAATGAATTGCAAGCGCTGTTTGAATCAGTCTAAAATCTTTCCTTCGCAGCTTGTACACAAGCACTATTTCTTGTCTTCCTTTTGAACATACAATAGTTTGATCCTGATTTATTCTGTGCGTTTCTTCTACGGCTGCTTCCTTTGTGTTCTGTGCTGGCAAAATTTTGTTTTGTTTTTAGAAGATTAGCCAGTTGTGAATTTTCTCTGTGCTTATTTGGATATCTAGTTACTGACCTTAAGGAATGCGATTCTGGTTTTCTCTTTCTGATTGTAAACCTCATTTTTTTCTATTTTGACAGACTGAATTCTATAATGTACAAATGCACTTTGACTGCCAGACGCTGTTCTTTGCTTTCATTATCAGGGTCCATGCATGAATGCTTTTGCCCCTCCCTCCCAGACTTTAGGGCTGTTAATGTTTTGATAATTCTCATTGCACTCATTGTCCCTGAAGTTTCTTCCTCTCCTCCATTCCATCGGCAGACAATTTTTTTTTTCTGTCATTGTCCTAAAGAATGTTTTTTTTAGTCCCTGTTGGTGAGGCTTTTCAGCCCCTTTTTGCTTTCACCTTTAAGCAACAGTATACCTGATGTGGAATGCCCCAGGGCTATGTTGATTCCCTTGTTCTCCATTGTCCTCCGGGCTATTCTACAGCCATGCTCTGCCCCTCATGGTCCTGTCCTCATTCTGTACCTCTTTTTGTGTTCCATAATTCAGGAGACCTGTCAGGCTGATAGTTTGCACCTTTTACAATGGTTGTCTGTGTGTGGTCACAAGGTGTCACGAAATAAACTGCACTGGTGTAAATCTGAAGTGAAATACCTGGGTTTTGTCCTGTCTCATGGTCAGAGGAAAATCTGCACTTTCCGCACTGCTGCTGTTCTGGGTCTGCCCCGCCCAGCTACCAAGAAAGACATGCTTACTTTTCTTGATATGATTGGTCACTGCCGCCAATGGATCTCTGCTTGTTCCTTCTATGACCAGATTCTGAGACAGACCCTGGTTTCTGAAATGACTGCTCTTATCAAATGGACTCATGAAATGTTGGACATTTGAGATGTGCTTTGGTTTCTAGCCCAGGTTTGGGTTTTCCTGCTTATGCCCATATGTTTTATCTCTTTGTTTGGGACTATTGTAACACCTTGAGGGGAGAACATGGCGGTAAGTTACGCTCTGTTGCCTTTTTTTTCACTCCTGTTCAAGTTCCCTGGCTGCATGTGCTATGGTAGTAGAGATGGTTACTCCTCTGACCCTTGGTCACCCCATTACCCTTCACACTTTTCACGATGTCCAAGCCCTTCTTTTAAATGGGCTCCTGGGTCTCAAGGGTGAATAGGATTTTCTTCCTCTCTTTTTTCACAGCTTCAGTCCTTTGTTACCCCCCCTCTGAACTTGATGCTTGGCGTTTGGCAGGTGCCCAAAGCCGCCCTTTTGGACGGACTTTGGTGCAAAGAGGGGAAACCCTGGATACCAGCTGCTAGCTCTCCCTTATTCATTGCCCAATATCATGGTATTGGTTATCGTAGTGCTTGCTCGACATTTTAACTTCTTGCTAGTGATATTTTCATTCTTGACCTTTTGTCCTTGATACAGATATATATAGCTCGATAATTACAGCTGGCACGTTTGTGACTTGAAAACAGATTGGAAAACACAATTCCTTTATATTGTTTTAGCTGAAATTAGGATGTCGCTAATTTAAATGTTTGATGTATACATAGCCATCCCAGATCAGTTTTGGCACAGATATTTCTAATGTTTTCCAAGGGTCCTCTTTATCACTGCAGAGATAGAGACACTCCAAAGAGACATTAGCTTTATGCTTTTTTCCAAATATAAGATGGTTATGATATACATTATTGTTTCTTTGTTTTGGTTTTTTATATCAATGTGTTTATTTGCAGAGTTAAATTCAGCCCTGCACACTTGACAGATGGAGTAATAGCTCCACACTTAAAACTTTATGTTTTGTCTGTGTCATGTCTACTGGCTTTAGTTTAGTGGGTACTCCAGGATACATAACATTGGCCATTTCTAGAGCTCTTTTTCCATTTCTTACTAGCCTAACTGCGCAATGTTCTTTTACTTATAGCTTTTATATTCTGAATATAGTTTAGTTAGGGGTTATATGTTTAAGAAAAAGTTTTACTTTATACAGCATTTATTTCATGGTGTTCCCTACATATGATCCATTCAGTATCCATTTCTGAATATATTCAGTACATCAGTATGGTCTCTCTGAAGTGCCATAATAGTTATATGCAGCACGCAAAAACATATCTTTTTGGATTGTTCAATTAAGAACCTTAAGTAACAGAGTATTGTCTCTCTTTTGCCATAGCTATATCAAGTAAATGAATTGGTATTGTTACATGTTGCCACATTCAGTACAGGCAACATGGTTTCTCTCTTGTTTTCTATCTCTTATTTGGATCACATTGGAGTACAGCTGTTGAATGATATTTGGAATGCTTTTCAAGCATCTCTTTTCAAGTATCTCTGTATGCACAGACATCTGGCTGCTCTCCCTTTGAGATTCTCATGGGATGATGACCTTTCCCCGCCCCAATAGTAGACAAATCCTCAATAGTTGAGAGTAGTGATCTTCCCTTGATACAGGAGGAATATGTCCAAAAGCTCATTGAAATATTAGGGCTTGTTCAAAAAAACGTGTCTTGCACTTCTCCTTTCTCTCCACAGATTTCTACCCATTTTTTCAAGCCTGGTGATTGTCCAGAAGCTTTCTAAGGATCGGAAGCAGACGGATTTCCCCTTTGGCCTTCCCACTACTGTGATCGCTGTGACCAGGCCCGCTGCACTCACTGAGGAGTTTCCTGTTTGGATCCACGCAAGTCGCTTGAAGAAGGTTAACCTAAAACCCCAGGAGCAAGTCTTCCCTGCGCAGATTTCACCTCTTCCAGTGGAACAACATGATCTCATTGCAGCATTCTACCAACTTTATCATTCTCTTACTGGCAACGCTGCTGCTAGTTTTTCTCCCTGTATGGATCATTTCTAACTGGGTCTACAGGGATGATGTGTTTTGGGTCCACGACACTTTCTGCCCATACCCATCTGTAAATGACACTCCTGTTGTAAACAGCACCCCCGGCACCTCTTTGCGAACATGATGTCAAGCTGGACTACTCCCTCGCAAAGGCTGTCCTTCAATTGGAATTCAGAAAGATAGACAGTATACTACCTTTTGGTATAATTCCAGCATTGTGCAAGTTGCCACCTTCATTTTTGAGTATTGTGACATTGTGGACTGTTCATCAATTGATATTCCAAGGCTCTGCCATTGGTCCTCAGAGGTTCCTAAAAAACTAAAGACATATATATATATATGTTACTGACTCACGTTGGGGGGATAAGTGTGCATTCTGGGGAGCGGTAGGGTGGAATATTGATACTGACTGGGCTTATAAACCAGAAAGTACTCTGATAAAGGTGGACCAAAAATGGTAAATCACTGCTTATGACCCTTCATAAGGTTGGAAACTGTTATAGGAAAAGTGTTTCTGCACAAATTATTAAGCTTTCTCTTACTATTGACAACCCTAGACCTACTGATGAAGGTATGTACATTATGGACATGTGGTTTAAGGGTGGGTCTAGCTATCTGACCCATCAGTTTTCTTACGGGATCTATCTACCTCCTCTAATTTTACCTATCCCCTTTGTGCACTGTGGTGTTCTAAATACCCTTTGTTGCCAGGACAGCAAAAGCTTGATATTGCCGTTACCATCTATAAGGGCAATTACACATGTCATGTTTCTAATCTGACACAGGGTAGTTTTTTAGGTAATTTACCCCCAGGTTATTGTTCTGTCTTGGCTCATAGGTATGCCCCATTGTTGCAGCATCAGATTTTCACCCTAGGTGATATTTACTGGCTCTATGGAGACTTTTGGCTCCCTGTTAAGCTACCCAGCCATTGGATAGGCCAGTGCACTTTAGCTAAGGTTACCATGCTCCTGCATATTTTTCTGAAAGGCATCCTTCCTATGGTTTTTCACATGGTTTTTCCTCTTTTCTGTCTCAATATAAATCTGATCTCCTTGGTAGTTTTAATCCACATGTATACATAGATGCTATAGGGGTCCCAAGAGGGGTCCCAGATGAATTTAAGGCCCGAGCTCAGGTTAAGGCTGGGTTTGAGTTCCTTATTCCCTTTATTACTATTAATAAGAATGTTGATTGGATTAATTAAATTTATTATAATCAGCAACGCTTTGTGAACTACTATAGGGACGCCTTGCAAGGTATTGCTGATCAATTAGGCTCCACTTCTCAGATGGTTTTCAAAATCGTATGGCCCTAGATATGATTCTAGCTGAGAATTCTGTAAAATTCTTCCCAGTACTTTATGCTGTTGGACTTTTATTTCTGATAATATAGGTCCTACTATGGCCATTCAGAAATTAGCAGACCTCTTTGCTGAGCTCAAATGTAACTCTGGTTTATCTAATTCTTGGGATCAGCACTTTAGTTGAATGCAGGGTTGGGTAAAAGACCTTTTTATTGTTATAATCTCTATTATTATCTGCACTCTTGTTTTTGACTGCTCATGTACTGTGTTATTCGTATTACAGCTCCTAAAACCCCTCCTCAAGAGACATATCTAGAGTATCTCTCCCTCCAAGCTCATGCTGTGCATTTATGATGTCATTTTCATGACGTAAGAGGGGATTGAAGGGACACGTCTTGTAGTTTTCCATATGTTGTTTAAAGCTGTAAATCCAGACTCTGTTTGCTTTCTCTTGCTGAAAAATAGTACAAGGACATTTATGTTTGAAAAGATATGTTCTTATCTTGTTGTAAAGTGAATTCAATTGTTTTTATAAGCCGTATTTGCAAACAGAAGAGGCTTTGCTGGCCAAGGCTCTTCTGACCTTTTGGACTCCAGTCTTGAGATAGAAAAATGCTGATTTCTTTAAAGTTTCATGTGACCTGTGTCCATATATGGTTTGTGTTTACGTCACATGCTGACACATGCTGACAACACTGATTCATGTAGAATGATATAAAAGAGATGTAAAGCTCACAATAAATTGGACATGTTTCGTAGATCATTTCTTGCCTCTACAATATGTCCCCAGATGCATCTGACTTCCAAATGACAGAGAAAGTATGGGGCAGGAATTGGGACTAATCCTTTTCAGGGCATTTCAAGAGAAGTGTCGAGGGTGGGAGTTGGGCGGGATATGGGCCAGCTTAGACTTAGTCGTACAGTGTCAGCAGAGTCATCGCCCGAACGCCCCCTTAAAAGGGAAGGATCCAATGGCAAGAGCACCTTTGCGAAGGGCCTCAAGAAGGGCCAAGTGACTACACCTAAGGACACCAGGGAAGGACAGCAAGGTAAGGACACAGCAGGCACAGAAGAGAGCAAACACACACAAGCAAAGGTAAGGTAAAGACAGCACACACAAGCAAAAGACAGCAAGGTAAGGAAGCGGCAGGCAAAGAAGGTAAGGAAGAGGCAGGCACAGAAGAGAACAGACACACACAAGCTAAAAGGTAGCAGTGCAATAATAGAAAGTACTTCAAAAAGGTGGACAGCAATGGAAGCAGAGGGAATCCAGAGGATGAGCTTCCCAGTGTACTGCACGGACTGCCATATGTACAATTACCTCCCCTTGGGGAGGCAGTCGTATGTATGCGGTCGGTGTCAGGCTTGAAGAAGCTGAAAAGCTTGAAGAAGGAAGTTAGTCAACTGAAGTACAGGATTCAGGAACTGGAGGGACTATACATCACAGAAGACCCATTCAGGACAGCTTAAGACCCTATGAGGAAGGATGAAGATACACCCACATTGAATGGAGGACTAAAGCAACCTGACTCCAAGGAAGAAGCAGCTCATAGAGGAATCTTGCAGGAAGGGGAGGCAAGGTTTTGCAGGTGCCTAGAAGAGGAAGCAGTAAAGCACACCGAGGACACAGACCTGCGACCGGAACGAAAACTGAAAAAGGGAAAGTCTGCAATCCTAGTGGGAGACTCAATCCTAAGGCAAGTAGATAGTCACATAGCAGGAGGGAGAGAGGATCGGCTAGTGACCTGCCTCCCAGGAGCAAGAACAAAAGACATCATCGACAAAATTGAAAGGATCCTAGAAGGAGCAAAGATGGAAGAGACTGCAGTGATGATCCACATTGGGACAAATGATGTCAGCAGGAGAGACTACAGCAGGAATGCACTGTACAGTTCAAGATTCTGGGAAGGAAGTTGAAGATGAGGACTCAGAAGATAGAATTTTCAGAGATCCTACCAGTACCGAGGGCAGATGTGAAGAGGCAGATGGAATTACAATCAATAAATGCATGGATGAGGAGATAGTGTGAGGAACAGGGGTTCCACTTTATGAGAAACTAGACTATGTTTTGGGGCAAGAACAAACTAATCTAATCTAATCTAATCTAAATCTTGGGTTTATATACCGCATCATCTCCGCAGATGGAGCTCGACACGGTTTACATGGTTAGGGAAGGAACGGAACTCCAGTGGAATTATATAAGTATGAGAGAAGAGAGGTTGGTGTGAGAGTGCCAGGAGCGGGACGGGGTTACGTTCTGGAGAAGAGCCAGGTCTTCAGATGCTTACGGAATGGTAGAAGGGGGCTCAAATTGCGGAGAGGGGAAGGGAGACTGTTCCAGAGCTGAGTGATTCTGAAAGGGAGGGAAGAGCCAAGTTTACCAACAAGGGAGATTCCTTTTAAGGAGGGGTAGGATAGTTTTAATTTTTGAGTGGATCTAGTGGAGGTTGGATTTGAGGAATTCCAGGATAGAGGGATAAAAGGAGGAAGGATACCGTGGAGGATCTTGAAGGTTAGAGATGGACTACACCTGAACACGGCGGGAACTAGACTTCTAGCAAACAATGTCAGGAGAGGAATAGAGCTGGCTTTAAACTAAGAAGAAGGGGAAAGCCGACAGTCGATCAGGTGTTCATGATTCGGAAGATGGTATCCCGAGAAGATACTGAGTGGGAAAGATGCTGGGAAGACACAACGGGCAAACAACAAGAGTTGACGAAACTAGAGGATGATAAGAAGAACCTAGCACAGGGGGAAGAAAATATGGGCAAAATATGAGTTGATGGGTCATGAAGAGGATGAAAAGAACATAGCGCAGGAAAAGAAAATGAAGACAAGAAAATACCAGGACTTAAATTGCAAGTATACTATTGCAAGGAGCCTAAAGAACAAAATGGGAGAACTAGAAGTCATGGCCAAAAAAGAGAACCTAGATATCATTGGGGTCTCTGAAACATGGTGGAATGAAGAAAACAAATGAGACATAGTACTGCCGGGGTACAAACTCTATCGCAAAGACAGGTCAGATCAGAAAGGAGAAGGAATATCCCTATACATAAAGGATAACATACACTCGACCAGAGTGGACACAGTGGTGATGACCGACAAATTGGAGTCACTATGGGTTAAAATACCAGGAAGGAATGGGCCCGAGATAAAGATGGGCCTGTACTATCGTCCACCTGGGCAAACTAAAGTAAACGATGAAGAAATGGAAGCCGAAATGAGACGGGAATGCAAAAATGGTAACACCATTGTTATGGGAGACTTCAACTATCTCGGGACAGACTGGAGTCTTGGAAACTCAAAATGCCCTAGGGAAACGGGATTCCTGGAGGCTATACAGGACTACTTCATGGAGCAGCTTGTCAGAGAACCAATGAGAGGCAATGCCACTCTGGACCTAATCCTCAATGGGCTAAAAGGACCTGCAAAGGAAGTAAAAGTAGTGGGACTATTAGGAAACAGTGATCACAATATGATCCAGTTCAAAGTTAAAGTAGGAATATCGAAGGGGAAGAGAACCACAGTGACAACTTTTAACTTCAAGAAAGGAAACTATGAAGTGATGAGAGATGAAAGAAACTTAGGAACAGCTCAAAGAAATCACAGACTGTGGAGCAAGTCTGGTCTTTAGTCAAGGACATGGTGAGTGAAGCGCAAAATCTGTATATCCCCAGATTTAGAAAAGGATGCAAAAAGAAACGAACAAAAGACCCGGCGTGGATAACTAAAGAAGTGAAAAAAGCGATAAGAGATAAGAAAAAATCATTCCGGATATGGAAAAAGGACAAAACCGGGGAAACTGGAAAGAGCACAGGAAGCATAAAAGAGAATATCATCGCGTGGTTAGAAGAGCAAAACGAGAATACGAAGAGAGGCTAGCCAGGGAAGCACGAAATTTCAAACTGTTCTTCAGATATGTTAAAGGGAAGCAGCCGGATGAAAGAGATAGGAAGGGAGTGCTGAAGGAGGAAAAAGAAGTGGAGAATAGAGTAAACATGTTCTGGCAGGCAGGAAACAAAGGGTTGGAGTAAAGGGCCATTACTCAGAATGGCGATGGGTCACGAGTGGAGTCCCACAGGGGGTCGGTTCTGGGACCACTCCTGTTCAATATATTTATAAATGACTTGGAGACAGGGACGAACTGTGAGGTTATTAAATTTGCGGACGACACCAAACTCTACAGCAAGGTTAGAACCAAGGAAGACTGTGAAGACCTGCAAAGGGACTTAATGAGATTGGAAGACTGGGCAAGGAAATGGCAAATGAGTTTTAACACTGAGAAATGCAAAGTCATGCATGTAGGGGAAAAAGAACCCGATGTTCAATTATAAAATGGGGGGATCATTGCTGGGGGTGAGCAACCTTGAAAGAGACCTGGGGGTGATGGAGGACACAACACTGAAAGCATCAGCACAGTGTGCGACAGCCTCAAGGAAAGCGAACAGAATGTTGGGTATCATCAAAAAGGGTATCACGACCAGGACGAAGGAAGTCATTTTGCCGCTGTATTGGGCAATGGGGAGCACACATCTGGAGTACTGTGTCCAGTACTGGTCGCCGTACCTCAAAAAGGACATGGCAGTACTCGAGGGAGTCCAGAGAAGAGCAACAAAACTGATAAAGGGTATGGAAAACTTCTCATACGCTGACAGATTGGAAATGCTGGGGTTATTCTCCCTGGAAAAACGGAGACTTAGAGGAGACATGATAGAAACCTTCAAAATCATGAAGGGCATAGAGAAGGTGGACAGGGACAGATTCTTCAGGCTCTGGGGAGCCACAAGTACAAGGGGGCACTAGGAGAAATTGAAAAAGGACAGGTTTAGAACAAATGCTAGGAAGTTCTTTTTCACTCAGAGGGTGGTGGACACATGGAACGCGCTCCCGGAGGCTGTGATAGGCCAGAGCACGCTACAGGGGTTCAAGGAGGGTCTGGATAGGTTCCTGAAAGAAAAGGGGATTGAGGGGTACAGATAGAAGTGGAGGTAGGTTACAGAAATAATCAGAAACCACTTCACAGGTCATGGACTTGATGGGCCGCCGCGGGAACGGACCGCTGGGCATGATGGTCCTCTGGTCTGACCCAGTGGAGGCAACTTCTTATGTTCTTATGTTTTGTTAATATTTACAAAAGAGGACACATCCAACGTGCCAGAACCCAAAAAAATCTTCAAAGGAGATCAAGCAGAAAAATTAACATCCATTGAGGTAAGCCTCGAAGACGTACTCAAGCAGATAGATAGATTAAAAACTGATAAATCTTCGGGCCCGGACGGAATCCCCCCCAGGGTACTGAAAGAACTAAAAAAAGGAAATAGCGGAATTACTACAGCAGGTTTGTAATCTATCCCTGAAAACAGGGTTGATCCCGGAGGATTGGTAGATAGGAAATGTTACGCCCATCTTTAAAAAAAGATTGAGAGGTGACCCGGGGAATTACAGACTGGTAAGTCTGACTTCGGTTCAGGGGAAGATTGCGGAAGCACTGATAAAAGACAGCATTGATGAGCATCTAGAAAGGAATAAACTGATGAAGACAAGCCAACATGGCTTCTGCAAGGGAAGATCGTGCCTAACGAACTTATTGCACTTCTTCGAAGGAATTAACAAACATATGGACAAAGGATACCCCCTAGACATCGTATACTTGGATTTCCAAAAAGCCTTCGACAAGGCACCCCATGAACGCCTACTACGGAAACTGAAGAACCATGGGATGGAAGGAGAGGTGCATAGATGGATCAAAAATAGTTTGGCGGGTAGGAGTGAAGGACCACTACTTGGACTGGAGAAGGGTCACGAGTGGTGTTCCGCAGGGGTCGGTACTTGGACCGCTGCTGTTCAATGTATTTATTAATGACCTAGAAATAGGGATGAAGTGCGAAGTTATAAAATTTGCCGATGACACCAAACTTTTTAGTGGGGTTAGGACTAAAGAGGACTGTGAAGATTTACAAAGGGACCTGAACAAACTGAGAGAGTGGGCAAATAAATGGCAGATGAGCTTTAATGTAGAGAAATGTAAAGTCTTGCATGTAGGAAACAGAAACCTGATGTACAGCTCTACGATGGGAGGGCTGGTAATGGGTGAAAGTAGCCTAGAGACGGACTTAGGGGTACTGGTGGACAAAACAATGAAGCCGTCGGCACAGTGCGCATCAGCCTCTAAGAAGGGGAACATCTATATCACAAACCTATGGTGTCCCGCAAGGTTCCATTCTATCCCCACTGTTATTCAATATCTTTCTGTCTCCTCTTCTTACGCTAGCACAATCTATAGGATTCACAATCTTCGCCTATGCAGATGACATACAACTACTTCACCCAGTCAATAACTCAAACATTTCAGATATAAAAGACATAAATAATAAACTGGACACTATAAATGACTGGCTTTACACAAATAAACTTTCTCTCAATATTGATAAATCCTGTGGCCTTTTACTCCCAATCAAAAACACCGAGTCTTTATCAGAAATTTTTTTTATCAAATCCATTCCTATAAAAATGGAAACAAAAATAAAACTATTAGGAGTCATTATCGATAAGGATCTTACTTTCCATGATCACATTAGTTCGGTTGTAAAAATCTGTTTTTTCAAACTTCGCCTTATTCGTTCACTAACTTCAATTCTAGGGACTGACGCAATTAAAATTCTGGTTCATTCTTTAGTTATTTCCCAACTAGATTACTGTAACTCTCTTTACAACGGTCTCCCCCAAAAAGAAATCCGACGCCTACAATTAATACAAAATACAGCAATAAAACTAATTTACAAAATCAGCAAATATGATCATGTTACCCCGCTTCTGAAAGAAGCACATTGGCTCCCTATCACACACCGTATCACCTATAAAATCATCCTGCTGACCTTTAAAATAAAACTCTCTCACCAGCCTTCATATCTTGATAAGCTTCTCATTCCTCAATGCTCATCACGTACTCTAAGGTCAACAGATCAGAAACTCTTGTTAATTCCTTCCATAAAAGATTTCTTTTACACCCGGAAAATAAATTTTGCAGTAGTCGTCCCAACGTTGTGGAATGCTCTGCCACAGCAATTCCGAATGAACAACATCTAGATAAATTCAAGATAAGCCTGAAGACTTTTTTATTTTGCGACGCCTTTACTTGTGTTTAGAGTTCTTTTCTTTTTTTTCTTTTTTTCTCTCTCCTTTTTTTTCTGTTCCTCTCTTACTCAACCAACCGCTTTAAAAAAGCGACCCCACCCAATATGTTTTACCCCACTCCCACTTTCTCCTTCTCTTCTCAAAACATGTAACTTTTCCCCTCCTTCCCCTTTTTACCTTCACTTTCAAGTCTGTCCAGTTAATGTCTTTGATGTTCACTCTCATCATTTTTAAATATCTGTTATTTTTTCCTTTTTTAAAAATTTTATTGTTAACCGGCCTGATACTTGTTGATGGTCGGTATATTAAAAAGTAAATAAACTTGAAACTTGATCAAGAAGGGTATTACAACCAGAACGAAGGAAGTTATCCTGCCATTGTATCGGGCGATGGTGCGCCCACATCTGGAGTACTGCGTCCAATATTGGTCGCCGTACCTTAAAAAGGATATGGCGATACTCAAGAGGGTACAAAAAAGAGCGATGAGATTGATAAAAGGTATGGAAAATCTTTCATATGCTGAAAGATTAGAGAAACTGGGGCTCTTTTCTCTGGAAAAGCGAAGGCTTAGAGGGGAAATGATAGAGACTTACAAGATCATGAAGGGCATAGAGAAAGTGGAGAGGGACAGATTCTTCAAACTTTGAAAAACAACAAGAACAAGAGGGCATTCTGAAAAATTAAGAGGGGACAGATTCAGAACCAATGCTAGGAAGTTCTTCTTCACCCAAAGGGTGGTGGACACATGGAATGTGCTTCCAGAGGGTGTGATAGGACAGAGTACGGTATTGGGTTTCAAGAAGGGATTAGATGATTTCCTGAAGGAAAAGGGGAACATAAGAATTTGCCTTCGCTGGGTCAGACCAGAGGTCCATCGCGTCCAGCAGTCCGCACCCGCGGCGGCCCATCAGGTCCATGACCTGTCATGTTTACTTAATTTAGCCCTATAGCCCCCTTGTTTTTATCTTTACTCTTTCCATACTCTTATCTACCCTTATCTGTATCCCTCAATCCCCCTATCCTTCAGGAATCCATCCAATCCCTCTTTGAATCCCCGTAGTGTACTCTGCCCGACCACTTCCTCCATGTGTCCACAACCCTCTGTGTGAAGAAGAACCTCCTGGCATTGGTTCTAAACTTGTCCCCTTCCAGTTTCTCCGAGTGTCCTCTTGTGCCTGTAGTTCCCCGTAGTTTGAAGAATCTATCCTTGTCTACCTTCTCCATGCCCCTCATGATCTTGAAGGTTTCTATCATGTCTCCCCTAAGCCTCCTCTTTTCCAGGGAGAAGAGTCCCAACTTGTCCAGCTTGTCAGCGTATGAACAGTCCTCCATGCCATTTATCATTTTCGTAGCTCTTCTCTGGACCCTCTCAAGTATCGCCATGTCTTTCTTGAGGTACATAGAAACATAGAAATAGATGGCAGATAAGGGCCACGGCCCATCTAGTCTGCCCACCCCAATGACCCTCCCCTATCTTTCTCTGTGAATAGATCCCACGTGTCTATCCCATTTGGCCTTAAAATCAGGCACGCTGCTGGCCTCAATAACCTGAAGTGGAAGACTATTCCAGTGATCAACCACCCTTTCAGTGAAAAAGAATTTCCTGGTGTCCCCGTGCAGTTTCCCGCCCCTGATTTTCCACGGATGCCCCCTTGTTGCCGCGGGACCCTTGAAAAAGAAGATATCTTCTTCCACCTTGATGAGGCCTGTGAGATACTTGAATGTCTCGATCATGTCACCCCTCTCTCTGCGACCAATATTGGACGCAGTACTCTAGATGTGGGCGCACCATTGTACGATACAGTGGCATGATGACTTCCTTCGTCCTGGTTGTAATTCCCTTCTTAATGATGCCCAGCATTCTGTTAGCTTTCTTCGATTGAAGGTATTGATAGAGGATTACTATACAGGCCTGAACCTGATGGGCTGCCACGTGAGTGGACTGCTGGGCATGATAGACCTCTGGTCTGACCCAGCAGAGGCAATGCTTATGTTTTTATGTTCTTATAACTGAAAGTTATACAGCCCAGCATAGACGAAACTTGGATGTTGTAACTTAGACCATTTAAAACATGGTCTAAGTCACAAAAACTCACCTAAACTCACCAGATAAGCACTGCAAACACATAATACAGACCCCCACACACTACCCCAGTGATCACCAACCCCCCCAACCCCATAAAAATCATAATCACACCTTTAAAATTCAGCCTCCAGACCATCATCACCTGGCAGCCTGGCATAGGAAAGCCTAGTTGTCCAGCACAGAGGTGGCTTAAGCGATCTTGGGAGTGGGTTAGGGACCAATGGAGAGGAGGACCCATGCCCATAAGCTCCTGTAATCACTTCATTGATACTTAAATATGTGCACTCCCCTATACACCCCCAAAACCCTTTTGTACTGGCATAAGGGCTATTAGGGTGATAGATAAGTGGGTCTAGGTCTAGGGGATTTTGGAGGTAGTTTGGGGGGCTCACCATGACCTATAATGGAGCTGTAGTGAGGAGAAGCCATGGCACCCTTTTTGTGAAGTTCACAGCAGTGCCCTGTAAGGTACCCCACTATTTAGGTGCCATGTCTGGGTGTTCAGTCCATCACTTTGTAGACCCCTCCCACGCCCAACAGGGCTTGTTCTAGGTGTTTTTGACTTGGATGAAAAGTTGGACGAAAATCTGGTATAAAGATGGACGATTTACCAACTTGAAGATCAGATCGGCAGGACGTATAGTTAGGTGATTTTCGAAACAAAAAAAATTTTGGACATATTTTTCAAAAATGTGTTTACTTTGGACAACTTGCAACTTAGACGAAAACGTAATTAGACGTTCCTTTCGATTATGCCCCTCTATGTGTTTTTAATTGTTTTTATTGTGTATGTTTGTTTTGTGATCCGCCTTGGATAAAGGCAGAGTAGAACTAAACTACTGCATTCTTTGAAGGGATGAATGAACATATGGATAAAACTCAACTGGTTCATATTGTGTATTTGGATTTTCAAAAGACATTTGAAAAAGTACGCCATGAAAAACTTCTGAGGAAATTAGAAAGTCATAGGATAGGAAGTAATGCCCTGTTATGGATTAAGAACTGGTTGAAAGACAAAAAACTGAGAGTAGGTTAAATGGCCAATATTCTGAATGGAGAAGAGCAAATAGTGGGGTTCCTCAGGGTTCTGTGCTACAACCACTGCTTTTTTACATAGGGGGTCTTTTACTAAGGCGCGCTAGCCAATTTAGTGTATGCTAAATGCTAACATGTCCATAGAATACAATAGGTGTGTTAGCACTTAGCGTGCGCTAAATCAGCTAGCACATCTTAGTAAAAGACCTCCATATTTAGCAATGACCTAGAAATGGGAATAACTAGTGAGTTAATTAAATTTGCTGATGACACAAAGTTGTTCAAAGTTGCTAAATCACAAGAGAATTGTGAAAAATTGCAAGAGGACCTTGTGAGACTGGGAGATTGGGCATCAAAATGGCAGATAACATTTAATATGAGCAAGTGCAAAATGATGCATGTAGTAAAGAAGAACCCGAACTATAGCTACATGATGCAGGGTTCCACATTAGGAGTCACAGCTCAGGAAAAGGATTTAGATGTCATAGTTCAGGATATATTGAAACCCTGAGCTTAATGTGCGGTGGCGGTAGCTAAAAAAGCAAATAGAATATTACTTATTAACAGAAAAGGACTGGAAAACAAAGATGAAAATATTATAATATCCTTGTATCATTCTATGGTATTACCACACCTCAAATACTGTGTGTAATTCTGGTCGCTAAATTTGATTTTGCTGCATACTCTAAGGTAGCAAAATCAGATATAGTGATCTGAATTGCACACAGTTCTATGTAGCAAAATCAGAAAAGGTACAGACAAGAACATATGAAAATGAAAAAAAGAGATGAGATAACTTTTGTATGAGGAAAGGCTAAAGCAGCTAGGGCTCTTTAGTTTGGAGAAAAGACAGCTCAAGGGTGATATGATAGAGGTCTATAAAATACTGAGTGGTCTATAAACTACTGGAAAGGGTAGATGTGAATCACTTTTTTATTCTTTCCAAAATATTAGGGCAAGGGTGCATGCAATGAAACTAACAGGTAGTAGATTTAAAACAGACTGGAGAAAATATTTATTTACACAGAGGGGCATAATCAACAAGTCGTATAAAAGCTCTATGCATTGGTGGCGTAAGACGTCCAGGGAAATGTGTTGATAATCGAAAGTCGTCCAAGCCGGTCGATTATCGGCACGTAACACGTCCAACATAAACACATCCACATGCGCTATAGCGAAGCGTCCAACTTTACCTACCAAAATGTCACTCGTTCAAACAGGACGTACAACTATTTTTGCCGCGTTCCGCTAGACGACTTTATCTATTAGTTGTCCTGGTACATGTCCCACTGATGTCCCACTGTCCCCAACTACGTCCTGCATGCCCATATATAAACCACCACATGGAAGTGCGACCATTGTGGGTGTAGTAGGCGTTGTGAGAGGAGGGAGGAGATAGTTAGGTGTTAGTTGGTGGAGAGGTAAGATATATCTATTACTGAGTGGGATTGAGTGTTTGGAGAGTATTTCTGTGAGTGTGTGTGTGAAAGCAAGTGAGAGAGATTGTAAGGGAGACAGACAGGAGACACAGTGTGAGTGATTGTGGGAGTGAGAGATTGTGTAGTGAGGAAGGCCGTGACAGGAAGAGTGTGTGGCCACCAGGGTGAGTGTGGGAGAGGGTGTGTGAGTGTGTGTGTGAGAGCTTCTGTGAGTGCGTGCGGGTGTGATGGTGGAGCGAAGGGAGCCCAACTACTCCCTAGCGGAGACAGAGTCCCTAATGGAGCTCTGCCTCCAGTATGAGGCACGGGTCTTTGGCCACAAAGGCAGGAGACCACCCCGCAACGTCGCCATGAGGGCCTGGGCCAGAATACGGGACACCCTGCATAGGTGAGAACCTCCCTAGTACCTATCACTATGTAGCCAGTGTGTCCTAGTCATTAAACCTGTTGCATTAAAAAAAAAAAATATATATATATATATATATAGGAAACATAGATAGATAATGAAGGATAACAATATCTTGGCAGGCAGATGTTTAATATCTGGATATGTCCCTACCTCATCAGAATATACATGACAGATGTGATGTGCTCAGTGCCCTCATAACGCTGCATATGTTTGAAAAGGACTGTCACCTGACCCTATTCTCCACCATATCTTTCTTCCAGGCGTTATGGTGTGTACCGGGACCTCGAGTCCCTGAGGCGCAGGTGGCGCAGGGTCCACTGTGAAAACCCAGCCCTCATCCGGCGCACCAGACACCTCCTCCGAGCTGGATGTAAGTGGCAGCCCCCACCCCCAACAAAAAAGTCAGTAGCACAGGTATGACAGCTGCCTTGTAAGAAATACCAGAAATCCTGAAACGTGTAGGTGACTATCAGATGCTAATATGCTATAATGGAGGAATGGGAGGGAATGGTCAGATCAATGAATATCTCTGCAGTTGATATTGGCGCTGGTTGCATACTGAGTGCTCATTCTCTGAAGCCCCTCTCCCCAATCATCTGCATTGTCAAGGAGACATACCTGATCAAGGGATATAGGCCTCAGAGGCTGCCAGCCACATGTTGCTCTGAAGGTCACCCTCATACCTCCAGACCAATGTCAAGCCTGCTGTAGTGGAGGCATATATCCCTTGGTCAGGTATGCCTCCCTGACAATGCAGTTCATTGCAGGGAAGGGCTTTAGAGAGACACAATCAGATTCTAAGCATCATATGTGCTTCATAGTTGCACCTGTCACCCTCTATCCTATGTCATCTCATGTCTGCTACCTCTCAAAGCTCACCTTCTTGTCAATGTGCTCTTCCTTGGCAGCTGGTCTGGTATGCAACCTATTGCCACCCAAAATGTGGGTTATGAGATACCAGTCAGTCCACTGTGTCAACATATACATCAAGAGAAAACCAAAAAAACTCTGTGGAGTGACAATGTTCCCAAATGGACTTTATTTGAAAGTATCAAAGTTCCAAAGGTACACTAATATCATCCACATAAAATAATTCCATCCACATAAAAGTAAATCATCCTCATAAGAGCCTTAAAAGACCTAGTACGCTAGAGATACAGGACCCAACACGGTCCGCATTTCAACAAAAAGTCTTCTTCAGGGGTCCCTGGGGGTCCTATAAAGGTGAGTACGTGGGAAACAATTGTGTGGTGAGCCGGAAGTGAGACACTGCTTGCATGTTCATATACATCAAGGCCATTCAGTGTCACCTGCATAAGCCGGCCACCTTTTGTTTAGCTGTATATCGGTATAACTGTACATAGAAAGTAGTTTATATATGTGTTCACACACTGGCCTGACCTGTCTCCCACTTAGTGTCACTGGGTTGGGTGTGGGGGGGTGTTGATAGGTAATTGTGTATGTAGTATTCAACCAATGCACGATATGGTAACCCTGACTTCATATTCTTACTGCACACAGGTCGCGCACAGCATGCTGCTGAGGGCATAGCCCAGGAGGTGGTGGTGGACATGTGCCAAGAGGCAGCCAGGGAGGCAGTGACGGAGGCAGAGGCAGAGCAGGAGGAGGAAGGCTACTCTGCCTCCGAGGAGAGTCTGCCACCTGAACAGATATTGGAGATGTCCGATGGGGAGGACCAGGCCCAGGTGGAAGTCGTGGAGTCACAGGTGGTAGCAGAGGTGAAGCAGCAGCAGCACGTGGTGGAGGAGCTGGGCGCATGGGAGGTCCCTGACCTCTATGAGGATATGCCGCCTCTTGAAGGGGATGAAGAGGTGGTCGTGGAGGCAGTAGCTCTGGCCTCACCCCATGAATTCCAGCCAGCGGCCCCAATACCTCCTCCCCCTCCTGAGGCATATGGACAGCTGCTGAACGTTGTCTCACAAATGCGCAGCGAACTGCAGGAGGGGAGGAGGGAAATGATGCAGACCTTGGCAGAGATCATCAGCCTTCTGCACCAGCTGGTTGGCATCTTTCAGGAGCCTGTTTAGGAGCCGAAGGGGCAAACCTGAGGGCCACGCTGCCAATGGACCATTGAGGCTCCAATCATGTTATCAACAGTGTCCCTAACAGCTCACAAGTAGCTGGCAGAAATCCAATGATTGAAAGGACATCACACGGCCTCTCCTTCGCATATTCAGGAGACTTTAATTTTAATTTTTTTTAATTTAATTTAATTTAATTCTTATATACCACTAATAACCGTGAGGTTTCTAAGCGGTTTACAAAAATGATGCATTAAAGATACAATAAATAAAAACTAAATAAATAAGATAGGTACTTGGAAATTCCCTAACTGTCCCAAAGGCTCACAATCTAACTAAAGTACCTGAAGAAACAGTATGAAAAATAAAATAAAAAGACAATAAAATAAATAAATAAATAAAATAAATAAATAAAATAAAACCTACTGTTTCTCATTTGGGCATACTTGGATATTAACCTACTTGATGGCTGTGGGCTACAATGCTGTCACCATATTCTCTGCCAATGATTGCAAGTGTTGAGATGTGATGTAGAGATGCAAACTGTACAGTGATGGTTAAGGAGTGCAATAGTTGCACTGAAGGTGTGTTTAATCCCATGCCTAGGGTAGGAAGACATGCATATGGTGGGACAGTGGTATACGCAATATAGGGTACCTTCCCCATATCAGTGAAAAACAGGTATGCAGTGAAATGGAAAGACCCTGCCATCAGATGGCATGTGAGGAGGCCCTAACGATTGACACTGACAACATGGGAATGGTAGGCTGCATATTTGAGGTGACAGATAGCTTCCCTAACCTATGGGCCAATAGATGATGATGATGTAACCAGGCCAGGGGTACAGGGAGCAGAAGTGAGATTAGAAGCCACGACCTCTGGAGACAGAGGCTGCTGCAGCAGGACAGCCCTCACAGATATTTGCTGTCCCTTAAAAATGAAAACGTATGTGAGGCTCAGAACTGCTCGCTTACTTCGCTCAGATCAGAGCAGTTTCAGGCATGTTGGGCCAATCAGCCTGGCATGTGCCATGTTGTTACCATAAGTATGATATTGTGTTTTCTCTTAAAGCGTACATATATGTATGTTGATTGTTCTATGACAGACTTTTGTGACCAGGTGTTCTAGCATTCATGTCTACCTCAGCAAAGGTGTATGCATTTATATTTGAATCATGACTAAAAAAAAGCAGACCAAAATAAATAACAGATATCTACCTCTAAACTGGGTGTCATGTGTGATCCCTGATGTCATGTCACTGACCTGCATCTAACAAAAGGGCAGGCAGCCTACTGTAAGTAGGAAGGTGCCCATCTTGTAAGTGAGATGTGGATGAGACCATGTCACATGCAGGACCTGAGACAGAGGTTGTGTTAGTAAGAGTTCTAGAAAGAGGGGAGAGACGTAGACTTGTGGGTTCCATGATTTGCAATGCATGTACCACCTGACTGCTTCAATAGCTCCCCCTCTTTCTAAAGGCCTCTCCTAACCCTAGACTGATGGGACATCTTAGGACTGAGGAGTCATGTACAGGAGAGCTGGTGACTGCTGTGCAATGCTGGGCATCATATGCAATCAGGTTGATGCCATAAGAGCAACACATGTACAAGGTGAGGCACTAGGAAGCAGAGCAGTGACAACTGAGAAGGTATCCCCCCTCCCAAAGACACAAAAATGCTGTAACAGCAGAGCCACCAACAAGGCCACACATACACCTGTGGCCAGGATCAGGGGTGTGTAAGGCAGGTATCCCAGGGGAGGGGGAATGAGGTGAAGCAATCATTGGAGGAAGGAGGTGGCATTGTGGGATAAGGAGGTCCCCCCCTAGGCAGGGATGGAGGACGTGGAGAGGGAAGAGGTGTGTTCCCCAATAAAGAGTGCCTCTCCCCCCAACTCTTCCTCTAAACGCTGTTTCACACAGCCTTTCCAGAGGGTGACCAGCAACGTGAGGCCCAGACATGTCTATAAGCATTCCAAACATCATAGATGAAGCAGGAATACTTGCTTACCTGAATACAGCCACAGGCTTGAAAAGGCAGCCCATGTAATGTGTAACATCCAGCAAACGAGTTCAGATGGCATCAGTGGATAGGAAGATGTCTCCGAACAGACAGGAGACGGAGGTTTGTGGTGATGTAGACGTATCCCGGCCCTCTGAATTTAAACATACCAAGGAACGTGGGCTAGACGTCTTTCGGATTTGTCCATAACCGACCAAATGGATGTATTACGTCAGGTCGTCTAACGTACGGCTTGTTGGACGTGCTTAATTGTGTATAAATACGTCTAACCTCATATTATTAAAAGTGTGGGTTCTTTGACACCATGGCTCCCAAAGCACTGAAAATCATGTCAAGAAAGCCTAACTTCACCCAGGCTGAGACAGAAATGCTGGTGCAGGAGGTCCACACTCACTACCAGCACCTCTTCTCGCCCCAGGGAGAGAGACTCGGGGCAGACCAAAATTGCTCACTGCCTCAATTCAGTCCACCACCATAAACAGGCTGTGGAGGACTGCAGGAAGAAATGGCGAGAAAAGGTGGGGAACCTGCCTCCGGATGGTGACATGTCAGACCTCAGCCCCATGGAGCAGCTGGTGCTGACCTTTGTATCCTCCACCTATGGTGTGAGCACCCAGTACACCTCAACTGCCCCACCTGCACAGCCTTCTGGTAAGTACCTGTCTTCTTCCCCAGTCTCACAGCTATGTCCCATATTCTGAGAGACCTCTCTTTCATCCGCCTTCCTCTACCCCTCTAATGGGCCAGTTACTACACCTGCTGTTCAAACCTTCACATAACACCCTTATACTCACAAATTGGAGCATTTGTTATGATCAGCAGGTGTGGTCACGTAAGGTGTGTGCACATACACTGCTTTCATCCCCTTCATAATGTCACCAACACACCGCCCTATGGTTGCTGGCTATGTGGTAATACACCTTTGGGATGCATGTTACTGCCAACTCATCTCACATAAACACAGGTAGCACACCTGTGCTATGCGGTGACATCTATATGTGCTTTTCCCCTATGTAGACGCCAGCTCTTATGAGGAGCAGCCCTGCTGTAGTGCCATGGACACAGCAACTCTGCAGGATGAGCCAGCTACAACAACAGTCAGCCAGCAGGAGCTTGAGGGATCCCAGCATACCCTCACACAGGAGCCTGCGAGTGGAGCTGAGGACCTGCCAATTCTCCCACCACCTGAGCAGTTTGCCACTGTGGTTGGCGAGACTGAAGATGGCAGTGAGGGAGGCCAGGCTGGCCGCTGGAGGGCATCCAGTCGCCAGCGTTGACACCTGGTTCGACTGGCCCAGAAGCTACTGGGCCACAATCTGACCCTGGAGGGGTATCGCCAGCAGAAGCTCCAGCTGCTGAGAGAGGCTGTGGAGGCAAAACAGCAGGGAGTGGAGGCTCAACGGGAGACGAATTACCTTCTGCGTCAGCTTGTGCTTACTAACACTGCCATCGTTGGCAAGCTGGAATGCCTCCGCAGTGAGCTGTGAGCTGCACACCGTACTCCCTCCACAAGCTACCACACTGATGAGGTGCTTGCACCACCCTCCAGCACTGGCTCAGTGCCAACAGGGCGCAAAGCCACACAGAAAACAAAGCACCCCCAGGTGTTGGGGCCTGTTCCATGCTTGCCCTCCTCGGCTTCCTTAAGATGGCCAGCTTTTGAACACAATAACACTACCTCCAGCAGTGAGAGTGGCAGCTCAGACACTGATATGGCGCCAGTTGTTCCAGAAGCTACATTTCTACCTAGAGGGGGAACTGAGAGGGCTGTCAGGGGCCGTGGGAGACCACGTGGGCGAGGGAAAGGGAAGTAGGTGGGGGCTGCAATTGTTTGTGTATGAGGTGGGTTTGGTGAGGATATGTGTATGTAGGGGTGGTGTTTTGCACAATAAGTGGGATAATAAAGGTGTTTTTGGAAAGGAACCTATTGAAAGTACTGTTTTCCAGCTTCAGTTTCTGTACACTGAAGCTGACTATTGTCAGTGCTGTTTTCCAGCTTCAGTTTCTGTACACTGAAGCTGACTATTGTCAGTGCTGTTTTCCAGCTTCAGTTTCTGTACACTGAAGCTGACTATTGTCAGTGCTGTTTTCCAGCTTCTGTTTATGTACACTGAAGCTGACTTGGTTTTGCAGTCCAGTTAAATGTCACTGGACTGATATAATGTCAGGTGGCTAGGGTACACCATCCATGTCACACGAAGTGGGTCTGTATTAGACGGTGCCTGGTGTTAAACCCTTCGTGGACGGCAATCTGCTTGGCTCTGCGGTGTGGGAGTGGAGGGGGCTTATCATCATTAGCATCAGGTTGTTGCTATGGGGGATCCAGCAGTGGCTGCTGTTTGCGTAGTGCAAGGTTATGCAATATGCAGCATGCCACAAAGATATCAGCCACCTTCTCAGGCCTGTACAGTAGCTGGCTCCCCGAGCGATCCAGGCATCTGAAGCGGTTTTTTAACTGGCCAAATGTTTTTTCAATGATGCTCCTGGTGGCTCTATGACGCCGGTTGTATTCCTCCTCAGCTGCAGTATGAGGGTGGACAATTGGAGTCATCAGCCAAACTCGCTGAGGATATCCCCTGTCACCTATGACACATAGAGGGAGAGAGAGAGAACAATGATGAGTGGCAGTGATTTACAGGTGCAGGAGGAGAGTGTTGGGATGGGGGGGGGGGGGAACAGGGTAGCTGTGTCCCTGAGGTGCTTACCAAGAAGCCAAGCCCCATTGAACTCCCCCTGGGTTGCTCTCCTGTGGAGGCCACAATGTTGCACTATATAGGAGTCATGTGTGGAACCAGGGTATCGGGCACACATATCCAGGCTCTCTCCCTCTGAATTGCACACCACCTGCATATTCATGGAGTGGAACGCTTTCCTATTACAGTAACAGGCCTCATCCGCCCGAGGGGGTCTCAGGGCAATATAAGTACAGTGTACCACTCCGATGATGGAGGGGAATTGTGCCACATTGTAGAACCGCCTCATAATGTCTTGTAGGGCCTGGAGAGTGGTGGGGAAGGAGATGTAGTCACGGGTGTGGGTTAAGAAGGCATTAAGAAATTGGGTGAGGCAATTGGAAATGGCAGGTTGAGTGAGCCCATTTCTGGAGACCAATACAGACTGGAAGCTCCCAGTTGCCAGGAAAGCAAGGGCTGTTGTTACTTTTAGATGCACTGGTATTGGGTAATTATGGTGAGTGGGGGCCTGTAGCAGGGGCTACAATTGGAGGTAGAGATCCTGGATGGTGGCTTTGTCGAATCGGTATCGCTACACACACTGCTGGTCAGTGAGCTCAAAGAAACTGGACCGCCCCCTAAACTGAATCCTACGTTGCACTCAATGTTGGGGCCTGTCATTCTCCATCTCCTCCTGCAGAAGGAGTTCCACAACAATGAACACATTGATCCCTTCCATGGTCCACAAAGAAAGCACCTGGCAAAGAAAGCAGAGCTCATTACAGTCTAGACAGGCCCCAGCCAAGCAGTCACCTCACACTCCCTCCCTCCAGGGATTGAGCCAGGTGGTGAAACAGAACACTCATGCCACACGCTAGAGACCACAGTGCATGAGTAAGCTGTAATAGATGTAAGAGAATGAGCTGGTGATGGTGATAGGAGGTAGGATGAGAGAGGGTTGTTTGCAGAGTTGGATGACACGTGGGGAAACACACAGCAGTAAGAACATAAGCGGGGAGGTTGAGATAGAGATGGTGAGAGTGAGCGGGTATACACACACGATATTACACACTCTTCCCTTACCTGACCACTGTACGACACACACTCAGGAATGGCTTAGACGTTGTGAAAGCAGGTCTAAGTCAAAACGCTACTTTGAACGCACTGAGCAAACTGATGTGGCTTTGGTTATCGTATTTGTATGTTTGGGGCCTAAACCCGCCCTCAGAACGCCCCCGGAATGCCCCCCAAGTTGGACGACTTACGTTCGATGTTTTGCGGCATAGGACGTGCAGCTGGCCGACTTTTGATTATGGTTACTTGTACGTTTTGCCGGGTAACACCACCAAACCCCGACTTATGCGCTTTTTTAAACGTGTTTGTGTTTTGATTATTACCTCCACAACGTGTAATTAAACTCTGTAATTCATTGGCAGAGAATGTGGTGAGAAATCAGTTAGATCAGCAGACTTTAAACAATGTTTGGATAATTTCCTAAAAGAGAAGCCTTTTGGCCATTATTGAGATGACTTGTGGAAATCCATTGGTTATTCCAAGGATAAGTAGCATAACATCTATTTTACTACTTGAGATTTAGCTAGGTACTTGGGACCTGGGTTGGCCACTGTTAGAAACAGGATGCTGGGCTTGATGGACCTTCAGTCTGTCCTAATATGGCAATTCTTATGTTCTTATGTCTTATATTCTCAGAATAATAAAAAGGGAGGGGAGTGTGTTAATCAAAAACATGACAATGGAGGAGAAGGAAAAGAACTACAGTAGTTTATAGGAAAGAGAGGTGGGATAAGATATGAGGTAGGATATCTGTGTCTCGGCCCGTCTATCCCATCACCATTGTAAAATCAGGGAATGAGAAAAGTCACATGTACACAACTAGGACTAGGGGGCATACAATGAAGCTACTAAGTAGTAGATTTAAAACAAATTATAGAAAATATTTCTTCACCCAACATTAAATTAAACTCTGGAATTCATTGCTGGAGATTGTAGTGAAATCAGAGAGATTAGCTGGGTTTAAAAAAGGTTTGGATAATTTCCTAGGAGAGAAATCTTTTGGCCGTTATTGAGATGGCTTGGGGAAATCCATTGCTTAAATCTGTTTTACTGCTTGGGATCTAGCTAGGTACTTGGGTTGGAAAAGCATACTGGGCTTGATGTACCTTCATTCTATTCCAGCATGGCAATTCTTATGTTCTTATGAAAGACAATGAAATAGCCTACTGAAGCCCAAGTTTACCTTTTCCCAAGTCTGAATTCCAGCAGGTAAGATATTCCAATGGAGTTTTTCTTCCCCTTAGCAGACCCTCACTCAGCACCTCTTCAGAACAAGTGAGGTGATTAAATTTGCAGATGGTACAAAACTATTCAAAGTTGTTAAAACAAATGTATTCTGTGAAAAATTGCAGGATGATATTTGGATATTGAAAAACTGGGCATCCAAAAAGCAGACAAAATTTAATGTGGACAAATGCAAAATGATGCACATTGGGAAGAATGGTTCAAATCATATTTACCAGATATTAGGGTCTATCTTAGGGGTCAGGACCCAAGAAAAGATTTTGATGTTATTGTAGACAATATACTGAAACCTTCTGCCCAATGTGCATCAAAGGCCAAAAAAGCAAACATACTGCTAGAAATTATTAGCAAAGTGATAGTAAATAAAAACAAAAATATAATACTTCTGTGTTGCTCCATGGTGAGATCTTACCTTGAATAGTGTTCAGTTCTGGCCATTGTATCTCAAAAAAGATCTAACAGAATTAGAAAAGGTTCAAAGAAGAGTGACCAGAATGATAAAGGTGATAGAACTTCTCTCATCTGAGGAATGGGTAAATAGGTTAGAGCTCTTCAGCTTGAAAAAGAGAAGGCTGAGGGGAGATATGATTAGAGAATGACACGGAGTCAGAATTTGTAACTGTCCCCATGGTTTTGAATAGGCACAGCTACTGAACCTCAAGCCTTGGATTGAAGAATGCTGGTGTAAAAGGACTGACATGAGATGATTTCCCATGGTTTCTGCGGGGTCAGGAACACATTCTGTCCCCTGTCATTCTCTAGATATGATTGAGGTCTGCATAATCCTGAATGGTGAGAAATAGCTAAAATGTTAGGGCTCTTCAGCTTGGAAACATGTAAAAGTGAATCAAATTTTTGCTCTTACCAAAATTATAAAGACTAGGAGGCATTCAATTAAGTTATATTGTAATGTCTTTAAAACAAATAGGAGGAAATATTTTTTCACTCAAAAGAATAGTTAAGCTCTGGAACTCATTGCATAGCTAGGTTTAAAAAAGGTTTGGACAAATTTCTAGAGGAAAAGTCCTTAATCTGCTAGAGCTTGCCTTGGGATTGGTAGCATGGTATGTTGTTACTATTTGGGTTTCTCCCATGTACTTGTGACCTGGATTGGCTACTGTGGAAACAGGATATTGGAATAGATGAACAATTGGTCCGACCCAATATGACTGTTCTTATGGTCCAAGTTGGTGATGTCAGCAGAAGTAGAATTGTCTTTTTATTCATTCCTTTTGGAAACTTATGAACTCTTGCCAGTCTGTTTTCTGGGTAAATAATACTTTATAGAAAAGGTAGTGGATGTTTGGAATAGTAGGACAATTCTGAAATTCAAGATAAGCACTGAGGATCTGTGAGAATGAAAAAGGGTTTGTAGAGACTGGGCTAATTTGGATGGATAAGACTTGAGATTTTTTTTTTGCCATCATGTTCTGAGTTTAGAAGATTGTACAAAAAAGTACAGTAGGTATATACCCTTTCTTATGATTGTCCTTGAATTTAGAAAATTGCTTCATTGAAATGCATTCTGGTATGATTTCTGTTAAAGAAACCAGAAATAATATTTTGCAACTAAATTTCAAGTTCACTGAAGTTTTCTATTAGGAAATGCTATTCTGCTGTATTTTATTTTACTAAATTATTTTCTTTTTTAGAGACTAATCTTGTAACTTGGCAAATAGATATGACTGATATTAAATGTAGAAGTCAGAAAGAATATTTTGTACGTAGTCTGAGCACTGTGAATACATTAGGGAACAAGCATTAATAATCCCAGCTGCCTAGTAGCTGCACTAAATTGGCTTGCAACTTCTTTGAATCAGTGTATGGTATGCAGGTTAAGATTTAATAAATAAAATACTCTAGATAGTAGCAGATATGGGACTTTTATCACTTTGCTTGAATGGCATTAGTATTTATGTATTTCATAGGTGTTGAAGGAATTCCCATGAAAAATGCTGCCATAAGGTCTGAATATGCAGCAGTAGGCCTTGATTTAGCAACAAGTTAGAATCTAAATAAGTTGATTTTACTAAATCATTGTGAAAATGGTGGCAGTTGCCACATTGAAACTGAACCTACTTTAAGCCAAACTTTAACAAGTTGTTTACCAGCAGGTAAAACCCTAGCGGCACCTCCTAGGTTTCAGCACTGCTCTGTCCTGGAGCAACAGCAAGTCTGCTGTTTGTCACAGCTCTGGGTCGCAAGGAAAATCTTCTCAAGGACAGAGCACACTTCCACCAAATTGCACCGCAAGTGTTCGCTAACCTAGCAAATGTTCCTGAGTGTGAGTGGATCCCAGTGAATACCTGGCAGCAAGAGACACTTTCACAACTTTCAGCTTTAAAAGTGAGTTAAACATTTAATTGCACTGCTGCAGTTTCCTTCAAATTACTATGCAACTCCTAATATAAAGTGCTTTCTGATTAAAATAACTGAAATTATTCAAAGTACAATTAGTACAGTAAAACCAATTTCTCAAATACTAGTTTAAATTTAGTTAGTGTAAAGTGCTTATTAATAGTATTTCTTGTCAGGTAAGAATGTAAATCTGTTTAATTTCTATTTTCCTTTAGCAAAATATAATTCTCAGTGAAATGCCCTTTTTATTTCCTTCCTCAAGTGAACTTATCTTAGGTGGTGAAAGGGTTTTGGTCCCAATTATTGCCTCTCACACTCTGTCATTGGTAAGTCAGATGCATCTGGGGACAATATCTTAGAGACAACAGACGCCTATTATCTCCCAAACATGTCTAGTTTATTGTCAGCTTTACAACCCTTTTTATATCATTTTACATTGTTCAGTGTCGTCAGCATATGACATAAATACAAACCATATATGGTGACAGGTCACATGAAACTTTAAAAGAACTAACAAGCATCTTACTATCTAAAGGCCAAAGTTTAAAGGTGTTTTGGTTAGCAGAGCCTTTCTTTATCTAAAGCTTCTTACAAATACAGCTACAAAAGACAGGATAAGAAAACACATCTCTCAAACATAAAATGGCCTTGTAGTATATCAACAAGAGAAAGAAAAACAAACGGTCTGATTTTTACAGCTTCAAACACAGTTGAAAGAAAAACTGCAAGACACATGAAAAGTATCCCTTCAGGTGGTAACAAGTCTGAACAGTTGCAGCTGACCTGCCAGTGAACCCAATCAGATAGGTGTATTTTTCTTTTACCAATCACCAATTAAATTTGGCAAGTCTAAATGAAGTGCAATTTGCTCTGTGTGAAAATTGTTTTCTCCTTTTCTTTCCTTTCCTCTAGGTGTCACCATGCAGATTTACTAGGTAAGTGAATGAGAATTCTACTTTAAAATTTAGCTTGAGTACTCAGCTAGAAAAAAATTGTGTGCACACTGACAGCACTAATATTTTTATAAACCCTCTCTTTGGGCCCTCCACAGCTTTATGGAATTGGCTAGCTCGGAAAACCGTAACACCAGTGAATCTTGGACTTGGCAACCACCACAGGATCAGGATGACTAGCAGCGCTGGACCAGGAATCATAGGAGCTGTAAAGGTAAACAAGGCCATGGGACCGGACAATTTACACCCAAGAGTGCTCAGAGAATTGAGAGATGTCCTGGCAGAACGTTGGCGGTGCTCTTCAATCTCTCACTAAGTACGGGGAAAGTTCCGTTGGACTGGAAAACAGCCAACGTCGTTCCTCTACATAAAAAGGGTTGCAAGGCTGAGGCTGCGAACTATAGACCGGTAAGCCTCACCTCAATAGTGTGCAAACTCATGGAAACACTAATTAAGTACAAATTAGATACGATCCTGAACGAGGGTAATCTCCGGGATCCCAGCCAACATGGATTCACCAAGGGTAGGTCATGCCAGTCCAATCTAATAAGCTTCTTTGACTGGGTAACAAGAAGACTAGACTCAGGAGAGTCCTTGGACGTCGTGTACCTGGACTTCAGCAAAGCGTTTGACAGTGTCCCACACCGCAGGCTGCTGAACAAGATGAAATCTATGGGATTAGGAGAGACTCTAACTGCATGGGTTAAAGATTGGCTTAGTGGCAGACTTCAGAGGGTGGTGGTCAATGGTACCCTTTCTAAAATGTCGGAGGTGACCAGCGGAGTGCCACAGGGTTCGGTCCTGGGCCCACTCCTCTTCAACATATTCATTAGGGATCTGACTCAAGGGCTCCAAGGTAAGGTAACCTTATTCGCTGATGACGCCAAACTATGCAATGTAGTAAACGGCTGTAATCTTCAGGATGCTATGGTGCAAGACCTGCGTACTTTAGAAAGTTGGTCCTTGATCTGGCAGCTGGGCTTCAACGCCAAGAAATGTAAGGTTATGCATCTCGGCAACGGAAATCCTTGCAGAACTTACACCCTGAATGGAGAAACTTTAGCCAGGACTACGGCAGAACGAGACTTAGGAGTAATCATCAGTGCTGACATGAAAGCAGCCACTCAAGTGGAGAAGGCTTCATCTAAAGCACGGCAGATGATAGGTTGTATCAAGAGAAGCTTCGTCAACAGGAAACCTGAAGTCATGATGCCACTGTACAGAGCCATGGTGAGACCGCATCTGGAATACTGTGTTCAATTCTGGAGGCCACATTACCGTAAGGATGTGCTCAGAGTTGAATCGGTTCAGCGGATGGCCACCAGGATGGTCTCGGGGCTAAAGGGTCTCCCGTACGAAGAAAGACTGAGCAAATTGCAGCTCTACACTCTCGAGGAGCGTAGGGAGAGGGGAGACATGATTGAGACATTTAAGTACATCACGGGACGGGTAGAGGTGGAAGATGATATCTTTCTTCTCAGGGGACCCTCGACCACAAGAGGACATCCGCTCAAGCTCAGGGGAGGGAAGTTTCGTGGAGACACCAGGAAATACTTCTTCACGGAGAGAGTGATTGAGCATTGGAACGAGCTTCCAGTGCAGGTGGTCGAGGCACGCAGCATCTCAGACTTCAAGAATAAATGGGATACCTATGTGGGACCCTACGAGGTCATGCCAAGGGATAGGGTCACTAGGACTGAATGAGCGGGTCAGTAGAGTGACAGTATAATTACAATTATTCTTTAGGGGGTCAGTAGACTTAAGAGGGTGGGTAAATAGTGTGGGCAGACTTGATGGGCTATGGCCCTTATCTGCCGTCATCTTTCTATGTTTCTATGTTTCTATGTTTCTATGTTTCTAATCAGGAACTAGAACATTTTACCAGGTAACTAATCCCTATGGGGGTAATAGTCAAAACACAAACACGTCTAAAAAAGCGCACAAGTCGGGGTTTGGACGTGTTACCGGCAAAACGTACAAGTAACTATAATCAAAAGTCGGCCAGCTGTACTCCTACGCTGCAAAATGTCGAAAGTAAGTCATCCAACTTGGGGGCGTTCCGGGGGCGTTCCGAGGGCAGGTTTAGGCCCCAAACGTACAAATACGATAACCAAAGCCACATCAGTTTGCTCAGTGCATTCAAAGTAGCGTTTTGACTTAGACCTATTATTACAACGTCTAAGCTATTCCCAAGTATGTGTCGTGCAGTGTTCAGGTAAAGGAAGAGTGTGTAATATCGTGTGTGTATACCCCCTCACTCTCACCATCTCTATCTCAAACTCCCCACTAATGTTCTTACTGCTGTGTGTCTCCCCACGTTTCATCCACCTCTGCAAACAACCCTCTCTCATCCTATCTCCTATCACCATCACCAGCTCATTCTCTTACATCTATTAAAGCTTACTCATGCACTGTGGTCTCTAGCGTGTGGCATGAGTGTTCTGTTTCTCCACCTGGCTCAATCCCTGGAGGGAGGGAGTGTGAGGTGACTGCTTGGCTGGGGCCTGTCTAGACTGTAATGAGCTCTGCTTTCTTTGCCAGGTGCTTTCTTTGTGGGCCATGGAAGGGATCAATGTGGTCATTGCTGTGGAACTCCTTCTGCAGGAGGAGATGGAGAATGACAGGCCCCAACATCGAGTGCAACGTAGGATTCAGTTTAGGGGGCAGTCCAGTTTCTTTGAGGTCACTGACCAGCAGTGTGTGTAGCGATACCGATTCGACAAGGCCAATATCCAGGATCTCTGCCTCCAATTGCAGCCCCTGCTACAGGCCCCCACTCGCCGTAATTACCCAATACCAGTGCATCTAAAAGTAACAACAGCCCTTGCTTTCCTGGCAACTGGGAGCTTCCAGTCTGTATTGGTCTCCAGCACTGGGCTCACTCAACCTGCCATTTCCAATTGCCTCACCCAATTTCTTAATGCCTTCTTAACCCACACCCGTGACTACATCTCCTTCCCCACCACTCCCCAGGCCCTACAAGACAGTATGAGGCGGTTCTACAATGTGGCACAATTCCCCTCTGTCATCGGAGTGGTAGACTGCACTCATATTGCCCTGAGACCCCCTTGGGTGGATGAGGCCTGTTACCGTAATATGCAGGTGGTGGTGCAGGTGGTCCCTCTCCATGAATATGCAGGTGGTGTGCAATTCAGAGGGAGAGATCCTGGATGTGTGTGTGCCCGATTCCATGGTTCCGTACACGACTCCTATATAGTGCAACATTGTGGCCTCCACAGGAGAGCAACCCAGGGGGAGTTCAATGGGGCTTGGCTTCTAGGTAAGCACCTCAGGGACACAGCTACCCTGTTCCCCCCCCACCATCCCAACACTCTCCTCCTGCACCTGTAAATCATTACCACTCATCATTGTTCTCTCCCTCTCCCTCTATGTGTGATAGGTGACAGGGTGTATCCGCAGCAAGTCTGGCTGATGACTCCAATTGTCCACTCTCATACTGCAGCTGAGGAGGAATACAACCGGTGTCATAGAGCCACCAGGAGCATCATTGAAAGAACATTTGGCCAGTTAAAAAACCGCTTCAGATGCCTGGATCGCTCGGGGGGCCAGCTGCTATACAGGCCTGAGAAGGTGGCTGACATCTTTGTGGCATGCTGCATGTTGCATAACCTTGCACTATGCAAACAGCAGCCACTGCCGGATCCCCCACAGCAACGACCTGATGCTGATGATGATGATGATGAGCCCCCTACACCCCCACACAGCAGAACCGAGCAGAGTGCCGTCCATGAAGGGTTCAAAGCCAGGCACCGCCTAATACAGACCCACTTCATGTGACATGGATGGTGTACCAGAGCCACCTGACACTATATCAGTCCAGTGCCATTTAACTGGACTGCAAAACCAAGCCAGCTTCAGTGTACAGAAACTGAAGCTGGAAAACAGCACTGACAATAGTCAGCTTCAGTGTACAGAAACTGAAGCTGGAAAACAGTACTGACAGGTTCTTTTCCAAAAACACCTTTATTATCCAACATATTGTGCAAAACACCACCCCTACGTACACATATCCTCACCAAACCCACCCCATACACAAACAACTGCAGCCCCCACATACTTCCCCTTCCCTTGCCCATGTGTTATCCCACGGCCCCTGACAGCCCTCCCAGCTCCCCCTCTAGGTAGAGATGCAGCCTCTGGAACAACTGGCACCACATCAGTGTCTGAGCTGCCACTCTCACTGCTGGAGGTAGTGTTATTGTGTTCAAAAGCTGGCCATCTTAAGGGAGCCAAGGAGGGCAAGCGTGGAACAGGCCCCAACACCTGCGAGTGCTTTGTTTTCTGTGTGGCTTTGCGCCCTGTTGACATTGAGCCAGTGCTGGAGGGTGGTGCAAGCACCTCATCAGTGTGGTGGCTTGTGGAGGGAGTACGATGTGCAGCTCGCAGCTCACTGCGGAGGCATTCCAGCTTGCCAATGATAGCAGTGTTGGTATGCACAAGCTGGCGCAGAAGGTAATTTGTCTCCCGTTGGGCCTCCACTCCCTGCTGTTTTGCCTCCACAGCCTCTCTCAGCAGCTGGAGCTTCTGCTGGCGATACCCCTCCAGGGTCAGATTGTGGCCCAGTAGCTTCTGGGCCAGTCGAACCAGGTGTCAACGCTGGCGACTTGATGCCCTCCAGCGGCCAGCCTGGCCTACTTCACTGCCGTCTTCAGTCTCGCCAACCACAGTGGCAAATTGCTCAGGTGGTGGGAGAATTGGCAGGTCCTCAGCTCCACTCGCAGGCTCCTGTGTGAGGGTGTGCTGGGATCCCTCAAGCTCCTGCTGGCTGACTTTGTTGTAGCTGGCTCATCCTGCAGAGTTGCTGTGTCCATGCCACTACAGCAGGGCTGCTCCTCATAAGAGCTAGCATCTACATAGGGGAAAAGCACATGTAGATGTCACCGCATAGCACAGGTGCGCTACCTGTGTGTACGTGATATGAGTTGGCAGTAACATGCATCCCAAAGGTGTATTACCACATAGCCAGCAACCATAGGGTGGTGTGTTGGTGACATTATGAAGGGGATGAAAGCAGTGTATGTGCACACACCTTACGTGACCACACCTGCTGATCATAACAAATGCTCCAATTTGTGAGTATAAGGGTGTTGGATTTTAATTCCATGCTGTTCCATCAGCAGTACCAAACAGGTGTTATGTGAAGGTTTGAACAGCAGGTGTAGTCACTGGCCCATTAGAGGGGTAGAAGAAGGCGGATGAAAGAGAGGTCTCTTAGAATATGGGACATAGCTGTGAGACTGGGGATGAAGACAAGTACTTACCAGAAGGCTGTGCAGGTGGGGCAGTTGAGGTGTCCTGAGTTCCCACACCATAGGTGGAGGATACTGACACAAAGCTCAGCACCAGCTGCTCCATGGGGCTGAGGTCTGACATGTCACCATCCAGA
The DNA here is from genome assembly GCF_902459505.1 of Geotrypetes seraphini. Taxonomy (NCBI): domain Eukaryota; kingdom Metazoa; phylum Chordata; class Amphibia; order Gymnophiona; family Dermophiidae; genus Geotrypetes; species Geotrypetes seraphini. The sequence continues at coordinate 108,196,076 of NC_047089.1, read as the reverse complement.
GGCCGGTTCCCCACCTTTGCTTGCCATTTCTTCTTGCAGTCCTCCACATCCCACTTATGGTAGTGGACTGCATTGAGGCGATGAGCAATTTCTGTCCAGAGCTTGCTCTTGGAGTATGCCCCGAGTCGCTCTCCCTGGGGCGAGAAGAGGCGCTGGTGGTTAGTGTGGACCTCCTGCACCAGAATTTCGGTCTCAGCCTGGGTGAAGTTAGGCTTTCTTGACATGGTTTTCAGTGCTTTGAGAGCCATGGTGTCAAAGTACCCACACTTTTGATAATATGAGGTTAGACGTATTTATACACAATTAAGCATGTCTAACAAGTCGTACGTTAGACGACCTGACGTAATACGTCTATTTGGTCGGTTATGGACAAATCCAAAAGACGTCTAGCCCATGTTCCTTGATACATTTAAATTATGCGGGCCGGGATACGTCTACATCACCACGAACTTCCGTCTCCTGTCTGTTCGGAGACATCTTCCTATTCACTGATGCCATCTGAACTCGTTTGCTGGATGTTACACATTACATGGGCTGCCTTTTCAAGCCTGTGGCTGTATTCAGGTAAGCAAGTATTCCTGCTTCATCTATGATGTTTGGAATGCTTATAGACATGTCTGGGCCTCACGTTGCTGGTCACCCCCTGGAAAGGCTGTGTGAAACAGCGTTTAGAGGAAGAGTTGGGGGGAGAGGCACTCTTTATTGGGGAACACACTTCTTCCCTCTCCCCATCCTCCATCCCTGCCTAGGGGGAGACCTTCTTATCCCACAATGCCACCTCCTTCCTCCAATGATTGCTTCACCTCACCCCCCTCCCCTGGGATACCTGCCTTACACAGCCCTGATCCTGGCCACAGGTGTATGTGTGGCTTTGTTGGTGGCTCTGCTGTTACAGCTTTTTGGTGTCATTGGGAGGGGGGATACCTTCTCAGTTGTCACTGCTCTGCTTCCTAGTGCCTCACCTTGCACATGTGTTGCTCTTATGGCATCTACCTGATTGCATATGATGCCCAGCATTGCACAGCAGTCACCAGCTCTCCTGTACATAACTCCTCAGTCCTAAGATGTCCCATCAGTCTAGGGTTAGGAGAGGCCTCTAGAAAGAGGGGGAGCTATTGAAGCAGTCAGGTGGTACATGCATTGCAAATCATGGAACCCACAAGTCTACGTCTCTCCCCTCTTTCTAGAACTCTTACTAACACAACCTCTGTCTCAGGTCCTGCATGTGACATGGTCTCATCCACATCTCACTTACAAGATGGGCATCTTCCCACTTTCAATAGGCTGCCTGCCCTTTTGTTAGGTGCAGGTCAGTGACATGACATCAAGAGATCACACATTACACCCAGTTTAGAGGTAGATATCTGTTATTTATTTTGTTCTGCTTTTTTTAGTCATGATTCAAATATAAATGCATACACCTTTGCTGAGGTACACATGAATGCTAGAACACCTGGTCAAAAAAGACTGTCATAGAACAATCACCATACATATATGTACGCTTTATGAGAACACACAATATCATACTTATGGTAACAACATGGCACATGCCAGACTGATTGGCCAAACATGCCTGACATTGATCCGACCTGTGCAAAGTAAGTGAGCAGTCCTGAGCCTCACATACTTTTTCATTTGTAGGGGACTGCAAATATCTGTGAGGGCTGTCCTGCTGCAGCAGCCTCTGTCTCCAGAGGTTGTGGCTTCTAATCTCAATGCTGCTTCCTGTACCCCTGACCTGGTTACATCATCATCCATTGGCCCATAGGTTAGGCAAGCTATTTGTCACCTCAAATATGCAGCCTACCATACCCACGTTTTCAGTGTCAATCTTTAGGCCTCCTCACCACATCCCATCTGATGGCAGGGTCTTTTCATTTCACTGCATACCTCTTTTCCACAGATATGGGAAAGGTACCCTTTATTGCGTATAACACTGTCCCATCATATGCATGTCTTCTTACTCTAGGCATGGGATTAAAACACACCTTCAGTGCAACTATTGCACACCTTAACCATCACTGTACTGTTTGCATCTGGACATCACATCTCAACACTTGCAATCATTGTCAGAGAATATGGTGACAACATTGTAGGCGACAGCCAGTAACATCAAGTAGGTTACCATGCAAGTATGTCCCAATGAGATACAGTAGGTTAAGTCTCCTGAATATGCAAAGGAGAGACCGTGTGATGTCCTTTCAGTCATTGGATATCTGGCAGCTACTTGTGAGCTGTAAGGGACACTGTTGGTAACATGATTGGGGCCTCAATGGCCCATTGGCAGCGTGGCCCTCAGGTTTGCCCCTTCATCCCCTAAATGGGCTCCTGAAATATGCCAACCAGCTGGCGCAGAAGGCTGACAATCTCCACCAGGGCCTCCATCGTCTCCCGCCTCCCCTCCTGCAGTTCTGTGCGCATATCAGCCATAACGTTCATCAGCTGTCCATAGGCCTCAGGAAGGGGAGGAACAATTGGAGCCGCTGGCTGCACATCGTGGTGTGGGGTTGGGCCTGCTGCCTCCATCGCCACCTCCTCATCCCCTTCAAGAGGGGACATGTCTGCATATACATCAGGGACCTCCCATGCTCCTCCATCACATGCTCCGGCACCACCTCCGCCACGACCTGTGCCACATCCTCCACTTCTGCCACCTGGCCCTCCTCCTCCACATCGGACACCTCCACTATATTCTCATGTGGTAGCAGTGGCGTACCTGTGGGGGGCGGGGGTGAGGTCCACCCCAGGTGCACGGGCCCAAGGGGGTGCACAACTGGCCTGCCACCGGGGAAAGGCTGCCATTGCAATCATCTGAAATAAGCCGGCGCCAGTTCTCTCTCCCTCCGAATTCGCCCTGCTTTTTTTCCCGCGGGCCGACCAACTATAGCCGTCCAACGTCAATTCTGACGTCGGAGAGGACGTTCTGTGCCAGCCAATCACTGCCTGGCTGGCCCGGAACGTCCTCTCCGATGTTAGAATTGATGTCGGACAGCCAGAGTTGGTTGGCCCGCGGGAAACGAAGCAGGGAGATTTTGGTGCTGGCCTGTTTCCGATGGCCAGTGGCAGCCTTTCCCCAGCGGTGGTGGCAGCATGATGCTGGTGGCAGCGGTGGCATGGGGGAGGGCAGGGAGAAAGAAAGAAAGGGGGGAGGAAGACAGGGAGCCAGAAAGAAAGAAAGGGGGGATGGGACAGGGATCCAGAAAGAAAGAAAGGGGGCAGGGTGAAACAAAGAAAGAAATGGGGCACGAATAGAGAGAGAGAAAGACAGACATACAGAAAGAAAGGGACATGGAGAGAGAAAGAAAGAAGGGGGCAGGATGAAAGAAAGAAAAAGATGGGGGAGGGAATGAGGTCTGGAAGAGAGGAAGCATACAGGAGGCTGAAAGAAGGGAAGAAATATTGGATGCACAGTCAGAAGAATAAAGTGCAACCAGAAACTGATGAAATTACCAAACAAAGGTAGGAAAAATGATTTTATTTCAAATCCAAGCAGACACAAACAGCGTGGAGGAAATGTGGTCAACTTTGAAAACCACCATACAGGAAGCAACCAACCGCTATGTTAAATCAGTAAGCAAACAGAGTAGGAACAACAAGCCACTGTGGTTCTCTACGGAGATCTCGGACCTCATCAAAGAGAAGAAAAAAGCATTCATCTCTTACAAACAATCAGGGACACAGGACTCCAGACTAGATTATCTGACCAAGTCAAGAGCCGTCAAAGCAGCAGTTAGGGAGGCCAAATTCCGCATGGAGGAGTCTCTAGCAAAGAACATCCAGAAGGGAGATAAATCCTTTTTCAGGTATATCAGTGACAGAAAAAAGAACTCGGGCGGGATAGTACGACTCAGAAAACCAGACAGAGACTATGTAGAGACGGACTCGGAAAAAGCTCAACTGTTAAATGAATACTTCTGTTCAGTTTTCACCCGCGAGGCGCTGGGAATCGGCCCTCAGCCACAGACAAAGATTAAATCAGTATACCCGTTTAGTAATTTCAAATTTACACCCAGCAGTGTCTACTGCGAGCTGTCAAAAATCAAGGTCAACAAGGCAATGGGGCCTGACAACCTACATCCTAGGGTACTCAGGGAGTTGGGTGATGTCTTAGCGGAACCTCTATCCGTGCTCTTTAATCTCTCCCTTAGTACAGGTAACGTCCCGATGAACTGGAAGATGGCTAACGTCATTCCACTACACAAAAAAGGCTCCAGGATAGAGATGGCAAACTACAGACCAGTGAGTCTCACTTTAATAGTGAGCAAACTAATGGAAACCCTAATCAAACGCCAATTGGATAGGATCATGGACGAGGAGAATCTACAAGATCCCCGCCAACATGGATTCACTAAGGGGAGATCCTGCCAATCCAATCTGATCAGCTTCTTTGATTGGGTGACGAGGAAGCTGGATGTTGGTGAGTCCCTGGACATCGTCTACCTGGATTTCAGCAAAGCATTTGATAGCGTGCCACACTGCAGGTTGCTGAGCAAGATGAGTTCTTTAGGTTTGGGTGACACATTAACCAAATGGGTTGGGAACTGGCTTGGGGGTAGGCTTCAGAGGGTGGTGGTGAATGGCACCCCCTCCGAAATGTCGGAGGTGATAAGTGGAGTGCCACAAGGCTCCGTCCTGGGCCCAATCTTGTTCAACATCTATGTAAGAGACTTGACAGAAGGGCTCCGAGGTGGAATAACATTATTTGCCGATGATGCCAAACTGAGCAATGTAGTGAGCAAAAGCACAACAGACAAAAAAGCAATGGCAGACCTATGGTGCATGACTTACTTCTGCTGGAGCACTGGTCTAGGTCCTGGCAACTCAGCTTCAATGCCAAAAAATGCAAAGTCATGCACCTGGGAAGCCAAAATCCATGCAAGATTTACACCCTAAATGGCGAGATTCTGACAAGAACTGAAGCAGAAAGAGACTTAGGGGTGATTGTCAGGGAAGACATGAAGGCTGCAAACCAAGTGGAGCAAGCGTCATCCAAAGCAAGGCAAATCATAGGTTGCATACGCAGGAGTTTCGTCAGCCGTAAACCTGAAGTCATTATGCCACTGTATAGATCCATGGTGAGACCACACCTGGAGTACTGTGTGCAATTCTGGAGGCCGCATTACTGCAAGGATGTGTTGAGACTGGAATCGGTCCAGAGAATGGCCACCAGGATGGTCTCAGGACTCAAGGAGCTCCCGTACGAGGAGCAGTTAAGGAAATTGCAGCTCTACTCACTCGAGGAACGTCGAGAGAGGGGAGATATGATCGAGACATTCAAGTATCTCACGGGCCGCATCGAGGTGGAAGAAGACATCTTCTTCTTCACGGATCCCGCGGCAACAAGGGGGCATTCGTGGAAAATCAGGGGCGGGAAACTGCACAGTGACACTAGGAAGTTCTTCTTCACTGAAAGGGTGGTTGATCGCTGGAATAGTCTTCCACTTCAGGTTATTGAGGCCAGAAGTGTGCCAGATTTTAAGGCCAGATGGGATAGACATATGGGATCTATCCGCAAAGATAGATAAGGAGGGTCACTGGAGTGGGCAGACTTGATGTGCCGTGGCCCTTATCTGCCGTCTATTTCTATGTTTCTATGTTTCTAAAATGTGTCCGTTTTGAGAATTTATATATGCTGTCTATATTTTGCACTATGGGCCCCTTTTACTAAACCGCAATAGCAGTTTTTAGTGCAGGGAGCGTCGAGAGCAGCGTGGGGCATTCAGCGCAGCTCCCTGCGCTAAAAAAAGCTATCGCGGTTTAATAAAAAGGGAGGGGGTATATTTGTCTATTTTTGTATAGTTGTTACTGAGGTGACATTGCATAAAGTCATCTGCCTTGACCTCTTTGAAAACCCACGGAATATAAATGATAATTAACATTTTCTCTGCGTACAGTGTGCTTTGTGTTTTTAAAATTTTATTGTTGGTAGATCATTTTGACTTGGCCATGAAAGTAAGGGGAGGGGAGGGAGGGGAGCTGCTGAAAAACATCTAGTAATCCTTGCAGGCTTGACTGTGCAGGGAATTATTTTTGTAAAATGTTATGTGACTAGCATTATTTAGACTTTAATTTCTATGAATGAATAGAATGAAAATGATAAAAAATTACTTGCTTATTTTTATGTGCATGCACTGAAGGAAAGTGGAGAGAGAATGGGCTGAGGACGCTGAAGGGAAATGGGGAAGAGAGAGTGGGGAGAAGATGCTGATTTATAAATTGACAATTGTACAGAATATTGTTTCTTTTTATACTTTAATATAATAAGTTCAATATAAAACAATTCAAGGCTTATGTGGATGGAATCAGGTGGTTTGCAGGGATGGGGACCGAGCTTACGAGGATTAGTCCAATAAAATGGTATTTTCTTATTTCTCATAATTTGTTTTATTTTTATTTCTTAATTTGTAAAGTGGTGATTATTATGTATCAGTTTTTTCAAATTTACATCTACTGTCTTTATATATTGCACAGTATTAGAGGACATGTATTACTGTTTTTGTGGTGTTGCATTGTATGCAGAGTCTGGTTTCTTGGCAGTTCAGTTTAACTTTTGTCTACATATTTCTATTTTTAGTTTGTGATTATTCCATATTGGGTGAGGGTGTATCTCTGTTCTGTGTGTATGAAAGGGACATGGCTTTCTGACAGTATCAACTGTACAGGATCAATTGACTGTGCAGGATCTGGTTTGTTTAGTTTTACAATGTATGTGTTGGTGTTCTAGTGCTCACTGCAGTGTTTAAGATGCTGCCTTTTTCTAGGTACACTCTTGTTGTGCGATATGTAGATTGTTACTAAAAATCATATTTTTCATATAGATGGGGGGGTGTCAAAAAATGATGGGCCCCGGGTGTCACATATGCTAGGTACGCCACTGTGTGGCAGACTCTCCTCAGATGCAGAGAAGCCTTCCTCCTCATCTGCAGCCTCTGCCTCTGCCACTGCCTCCCTGGCGGCCTGGAGGCACATTTCTTGCACCACCTCCTGGGCTAGGCCCTCAGCAGCATGCTGTACACGACCTGTGTGTGGTCAGAATATGATGTTAGGATTACCATAGCGTGCATTGCTTTTATACTACATACACAATTAGCTATCACCCCCCCACCCAACCCATTGAGACTAAGTGGGAGCCAGGTCAGGCGACACTGAATGGCCTTGATGTATTTCTTGACACAGTAGACTGCCCGGTATATCATCACCCACATTTTGGCTGGCAATAGTTTGCATATCAGGACAGCTGCCAAGGAAGAGCACATTGACAAGGAGCTGAGCTTTGAGAGGTAGCAGACAAGACATGAGATAGGATAGAAGGTAACAGGTGCAACTATGATTCACACAATATGCTTAGAATCGGATAGTGTCTCTCTGAAGCCCTTCTCTGCAATCAACTGCAGTGTCAAGGAGGCATACCTGAACAAGGGATTTATGCCTCCAACACAGCAGGCCTGGTCCGGAGCTATGAAGGTGACCTCCAGACCAACATGTGGCCGGCAGCCTCTGAGGCATATATCCCTTGTTCAGGTATGCCCTCTTGACAATGCAGATGATTGCAGAGAGGGACTTCAGAGAATGAGCACTCAGTATGCTACCAGCATCAATATCAACTGGAGAGATATTCATTGATCTGACCATTACCTCCCGTTCCTCCATTATAGCTTTTTTGCATCTGATAGTCAACTACACATTTCAGGATTTCTGGTATTTCTTACAAGGCAGCTGCTATACCTGTGCTACTGATTTTTTTTGGGTGGGGGCTGCCACTTACATCCAGCTCGGAGGCGGTGTCTGGTGTGCCGGATGAGGGCTGGGTTCTCACGGTGGACCCTGCGCCACCTGCACCTCAGGGACTCGAGGTCCCCGGTACACACCATAACGCCTGGAAGAAAGATATGGTGGAGAATAGGGTCAGGTGACAGTCCTTTTCAAACATATGCAGCGTTATGAGGGCACTGAGCACATCACATCTGTCATGTATATTCTGATGAGGTAGGGACATATCCAGATATTAAACATCTGCCTGCCAAGATATTGTTATCCTTCATTATCTATCTATGTTTTCTTAATATATATCTCTCTCTCTATTTTTATGCAACACAGAATAAGCAAGCAGTTCCTTGAAAGATGGGGGTGGGAGCAATAGGTGACAGGTTTAGAGACTAGGACACACTGACTACATAGTGATAGGTATTGGGGGGTTCTCACCTATGCAGGGTGTCCCGTATTCTGGCCCAGGCCCTCATGGTGACGTTGCGGGGTGGTCTCCTGCCATTGTGGCCAAAGACCCATGCCTCATACTGGAGACAGAGCTTTACTAGGGACTCTGTCTCCACTAGGGAGTAGTTCGGCTCCCTTTGCTCCACCATCACACCCGCACTCACTCACACAAGCTCTCACACACACACACACACACCCTCTCCCACACTCACCCTGGTGACCACACACTCTTCCTGGCACGCCCTTCCTCACTACACGGTCTCTCACTCCCACAATCGCTCACACTGTCTCTCTTGTCTGTCACGCTTGCACTCTCTCTCACTTGCTCTCATATACACATTCAAAGAAATACTCTCCAATCACTCAGTCCCACTCAGTAATCAATATTAACTATCCTAACCTCCACCAAATTCCAACCACTCTCCTGACTCCTCACTAAACGCCTACTACACCCACAAGGGTCGCACTTCCACATGGTGGTTTATATATGGGCATGCAGGACATTTTTGAGGACAGTGGGACATGTGCCAGGACAACTAATAGATAAAGAGCGCTATACGACTAGCAAGTCGTCTAGTGGAACGCGGCGAAAATGGTTGTACATCCTGTTTGGACGAGTGACATTTTGGTAGGTAAAGTTGGATGCTTCGCTATAGCACATGTGGACGTGTTTATGTTGGACGCATTACGTGCCAATAATCGACCGGCTTGGACGACTTTCAATTATCGTCACATTTCCCTGGACGTCTTACGCAGCCGACGTATAGAGCTTTTGTACGACTTGTTGATTATGCCCCTCCACGTCTTTAAATAAATAAACTGTCTCCCTTTTTGGGTGCAGTCTCAGTGTTCCTATCCTTTGCAGGACCCTAAGTGACTGTTGCTTTCTAAGAAAACACAACAACCAAACTCTGACTAGTACCCACCCTTAAAGATTAGGGCTCAGAGACATACCAAGCATTCAGCCCTGAACAAGCACATTTATCTCACAGACAGCACAACTAATTTTAAACCCCTTCCTAAAAAGTAGTGCTACAGCCTTTACTAACACTCAATGCTTTTATACTCTTTACCAAAAGGATAAAAGAAAAATCAGTTTAAAGAACTATTCTCCCTAGACATAGGGTTCCTTTTATGAAGCCGCGCTAGCGGTTTTAACGCATACATCGGATTATCCCGCACTAGCCAGAAATCTACCACCTGCTCAAAAGGAGGCGGTAGCGGCTAGCGCATGCGGCAATTTAGTGCATGTTATTCCGCGCATTAAGGCCCTAAGAGAGAGTAATTCGGACTTTTAAACAGCTCTGAATTCAGCACTAAAAGGAACTTGTCTGCCGATGAATCATAGCCTTACCAAAGACTGACCAACACGTGTACCTTTAACAAGGATTTCCTGCATTACCTAAAGCTAACAAGAAGGTTTCCCTTCCACCTAATTTCGCCGGAGAGGCTGATCAAAAGGTGAGGATACGGAATTTACACTCTTATCAGCTGGGTTAGATAAGGATCCGATTGTGACATGGAACAAGGGTTGTAAAGCTCCATTGGTGATAATATAATCATTTGCTAATCAGGGATTATTATTATTATAAGGAATTGTATAGTGTGTGTACCAATTAGTTTCAAACAATTATATTGTGATAATTATGTACTGAGTTTCATTTATGTAATCAGATATTTTGTGTACAATATTTAGAGATAACAGCTTGCTTGTGAATTATATTTTTCTATTTTCATAATAAAGATATTTCTCATTAGCCTGGGTCTTGTGTCGTATAAATAGACCAAGAAATTTGGACCTGGATCAGAGTTTATGGTTTTCCCTAGACAACATTATCAGAGACGTAATTTGTGATGTAACTGATTAGTATCTACCATAACTCTTCCTACAGACCTGCTTCCCTTTCTCCCTCTGAGTCCACAGGATAGTCAGCTGACTTACTCCCCCGGGCTCTGACTTGGTTCACCCTCCTGCATCTGGGCTTGTAATTCCTCCCAAATCTCTCTGTGACAAGCCTCGGGGTTTCAGGATTGTCACATTCCCCCACACTTAAAAGCTGACTATCCGGTTTAGACATGCTACCACCAACACCCTAATGGCGTTTCTTATTTTTACTTTTCTTCCTTGTGGATTGAGTGAGTTCGGTCCCCTGTGGACTACCCCCTACAGGGTGCCCCGGGGATAGGTGAGGAAAAAACTGTGCCCACTGCTGAGGAGAAAGTACCATCTCCTCTCCTATCATCACTGGGTCCGGTAGGGATAGATCTTCCTCTACCCTATTCATTCTAGCTTCCTCACTTAACCTAGAATTCCTACAGTCCTTCTCAAGGTCCTTTGTAATGGCAGGAGGGTCCTGAAAATCTTCTGGCCAATTCAGAACTGGCGGTTGTGTAGGTCCTACCTGTCTTTGCCCTTGGACCTCTACACCTTCCACCCTCTGGGCTAAAGCCGCTACAAATTCAGCCATTTCATCCAAACTCTCCTGTTTAACTTTCCCCATTTGAGTTTGCATCTCTTTCAGGGTACTCTCTATTTTGTCAAGCTGTGACCTTTGTTGTGATATTTGAGTTTGAAAGGCTTGTGTTTGTTTGTCCCACATAACCTTGTCTTCCTCCCTATCTTTCCCTTTACCTGATAGGGCTTCTATCACTTTACCTAGTTCTTTTTGTTGGTGTTGGATGTCCAACCCCTGTTTCCCTATTTGTGCTACTTGACTAGATAACTCTGCCAGCGCCTTCCCGAAGGAATCCACAGTCTGTTGTGAATGGTTCAACAGTTCCTGCTTTCCTTCTTTACTGATCATTTCCTTATCAGCTCTAAGAGTCTCCAATTGTTCCCTCACTTCCTTCAATTCTCGTTTAAGTTCTAGCTCTATTTCCAAACTTCCCCTTCTTTGTGGTTCCCGTAGGGGTTCTACCCCTGGAGAACCTATGATCGTTTCTTGTTGTTCTACTTGCTGTTCCTGTTGTGTTTGACCCCTAGGGCTTTCCCTGTCAGTTGAGCCAAAACCTTTCTGCCCCCTGCCTGTGCCCAGTAGATGTACCCATTTCTCCAATTTCGCTGGCCAAATCCTCTCGCATATCATCTGCGCTAAACAGTCCCCGTACTGGACCTGATAGGATTCTAGCCCATGGTTTACCAGCACTACCCCCACATTGGCCCGGTAATCAGGGTCAAAAACTCCTGCCCCTACCTCTATTGCGTTTCTCACTGCCAACCCTGAGCATGAGGCTAGCCTTAAGTAGGAACCTGGGGGTGGTGAAACTTGTATGTCTGTACATACTACTGCTCTTCCATGAGCGAGTATCAGCATATCCTGGGCCGCATACAGGTCATAACCTGCTGCTTGCTCATAGGCCAAAAAACATCCAACCAATCTCATCACTGCTCCACCCCCATCTCCTCAAAACCGCCCCCAATCCCTTCTTTCCTTTCAAGCTCTGTTCATTAACCCTTTCTTACCTCCTTTCCTACCCTTAGCAATCTTTATCTTAGAGACCCTTGATAGCACCTAATATATTCCCTTCACACCATCTGCCCCCCCTTTCCAATCTCCCTCTCCCTTATCTATATAATTATCACTAAAAGATGACCTCGGCTCAGCTAATGTTATTATCACACCAGATGAGTATGGTGTTTTTATTTAATAATGCAACCTGCAAAAGGAGAATGTTTAGTAAAATATAAAAATTGCTGAGTAACTGCACAAATAGTTTCAGAGGCTATTTCTACAAATAATTCGAAAGTAGAGGGAAAGATATGCCATTTACAAATATTCATAGAATGTTTTAATAAGCATGGTTCATAAACAGAATGTTGAGGACAAATTTTTCCATTAAAGATAGTAAAGCAATTTTTATCATATGAGAACATAATAACCTTACTGGGTCAGACCAATAGTCCATTTAGCCCAGTATCCCGTCTTCACGGAGGCCAGTCTACAGTAAGTCACAAGTACCTGGTAAAAACCCAAATAGTAGCAGCATTCCATGCCACCAATCCAGGGTAAGAAGTGGACCGGTAAGGATTAAAAACAGGTCATCCGCAAAAGCCAGTGTCTTCAAGGACTCACCCGCGATCCGAAGACCCCGCACCTCATCTGTACGACGTAAAGTACAAAGTAAGGGTTCTAAAAATATCAGAAAAAGCAGGGGAGATAGAGGGCAGCTCTGTCTAGTACCTTTATTTAACTTATTGAAAACATACTAAAATAAGCATTGCACATCTTTAACTAATATACCAGGGACCCGATGACGATAGGGGGCATAAAGCCAAAAGTTATGAAAGTTTATTGAACTTTTGGTGGCACCTCTGAGGGCCTGGAGAATTCACTTGATAAATCATATTGGTATAGAAGGTACCTAGGGGAGGTTTATACTATACCATCCCTTTAACTATGCTATAAATTTTTATCAACACAACTAATATACTACTTTATCCTGAAGCAAAAAAAAAAAGAAATTTTTTCCTACCTTTGTTGCCTGGTTTCTGCTTTCCTCATGTTCTCATTCAATTCCTTCCATCCACTGTCTCTCTTCTCTCTGCGTCTTCCATTTGCTCTTTTACTGTGCCTCTCCCTTTCTCCCCCTCCCAAATTGGTCTGGCACCCATCTTCTTCCCTCCGCTCCCCCCATAGTCTGGCATCTTCCCTGCCAGCATCTTCTCCCCACTCTCTCTTCCCCATTTCCTTTCAGCGTCCTTCTCCCCCCCCCCATCTTCCCCATGTCCTGTCAGGCAGCATCCTTCTCCCCCCCTCTGCCTTCCACATGTGCTTAGTGTCCTTCTCCCCCCTGTCTTCCCCATGTCCTTTCAGCGTCCTTCTCCCTCTTCTGTCTTCTCCATGTCCTTTCAGCATCCTTCTCCACCCCTTTGTCTTCCCCATGTGCTTTCAGCATCTTTCTCCCCTTCTGTCTTCCACATGTGCTTTCAGCATCCTTCTCCCCCTCCCGTCTTCCTCATGTCCATTCAGCGTCCTTCTCCACCCCTTTGTCTTCCCCAGTGCTTTCAGCGGCCTTCTCCCCCCTCAGTTTTACCCATTTCCCTTAAGCGTCTTTTCTTCTCCATTCCACCTTTCCTCCCTTTCTCCCTCCTTGCTCCTTACCTTTGTTGCGCTTCCCCACCCGACCGACAACAGAACAGGCCCGGTCGGACAAACCTCCCTGCCCTGTAGCAGGGAGTATTGAAGCTGCTGTAAGAAGGTAATTTAGATTCGCGGCTACAGGGCAGGGAGGTTTGTCGGCCGGGCCTGTTGTCGGTCGGTCGGGGGAAGCGCCAAAAGGGTAAGGGGACCTGATCGGCTGTGCACACTCCCCCCCATGGCTGCACCGGGGCGGACCGCCCCCCCTCTTTAGTACACCATTGCCTTCTCCCTACCTGCCCTGCTGCACACAGCCGACCGGAAGTCTTCCCGATGTCAGCGCTGACGTCGGAGGAAGGGAGGGCTTTGCTTAAGCCCTCCCTCCAACGTCAGCACTGACATCAGGAAGACTTCCGTTCGGCTGTGTGCTGCGGCAGGGCAGTTAAGGAGAAGGAGACTAGCCTCCTGGCTCAAGTGCGATCCAACCCCGCAGGAACCCCGCAACCCTCGGAGGCATCCCCACGGGATCCCCATGACCCAAGTGGGATCCCGTGGGATCCCCGTCATCCCTGTTCCCGTGCAGCTCTCTACATCCAATGCCCCTGAATTTATAGACAGTCTTTTTGCCCCATAAGATCCCTGCGATCAAATGTGCAACATCTGCTTCGGCGTCGGAGAAGAGGAGAGGGGCAGGCGAGGAGAGGGACAGGAGAGGAGCAGAGAAAGAGGTTTTCTTTTTTCTTTTTTTTCAGCGGGCCAGCGCGAGGGGAGAGCCGACAGGCCAGCAGAGAGCCAGGGGCAGGCGAGAGGTAGCTCCGCCCACCCCCACCGCGTCAGCGGCTTCAGCCCAGACTCCCCCTTAAGAGGGGGCGATCCGCGGCAAGGGGCTCACTGCTTCGGCGTCGGAGAAGAGGAGAGGGGCAGGCGAGGAGAGGGACAGGAGAGGAGCAGAGAAAGAGGTTTTCTTTTTTCTTTTTTTTCAGCGGGCCAGCGCGAGGGGAGAGCCGACAGGCCAGCAGAGAGCCAGGGGCAGGCGAGAGGTAGCTCCGCCCACCCCCACCGCGTCAGCGGCTTCAGCCCAGACTCCCCCTTAAGAGGGGGCGATCCGCGGCAAGGGGCTCACTGCTTCGGCGTCGGAGAAGAGGAGAGGGGCAGGCGAGGAGAGGGACAGGAGAGGAGCAGAGAAAGAGGTTTTCTTTTTTCTTTTTTTTCAGCGGGCCAGCGCGAGGGGAGAGCCGACAGGCCAGCAGAGAGCCAGGGGCAGGCGAGAGGTAGCTCCGCCCACCCCCACCGCGTCAGCGGCTTCAGCCCAGACTCCCCCTTAAGAGGGGGCGAGCCAACGGCGCGCGGCCGTTCGGCGCGCGGCGAAGGCGAGCGGCAAAGGCGCTCGCCTTAGTGAGCGCCTTTGCGAAGGAGCCTTAAGAAGGAGCCCAGGCAGCCCAGCAGCAATATCTAATAATTAGACCACAGGTACTTCCCCCCCTCTTCTCACTTCTCATTTCTCTTTCTCTTTCTACTCTTTCAGCTAGCTGCGCGCCGGGCACAATCCTTTCACACCTCGGGACATAGGAAAGAGAAAGGAGCAATGGAGGATGTGGGAACCCAGCAGAGCTACCCAGTATACTGCATCGGGTGCCATATGTATGACTACCTCCCCTCCGGGAGGCAGGCATACATATGCGGTCGATGCCAGGAACTGGACAGCCTGAAACAGGAGGTCGGGAGACTGCAGGTTAGAGTCCAGGAGCTGGAGGGACTCTGCACCATGGAGGAGCAATGCTGGGAAACTGAAGACACCACCAGAGGGAGCCACATCGCGGAACAAGTTAGGGAGCTCGAGAAGTTCATTGAGGATGCCTGCAGGATGGTGGAGGCACGAGACCACCAACACACCAGGAGAGAACCGACAGTTGGACGACAGGAACTACCAGACACCATGGGAATAGGACCTAGCGGAGGACCTGGGCAGACAGAGGAGGAGGAGACCCATCAGAGCCAGGAGAATGGACTAGCGGACTGCGCAGAGGACACAGACCTGAGACCAGGGGCGGAGACACAGCTGAACCCAGATGACGGACGAATGGACTGCACATATGACACAGATCTGAGACCAGAGAGACAGTTAAAGAAGGGGAAATCAGCAATCGTGGTTGGAGACTCAATCCTGAGAGGAGTAGATAGTCACATATCCGGAGGGAGAGAGGACCGACTGGTAACATGTCTCCCGGGGGCAAGAACAAAGGACGTCATCAACAATATCGAGAGGATCCTGGAGGGAGCCGAGACGGAGGAGACAGCAATAGTGATCCACATAGGAACAAACGACATCAGCAGGAGAAACTACAACAGGACTACACTAACTGACCAGTTCAGGATCCTGGGGAGGAAACTGAGACTAAGGACAAGGAGGATAGCCTTCTCAGAGATCCTGCCAGTACCGAGAGCGGACACAAGGAGACAGAGCGAACTACAAGCAATTAACGCTTGGCTGAGGAGATGGTGCGATGAGGAGGGTTTCCACTTTGTTAGGAACTGGACTACTTTCCTGGGGAAGAACAAGCTCTACAGAAGAGATGGACTACACCTTAGCACAGCTGGGACGAGGATGCTGGCACGCAACGTCCAGAACGCCATAGACTTGGCTTTAAACTGAAGAGAAGGGGAAAGCCGATAGTCGAACTGACCTCGACACATCGGACATCAGTACCTGACAAGGATACTGACCTGGGACATTGGGAAGGAAAGCTTGGGACTGAGTGTGTATGTTTTGAAAAAGGACCTAAGGACGCATTGCAGGGACCGAGGGCACAAATGGAACTCGTAAGAGGCACCAACATGGAACAACAGGAGCCAGAGGAGCAAGGACCTTGTGAAATAGAGACCAGAACTGAGAGAAAATTACAAGAACAAGTGGTGCAAGGGAAACAGGCTGAGGACGTCACAGACACACAGCAGCAGGAGGAGGATGAAACTCGGGGGCTGGCAAACCATGAGGAGGACTGCAGGAGTACCAAAACACGAGGAGAACAAAAAGAGAGGGCAAAAAACTGGGTCTTAAACTGCCTGTACACAAATGCTAGGAGCCTGAGGGCCAAAATGGGAGAACTAGAAATCACTGCTAGCAAAAAGGACCTAGACATAATTGGAGTCACAGAAACATGGTGGACTGAGGAAAATCAATGGGATGTGGCCATACCAGGGTACAAACTATACAGGAGAGACAGGGCACATAAAAAGGGTGGAGGAATAGCGCTGTACGTAAAAGACTCCATACCCTCAACCAGGATGGAAACAACAGTTCAGGCGGATGGCTTGGAATCACTATGGGTTAAGCTACAGGGAGGAACTGGGGCAGACATTAAAATGGGTCTGTACTACCGCCCACCAGGACAACCTGAAGAAATCGACCAGGACCTGGAGGCAGAACTGAGGCAGGTATGCAGAAGCGGAAAGGTGATGGTGATGGGGGACTTCAACTATCCAGGGATAGACTGGAGTATTGGGCACTCAAACTGCGCAAGGGAGACCAAATTCCTAGAGGTCATGAGGGACTGCTTCATGGAGCAACTGGTCAAGGAACCAACACGGGGTGACGCCACTCTTGACCTAATCTTCAACGGACTAGAGGGGCCAGCAAAGGAGGTGACAGTATTAGCCCCGCTAGGTAACAGTGATCACAACACGATCCAGTGCAGGCTAGAAATTGGATCATCAAAGGGGAAAAGAACCACAACGACGGCACTCAACTTCAAAAAAGGAAATTATGATGCCATGAGGGAAATGGTGGGAAAAAAACTCAAAGGTAACATAGGGAAGATGGATTCCGTAGAAAAAGCTTGGACCTTACTCAAGGGAACTGTGCACGAAGCGCAAAACCTGTGCATCCCCAAGTTCAGGAAAGGGTGCAAAAAAAACAGAACAAAAAACCCAGTGTGGATAACAAATGCAGTGAAGAAGGCGATAAGCGACAAGAAAGCATCGTTCAGAAAATGGAAAAAAGACAAAACAGAGGAGAACCAAAAAGTGCACAAAGAACACCAGAAGGAGTGTCACCGAGCGGTTAGAAAAGCAAAAAGAGAATATGAAGAGAGACTGGCAGAGGAAGCAACAAACTTCAAGTCGTTCTTCAGATACGTCAAGGGGAAGCAACCGGCAAGAGAAGAAGTGGGACCATTGGATGATGGAGACAGGAAGGGAGTGGTAAAGGAAGAGAAAGAAATAGCTGACAGGTTAAATGAGTTCTTCACGTCAGTTTTCACGAGGGAAGATATAACCAACATCCCAGAACCTGAAGAGAGCGGAAAAGGAGACCAAGATGTAAAACTGGTCAATTTAGAGGTAAGCCAAGAAGATGTACTCAAGCAGATAGACAGACTAAAGAGCGACAAATCTCCAGGTCCGGACGGCATTCACCCAAGGGTACTCAAGGAACTAAAAAACGAAATAGCGGAGCCACTTCGACAAATATACAGCCTATCCTTAAAAACCGGAGAGATCCCGAAGGACTGGAAAATAGCAAATGTCACGCCCATCTTCAAGAAGGGCTCAAGGGGAGACCCAGGAAACTACAGGCCAGTGAGCCTGACCTCAGTCCCAGGAAAGATGATGGAGGCACTGATTAAGGACATCATCTGTGAACACATCGAAAACAATGAGCAGCTAAAACCGAGTCAGCATGGCTTCTGCAAGGGTAGGTCATGCCTCACAAACTTATTGCACTTGTTCGAGGGGGTAAACAGCCAGGTGGATAAAGGGGAATCTATAGATATCATTTACCTTGACTTCCAAAAAGCCTTCGACAAGGTACCACACGAAAGGCTGCTTAAGAAGATATGGAACCACGGGGTACAAGGGGTGATCCACCGATGGATCAAAAACTGGCTGGCGAACAGGGAACAGAGGGTTGGCGTAAAGGGCCATTACTCAGACTGGAAAGGGGTCACGAGCGGAGTTCCGCAAGGGTCGGTGCTGGGACCGCTCCTGTTCAATATCTATATAAACGACCTAGAGGCGGGAACCAAGTGTGAGGTTATTAAATTTGCAGATGACACCAAACTATACAGCAGGGCTCAAACCAGGGGAGACTGCGAAAATCTCCAAAAGGATCTAACGCAGCTGGAAAAGTGGGCCGAAAAATGGCAAATGAGCTTCAACATAGGGAAATGCAAGGTCATGCACGTGGGGAAAAAGAACCCGATGTTCACATACAGAATGGGGGGAAAACCGCTAGGGATCAGTAACCTGGAGAGAGACCTGGGAGTGATGGTAGACGCAACACTGAAGGCATCGGCGCAGTGCGCTACAGCCTCAAAGAAAGCTAACAGAATGTTGGGTATCATTAAGAAGGGTATTACGACCAGGACGAAGGAAGTCATCATGCCGCTGTATCGTGCAATGGTGCGGCCGCATCTGGAGTACTGTGTCCAGTACTGGTCGCCGTACCTCAAGAAGGACATGGCAGTACTTGAGGGAGTACAGAGAAGAGCAACTAAACTGATAAAGGGAATGGAAAATCTCCCATATACCGACAGGTTGAAGCAGTTGGGACTTTTCTCACTGGAAAAGCGGAGACTTAGAGGAGACATGATAGAAACCTTCAAGATCCTGAAGGGCATAGAAAAAGTAGACAGGGACAGATTTTTCAAATTAAGGACCACCACAAGTACAAGGGGGCACTCGGAGAAATTGAAAGGGGACAGGTTTAGAACAAACGCTAGGAAGTTCTTTTTCACTCAGAGGGTGGTGGATACATGGAACGCACTTCCGGAGGCTGTGGTAGACAGGAACACATTAAATGGTTTCAAAGAAAGTTTGGATAGATTCCTAGAAGAAAAAGGGATTGAAGGGTATAGATAGATATAGACCACTACTCAGGCGATGGGCCTGATGGGCCGCCGCGGGAGCGGACCGCTGGGCAACTTCTTATGTTCTTATGTTCTTATCTGCTATGATCCCTTCATTAAGAAATATTAATACATTGTGCTCGAATATCTTTTCCGTAACAGCACCACTACTTTGGAACTCTATGCCAAAAAAAAATCTGTATGTTTCAAAGCATCTTATTCAAGGATGCCTTTGAATTATAATGTTGAAATAGTGGATTTCTATGCCTTCTTTTTATTTTTATTACAGCTTTTTACAAATGGGTTCCCATTCGCATTCCCATCACCTGCAACTGAAAGCTAATCACCATCAATCAATAATCATACAACTCAATTTTATTGGAATGAATATTTGGCCGCAGCTTTATTATCTGAATATTATCTTCACTTACAATACAATCCGTGTCCAAAAACCAACTAACCCCCAATGCATATTTCACCCCCTCCCCCAGGGAGCTATTTGGTGTCAAAACTAGCTCCTGTTAAGTCTTTAAACTTATAACATTTCCCCAAACATGACCCAGAGTGACGCAAAGCCATGCTTCCCCTCACAGCAGTATCGCATACGAGTGTTACATTTATTTATTTATTAACTGCTTATCTCCCAGATCCAACTTGGCCAAACCCCATTTTCCACCCCACCCAAAGCTGCGACCACCTCCCTCCAACCCCATAAGCTCCACCAAACCCACTCAAGTCAACATATAACCTGTACCCCCCACCCCACCCCACAATTCTGACACAAAACATAACACCAGCACAAATGTGAGGGAGGGAGGGATAATCTTTTCCTGAAGAGACTACTCTACTGTTCCCCTTTCCTCACAGAATTCACTCCAGCCTGCCACAACATCCAACCAATCACGCGACTGTTCCACCCCATCACCTTAGAAACCTCCCTAATCATTTTTCTTTCATAGAAGCTCTATCTATTAACCCTTTCTTATTTCCTCTTATAAACTTGTCAGTCCTTATTCTACAGACCCTTTGACAACACCTCATATATTCCCATCATCCTCTGCCCCCACCCCATTTTACCCACACCATCATTCAATAAATACTACCAGCAGGTGACATCAGCTCAGCTAATGTTATATCACACCAGATGAATCTGGTGTTCTTCTTTATTGTTCTTCTGTCCTATAATTCATGTAATTCCTCCCTCTTTCCATTTTTGTCCTTCAAGTACATCCATTTGATTCATTTTAGTTTTTTGTATGTCTATTTGTTTTATTTTATACAATGCCTTAATTTTAAAACTGTATACTACTTAGAATTTCTGATAAGTGGATTAACAAATTTTAAATAAACTTGGAAAAATTGTCAGTAACTGTTAGCCAAGATTCCACAATACAGATAATTGGTCTGTCAAAAATATAATCAAAAATGATTGAGAATTTTGGGAAATTTTCGGGCTATAAGATAAATTGGTCTAAATCAGAAATTCTTCCACTTAATGTACACTGTACAAAAGGTTTGTTTGATTCATTTCCTTTTCTTTGGAAGGAAGATGGAATAAAATATTTAGGCATTTGGATTAAAAATACATTGGATGAAACAATGAAAATAAATGAAAAATCGTTGTTGCAGAAGGTTACGGAAATGTGTGAGCAATGGAATCCTTTACACCTTTCTTGGTGGGGGAGAGTCCAAACTATTAAGATGATGATCTTGCCTGTGGTTTGTTACCAGATGGGTATGTTACCGGTATATTTTCAAGGGTCTTTTTATAAAAAATTAAATAGCATTCTGTTAAAATTTATTTGGCTGGGTAAAACTCCTAGAGTGGCTTTGGTACCCTTACAAAGATCAATTTCAGAGGGAGGGGTAAATTTTCCAAATTTTTATAGGTACCATCAAGCCTATATTTTGCGCCATGGTATGTATTGGATCCTCCCAGAACTCACAGGAAAACTCCCAGACTGGTTATGGATAGAATGGCAACTCATGTCTCCATTGCGTCTGTGCCATGTGCTCAGTATCAAAATGCCTAATTACAGTAAGGACAACAGAATACTAGCCGATACATGGAAAACTTTACGGTATGTAAGCAATTTAACAACTATTCCAATTTACAAATCTACAAGTCAATCTATATGGGTAAACTCCAAGATTCAAATTGGCGGAGAAAGGCTAGTCTGGAAGCATTGGATGATAGCAGGAATACGTATATTGGATGATGTTATTTCTAATGGTGCTATGCTTGAATTTTTACAGTTGCAGCATAAGTTTGGACTTAATAAATCAGAAAATTTTAGATGGTTGCAACTGAAGCATGCCATTCAGGCGGACATCCCTGATTGGAAAAACCTTAATAATCATTATAGTATGGAGTTTCTTTGTTTTCAGACAGACTTCTTGGGTCAACAGGCCGCCCAGTGGTATAAAATATTAAGTGGATTTACTAAAAAAAAATTAAAAACTGGTTTAAGAGATATTTGGAGCATTGAGATTAAGCATGAAATTACTGCATCTCAATGGCCACGAATTTGGTCTTGGAGGATGAAATGTACAGTGTCTGCATCTATGAGACAAACTTGTTTTTTTCTGTTACATAGAGCGTTATGGACCCCTGTTAGGTTGCAAAAATTAGATAGTTCTTTGTCTAATAGATGCTGGCATTGTCATCTAGAAGTAGGAACTTTAGATCATTTATTGTTTCATTGCCCATATATTATGAATTTTTGGAAATCAATTTGGGACCAAATTAATCATTTATTAGATAACCCAGTGGCATTATCTTATGATACTGTGATATTTGGTATGGAAATGAGAGCAAAAAGTCAGATTTCTGCTAACAACAATAAATTATTACTAATAATGACTGGGGTTGCCATTCAGCAAGTTACATATAATTGGAAGGATTGGAAGAGATTAAATTATAACTTTTGGTGGAATTCTTTATGCCATATCTATAAAATGAAAAGATTTATTGCTTTACAAAGGGGATACTTTAAGAAATTTCAGGATGTGTGGAAACCATTAACAAAATATTGTAAGGATTAAGTAAAATTATTTCCCTTTTAATTATCAGTTCAGGATATAGGGAGGGGGTATTTTTCTTATTACATATATTATATAATAATGGAAGATATGGATGGGAGGGATGGGAAAGGGGAAGGGATAAAATTTATATAATGTACCAATGATTGTTTATAAGTGATATATTTATTGTTACTGTGAATGAATATATTTTACACTTAATGTAATTTTGAAAATGAATAAAGAATATTAAAAAAATATATATATATATAATCAAAAATCTATTTTTTAACATTTCTAAAAGACCTGACATTAACCCCCTGCTTTACTAAGGTGCGCTAACCGATTAGCACGTGCTAATCGAATTAGCGCACACTAAACGCTAATGTATCCATAGACTAACATGCACGCATTAGCATTTACCGTGTGCTAAATCGATTAGCGCGCACTAATCGGTTAGTGTACCTTAGTAAAACAGGGCCTAAGAAATAGTAAGTAGAGAGATATTAGATGCCTTAAACTGTATAGGAAGCAAACAAGAGGGTGACAGTAGGAAGAGGCACAGAACCATAGCATCATCCTCATAATAGCATAGGAATATTCTGAACACAGCTCATACTTAATTCTTAAACTAAAGTACAAGCCCTACCAATTAACAACACATAAATTATTTTAAACTAGAAATCCAATGCTTCCTTTCAAACTGCATCATTATTCCTTAAGAATTATTATTGTAACCAATATCCATTCCTTTCTGCAACAAGACAAATGTAGTTTGGTGAATAAAAACTTCTAAGTATTTGAACACAGAATAAAGGGTTATGTCAATTATGACAAAACATATTAGAAGCAGGATTTGTATATTTTTTAATAGAAGACAGTTAGCAGAAGTGAATTTTTGAATTTATAGAAGCAAATGCCAGCCCTCAAATGTAGTCCTATTATAATATTTTGCTTTGAAATTTCCATTTATTGAGACAGATTATAATTTGTCTTCCTAGCACATTCAGATAAGATACAAGTCTGCTGACTCAATGAGTTAAGTAAAACAATTTCTCAGAGGTTCTAACACCAGCTGACTAAATGAATGCATTTCTTTCAAAGGAAATGAGCATAACTTATACTTTAAGAGATTTTTACAATTTGAATTTGTTTAAGTAATCACACTGTGCATTCCTAATGATACCCAATAGAGATAAAGTAATGATGTAATAAAGATAAAGCAATGCTATCTGCAATCATGGTAATCAAAACAAAAACTGTTCTCTGCTATATACTGGTATTTTTTTAAATTATATGTAACTCTGAGATAACTTTTTACATAGTAAAAATTGTATAAAGCACAAACAACGTCTTGAAATTGCAAGTACCCTATTTACTATTGAGGTCATTTTAGAAGACTTGCTTGGTTTTTACACATGTAAATAAAAGCATATACATATTGTGAAAAGGAATGGTTCAAGCACAGGGTCAATTGATAAAAGATTCCACAGGATACAATCTAAAAGCCAGGAATTACAGAGCATCTGTTCTTCTCTAGTTGAAAGCAGGCATTAGAAGTTTTTGGGGGAAGGGAGAAGGAAAGAGGACTGCATCTGAAGGTATGTAGGCAGATTGATAGGCTTAAGAGCGATAAATCCCCAGGACCAGATGGCATCCATCTGAGGGTCATCAAGGAACTGAAAGGGACCATAGCTGAACTGCTTCAACTAATAGCCAATCTGTCGATCAAATCGGGAAAGATTCCGGAAGACTGGAAGGTGGCGAATGTTACACTGATCTTCAAGAAAGGTTTGAGGGGAGATCCGGGGAACTACAGACTGGTGAGTCTGACCTCGGTACCGGGAAAGATGGTAGAGTCACTGATAAAGGGAAGTTGTTTTGGTTACCAAACAAGAGCACCTTTATTTTCTGTTTGTTCAATTTGAGGAAGCGCTGGTGAGTCCATGAGTTTAAATCTTCTATTAGTGTAGTAATATACTGAATTGTGTCTGGTACCGAGTCTTTAGCCATGCATAGAAGGTAGCGGTCATCTGCGTAGGAGAAGGTGTGAAAGTTGGGGTCAGCGATATGTTGACCCAAGGCACTTACGTAGACATTATGCAAGGTGAACCGATGTTAGGGCATCGATTGGTGGGCTAGTTTTAATATTAATGACATCGTTGTAATAATAATGAGATCATTTGCATGGCAGAGTTGGAGAATATCGGGTCAAACTGGTTTAGTGATGATCATTACACAGTCAGAGAGTTTAGTGCATCTGGGCCTGAAAGGCAGAAGATATGGACCTTTATAGCCTCAGATTCTGTTACTGCTCAAGAAAGAGAGCAATCAGAAGAGTCTAGAACAATGGCAGTTCTCAGTAAGGACTATAAACTGAAGAAGTGAAACCATGTGAATGTTGTTGTTTTTTCTTCTTAAATGTAAAACAACCATGAGGTTGAAGATCCTAAGCTGGTGTGATTGTTTTGACTATCCTGGAGGGAAGGGCTGTCCTCTATAGATTGAAGGAACATTTGATTAAACACAGTGACTGTTCACTCCTAGAGAAATGAACTGGCAATACCTATGATGGAAAATATGGCTTAATAAGAAATGGAAACTCTAAAGAAGGTTTGTAGTAACTAGTACAAGGAACTGTTGAAACTAATTAGCACATGAATCTTAAGTTATCAAAAGTTGCCTGTTTCTGTCTCTCTATCTCTATGGAAGAAAGTGAAATTCTGAGATTGAATTCTGAGGACTTTAAGAGATCAGACTCTACAGGTGACCCTTGAGAGAAGGAATGCTGGCCTAGTGTCTAACTCTCAGTAAGCCTGGTTGTAAGAGAGAGGTTGTAGAGGTTCAGCATTAAAGATTTCTGGCAGGCACACCCTTAGCTCATTACTTTACTTATAGTCTTAATTTATTGTCAATTATTCTACTTAGAAAAGTAGAACTCTTTATATTTCATTACCTGCTAAAGAATCAAACACTAAATAAGCATCCAATATAAGTCTAAGATTATCTAAGAATCAAACACTAAATACATAAGCATATACAGTGGAATCTCTGTTTGCAAGTAATCCGGTTTGCGAGTGTTTTGCAAGACAAGCAAAACATTCAGCAAACTTTTGACTCGCAAACCGAGCACTGCCCTGATAAACGAGCACTTACAGTCCAGAAAGCGCCACTTCGGGGGATTCCTCTTCCGTCTTCCGGCCAGCCTTCCACGTCGGGTGCCTTCCGCAGGTTGGAGGACCTCTGTCTGGGCCTGTGTGGCCGGGTGCCATCCCGCCTGCGCATTGCGTGTGACGCGCATAGCATCAATCATCAGCATTGTGCGTGTTATGCACGGCGTGTGGGTGGGGTGGTGCTCAGCTGCATGGGCTTGGGTGGGGGCTCTCCAGCATCTGGGGGACATCCAACGTGGAGGGCTGGCCAGCGGATGGAGGAGGCATCCCTCTGAAGCGGCACTGCAGGGTTCTCCGAATCTGCGGGTTCTGGAACGAATCTTTGGTGTTGCCACTATTTTCTATGGGGAACTTTGCTTTGATAAACGAGAATTTTGGATTATGAGCATGCTCCTGGAACGGATTATGCTCGTAATCCAAGGTACCACTGTAATATAATCCTAAGGCTCTCTATTCTAGTTTAATATATTCCTAGTATCTTAATAAGGTTTAATTAATTGATCAGCTCAATAATAAGATGCAGACAGTAGTCCAGCAGTGAGAGGAGTGCTATCCAGTCTTTTGCACTGATTGTAACATGTATGATTTTCTCCCAGTTGGTGAGAAGTTAAATGTGTATGCTCACTGCAAAGAGCTCCTAGCTCTCAGAGAATGAGAACATTCCCTTGAGGCTAGAGTGGCAGACTTGGAGGAGCTCAGGGATACAGAGAAGTACATAGAAGAGATCTACAGGCATGTTGTAGAGAAATCCCACCTCTAGTCTGGTAGCCCCTGTGCTGCCTTGGAATAGATATGTCTCCTAGAAGAAGAGCATCATTCTGATGAAGTAGGAAATAATCCTGTAGCTAGGACCTGCCCACCAGGGGATGCAATATCCTCTCACACCGAAGATGTGTCTCCAGGGGCCTCTGTCCAGGAGGGAAGGGTTAGGACAGCTGTTGTAGTTGGTGATTCAATCATTAGACACGTAGATAGCTGGGTGGCTGGTGGATGTGAGGGTTGCCTGGTCATTTGCTTGCCAGGTGTGAAGGTGGTGGACCTCATGCATCACTTAGATAGGATTTTAGATAGTGCTGGGGAGGATCCAGCTGTCTTGGTACATGTAGGTACCAATGACATAGGAAAATGTGGGAGGGAGGTTCTGGAAGCCAAATTTAGGCTCTAAGTTAGAAAACTGAAATCCAGATCCTCCAGGATAGCATTTTCAGAAATGCTCCCAGTTCCACGAGCAGGATCCAAGAGGCAGGAAAAGCTCCAAAGTCTCAATGCGTGGTTGAGACTAAAGAATGACACGGGGACAAGTTTGTCCCCATCCCTGCAGGAAGTCAATTTCCCCGTCTTGTCCCACGAGTTTTGTCGCTGTCTCTGCCCCTGCCCCATTCCTGTAATATCTACCTTAACCTCACAAGACTCAAACACTTATGATTTTAAAGGGTTTGAAGCTTGTGCAGATGACGATGAAGCTTGCAAGAATGGGGCAGGGACAAGAAAAGAACTCGCTGGGAAAATTAGTTCCCGCGGGGATGGGGAAAAATTGGTCCCCATGTCATTCTCTAGTTGAGACAATGGTGCAGGGAGGAGGGGTTTTGATTTGTTAGGAACCTTCTGGGACAGGAGGAGCTTGTTCCGAAAGGATAGACTCCTCCTTAACTGGGATGGAACCAGGCTGCTGGCGCTAAAGTTTAAAAAGGAGATAGAGCAGCTTTTAAACTGAGATGTGGGGGATAGCTGACAGTCGCCCAGGAGCTGATGGTTCAGTATGAAACAGGATATTTAGGAAGTCCCAGTAGAGAGGTTTCAATAATGGTGAAAGAAAGCCAGGAGGGTTTAAGAGGAAGGCAGAGTGAATGACCCAAATTTTTCCTGTCTTCTCAGCAGTCTGTGGTTACAAGAAAAAAAAACACAATTTGAAGAGTCTGTATACAAATAATAGAAGCCTTAAAAAAAGGAGAGTTAGAATATATAACATTGAATGATGAGGTAGATATAATAGGCATCTCAGAGACCTGGTGAAAGGAGGACAATCAATGGGATAAATTATATCGTAAGGATAGAGTAGATCAAATTGGAGGGGGGGGGTTGCACTATATGTTAAAGAGGGAATTGAATCAAATCAAATAAACATTCTGCATGACATAGCAGTGTGGAATCCATATGGATAGAACTTCCATGTGTGAAGTGACAAAATGAGCAGACAGATGAAGAAATGTTTTCAGAGATTAGGAAAGCAGGAGAATTGGGTATTATAATGGATGATTTCAATTACCCCAACATTTTAGATTTGGTCCTTAGTGAAATGCAAGGCATTGTACAGGAGTTAACTGTGTTGGATCCGCTTGGAAATAGTGATCATTATGTGATCAAATTTGAGCTACCTTAGTGACATCGCAAAAGAAATCTGCAGTAGAGGCATTTAATTTTTGATAGGGAGACTATGATAAAATGAGGAAAGTGGTTTAAAAGAAGCTAAAAGGATCAATTGCAAAGGTTAGGACTGTAAATCAGGTGTGGATGTTATTTAAAAATACCATTGTGAAAGCCCAGACCAGATGTATCCCACGTATTAGCAGAGGTAGAAAGAAGAGGTAATGAGAGCTGGAATGGTAATAAAGTAAAGTGAAAGAGGCCATTAGAGCAAAAAAAAAAACAACCCTTTAAAGAATGTAAAAAGATCCGAATGAAGAAAATAAGAAGAAACACAAGCACTGGCAAGTTAGATGCAAAGCATTGATAATGAAAGGTAAGAAAGAATATGAAGAGAAACTTGCCAAAGAGGTATATCAGAAGCAGAAAACCATTGAGGGAATCTCTGGGACTGAAGGAGTCTGGAACTGGTTTTCCTGAGTTTTATATTAAGTTTTCTCTTTAATAAAATGCTGAATTATGTTTAGTTGCAGACCTAACTTATTTCATGTTCTAGCTTGCCTACACTGGGTGTTTTAGCTGGGCGTTTTAGCTTCTTATGATTATCTCAGCATACACAATATTATATTCTGCCCTCCTGGACATGTAACAGAAAGACTGCAGGGCTTAGATAAGTGACCTGCTAATTAGGAGCAATGATTGTTAAGAAAAATAACAAGTTTATTAGGATTTTATATACCGCCTATCAAAGTTATCTAAGCAGTTTTTACAATCAGGTACTCAAGCATTTTTCCCTCTCTGTTCCGGTGGGCTCACAATCTATCTAACGTACCTGGGGCTATGGAGGATTAAGTGACTTGCCCAGGGTCACAAGGAGCAGCGCGAGGTTTGAACCCACAACCCCAGGGTGCTGAGGCTGTAGATCCAACCACTGCGCCACACACTCCTCCAATTGAGAAGTTCTTTCTAGAATTCAGTTGTATAGCCAGAAAAGTAACTTCCTGGTTTCTCTGTAACTTCCTGGTTTCGGGACTTCTGCCAGCTTGGGGCTCAGAAGTCTGCATATGCTGAATAAAATATACCTGTCGCTTTCTTCAAGTCTTGTGGCTGGCCAAAGTGACCTTTCATTTGGTGCACGAACAGGGATTTGAAGGTCATTTGACCACCGGTCACTCATAGAAACATAGAAACATAGAAATAGACGGCAGATAAGGGCCACGGCCCATCTAGTCTACCCATCCTAATGTCCCTCCCCTACCTTCTCCCTGTGAATAGATCCCTCCTCTACCTTCGCCCTGTGAATAGATCCCATGTGACGATCCCATTTGGCCTTAAAATCAGGCACGCTGCTGGCCTCGATCACATGCAGTGGAAGACTATTCCAGCGATTAACCACCCTTTCTGTGAAAAATAATTTCCTGGTGTCAGCTCATAGTTTCCCTCCCCTAATTTTCCACGGATGCCCTCTTCTTGTCGTGGGACCCTTGAAAAGGAAGATATCTTCCTCTGCCTCTATGCAGCCCGTAAGATACTTAAACGTCTCGATCATGTCCCCCCTCTCTCTGCACTCCTCGAGTGAGTATAGCTGCAATTTGTCTAGCCGTTCCTCGTATGGGAGATCCTTGAGTCCCGAGACCATCCAGGTGGCCATTCTCTGAACCGACTCCAGTCTCAGCACATCCTTGCGATAATGCGGCCTCCAGAATTGCACACAGTATTCCAGATGGGGCTTCACCATGGATCTATACAATGGCATAATGACTTCCGGCTTACGGTTGACGAAACCCCTGCGTATGCAACCTATGACTTGTCTTGCTTTGGATGAAGCTTGCTCCACTTGATTGGCAGCCTTCATGTCCTCACTGACGATCACCCCTAAGTCGCATTCTGCTATCGTTCTTGTAAGGATCTCGCCATTAAGGGTATAAGTCTTGCATGGATTATGGCTGCCCAGGTGCATAACTTTGCATTTTTTGGCATTGAAGCTGAGTTGCCAGGACCTAGACCAGTGCTCCAGTAGGAGTAGGTTGTGCATCATGTTGTCGGGCATTGAAACATCATCTATTGTGCATTTGCCCACTACATTACTTAGTTTGGCGTCATCGGCAAATAATGTTATTTTACCCCGAAGCCCTTCTGCCAAGTCCCTTATAAAGATGTTGAATAGGATTGGGCCCAAGACCGAGCCCTGTGGCACTCCACTGATCACCTCCGTCATTTCAGAGGGTGTGCCATTCACCACCACTTTTGAAGCCTACCTCCAAGCCAGTTCCCAACCCATTTCGTCAATGTGTCACCTAATCCTATAGAACTCATCTTGCTCAGCAACCTGCGGTGTGGTACGCTATCGAATGCTTTGCTAAAGACCAGGTACACGATGTCCAGGGACTCCCCAATATCTAGCTTCCCCGTCACCCAGTCAAAGAAGCTGATCAAGTTGGATTGGCAAGATCTCCCTTTAGTAAATCCATGTTGACGGGGATCCTGTAGATTCTCCTCATCCAGGATCTTATCCAATTGGTGTTTGATTAGAGTTTCCATTAGTTTGCTCACTATCGATGTTAGACTCACTGGTCTGTAGTTTGCTGTCTCCATCTTGGAGCCTTTCTTGTGGAGTGGAATGACGTTAGCCGTCCTCCAGTCCGAAGGGACGCTGCCTTTCCTAAGGGAGAGGTTGAAGAGCTTGGACAGTGGCTCCGCCAGGACATCACATCTCCCTTAGCACTCTGGGGTGTAGTTTGTCAGGCCCCATTGCCTTGTTAACCTTGAGCCTTGATAGCTCACTGTAGACACTGCTGGGCGTAAACTCGAAGTTACTAAACGGGTCAACTGAGTCAACCCTTGTCTGTAGTTGAGCTTCTCGGGTGAAGACTGAGTTGAAGTATTCATTTAATAGTTGGGCTTTTTCCGAATTCTTTTCCACATAGTCTCTGTCTGGTTTCCTAAGATGTACAATCCCACCTGAGTTTTTACTTCTGTCACTGATGTACCTAAAGAAGGATTTATCTCCCTTCTGGATGTTTTTTGCCAGAGACTCCTCCATGTGGAACTTAGCTTCCCTGACTGCCGTTTTGACGGCTTTTGATTTGGTCAAATAGTCTGCTCTAGAGACCTGTTTCCCCGATTGTTTGTAAGAGATGAATGCTTTTTTCTTCTCCTTGATAAGGGCTGAGATCTCCGCAGTGAATCACTTCGGCTTATTGTTCCTTCGCCGTTTAACATAGCAGTTTGTTGCTTCCTGTATGGTGGCTTTCAAAGTCGACCACATTTCTTCCACGCTATCGGTTTCTGCTTGTCCTTGTAGTGCCTGGTGAACAAAGGATCCCATGTCCTGGAAGTTTGTGTCCTTGAATTTGAGGACCTTGGTCAGTGTGGTAGGTTTAGTGAAACCTTTCCTAAGATTGAACCATACCATGTTGTGGTCACTGGAGGCCAATGTGTCGCCCACCGAGACCTCTGTGACAATTTCTCCATTGGTAAGTAGTAGGTCCAGTATTGCCTGATCCCTTGTTGGGTCCAACACAAGTTGCTTGAGACCAGCTCCCTTCATAGAGTTTAATAGCCTCCTGCTGCTGCCGGAAGCAGAGGTAAGTGTATCCCAATTCACATCAGGCATGTTGAAGTCACCTAACACTACTGTGTCCCCATGCAAGGTGATATTTTCTATATCACTGATTATTTCCATATCCAGGTCATCATGTTGTCTTGGGGGTCTGTAAATTACGCCAAGATACAAGCATTTGTCCTTCCCTCTGGCCAAGTTAACCCAAAGGGATTCCCCAGTGTACTGGACATCTGAGATTCTTGTGACCATTAATGTCATCTTTAGTATATAATGCTACACCTCCCCCTATTCTGCCCTCCCTGTCCCGGCGAAGCAAGTTGTAACCCGGTAAGACCATGTCCCACCCGTGGAAGTCTGTGAGCCAGGTCTCAGATATTGCCACCACATCCAGGTCGGCATTCCTTATTTCCGTTTCTAATTCCAGGATCTTGTTTCCCAAACTGTGTGCGTTGACGTACATAGCCCTCCATGTTGTATTTTTGTTACATCTCAGTGGGGATATTCCTGCTTGAGCTACTTGAACACCTTTAGCATTGTTTGTACTCTCCCTAGACTCAGTCTGTACAGAGACCTCTGCCCTCCGTCCTGGTTCCCCTTCCATCTGTACTTGGACCATAGCCATCCCCTGGGTACTCTCAGTGACTGAACTACCCGTTTTGATTGAAGTCTTGCTGCTTCTAGTTCTATCTGCCATTTACAAAGATTTATTAATTATTTAATTTAATTAAATTAATTATTTTTTTTTAAAGATATTTGTTAGAGTGGGGGCTGTTAGGTGTTGGTCAGTAGGTGTTGAGGGAGGGATATAGGTAGTTAGTTAGTTCTTGGTCTGAGGGGTAGAGTAGTTAGTTACCAGTTAGTTAATTGTCAATTAAGGATGTCTGTTTGTTAGTGTGCTAGAGAGGTCAGGCTGATTAAAAGTTGGAGGATAGCCTGTCTGCCTGTTGATAAGTCACTTGTGTCTGGTCTAAGAGCTGACACGTCCGCCTAGCTTGCTTGGTCCTCTCTTGGGATCGGTGGAACTTGGACACTTTGACCAGCTTAACTGATTAATCGAGTCCTGGTTTAAAGTGCAGGAACTGATACCTGTCTAAATTTTGAGTGGCCACTCATCTGGTAAGTGCAGAAATTGTTTACTTCTGTCCTGTCTCTCTCTTCTGCCTAGTAAAATTACTTGATTTTGTCGCTGAAATCATGGGGAGGGTTTCTAGGAACTGTTATTTTCTGATTGGATAACTAAACTGAAGTCTGTTGTGTTTTGTGTGTTTGAGAGTGTCTGAGATGTCCTTGAGGACGAAGCGAGTGTGGACCTGTTAGTACTGCGTTTCCCTAGTCCGGAGAGGGGCAGGGCCAGAAATACAGGGAAGTGTTTTGTCCTCCATTGCACAATGGGGGATGTCAGTCTACCTATGGGGACCCCCTTGATACAATGTTAGTTAATTTTAAAAAGGGATTTGGCTCTGATTATGGGACTACACTTAAAAGATCAACCCTTATTCATCTGTGCCAGTTAGGATGGCCGACGTTTGGTGTGGGTTGGCCCCCCTCTGGCTCCCTGGAAGAGGACATAACCCATCAGGTTTTTATCATAGTTGGTTGGTTAGACATAGTCCACAGCAAGCCTTCTTGGCTTTTCCCTCCTGTACCCAAGAAACTCCAGTCCCAAGTCCTCACCCTCAGGAAGACTGTCAATGAGCACTATCATCCTACTCATGTCTTTGAGTCTGACCCTTCAACTGACATACTTGAAATACCCATTGCTCTTCCTTACTCGGCAACACCACAGCCCATATCCAATCCCAGTTCTGTCTCCCTTGCTCAGCCTTCTGTTTCCCAGCCTGTACAACTCCCTGCCCAATTTCCAGCTTCCCCTTCCCGAGCCCTGGCCGATAGCTCAGCTCATGAAATCCTGTCCTCCCCAGTCCTTTATCCATCTCTGGACTCTCTATCTTTCTGATGATTCTCCTATCAGCCATCGCTTGAGACCTGATCCTCCTCAAATAGTTCCCATGAGAAGACAAATGAAACAGGAGACTCTGGAGGCTACAAATCTGGCCATGCCCCTTCGCCAGGTTCATGTTGCCAATCCACCGGATGCAATAGTGGACCACCCACTATTAGTCCCGTATATCAGCCCTTCACCACCACAGATTTATACAACTGGAAATCCCATTGTCCCCCTTACTCTGAGTAGCCACAGGCAACTATTGACCTTATTACATCCATCATTCGCACATACCGCCCCACGTGGTCAGATTGCCAGGAACTACTCTGTCTCCTAAATACCGAAGAACGTAAACGGGTTCTGCAAGAATCCCTTACAAAGGCCCAGGCAGATGCGGATGCAGGCAACCCCAACTGGATTAATAACCTTTTCCCTTCTCAGGACCCTAATTGAGACCCCAATGACGCCACTCATAATACTTTCCTTGTGCGGTACCGCCAGTATATCCTTGAAGGTCTCTGGTTAGCTTCTCGGAAACTCACCAACATTTCTGAAAAGGATTAGGTCCCAATTCCTGCCCCATACTTTCTCTGTCATTTGGAAGCCAGGTGCACCCAGGGACATATCTTAAAGACCAGAAATCATCTTCCAAAACATGTCCGCTTTATTGTCAGCTTTACATCTCTTTTATATCATTTTACATGAATCAGTGTTGTCAGCATGTGATGTAAATACAAACCATATATGGACACAGGTCACATGAAACTTTAAAGAAATCAGCATTTTTCCTATCTAGAGACTGAAGTCCACAGATGCTGTGGTCAGCAGAGCTTCTTATCTAAAGCTGTTTGCAAATACAGCTTATGAAAACAATTGAAGTCACTTCACAACAAGATAACACACATCTTTTCAAACATAAATGTCCTTGCAGTATTTTCAGCACATAGCCTAAACACATAGCCTAAGGAAAACTACAAGACGTGTCCTTTCAATTTCCAATTTATCTGAGGTCCTGCAAAAGACTGATGAATCCTCAGCTGCATTCTATGAATGTCTCTGTAACACCTATTGTACCTTTACTCCCTTTGTCCCAGAAAAACCTGAAAACCTCCGTATGGTTAATACCTCGTTTGTGAGTCAGACACAATCTGATATCCGTAGGAAACTCCAGAAGCAGGCCGGGTTCACAGGCATGAACACCGTCCAGCTCCTTGAGATTGCCCAGCACGTTTTCATGAACCGGGACAGCACCAACCGGTGAGAGGCTGATAAGCTTCTCCGGCGCAAAGCGGACTTCCATGCTGTAGCCCTCCAAAATACTTTCCCAAGTAACCAGCCCCCTGCCTGAAACTCTGAGCCCCGCTCCTCCAAGTTCCCCTCCTATTCCTCTGGCCCCTCAAAACTACGGGGTTCTGGTCTGATAGGACAGGACCCCGTAAGGACTTGGAACAGGATCAGTATGCCTATTGCAAGGAGATGGGTCATTGGAAGAACGAGTGTCCAAGCAAGCCCCGTACCTGCCAGGCTAAAACTACGGACCAACCTACTATTGGTTTGGCTTCCTTTCATTCTGATTCTGATTCTGAAACTGAATAATGAGACAGACCGGCTTGCAGAGAGTACCAGGGACTTTCCGGATTGTTCCCAACTTACTTGCTCGGTTTCCACGAGCCCTTGGTCAATGTCCATATAGGGGACCACTCCGTCTCTATGCTGGTTGATACTGGCGACAAGCACTCAGTTCTGACCCGCCCTCTCAGTAAGCGTTCTTCCAAATCTATCTCCATTATGAGTGCAACTGGCTCATCTGATTCTGTCCCTATCCTTGAACCTGTTTCAGTCTGCATTGGTGGCCATTCCATACCACATTCCTTTGTGTACATGCCCTCTTGTCCTGTCCCCTTGCTTGGTCGGGACCTTCTCCAGAGCTTGGGAGCCACTATTCATCTGTCCTCTCATGGTCTGACTATGGACCTCCCTTCTGCAAACCTCACACCCATTCCTGACCGCTCCGCTGCCCCCTCACCAAGCCTCCTCTGTTCCCTATTGTCAGAACCCATGGCAAGCAAACCCCCACTTTCTCTACCTGATTTTCTTGAGGACCTTGATTCGATTGTTTGGGCTGAGTATGGGTCCCCCAGACTAGCACATAACATCCCACTCTTTGTTGTTACCCTCAAGGCTTCCGCCAGTCCAGTCTCTATCAAGCAGTACCGCATATCCCAGTAAGCTCTCCAAGGAATACACGTCCACTTGTCTCATTTGCTAGATTGTGGCTTTTTGGTTCTTTGCAAATCACCATGGAATACCCCCTCCTTCCAGTTTTAAAACCCGGTGATCCCCGATTACCACCCTGTCCAGGACCTCCGTGCTGTCAACCGTCTTATAGAGGACATCCATCCTAGTATCCCTAATCCTTATATCCTGTTGGGATTGGTTCCTCCTGGAGCTACCCACTTCACTGTTTTTATCTCATGGATGCATTCTTTTGCTGTCGGTTAGCCCCTTCCAGTCAGCCAATTTTTGCATTCCAATGGGAAAACCCTTCCACTGGACAAACCTCCCAAGTAACCTGGACCCGTCTACCCCAGGGCTTTAAAAATAGCCCCACTCTATTCAGCACCACCCTTGCTTCAGACCTTGCCAATTTCTCCCCTTCATCTGATTCCCAAGTCTTGCAGTACGTTGATTATTTTCTCCTCTGCTCTCTATCTACCTCTGCCTTTCAGGAGGATACTCGCTCTCTCCTCCAGGTTCTTCTCCATTGCGGTTACCGTGTGTCTCTCCAGAAGGCTCAGTTGTGCCTTCCTCGTGTCACCTACCTTGGGTTTCATATTTCCCAGGGTACCAGGTCCCTTCCCCACACCCTTGTCCAGGCTGTCTATAGTCTCCCTGTTCCCGACACTCGTAAAGCCCTGCGCGTCTTCTTCAATATCTGGATCCCTGATTTCTCTACCATTGCCTGCCTTCTGTATGATTCCACCAAAGGCGCTGACTCAGCCCCTTTTGTCTGGACCCAACTCCAGGAGCGGTCTTTCCGCTGCCTCCAAAAACTTCTGACTCAGGCTCCTACCCTTGGCCTTCCTGACACCTCCAAACCTTTCCAGCTCTATGTTCATGAAAAATCCGGTACCCAGTTCCTTGGCTCCTGGCATAGGCCCATTGCCTGGGCCTACATTTGTTGTCTGGTTATTTTTCAAATCTTGTTGGTCCAAGGCTCTGGTTGTCTTCTGATAACTTGCTTGCCAGGGTCTCCTTTTTCCTTCTTTCTGCATGCTAACCATCCATCTGCCATCTCTGTCCTCCCCGTTTCCCTTCCCTCCCCAGGAAGTCTGGCATCTTTCCTTTTTTCGTCTCCCTCCACAGATCCATCTTTTCTTAACTACCCTTTCATCCAGCATCTCTCTCTTGACAATTGGATTCTGTTGCTGTCGGGTGGCCTCCCTGCCTTCGGGCAATTGCCGCCATCTCAGATCTCTTACAGCATGCTAACAAACTCACTTTCGTCCAGCATATTGACCTCTTTGTCCCACACTGTGTGACCTCTCTTCTAGAACTTATAACTTATAACTCCTCGAGTCCTGACTCTACCAGACCCGCCCAAAGGTATAAACTATCCTTCCCCTCTCTACACGGTATTCACTATGCAGGCAAACTGGGAAAATCCCTTCTCTTCAGAATCACAGGTCTTTGGAACAACCTTACTACCCTGCTGCGGAACCTGGGCTCCCTCCAATTATTCCACAAGCAACTGAAAACCTGGCTTTTCACTAAAATGTAATTCTATTCCCCTTACTCTTCTCTTCTATATATAAGTTCATGTAAACCTTTTTTTTCCTTCTCTTCCTATATTTTAAGTTTTTGTAAACTGTGCTGAGCTCCAGATCCGTGGAGATAAACTTAAGGTTTAGTTTAGTTTAGTTAGAACATAAAGGCTCCCTGTGGCTCACGAACAAACGCCTCCTTAAATACCAAGCCCTTCTTTGTGAAAACCCTCAGGTCTCTCTTGTTGTCTCTTCACTCCTTGACCCCTCCACTCTCCTCCCCATCTCCTCCCAGCCGGTCGTGCACAACTGCCTTGACACCGTTGACTTAGTTTATTCTTCCCATCCTGATCTCACTGATCTCCCACTCCGGGACCCTGATCTCACTCTTTTCCCAGATGGCAGTTCATCTGTCACCCCTTCTGGTACCCATATCGTTGGTTACGCAGTAGTCTTTGCCTTTACTCATGGGCCCCCTGCCCTCTGGCACTTCTGCCCAAGAAGCTGGGCTGTATACCCTCACTTCTGCCCTGCAACATATACACTGACTCCAAATATGCTTTCCTTACCTTGCATGCCCATGGGGCCATCTGGAAACATCGAGGTTTCATTACAGCCTCCGGCCGCCTGATCCATCATGCTCCCCTCATTCTTGACCTCCTCGAGGCCGTCAAATTGCCCTCCCATGTCGTGGTTATGCACCGTCATGTCACTGATCTCGTCTCACGCGGCAATGCCCTTGCCGACCGCACAGCCTGAGCTACCAGCCTCTGCCCCCCTCCTTCAGCTCCACTGTACACAATCATTCCTTTTCTGGACACCCTTACACCCCACTACACTACTCAGGAACAGACTTGTGCCTGCATTCTTTCAGGCCAGTCTGTCCTGAAAGGGGGGTGGATACAAATATGCACCAATTCAAGTGCCAATCCAGACCCACACACTGATACTTCAAACACGAGCACAGCGGGTACCCTCATATTCATTCCTCTACACCTGGCCCTCACGATTGTCAAAAGATGTCATGATCTGGTGCACTCTGGAGAACCCACTATGAAAATGACCCTCAAGAGACATTTCTTTATCAATCACCTTGATCAGCTAGTCTGGAATATGGTCCGACAGTGTGTTGTCTGTTCTAGAACAAATCCCCCAACCAGACGACTGCCACCTCCTGGACACCAACCCACTGGAACATATCCGATTCATGTTCTGTCTGGAGACTTCACCCACATGCCCACTTCCCGTTCCCGTTCACAGACACCCTGACTAGATTGGTCGAAGCCTTCACTACTCGCACTGAACGCGCCAGGGAAGTAACCAAACACCTCCTAAATAACATAATTCCGCGCTTTGGTCTCCCTGTTTCCATAGGCAACGACAATGGCCCCGCCTTCATTGCCGATGTTCAACAAACTGCTCAGGCCCTCCAAATTGAATGGAAGTTACATGCTGCTTACCATCCTGAGAGCTCTGGTCAGGTTGAAAGAATGAACAGAACTCTTAAGACCCTTCTTACAAAATAAATTGAAGAAACCAATCTTTCCTGGCCTGTTCTGCTGCCCTCTGTCCTATTTCAGATTAGATGCACCCCATCTAAACTCACTAAATTGTCCCCATTTGAGCTCATGTTCGGCCGGCCACCACCCAGTGAACCCAGATCCTGGTTCCTTTGCTACTCTGGGATCAGATATCCTCCAGAGTCAGGTCCAGTCCTTAGCTAAGGCCCTTCAAGAGCTCCACAAATGGGTCCTGGAAAGGGCCCCACTACTGATAGCTACACAAGTCCATGGATACATCCCTGGGGATACGGTATGGCTGAAAACTTGGAAGTCAGACCCCCTGAAACCTAGGTGGATAGGCCCTTTCACTGTCCTCATTTCTTCCCCTACAGCTGACTTTTTTTTGCCCTCACTGTCTTATGTTTCTTTCTTCTGTATTTCTTCCCTATTGTACTAGGGGATCAGTCACAATCCCTTACTCCCTGTAAACCGTGTCTTTCTCAGGTCCGTAATGGAGATAAGGAAGAAATGGCCCTCCTATACCATACCCAATTTAAGTGCCCCTCGGCCCCTTTGCCTGATGTTTGTTTTTATAACGGAGTTAAGTACAGAAAGTGTCAAAAATCAGAGGATATTATCTGTTTCCAACCTACTGGTGATGAAGTTGAAAAGTGGGCGGAGATCCGCATTGATAATGTTGAGAGTCCACTTATCAACCAGACTCTTATTGTAGACCCCACTCGCCCGGTCTTTGTATTTTGATGCATGTGTGTTATTTGATGTTGCCCAGGGTCATGATAGTGCCCCTAATACAGTCTCATGTGGCTCCCTAACTTGGCAGCACTATTACACCTCATGTGCTAAGTATGCATGCCTGTACAACTTAATGCCCTTTAAGAAATGCCCCTATGAGGAAACCTTCACTAATGGTGGAGCCTGTCCTGAGTGGGAATGTGTCTCGTGGGCCACCTACAAGAACCATCATAAATACCCAGCCAATACCCCCTCTGCCACTCTTGCAGTTGGCCCTAACCCTGGTCCCACGTGTTCTTCAAGCCACTGTAATCCCATGGTTTTCACTATCACTAACCCTCACACCCGGAATGCCAATGCCCAGGTCCGGTATGCTAAAAACCGAATAGGATTCTACATTGATGGTAAAGGACTAGACCCAGGCACTGTTGTATATGTCTGTATTGTGTCCCGCCCTCATGCCCCTGTTCACCACTCTGTGGTGTTTCCCCAGTTTTATGAAAATATGAAAGTAGATATTGATCCTGTAATCACTAGAAATCTCTTTATACAGTTTGCTGAAACTATAGGCCAGACTTAACGTTAGCAATTGTTTTGTATGTGGAGGGACTAGTATGGGAGAATAGTGGCCATGAGAGGCAAAGCAGCTGGACATGTTAAACCTGATTTCACAGAACCTCACTTTCATGTCAGGTTCACAATCTTCACGATGGGCCTTGGGAACCTCCATTGTTGCTCCTCACTGCCTTCAGTGAATTGGGGGTCCCTTCAACGTCCAGGTTGGACATCTTAAGTGTTCATCTCTATGGCCTTTTAACACCTCCACTATTACCTGGGACCCCTGGCCTGCCAATAACACTTCCAATTTGCCAGGTCCACCCCTTCAGACACTGCTCAATGAAACTTCCTGTGAACGATGGCCAGCTCATGATGGTTGATATTGGCTTTGTTTGCTTATTCTTGGTTGCCTGCTAACTTGACTGGTACATGTGTACTTGGCATGATCCATCCCAGCTTCTTCCTGTTACCACTGGCCGATGGTGAACACCTGGGAGCCGCTGTATTTGACACCAGGGGTCGCAAAAAGTGGTCTACTTCCATTAATTCCCTTAAAATAGGTGAATGTGGTTATGATTGGCCTGCAGAACGGATCATCGCTGCTTATGGACCTGCTACTTGGGCCGAAGATGGCTGCTATGGTTATCTGACCCGTATCTATATGCTTAACCGCATCATTCGCTTGCATTCTTGAACTCATTACCAATGAAACAGCTCGTGCATTGGCTACTATTGGCAAGGCCAATGCTAAATTGCGCACTGCTATCTATCAGGACTGCCTAGCTCAAGACTACTTGCTAGCAGCAGAAGGTGGTGTCTGTGGCAAATTCAACCTCTTCAACTTCTGCCTTGAACTTGATGATGATAGTAAAGTGATCGAAGAATTGTGGATTGTATCACCAAACTGGCTTATGTTCCTGTCCAGACCTGGCGTGGCCTTACTGCAGATTGGCTCTCTGGCACCTTCAGCTCCTGGTTGCCCTCTGGCTCAGCAATAAAGACCATCTTACTGGTTGCCACCCTGTCTTCTCTGCTCCTTTGCTGCCTGCCCTGTGTGGTCCCCATAGCCATAAAGCTGCTCCACCGAACTGTTGACTCTGCTGTTGACCGTTCCACTGCTGCTCTGGCCCTTGCACTCCCCCAGTATCGACCAGTCCCTACAACTGACCCTGACCTTCCTCCTTCTTGAATTTTATCAAGCTCATCTCCTTCCTCCTTCATTCGACTAGCCTGAAAGGGGGACTGAAGGAGTCTGGGACTGGTTTTCCTAAGTTTTCTCTTTAATAAAATGCAGAATTATGTTTAGTTGCAGACCTAACTTATTTCATGTTCTAGCTTGCCTACACTGGATGTTTTAGCTTCTTATGGTTATCTCAACATACACAATATTGTATTCCACCCTCCTGGACATGTAACAGAAAGACTGCAGGGCTTAGATAAGTGACCTGCTAGTGTGAGCTTAGGACCAATGATTGTTAAGAAAAGTAACATGTGAGAAGTTCTTTCTAGAATTCAGTTGTGTAGCCAGAAAAGTGTATAAATATCTCTGTAACTTCCTGATTTCGGGACTTCTGAAGCTGCCAGCATATGCTGAATAAAATATACCTGTCGCTTTCTTCAAGTCTCTAAGTTTGTGGCTGACCAAAGTGACCTTTCAGGACCATTGGATGATCAAGGAGCAAAAGGGGCACTAAGGGAATATAAGGCCATAGTGGAGAGACTGAATGAATTCTTTGCTTCGGTCTTTACAGAAGAAGATGTAAGAGATCTACCAAACTGGAAATGGTATTTAAGGGTGATGATGCAGAGGCACTGAAAGAAATCTCAGTGAATCTGGAAGCCAAATCGACAAGTTAAAAAGTGATAAATCACCTGGAGTGGATGGTATACATCCCAGGGTACTAAAAGAACTCAAACATGAAATTGCTGACCTGCTGTTAGTGGTCTGTAACCTGTCACTAAAATCATCTGTAGGACCTGCAGATTGGAGAGTGTCCAATGTTACACCGATTTTTAAAAAGGGTTCCAGGGGAGATCCGTGAAATTACAGACCAGTAAGCCAGACTTCAATACCAGGCAAAATGGTGGAAAAAATTTTTAAAAGTAAAATTGTGGAACACGTAGATAGAGTCACATGAATTCAGCCGAGAGAGATTGTGACTCACCAATTTGCTTGATTTCTTTGAAGGTGAATTCACATGTGGATAAAGGTGAGCCAGTTGATATAGTTTATCTAGATTTTCAGAAAGGTTTTGACAAAGTTCCTCATGAGAGGCTCCTGAGAAAATTACAGAGGCATGGGATAGGAGGTAAAGTTCAGTTGTGGATTAGAAATTGGTTATCGGATAGAAAACAGAGGGTAGGGTTAAATGGTCATTTACTCTCCATGAAGGAGAGTAAACAGTGGAGTGCCACAGGGATCTGTACTGGGACCAGTGCTATTTAACTTTATAAACATCTGGAAATTGGAATGACAAGTGAGATAATTAAATTTGCAGATGACACTAAACTGTTCAAAGTTGTTAAAACGCAAGTGGATTGTGAAACATTGCAGGCAGACCTTATGAAATTGAAAGA
Organism: Geotrypetes seraphini; assembly: GCF_902459505.1. Classification (NCBI taxonomy): domain Eukaryota; kingdom Metazoa; phylum Chordata; class Amphibia; order Gymnophiona; family Dermophiidae; genus Geotrypetes; species Geotrypetes seraphini. Next base: position 108,153,719 of record NC_047089.1, on the reverse strand, counting down.
CTGGGCATCCAAGTAGAAGAAGAAATTTAATGTGAACAAATGCAAAGTAATGCATATTGGGAAAAATAACCCAAATCACAGTTATCGGATGCTAGGGTCCACCTTGGGGATTAGCGTCCAAGAAAGGGATCTGGGTGTCATTGTAGATAATACCTTTCACCCAATGCACAGTGGAGGCCAAAAATGCAAACAAGATGCTAGGAATTATTTAAAAAGGGATGGTTAACAAGACTATGGGCTCCTTTTACTAAGCTGCAGTAGTGTTTTTAATGCACGCTACAGATTAGCGCGCATTAACCCCCACGCTATGTGGAAAAACTAACGCCAGCTCAATGGAGGCATTAGCATCTAGCGAGTGCAGCATTGTAGTGCGCACTAAAACCGCTAGCGCAGCTTAGTAAAAGGAGCCCTAAAATATTATAATGCCTCCGTATCACTCCATGGTGCAACCTCACCTGTAGTATTGTGTTCAATTCTGGTCTCCTTATCTCAAGAAAGATATAATGGCACTAGAAAAGGTTCAAAGAAGAGCGACCAAGATGATAAAGAGGATGGAACTCCTCTCGTATGAAGACAGACTAAAAAGGTTAGGGCTCTTCATCTTGGAAAAGAGAAGTCTGAGGGGAGATATAATTGAAATCTACAAAATCCTGAGTGGAGTAGAATGGGTACAAGTGGATTGATTTTTCCCTCCATCAAAAATTACAAAGACTAGGGGACATTCGATGAAACTGCAGGGAAATACTTTTAAAACCAATAGGAGGAAATATTTTTTCACTCAGAGAATAGTTAAGGTCTGGAATGCGTTGGTAGAGGTTGTGGTAAAAGCGGATAGTGTAGCTGATTTTAAGAAAAGTTTTGACAAATTCCTGGAGGAAAAGTCTACAGTCTGTTATTAAGACATGGGGAAGCCTTTGCTTGTCTTGGATCAGTAGCATGGAATGTTGCTACTCTTTGGGTTTTAGCCAGGTACTAGTGACCTGGATTGGCCACCATGAGAACAGGCTACTGGGCTTGTCCAAACTCCACTGGCTCCCAATAATTGCCAGGGTTCATTTTAAATGTTCCTGTCTAGCTTTTAAAATCCTACACGGTATCCTCCCTCCCCTAATCCCTCTATCTTGGAACTCCCAGAATCTCGACAACAGCAGGCCCACCCAAAAACTTAAACTATCCTTCCCCTCACTAAAAGGTATCCTCCAAGCAGGAAAATTGGGAAAATCTCTCGTCTTCAGAATCACAGGGCTTTGGAATAACCTTACTACCCCAATGCGGAATCAGGTCTCCTTCCAACTATTCCGTAAGCACCTGAAAACTAGGCTTTTCACAAAAACGTAATGCTCTCCTCTCCCCCTTTACTCAACCACCAAACTCAATTGTGAGCCTTCGGGACAGCTAGGGAAATCCAAAGTACCATTTTTATTTATTTTATTTTAATGTATCTTTAATCTATCTTCATTGTAAACCGCTTTGAACTTCACGGTATAGCGATATATAAGAAATAAAATTAAAAAAAACCAAAAAAAAAACTAAAATAAAAATACTTTCCTTTATTAAGCTCTTGTAAACCTTGCCAAGCTCTATATTCATGGAGAGGATGTGGTATGTAAATCTAAGGTTTAGTTTAGTTTAGTGCCCTGTAAGGTGCCCCACTACTGTGTTGCCATGTCTGGGTATCCAGTCCATCACTTTGCTAGCCCCTCCCATGTTCAAAAGGTCTTTCTCTAGGTATTTTTGACTTGGACAAATTTTTGGACAGGAATGGGGTATAAAGATAGATGCTGTCTTGTTAAAATGTTTATTTTATTTTTATTTTTCCTCTAACTCTACTTTTCACTTCTCTATTACCCTCCAGGTACTTTAGTTAGATTGTGAGCCTTCGGGACAGTAAGGGAATTTTTCAAGTACCTTTCTTATTTCTAATCTTAATGTATATTTTCTGTAAACCGCTTAGAACCTAACGGATGTAGCGGTATATAAGAAATAAATTACATTACATTACAAGAAATGACTTAGCGGTCTGGATGATCAAACGGCTAGACATATACTTAGATGATTTTCAAAAAAGCAAATTATTTTGGATGAATTTTTTGGGAATGGACTGAGATCTTTAACTTCTCTTATATATAAAGGCAGGGCGTTCCAGGTCAAAGGGGCCATTACTGAATATATATCATGACGTCTGGTTCCAATAATTTTCAAAGAAGGAACCATTAGCAACCCTTGAGTTGTGGATCAGAGGGAGCGTGTCGTGTTGTATGGGATTAATAACCGATCTATAAATTGAGGTTCATTGGTAGATAATGTTTTAAATACTAAAAGCAGTATTTTATAAGTTATATGTTGGTTAATGGGAAGCCAATATGAGTCTATCAGAAAGGGAGTTACATGATCAAATATTTTTCCATTATGAATAATGTTCCTATGTTAACAATATCTTTATTGCCTTTGATCTCCCTTTTCTGTCAAGCAACATCATCTTTGCTGGTGTCAGGCCTTTTTCTCTGCCAGGTCCTGCCTTTGCAGAAACAAAAAGTAGGCAGGACCCAGCAGAGAGAAAAGCCTAATGCTGACAAAAGTAGTGAGTTCTAAACATTGTGCTGCTGACTGGGGGTGACAAAGAGAGTGAGGGAAGAGAGGGGGAGATAAATGCTGCACCCAATTGGGGAGAAGGAGGGAAAAGGAAGAGCAGGGAAGGGAGAGCAGAAAAACAAGAGATGCCAGACCATGGAAAGGAGGAAGAGATATCAGGGCATGAGGGAGGGAAGGGATAGAGACAGATGCCAGACCAGGGAAAAAGGGATAGAGGGAAAGGAAAGAGAGGAGATACCAGAGCATGAAGGGGGATGTATAGATGGAAAGGAAGGAGAGAGAGATGCCAAGGCATGGGGAGGGAAGGGAAGGAGATAGAGATGCCAGATGCCAGGTGGGGTAGGAAAGAAAGGAGAAGAGAGAGATGCCAGAGCATATGGGAGGAGGCAGAGACAGAAAAATAGAGAGGGGGTGAAGCTGAAATGTGTCATGTACAAAGGAGAGAAGGGGCATAGGTCAGACAGTTTATGGAAGGAACATAGAGGGAGAGAGCAGGCACTGGATGGAAGGGGCAGTGAGAGAAGGCATATGCTACATGGAAGGAAGAGAGAGTACAGATGCTGGATGGAAAGAAGACAGTGAAGAAAATGATTTAAAGCAGAAATGACAAAAAATAATTTTTTTGCTTTAGAATAAAGTAGTATTGTAGCTGTATTGATAAAATGTTTATAAATAGAAAATGGAAATAAGGTAATCTTTCTATTGGACTAATTTTTGACTAACTTTCAGAAACTAAAACCCACTTCCTCAGGTCAGAACAGGATACCATAACAGTAGTATACTGTACTGACCTGAAAAAAGAGGTTTTGACTTCTGACATCTAATTGAAAAATGGATGTCTAATACAGTGGTATACCAAGGGAGGTTCAGGGGCAGAAGGGAGAGAGGGAACAAAGAGATGCCAGAGCATGGAAGGGAGGGGGAGATGAAAGTGAAGGAAAGGAGAGAGATACCAGGGCATGGGGAGGGAAGGGAAGGAGACTCAGATGCCAGATCATCGGGAAGAAAGGGAGAGAGGGAAAGGAAGGGAAGGAGAAGACAGAGCAAGGAGGGGAAAAGAGAGAAGGAAGGAGAAGAAAGGAGTTAGATCCCAGGGCATAGTGGAACGGAAGCAGATGCCAGACCACAGGGTGAGTTGGGGCAGGAAGGAGAGAAGGAAAGGAGAAGAGTGAGATGCCAGCGTAGAGACAGAAATAGAAAAATGGAAGCTGGATGCAATGGAGAATGAAGAGCAGATGAGAAAAGCAGAAACCAGAGATGATAAAAGGTAGAAAATTTTTTGAACTTTAGAATAAAGTAGTATTGTAGCTGTATTGATAAACATTTAAAAATAGAAAATGGAAATAAGGTAATCTTTTTATTGGGTGGTTCTGCACGGGTCTTCTTCCTCTTATGATTCTTTCTCTAGTATACTTTTCTGACTTTAGAGTTTAGAAATGGTTATTAGTAAATGAATATGACTATGAAAATATATATTTAATATAATACATATTTAATATGAATTGGATGAATGGATAAACTAAATTTTTATGAAATACAGATTAGATTGAGTGTATGGTTGATTGAAATATTGTAAGGTATTTTTTTATGTTTAAGGGGTAAATATATTGGCACACAGTATATATTTCAGATAATTATATTTATGAGTACAATGAAACATTTATTTTTACACATTACTACATCTCAATGGCCACAAATTTGGTCTTGGAGGATGAGATGTACAGTGTCAACATCTATGAGACAAACTTGGTTTTTTCTGTTACATAGAGCGTTATGGACCCCTGTTCGGTTACAAAAATTGGATAGCTCTAAGTCTAATAGATGTTGGCACTGTCATCACGAAGCAAGGACTTTAGATCATTTATTATTCTATTGTCCACATAAACCTTCTCAAATATATTATCTTAATATAATTGTTCTTTATACCTTTCATCTCCCTTAAATTACTTTGTAAAACTTCCTTTATTTTCTTAATTATTATAATTCTATAATCCCAAAACCCCCTCCCTATTCCCTCCCATAACCCCACCCTTTCTGTTTTGCAAAAACTTGAAGACATAAATTCAGACTAGCCCAACTACCCCTCCCCCAAGCATCCTATTACATCAGGTGATAATATTATAGAGATTAATCCATCCATACATTTTCTTTTAACACTATAAATGATAAAAAATAATTAGTATTCATTCTTATTTTCATAGAATTATACTTTAAACTATTTCCATAACCATGTGTAAAAATAAATGTTTCATTGTACTCATAAATATAATTATCTGAAATATATACCTTGTATCAATATATTTACCCCTTAAACATAAAAAAATACCTTACAATATTTCAATCAACCACACACTCAATCTAATCTGTATTTCATAAAAATTTAGTTTATCCATTCATCCAATTCATATTAAATATGTTTTATATTAAATATATATTTTCATAATCATATTCATTTACTAATAACCATTTCTAAACTCTAAAGTCAGAAAAGTATACCAAAGAATCATAAGAGGAAGAAGACCTATGCAAAACCACCAGGGGCAGTCCACCTAGTTCATTCCAAATCTAAACAATTTACATGTATTCCACAGAAGTGTCTCAAAAGATGGCCAAGGTAAAATACAAATTCAGGTGGATATGTAATATCAGCAAACTTCTGCAAGTCTAATAAGCACATCCCACAAGCAGAGACATGCAGAATTCCCGCGACTCAGCCAGAGCCGCAAATTAACTAGCATTGTTTCCCCACCATTCACCTCCAAAGATCTGCAGACATAAAGAAACAAGCATACAACAAATCCATTTCTTCTTTCCTCACCACCCTGAATCCTCCTGCCTCTCACTGTATCAATTCCCTCCTCAAATCATAACCTGAGCAATCTGCTCAAGCTGTTCAGTTTCCTTTCTCAATCCATAAATGACATCAGGACTTCCAATTTAATCAGTATAGCGGCTTCTTTTCATACAGCTGGAGACGGACCAAATGACGTCAGGGGTCCATCCCATACAATGCCTGTTCCTTGCCAGAACATACAATAGTCACTAATGCAGGAAGCCCAGAAACTAAAAATAAGAAACCTCACTGGCATCTAAATTACAATATCTGACTCCCCGGTTGACCAGGGCAGCGTTTTCCATTTACTAAGTTGAAAATGGACCCCATGACATCAAGGGACCGCCCACATAGTGCCTGCTACATGTAGTTCTGTCCCTGGAACCAGAGAAATGTGTTGGGAGAGAGCCGGCACTGTATGTAGTGTGAGGAACATCTCTGGCGGCCCGCAGATATTTCCTGATCTTCTGTGGCACTGAATGCAGTGACGCGTGTCTATAGGAAACCAGTGTGTGATGCCTTCGGCTCCATGCGTCTTTTTCTGCTTTGGTCAACCCTGACAACGCAGATCGTGTTAGCGGCGTGACCATACATGTACGGGGGCCGACTGTGTGATTACAGGCAGGCGATGTATGATGGTTTCCTGCTGCTTGCCATGCTGTGGCGTACCAAGGGGGGGGCGTACCAAGGGGGGGCGGGGGGGGGGCGGTGCGCCCCGGGTGCCAGCCCTGAGGGGGTTCTCCCAGCCTTGCCGTTCAGCCCCCCCCCACCCCCGAAGGACCGCTCGCCCTACTGACCTTTCAGCACCACCTATGAAGCAGCCCGCAGCAGGATCGCGACGTCAGCAATCCCTGAGCTGCTTGGGCACTGCTTCCTGCACCGCGGTCCCGCCCCTCCTCTGACATCAGATTATGGACCATGGGATTTAGGGAGGGAAGGAACAGAAAGGGAGAGAAATTGGACACAAGGGATGGTATGGAGGAGGGATAGAGATGCTGGATAGGAGGGTAATTGGGAAAAGAAAGGGAGAGATGGTGGACTCTGGGGTGGTGGGGAAGGAGGGAGAGATGCCGGATGAAAGGGTAGTTAAGAAAAGGTGGATCTGAGGAGGGAGATGAAAAAAAGGAAAGATACCAGACTTCCTGGGGAGGGAAGGGAAATGGAAAGGGAGGACAGAGTTGGCAGGTGGATGGTTAGCATGCAGAAAGAAGAAAGAAGGAGACCCTGGCAAGCAAGTTATCGGAAGAAAACCAGAGCCTTGGACCAACAAGATTTGAAATATAACCAGACAACAAAAGGTAGAAAAATTAATTTTATTTTCTGTTTTGTGATTATAATATGTCAGATTTGAAATGTATATCCTGCCAGAGCTGGTGTTGGACTGCAAACGTGAGCTAAGATTTAACAGAGAGAGGAAAAGTCCTTTTTGTTTCTTTATTTTATTTACACCACAGCACCAGTGTGGTTAGGAGAAGCCAAAGGGGGTGAAAAAGCTATAAAACCTACCAGGAGTTTTGAAAAAAATCACCCAACTGGGCAGGAAAATCGAATTGAAAAACCAATTCAATAGGCTGAATTGAATCGAAATTTTTTTTCCTGAATCTGGCAGCATTAGTTTGCGCTACTGTCTTAGACTTTAGGACCTGGGATTGGGGAGAGATGGCATCCTCAGTACTTTATAATGCAAGTGAAACGAGGATTTGGTCAGACTTTTGAAGGATCTGCAGAAAAAAAATATTGTATAGGCCGGGGACATGAGACAGCAGGAAATGGGGACTTTTCTTCCTTCTATTTTTGTGAATGGAAAGGCTGAGGATGTCAGAGAGTTCAGTTAAAATATGTGCTTTATAAGAAAATATAATAATGTGTTTTATAAAGTTTATAGCATAGCTGGCCTACCCAGTGAGGTGTTCCTAGTGGTGGTGGTGACAGCGTGTCAATGTGTTGAGAGGAAGAGGTGGTCTGGGAAATTCTGCTGAGCAAACTCCGGGCCCATTTCCACCCCCCAGTTAGTCCACTCCACTCAACTGGTTCACACACTGAGTGGGTCTTTGGGTGTTGTTTTGGGATCTCTTCCAGTGGTTTATCAGTATCTCCTTCTGGTCCAAGGAAGGAAACTTTGTTATCCTTAGCATTGGACCTACAGAATATGTTTGTAACAGCGCTGCTTGTGTGGCATTAGGCTATGTAGTGATCGAAAGAAAAAAACAGACCTATGCACATTTTTGCACTATATGGTGGGTGTATGAGGAGATTCACATTTCCTGCACAGCTAAGTCCATGTGAAGTTATCTTGTGCTGTATTTGACATCTAGCAAGGTCTCTGTTTGAAAGGAAAGATCTAAACTTAAAAATGAAGTGGCCAGAAGTTATGGTAAAAGCAGATAGTGTAGCTGGTTTTAAGAAAGATTTGGACAAATTCCTGGAGGAAAAGTCCATAATCTGTTATTAAGACATGGGGGAAGTGTCTGCTTGACCTGGATCGGTAGCATGGAATGTTGCTACTCTTTGGGTTTTGACCAGGTATTAGTGTCCTGGATTGGCTACCATGAGAATGGGCTACTGGGCATGATGGACCATTGGTCTGACCCAGTTAGGCTATTCTTATGTTATGTTCTCATCTGTAGGGGCCTTTGTTTTCACTTTTTATTTTAATGTATTTTTTTTCTGGGAACTTATCAATGTATTTTTTATAATGAAAGAGAATTAATGTGTGTGGGATGAGGGGATAGCTAATTTCTTCAGCTAAATAATTCAATCCACCTCAAACAGACATAGGAGAACTCACGCACCATTCACATACCCTCCAACCAAAAACGTCAAAAGAAAAAAACTGTTCGACAACCTCCTAGCCATTCCAGCTGCAACACTCGACCCCCAACTCTACAACCTATTGACCTCGACCACAAACTACAAAACCTTCAAAAAAGAAATAAAAACCCTTCTATTCAAAAAACACATAAAAACAAACTAACACAATCAGAACTGTCCCAAGCATCACCTGCAACTACTCCATATGTACTTCTGATGTCATGACAATTCAGACATAATTTATGTTATGTTATGTTTGGAATATAAGAAAATTTTCACTGCCTGTTTCTATTCTGACCATTTATTCCGTTTCATGGTCATTACAAAAAATATTTTTTTTACATGGGGGGATGTCAAAAAATGATGGGCCCCGGGTGCCACATACCCTAGGTACGCCACTGGTAACGTGCATTGACAGGAGCCGGTTTTAAAGGCGTTCTACTCAGGCCAGGCTAGTTCGGCCCCGGTTGAAGGTGATAGCACTGAGCAATCAGTGGGAGTGTACTGCGAGTTTTCTCTGCTCCTTTGCTTAGGCTGCCACAGAAGACGCGCATATAGGAGAGTTGTCAGTGTCTGGAGTCAGCACCATCGCCAGCGTCTCTGTTTCATGCTTTATGAGGGTGCCTTGTGGTGAGTGCTATTTAAATTCTGTGTAGTGGTTTGTTTGCAGCTGAGATCAAGAAAGAATCCCAAGAAACCAATAGTGACCACCTCAGACCACCATGATGAGCATCCTTCACCAGATCAGAGGTGGAGCGGAATCATCAGAACCAGAATATCTTATGACTTCATCATAGAATCCTCAGATGTCAGCACATTCCTGAACACCTCAGTTACATCAGCAAGTATATTTTATAGTTTAGAATTGTATCCTATTTAAAATGTTTCTGATTACAAACAGTTCCAAATCAGTTAAAGTCATTTGTCATGGCCATCTTTGATATTAAAATAAATATTAATATATATATTTGACTATTTATTTATATATTCCTGAATTCCTTATATTTCAAGAATAGTTTTTGTTCTTATCAATATATTAATTTTCAGATCATAGGTGTTTCTTGAGAAGATAAGAACTCCTTTAGTTTATCTGGATCTTCAAACAGATGAGATTTATCTTATAAGTAATTCTCATCTGTGCTAGATAGTACAAACCATATTTTGCTCCCAGTTCTTTTAATGGCTTTCTAAGCTGTAAAAATTTCTGTCTTATTTGAACAGATTCTTTGGCCAGATCTGGAGTGAAGAACAATTTACAATCTTTATATAAAATATATTTTGCTTCTCTGGCCGCTTTTAAAATATCCAGAACATGTTGGAATCTCATTACTCTGAATATTACTGTTCTTGGCTTACTTTGATTATGTGATGTTTTCGCTCCAATTCTATGTGTTTTTTCAATTTCTAAAGGTGTTGTTAATTTGAGTGGAAGAATTCTTGGTATAATTTCTTCTAGAAAAGAAATCATGTTTTTCCCTTCAAAACCTTCTTTTAAACCTGTTTCCTGGAGCGATTTTCAAGATCCGTCAGCTTCTTTTTCATTTCTGGTAATATCCTATGATCCTCTTTATTTTCTTGTTGTATATGTTCTATCTTTTCCATCCTATTTTCCATTTTGTCAATCCTATTGGTTATTATATCTAATTTGCTGTTCATGTTGTTCATTTCTTTCTTCATCCCCATCAAAGATAAGTTGATATTTTCCAATTTTTCCATAACATCTATAATATCTAAAGTATCCATAGGTAATGAACTTCCACTAGGTGTCTGTGGATCATCCTTTAGTCTTTTGTTCTTTCCCAAAGATTTTGCTGGAACTTCTTGTATCTTTTGTTTGTTAGAAGACATATTTATAAATATTTACAAATAAAATAAAAATTATATCTCTAAAGTTCTATATTTAATGCTCAGAGGAGTGAGCTCAGCTATCAGCCAGCCATCCACTCAGCCTCCAAGTTCCGGAATCCTCTTGATCCTTTTTTGAAAATTGGCGTGACGTTCGCTATCTTCCAGTTGTCCAGTATCTGTCCAGTTCTAATTGACAGGTTGGCAAGTTTTTGCAATAGTTCTCCGATTTCAACCTTCAGTTCTTTTAAGACTCTTGGGTGAATTCCATCTGGTCCAGGGGATTTGTCACTTTTAAGTTTGTCGATCTGGTAGCATATCTGATTCAAGTCCACTTCTACTGTGGTGAGGCTATCCTCTATTACTCCTTTGAACACTTTCACTGTTTCTGGTATTGTTGTGGTGTCCTCCTTCGTAAAGACAGACGCAAAGAAGGAATTTAGTCTGTCTGCAATTTGTTTGTCTTCCTTGATGTACCCTTTTCTTCCCTGGTCGTCTAGCAGTCCCACCGCCTCTTTTGCGGGTTTTTTCCCTTTTACATATCTAAAGAAGGGCTTGGTCTACATTAACTTGTGGTGTGCCTCAAGGCTCAACATTGTCTGCTGTACTATTCAATATCTATTTACTACCTCTTTGTAAAGAGTTGTGAAAACTTGAGGTCAGTTTTCGTCTATATGCCAATGACATTCAAAGTTTTTGGTTCCTGTGAATAACTCAATTGATGCTTTGAAGGACCTCAATAATTATTTTTAGGTTATTAAGGACTGGATGCATCAGAATCAGATGAAATTGAATGTGGCAAAAACGGAAGTTCTGTGTGTTGGTTGGTAGAGACTTCAGAGATAATGTTAGATGATGCTGTGATTCCTGTGCTGTATCAGTGCAAATATGTAGGGGTAGTATTGGCTTCAATGCTATCTTTTAAGCCCCAGGTGAAGTATGTGGCATCTCATGCATTTTTCAAAGTTTGCTTACTATGTACTGTTTCCCCAAAAATAAGCCCTAGCTTGAAGAGCAATTAAGCACATCTCCTTCCTTCTGTCAAAGCTGCTCTCCCTGCCCTGAGCCACAGATCTCCCTGAATCCTGCTAGCTCAAATGATTGATTGGTAGGGAGAGCAGCAGAGGGAAGTATTCCCCCCTCACACTGATACCTCCCCTCATCTGCCACTGCTTCCCCTCATCTGCCACATTCCCTATACAACAGGGGTGCCCACACTTTTTGGGCTTGTGAGCTACTTTTAAAATGACCAAGTCAAAATGATCTACCAACAATAAAATTTAAAAAAACACAAAGCACACTGTATGCAGAGAAAATTTTAATTAATTATATTCCGGGGCTTTTCAAAGAGGTCAAGGCAGATGACTTTATGCAATGTCACCTCAGTAACAACTATACACAAATAGACAAATATACCCCCTCCCTTTTTACTAAACCACGATAGCGGTTTTTAATGCAGGGAGCTGCGCTGAATGCCCTGCACTGCTCTCGATGCTCATAGGCTCCCTGCCCTAAAAAAGGCTATTGCAGTTTAGTGAAAGGGGGCCATAGTGCAAAATATAGATAGCAGATATAAATTCTCAAAATGGACACATTTTGATCACTAAATTGAAAATAAAATCATTTTTCCTACTTTTGTTGTCTGGTGATTTCACAAGTCTCTGGTTCCACTTTCTTCTGACTGTGCATCCAATATTTCTTCCCTTCTTTTAGCCTCCTGTATGCTTCCTCTCCAGACCTTATTCCCTCCCCAACTTTTTATTTCTTTCTCCCTGCTCTCCTTCTTTCTTTCTGTCTTTCTCTCTCCATGCCCCCTTTCTTTCTTTCTTTCTTTCTTTCTGTCTTTCTCTTTCCATATCCCCTTTCTTTGTCTTTCTCTCTCCTTACCCCCTTTCTTTCTGTTTCTCTTCTTTCTGTCTCCCTGCTCCCTCCTTTCTTTGTGTCTCCCTGCCTGCCCCCTTTCTTTCTTTGTCTTTCTTTCTCCCTGCCCCCCCCACAAGCCACCACTGCTGCAATCGGGGAACAAGCCCCCAAGCCACTGCCACTGAGTTCTACTCTCCCTGCCTCCCGATGCCATAAAGATGATGCAGGAGCGCTGGGCCAAGCAGCCTTCACCATCCGACATCAATTCTAAAGTCAGAGAGGAAGTTCCGGACCAGCTAGGCAGCGATTGGCTGGCCTGGAACTTCCTCTCCGACATCAGAATTGACGTTGGGTGGGGAAGGCTGCTCGGCCCAGTGCTTCTGTGTCCTCTTTATGGTGTGGAAGCAGGTAGAATGCAATGGCAACTCTGCTTCTTCGACTCACATTGCCTTCGCGTTCTACCTGCTTCTACACCGTAAAGAGGACACAGAAGAGCTGTGCCGATCAGCCTTCCCCATCCTTACCACTTCTGCAGGATATAGTTACTCTTGGTGTTCAATGTGATAGTACTCTGAATTTTAAATTACAGATAAGTCATATTGTAAAATTTGTTTATATTATTTATACATATTGCAACAAATGAAGTCTATACTGACCAAAGATAACCTGTTAAAATTAGAGCACATTTTTATTACTAGCAGTTTAGATTATTGTAACTGTCTCTTGATTGTCTCTAGCAGAACTAGCTTATAACGATTACAGCTAGTACAAAATATAGCTATATAGCCAAAAAAATTCAGAGCATATCACTCCAATTTTGTATAAATTACATTTGTTGCCAGTTTCAAAGCATACTGATTTATAATACTGTGTCTAGTATACAAAGCATTATATAAAGGCTGTCCTGTATATCTTTCTTGAAAATTATTCAAGTATTTTCCTTTGTGAGTATTGTGTTCCTCACAAAATGGACTTATTATATTAACTGGCCTTGATGTCACCAAATTCATATCAACCAGGAAGTGAGCTTTTTCATATGCAGGACCTTTTCAATGGAATTCCTGGTTGGAAAGCTTTCATGAAGTTTCTTATTATTTTGTTTTTGAAACATCATCAAGATATTAATGTCCCAATATTATAATTTAATGGAGGGCTTACATGGGGTACATGTTATGTAAAGAATATTTGAAAATTCAGGAGGAGCATATTGTGTTTGTAAGAAGTAGGTATGCATCATATATTAAGTATGTAATAAGGTCTAGATACTCAAAATAGCATTGATTTTCTAGGTGCTGGTAGACACCTATATCTCCATTAAAACACCATCCAAATGGCATTTTTAACCAAGATTTGAGGCTCATAGTGATACCTAGAAAATTGGCACTGGAATCGCACCTACATAGGTGCTTTAGGCAGCTGAATGCCAAAGTAGGTATGGCCAATACCAGAAATATTCTAGCAATTCTTAAAGTGAACCCAAGACAGATCAACCAAAATACCAAAATTTCCAGTGATGTGAAGTATACTATTTAATGGGGTGTCAGAAAGACCTTTTGAAGTAAACGATACCTCAAAAAATTCTTAAGATCTTCATTCATCCCCTATGGCTTTGTAAGTAGTCAATTAGATAATTAATCACTCATAATAAATTATATAAAAAAGGTGATAACTTAGCTTTTTTTCATTTTTTTCTTTTTCTATTAATTATATTGCATAGCTTTCTCTAGCGGTCAGCATAAATCGCTCCCCTGACGATGCGTTTCGCCTATCTTTGTCAAGGCATGGGGTCTAGGGAAAACACAAAAAAATCATGCAATTAAAATCTAAGAATATTGTTCTCTAAAACAGACAATCTCTCCAAGACATACCTGAATCATTAAATGCTCCTAACTATTATGTTCAGCGGCTTCTGAGTAATGGCCGCCGCGTTATTCCACTCACTGAAATAGTGTCATCCCCAGACGTCATATCCGGGGATCAATAACTAAGGTCAACTTGAGCTAACCAGTCAGCTGATTCATTTAACCCCTCCGGGGCCATGGAGTTCAACATGAACATCCATCGAAGTTCTTTTAAATTGAGAATTTTCTCTACGTTGCCTCCCTCCCACCCTACTGTAATACTGTCCAACACTCTCCACTTCAGATCTTTCAGTGTGTGACCACATAGTTTCCAATGATGTACTAGAGGAGAGGTTTCTTTACGGGTATGAACCCGAGATTTATGTTCAGTCAATCTGATTTTAATAGGTCTGGAAGTACGACCGATGTATAGTTTGGGACATGGACATTGTATACAATAAATAACTTGGCTAGAATTACAATTTGTAAGGGCTCTAGAATAATAGGGAACCCCTGTAATAGGATGAACCCACATTTCACATTTCACATTTCATTCTTGCTTGAAGAACACGCGTCGCCTGATTTTTTGTTTTTCTGTAGAGCTAAGAAGTCGGCTTTTCTAATGCTCTTCGGTTTTATAGCCTTGCCTTCCTGCTCACATGTATATTTTCTTTCTAATTTTGTGTCCATTTTACAGATATGAGCGAATGAATTCGGAACTGGGACATTATAAAAAATTTTATGAAACTTGGGGCCCATTAGTGAATTTTGTAAAAACTGATCACTAGTGTAAGCCTTTAATTTCTAAAGGAGTTTCACACACATCCAAGGAGGGTGGGAGGTAGGGAAGGGGGTGAAATGTACTTATATTATTATTTGTTAGATATAAGTGCTGTTTCATTATACCAATTGTTTGTATATTCTATTGAACTTTGTATTTGTTTTTAAAATTAATAAAGAAATAATTTAAAAAAAAAATTTGTTTCTTTCTTTTAGTATTGTTCTTTTGGTTAAAAAAAAATCTAAGACTGAGTTTTTGTTTCTCTCACAGACGGTGAGGCCTCTTTACACTACACTGCCTCAGCCTCAGATTAAATTTTGGTTGCGGTGGTTTCCTCATCAATGTCCTGTTGTTTGGGGGAATCTTCACTTTTTGAACTATGTCGCAAGTCAATATGATATTGAGTTTATTTGTACTGACTTTCCTGCGACCATCTATGGATGAGACGTGCACGCCTCCTAAGTACTAGTGTCTTTCATTGAGCACCGATATCGAAGCCGATTTTGATGGTGTTGATGTCTATGCACTGTTGTCCATGCACCAATGTACAATGTACAATGTAGGTGTGGGAAGGGAGTGGGGGTGGGTGGGGGGAGAGGAGGAGGGGAGAAGGATGGGGGTGGGGCAGGGGTAGGGGGTGGGGTGGGGGGAAGTGAGGGTGCGGGGGGTGGGGGAGGGAGGGAAAGAGGGAAGGGTGGGTGGGGTGGGTGTGGGGAGAGGGGTAGGAGGAGGGGAGAGGAAGGAAGGGAAGGGGAGGGAAGGAGGGGAGAAAAGGAAGGGGAAGAAAAGGAAGGAGGGGGAAGAGGAAGAGGGGGAAAAGGAAGAAAAGAGTATGAAAAAAGTAAGAAAAAAATAAGATAATAAAAAAGGGGGTTTGAAAGGACATCTAAAAACCCATATATAACCATACAAATCATATAAATCATATGAATAAAGTGACAGCCATACTAAAATGTTAAAACTAATAAAAATTGGTGAACCAAAAACTGATAAGTAAAAGACTCCCTCACTGGGTAATGCATTATAAAACATATATACTGAAACTAGCAGTTTTATTAAAATGTGGAGTCAAATGCATGATAAAACAAGCGATCTAATTAAAAACATCAAGGCAACCTGTAAAAATGCTTTAAAAACTAACAAAAACATAACCGCCAAGTTACCAACGGTCTAGAAACGAATCCGAACTAAGATGATAAAATTTAAAAAACTTGCAAAAAACAAAGTAAATCCAAGCGTACTAAGTATATATTTGAATCTTCCTATCTATAATAAAGAATCTAACCCAACAACCACCGAAGCGGCATAAATAAAAAGGCCCAGCCGGCCGGAAAGACGCTAAAAATAATATTGAACTCTAGCGATTGTGAAAATAGGAGTGAACGGCGATGAGACCAAAAACCCACTTGCTAAACATATGAAAAATATTTTAAAAGCATTACTTACATCTCATGTATTTCAGCTGTTGCCAACTAGTGCCCATTGCGGTTCCTTTGATCTGTTGAAAATTTTTTTTCTGGAAACAAAAGTAGTTATTCATTAAGAAAAGCATAACCAATAGGTCGTATAAAAGCTCTATGCGTCGGCGGCGTAAGACGTCCAGGGAAATGTGTCGATAATGGAAAGATGTCCAAGTCATTCGATTATCGGCATGAAAGAGTCCAACATAAACACGTCCACATGCGCTATACCGAAACATCCAAGTTTACCTACTAAAATGTCATTCATCCAAACAAGACGTACAACTATTTTCGACGCAATCTGCTGGACGACTTGCTAGTCGTATAGCGCTCTTTATCTATTAGTTGTCCTGGCACATGTCCTACTGATGTCACACGTCCTGCTTGCCCATATATAAACCACCACGTGGAAGTGCGACCCTTGTGGATGTACTAGGCATTGTGTGAGGAGTTAGGAGATAGTTAGGAATTAGTTGGTGGAGAGGTTAGATAGATCGATTACTGAGTGGGATTGAGTGTTTGGAGAGTGATTCTGTGAGTCTGTGTGTGAGAGCAAGTGAGAGAGAATGTAAGTATGACAGATAGGAGAGACAGTGTGAGAGCTTGTGTGAGCGCGTGCGGGTGTGATGGTGGAAAGAAGGGAACCTAATTACTCCCTAGGGGAGACCGAGTCCCTGGTGGAGCTGTGCCTCCAATATGAGGCCAGGATGTTTGGCCACAATGGCAGAAGACCACCCCGCAATGTTGCCATGAGGGCCTGGTCAAGAACACCTATCACTATGTAGCCAGTGTGTCCTAGACTCTAAACCTGTTACCTATTGCTCCCACCCCTATCTTTCAAGGAACAGTTTGTTTATTGTGTGTTCTATAAAAAAAAAATAAAAAAAAAGAATTAAAAAAAAAAAAAAAATATATATATATATATATATATATAAAGGAAGCATAGATAGATAGATAAAGAAGGATAACAATATCTTGGCAGGCAGAAGCTTCATTTCTGGATATGTCCCTACCTCATCAGAATATACGTGACAGATGTGATGTGCTCAGTGCCCTCATAACGCTGCATATGTTTGAAAAGGACTGTCACCTGACCCTATTCTCCACGATATCTTTCTTCCAGGCGTTATGGTGTGTACCGGGACCCTGAGGCGCAGGTGGCGCAGGGTCCACCAGGACAATCCAGCCCTCATCCAGCGAACCAGATACCGCCTCAGAGCTGGACGTAAGTGGCAGCCCCCCCCCCCCAACACAGTCAGTAGCACAGGTATGGCAGCTGCCATGTAAGACATACCAGAAACCCTGAAACGTGTAGGTGACTATCAGATGATAAAAAGCTATAATGGAGGAATGGGAGGTAATTGTCAGATCAATGAATATCTCTGCAGTTGATATCGGCGCTGGTAGCATACTGAGTGCTCATTCTCTCAACCCCTTCTCTGCAATGAACTGCATTGTCAAGGAGGCATAACTGAACAAGGAATATACGGCTCAGAAGCTGCCGGCCACATGTTGGTCTGGAGGTCACCTTCATAGCTCCAGACCAATGTCAGGTTTGTTGTTGTGGAGGCATATATCCCTTGTTCAGTTATGCCTCCTTGACAATGCAGTTCATTGCAGAGAAAGGGTTCAGAGAGACACTATCTGATTCTAAGCATAATGTGTGATTCATAGTTGCACCTGTCACCCTCTATCCTATGTCATATCATGTCTGCTACCTCTCAAAGCTCACCTTCTTGTGAATGTGCTCTTCCTTGGCAGCTCTTCTGGTATGCAACCTATTGTCACCCAAAATGTGGGTGATGAGATACCGGTCAGTCCACTGTGTCAACAAATACATCAAGGCCATTCAGTGTCACCTGCATATGCTGGCCACCTTTTGTTTAGAATTCATTGTTCAACAAATGACCCTAGTGATCATCTGATACCTATCACCCAAGGAAATGATACACCGGCAGACATGATCTGGAGCTCCTTTCAAGATTTAGAGTGGAACAATTACAACAGACTATATAACAAATACTCTAAATACTATTGCGTTCTGGACTCATGCCACCCAGAAATCATGAAAGTGGCACCTTTAGTATTTAAACTATCGTTGATGCAATATTTGGCTCATAATCTAAAAACTGGGAAGTTCCTCTCTAATAATGGTCACATAATAATAACCCCAAATCTAAAAAACCGAAAAGAATCTTCAGCTATAATATTCAACTACAGACCAGTAGCATCCATTCCGTTTATTGTAAAAATTATGGAGGGATTGGTACACACCCAACTGATGGATTATCTGGATCAGTTCTCTCTCCTACATGAAACTCAATCCGGTTTTAGACCGTTATTCAGTACTGAGACAGTAATTGCGGCTATTTTAGACAATCTGCGCCTACTGTTTAGTAAGGGCCTTAATGCCCTGATTATGCAATTCGATATGAGTTCTGCCTTTGATCTAGTAGACCACGGGAAACTGCTGCAATGCCTAGACACCATTGGTATCAGGGACGAAGTGCTGAATTGGTTCCGTGGCTTCCTTATGTCCTGCACTTATCAAGTATGTTTTAATTATGAACTTTCAGATACCTAGAGCAATCCATCCGGTGTGCCACAAGGGTCTCCGCTATCTCCATTGCTCTTCAACATCTACATGTCCTCACTAGGCACGCAGCTAACCCAGTTGGGGATAAAACTATTTAGTTATGCAGATGATTTTACGATCATCATCCCATTTGTTAATTCTATCTCTGAAACTATTCCTAAAGCTTCAGAAGCCATAAACATGATGGAGCACTGGATGACAACCTTTAGGCTCAAACTTAATTCAGAAAAGACAACTTTCTTCATTGCTTCGCCACATCCACTTGACACCAAATCACCACTATGTATCAATAATCTTAATTACCCTATCCAACCTACCATAAAGATACTAGGTGTAACTTTGGATCAGTGCCTAACCATGAGAGACCAGGTGGACTCCTTGATCAGAAAGGGATTTTTCACTCTCTGGAAACTCAGATCCATTAAAGCTTATTTCGATACAGCGGCATTCAGAACCCTAGTCCAATCCCTCGTACTGAGTCTACTTGACTACTGTAACATCACCTATTTAGCAATTTCCCAAAAGAACATGCAGCGTTTACAATTGATGCAAAATGCAGCGGTCATACTGATCTTTGGGCTGAGGAAGTTTGACCACGTGACACCCTACTACCGGCAGCTGCATTGGCTGTCAATGGAGGCGCGTGTAAAGTTTAAATTTGCCTGCTTCTGCTTCAAAGCACTACACGGACTTGCCCCTAAATATATAACTGACCTTTTCGTCTTCTCAGCCAACAGACACAAGAGAAGCTCACATTCCAACTTCATTTCCCCCCCCAGTGAGAGGTTGTAAACTGAAAAAACACCATGAACATCTTCTCTCGCACCAAGCAGCATCATGGGATAAAGACCTAGAACAATTGCTTTCGCTCACTACTTATGAGGAATTTAGGAAATGTCTGAAAACACACCTAAACCTAAAGTATCTAGACAACTGATCCTCTCTTCGCTCTCCCCTCTATAGTGATTAACTTGTTCTATTGATCACTCTCTCCTCAAAAATGGATTTCCTGTCCTATTAACCCTCTTTCTTCCTCCCCTCTTAAAGTCAATCAATTTGTACCTTTGCTTAATCTTTGTAAACTGCATAGAACTTCACGGTATTGCGGTATATAAGCTGTTATTATTATTATTATTATACCGGTGTAACTGTACACAGAAAGTAGTTCACACACTGGCCTGACCTGTCTCCCACTTAGTCTCACTGGATTGGGTGGGGGGGTTGATAGGTAATTGTGTATGTAGTATGCAACCAATGCAAGCTATGGTAACCCTAACTTCATATTCTTACTGCATACAGGTCGCGCACAGCATGCTGCTGAGGGCATAGCCCAGGAGGTGGTGCAGCACATGTGCCTACAGGCAGCCAGGGAAGCAGTGGCAGAGGCAGAGGCAGAACAGGAGGTGGAAGGCTACTCTGCCTCTGAGGAAAGTCTGCCACCTGAGGATGTCGTGAAGGTGTCAGATATGGAGGACGAGGCCCAGGTGGTAGAGGCGGAGGTGGAGGAACAGGTAGTGGCAGAGGTGGACCAGCAGCATGTGGTTGAGGAGCAGGGAGCATGGGAGGTCCCTGATGAATATGCAGACATTCCCCCTCTTGAAGGGGATGAGGAGGTGGTTGTAGAGGCAGCAGCCCCGGCCACACACCATGATGTGCAGCCAGCAGCCCCAATAGTTGCCTCCCCTCCTGAGGCATATGGAGAGCTGCTGAACATTGTGGGCCAAATGCGCAGTGAACTGCAAGAGGGGAGGTGCAAAACAATGCAACCCTGAAGGAGATAGTCAGCCTTCTGCAGCAGCTGGTTGGCATATTTCAGGAGCCAGTATAGGAGGTGAAGGGGCTAAACCAAAGGCCAAGCTGCCAATGGGCCATTGAGGCCCCAATCATGTTACCAATAGTGTCCCTGACAGCTCACAAGTAGCTGCCAGAAAGCCAATGACTGAAAGGACATCACACGGCCTCTCCTTCACATATTCAGGAGACTTTACCTACTGTATTTCATTGGGACATACTTGGATGTTAACTTATTTGATGGTACTGGCTGTCGTGTACAATGCTGTCACCAAATTCCCTGCCAATGATTGCAAGTGTTGAGATGTGATGTACAGATGCAAACTGTACAGTGATGGTTAAGGTGTGCAATAGTTGCACTAAAGGTGTGTTCCAATCCCATGGCTAGGGTAGGAAGACATGCATATGGTGGGACAGTGTTATACGCAATAAAGGTATTCACAGGTATCCAGTAAAATGAAAAGACCCTACTATCAGATGGGATGTGGTGAGGAGGCCATAAAGATTGACACTGCAAAGGTGGGAATGCTAGGCTGCATTTCTGAGGTCACAAATAGCTTCTATAACCTATGGGCCAATGGATGATGATGTAACCAGGCCAGGGGTACAGGGAGCACCATTGAGATTAGAAGCTACAACCCCTGGACAGCCCTCACAGATATTTTCTGACCCTTACAAATGAGGCTCAGAACTGCTCGCTTACTTTGCACAGGTTGGAGCAGTGTTAGGAATGTTGGGGCAATTGGACAGGCATGTGCCATGTTGTTACCATAAATATGATATTGTATGTCCTAATAATGCGTATATATTTGTATGGCGAATGTTCTATGACAGTCTTTTGTGACCAGGTGTTCTACCATTCATGTCAAAGGTGTATGCATTTATATTTGAATCCTGACTACAAAAACAGACCATAATAAATACCAGATATCTACCTCTAAACTGGGTGTCATGTGTGATCCCTTGATATCAGGTCACTGCCCTGCACCTAACAAAAGGGCAGGCAGGCAGCCAACTGAAAATGGGAACGTGGCCATCTTATAAGTAAGATCTGGATGAGACCAGGACCATGTGACATGCAGGACCTGAGACAGAGGTTGTGTTAGTAACAGTTCAAGAAAAAGGGGAGAGATATAGACTTGTGAGTTCCATGATTTGCAATGAATGTAACACCTGACTGTCGGAATAGCTCCCCCTCTTTCTAGAGGCCTCCGCTAACCCTCGACTGAAGGGATATATTATGATTGAGGACTCATGTAAAAGAGAACTGGTGACTGCTGTGCAATGTTGCCGGTCATATGCAATCAATTAGATCCCATAAGAGCTACACATGTGCGAGGTGAAGTACTAGGAAGCAGACCAGTGTTAACTGAGAGAGTATTTCCCCCCCCCCCCATGACATCAAAAAGCTGTAACAGCTGAGCCACCAACAAGGCCACACATACACCTGTGGCCTGGATCAAGGGTGTGTATGGAAGGAATCCCAGGGGAGGGTGAGGGGAGGGGGGGTAAGGTGAAGCAATCATTGGAGGAAGGAGGTGACATGTGGTATAAGGAGCCTCCCCAGGCACAGATGGAGGATGGGAGAGTGAAGAGGTGTGTTCCAGGAAGCTCACCCACCCTTACCCTGTTATGGCCCCTATACAGATTGCTCCCCCACCCACCCCTGTTCTTCTAAATGCTGTTTCAAACAGGCCTTCCAGAGAGTAACCAGCAACGTGAGGCCCAGACATTTCTATAAGCATGTAAGACATCATAGATGAAGCAGGAATACTTGCTTACCTGAATACAGCCACAGGCTTCATAAAGGCAGACCATGTAATCTGTAACATCCAGCAAACGGGTTAGGATTGCATCAGTAGAGAGGACGGTGTCTCCAAACAGATAGTAGATGGACGTTTGTGCTGATGTAGACGTATCCCGGCCCCCTGGATTTAAACATACCAATAAATGTGGCCTAGACGTCTTTCGGATTTGTCCATAACTGACCAGATGGACGTATTACGTGAAGTCGTCCAGCTGATGGCTTGTTGGACATGCTTAATTTGCAATAAATACGTCTAACCTCATATTATCAAAAGTGTGGGTACTTTGACACCAAACCGGTCAAAGCTCTGTCCCGAAAGCCTAACTTCTCCCAGTCTGAGACCGAAATGCTGGTGCAGGAGGTGCACACACACCACCAGCAGCTCTTCTCACCCCAAGGAGAAAGACTCAGGACATACTCAAAGAGCAAAGTCTGGACAGCAACAGCTCAGTGCCTGAATGCAGTCCACTGCCATAAGCGAGATGTGGAGGACTGCAAGAAGAAATGGAGAGCCATCAAATGGAGGTCCGAGCTAAGGTGGGCAACCGGCCTCCAGATGGTGACATGGCAGACCTCAGCCCTATGGAGCAGCTGGTGCTCACCTTTGTGTCAGCAACCTCCACCTATGGTGTGGGCACATAGGACATATCAGCTGCTGCACTTGCACAGCCTTCTGGTATGTACTTGTCTGAATCCCCAGTCAAACAGCTATGTCCCATATTCTGAGAGACCTCTCTTTCATCCTCCTTCTACTCCTCTAATGGGGTAGTGAGTACACCTGCTCTTCAAACCTTTACATAACACCTGTTTGGTACTGCTCCATGTGCCGATGGCAGAGCATGGAATTAGATTCCTACACCCTTATACTGACAATTTGGAACATTTGCTATGATCAGCAGGTGTGCTCAAGTAAGGTGTCTGCACATAAACTGCTTTCATCCCCTTCATAATGTCACCAGCACACCGCCCTATGGTAGCTGTGTATGTAATCACACACCTTTGGGATGCATGTTACCTGTGGTATGCTGTGACATCCATATGTGCTTTTTCCCTATGTAGATACCAGCTCTGACGAGGATGAGGCCAGATGCAGTGCCATCAACACACTGACTGTGCAGGGAAAGCAGGATGAGGCAGCTGCAACACTCAGCCAGCAGGAGCCTGACGAGTCCCAGGACACCCAACCACAGGAGCCTGCCAATGGGGATGAGGACCTGCCAATTCCCCCACCGCCTGAGCAGTTTGCCAATGTGGCTGCGGATACAGAGGAGGGCAGTGAGGGATCACAGCCTGACCGCTGGAGGGCATCCAGTTGCCAGCGTCACCACCTACTACGACTGGCCCAGAAGCTACTGGGGCACAATCTGACCCTGAATGGATATCGGCAGCAGAAGCTCCAGCTGCTGAGAGAGGGTGTGGAGGCAAGACAGCAGTCACTGGAGGCCCAACAGGAGACGAAAGAAGTTCTGAGGCAGCTTTTGCATGCCAACACTGGCATTGTTGCAAAGCTGGAAGGCCAACACAGTGAGCTGAGAGCTACAAACCGTACTCCCTCCACAAGCCAGCACACTGATCAGGCTCAGTGGCAACAGGATGCAAAGCCACAGAGAAAAGAAAGCACCCACAGATGTTGGGGCCTGTTCCACGCCTGCCTTCCTCCACTCAGGTTGCATGGCCAGTTTTTGGACAGCAGCAAACAGACTCCAGCAGTGATAGTGTCAGCTCAGACACTGATGTGGCCCCAGTTGGTCCAGAAGCTTCATCTCTACCTAGAGGTAGAGCTGGGAGGGCTGTCAGGGGCCGTGGGAGACCACGTGGGCGAGGGAAGGGGAAGAAGAGGTAGGTAAGGGGCTGGTGTTGGTCGTGTACGTGGGTGGGGGTGGGGGTTGGTGAAGATGTGTGTATGTAAGGATGGTGTTTTGCACAAAATGTGGGAAAATAAAGGTGTTTCTTTAAAAGAACCTATTGTCCGTGCTGTTTACAAGCTTCAGCTTATCTACACTGAAGCTGACATTAGCCTGGGCTAGTTGTGCAGTCCAGTTAAATGGCACTGAACTGATGGAAGGGTTGGTGGGGTTGTAAAGCCTCAGTTATATGGCACTGAAGCTGACAGCCTGGGCTGGTTGTGCAGTCCAGTTAAAAGGCACTGGACTGATATACTGTCAGGTGGCTAGGGTACAGCGTAGAGAGTTGCGCGGGGACAGAAATCCCACCCGTCCCCGCCAAAGTCGCACCCATCCCCACCCTTCCCCGTGAGGAATCCCACCCGTCCCCGTGAGGAATCCCTCCATCCCCACCCGTCCCCGCGAGGAATCCCCTCTGTCCCCACCCGTCCCCGCGAGGAATCTCCTCCATCCCCGCCCATCCCTATAAACTTCAGAAATAGTTATTTCATTTAATTATGCTACTGAATTAAAGGCTCTGGTAGAAACCCATTTACAAATAAGCAAAATGACTATTAATTTGGAAATATTAATTGGGAAGAATATATACTTTGTAAACGGGTTTCTACCAGAGCCTCTAATGTTTATAAATTTTTATCAACACAACTAATATACTACTTTATCCTGAAGCAAAAAAAGAAATAGAATTCTTTTCCTACCTTTGTTTCCTGGTTTCTGCTTTCCTCATGTTCTCATTCAATTCTTTCCATCCACTGTCTCTCTTCCTTCTGAACACTTTGCCGATCTATTTGAGAGAAGAAAGAATTTTAGATAAATTTAAGAGTAATCTTAAAGGATTTATTTTTAAAAATGCGTTTAGTGATTAATTGATTTTTATATTTTATATTCTAACTTCTTCAATCATTTTAAAATCCCCTACCTTTCCCCATTGTTTTTATCCTTAAATGTTTCTATTATATTGAAATGTATTTCTACTCCTCATCTTACCTATTGTTTTCAAGTTTGTTTAGTTATGTTATGTATACTTCGGATATTTTAATGTGTTTTAAATTGTTATAAATATATATAATTTTGTAATTGATGATGTACATCGCCTAGAACTTGGAATAGGCGATTAATCAAATTTTATAATAAACTTGAAACTTGAAACTTGATCTTCCATTTGCTCTGTTACTGTGCCTCTCCCTTTCTTCCCCCTTCCAAATTGGTCTGGCACCCATCTTCTTCCCTCCGCTCCCCCCATAGTCTGGCATCTGTCTTCTTCCCTGCCAGCGTCTTCTCCCTACTCTCTCTTCCCCATTTCCTTTCAGCGTCCTTCTCCCCCCATCTTCCCCATGTTCTGTCAGCGTCTTTCTCCCCCTCTGTCTTCCCCATGTGCTTTCAGTGTCCTTCTTCCCCCTCTGCTTCCCCATGTCCTTTCAGCATCCTTCTCCCTCTCTGTCTTCCCCATGGCCTTTCAGCGTCCTTTTCCACCCCCCCGTCTTCCCCATATCCTTTCAGCGTCCTTCTCCACCTCTTTGTCTTCCCCATATGCTTTCAGCATCCTTCTTCCCCCTCTGTCTTCCACAAGTGCTTTCAGAGTCCTCCCCCCCCACCCTTCCCATGGCCTTTCAGCGTCCTTCTCCACCTCTTTGTCTTCCCCATGTGCTTTCAGTGTCCTTCTCCCTCCTCTGTCTTCCACAAGTGCTTTCAGAGTCCTTCCCTCCCCCCCTCCAGCCCGTCTTCCCCATGGCCTTTCAGCGTCCTTCTCCACCCCTTTGTCTTCTCCAGTGCTTTCAGCGTCCTTCTCCCCCCTCCTTCTCTCCCGCCCCGGGTGCAGCACAGCCGGCCAGGTCCCCTTACTTTTGTGGCACTTCCCCGACCGACCGACCGACAACAGCCCTGGTCCGACAAACCTCCCTGCTCTTAACCGCGAATCTAAATTACCTTCTTACAGCTGCTGTAAGAAGGTAATTTAGATTTGTGGCTACAGAGCAGGGAGGATTGTCAGACCGGGGCTGTTGTCGGTCGGTCGGCCGGGGAAGCGCCACAAAAGTAAGGGGACCTGGCCGGCTGTGCTGCATCCGGGGTAGACCGCCCCCTCCCTTGGTAGCCACTCGAACCCAAGGCTACTCTCCGTCTCCTTACCTGCCCTGCCTGCAGCACAGAGGCGAACGGAAGTCTTCCCGACGTCAGCACTGATGTCGGAGGGGAGGGAGGGCTTAAATAAAGCTCTAACAAAGCCCTCCCTCCCTCCGACGTCAGCGCTGACGTCGGGAAGACTTCTGTTCGGCTCTGTGTTGCAAGCAGAGCAGGTAGAAAGAAGAAGAGCCGCGCGATTGAGTACATCCAGCCCTGCAGGAACCCCGCGACCCTTGGGGGCGTCCCCACGGGATTCCCGCGACCCTAGGGGGCATCCCCATGGGATCCCCGTGACCCGAAGGGGGAACCCGCGGGATGCCCATCGTCCCCGTTCCCGTGCAGCTCTCTAGTACAGCGTCTATTTCACAGGAAGTGGGTCTGTATTAGACTGTGCCTGGCGTTGATCCCTTCCTGGCTGGCACTCTGCTCGGCTCTGTGCTGTGGGGGTGGGGAAGGCTCCTCATCATCGCCATCAGGTGGCTGCTGAAGTTGTTGCTGTGGGGGATCTGGCAGTGACTGGTGTTTGCGTACTGCAAGGTTATGCAACATGCAGCATGCCACGAAGATCTGAGCCACCTTCTGAGGCCTGTATAGCAGTTGACCCTCCGATCGATCCAGTCATCTAAAGCGTTTTTTTAACTGGCCAAATGTTCTCTCGATGATGCTCCTGGTGGCTCTTTGACGGCAATTGTATTCCTCCTCAGCTGCAGTGTGAGGGTGGACAATTGGAGTCATCAGCCAGATTCACTGAGGATACCCCCTGTCACCTATGAGACATAGAGAAATAGAGAAAGAAAGAGAGAGAGAGAACAATGATGAGTGGCAGTGATTTGCAGGTGCAGGAAGAGAGTGTTGGGATGGGGAGAGGGGGGAACAGGGTAGTTGTGTCCTGAGGTGCTTACCAAGAAGCCAAGCGCCATTGAATTGCCCCTGGGTTGCTCTCTTGTGGAGGCCACAATGCTGCTCTATATAGGTGTCGTGTGTGGAGCCAGGGTATCTGGCACACACATCCAGGATCTCTCCCTGTGCATTGCTCACCATCTGCATATTCATTGAGTGGAACGCTTTCCTAATCCGGTAACTGGCCTCATCTGCCCGAGGGGGTCTGAGGGCAATATGTGTGCAGTCTACCACTCTGATGATGGAGGGGAATTGTGCCACATTGTAGAACTGCCTCATATTGCCCTGTAGGGCCTGGGGAGTGGTGGGGAGGGAGATGTAGTGATGGGTGTGGGTTAGGAAGGCATTAAGAAATTGGGTGAGGCAGTTGGAAATGACAGGCTGAGTGAGTCCAGTGTTAGCTGCCAGAGCAGACTGGAAGCTCCCAGTTACCAGGAAAGTGAGGGCTGCTGTTACTTTTAAATGAACTGGAATTGGGTAATTCCACCGAGTGCTGGCCTGTAGCAGGGGCTGCAATTGGAAGCATAGATCCTGGATGGTGGCCTTGTCGAAGCGGTATCGCTCCAGGCACTCCTGGTCACTAAGCTCAAGGAAGCAGGAGTGAGGCCTAAACAGCCTCCTTCGATGGACTCGGTGATGGGGCATCTGATTCTCCAGCTCCTCTTCCTGCAGAAGAATCTCTACTACGACCAGCACATTGACCCCTTCCATCACCCACAAGGAAAGCATCTGGCAAAGAAAGCAGAGTCTAAAGAAACCACTCTTGTACGGTATGTAAGAAATTCTTTCCTGCGAGATTGAGTCCATTTAGATCAGCGGTCTCAAACACGTGGCCCGCGGGCCACATGTGGCTCTCCAAGTTTTATTTGCGGCCCGCGGTCTGGACTGGATAATTCCTTCCTTTTGGAGCAGCAGCGGGTCTGGCCAGTTCATTCCGTTCAAAGCCGCGGGTTGGTGGCTCCTTGCGCTATTCGCTCCTGCATTGGAAGCCTTTCTGACATCACAACATCAGAGAGGCTTCAGATACAGGCGCAGATCTCGCAAGGAGCCACCACCCGTGGCTTTGAATGGAATGAGCTGGCCAGACACGCTGCTGCTCCAGTGGCGTACCAAGGGGGGGGGGGGCGGTCCGCACAGCTGGTCACCCTCCACTGTTCTTCATAGAGTGCGGCTCGCGGCTGGTCTAGAGCAGGGGTGCCCAACTGCTTCCCTTCCCTTCTCACCGCCAGCACCATGTTCTTTGATCTCCCTGCTTCTCTCGCCACCCGACCTCAATTCTGACGTCGA
This sequence comes from Geotrypetes seraphini, assembly GCF_902459505.1. Taxonomy (NCBI): domain Eukaryota; kingdom Metazoa; phylum Chordata; class Amphibia; order Gymnophiona; family Dermophiidae; genus Geotrypetes; species Geotrypetes seraphini. The sequence continues at coordinate 108,125,287 of NC_047089.1, read as the reverse complement.
GAGGACGTTCTGGCTAGCCAATCGCTGCCTGGCTGCCCGGAACGTCCTTTCCGATGTTAGAATTGACGTTGGGCAGCGAGAGTTGGTCGGCCCTGTGGAGATCTCGGCCTGTTCCCGATGGTGGTAGCAGCAGCAGCAGCAGCCTATTCCCCGGTGGCGATGGCATGGGGGAGGGCAGGAAGGAAAAAGAAAGAAGGGGGGGGGGGCACAGAGCCAGAAGGAAAAAAGAAAGAAGGGGGGGGGGACAGGGAGCCAGAAGGAAAAAAGAAAGAAGGGGGGGGACAAGGAGCCAGAAACAAAGCAAAAAATGGGACAAGGAATCAGAGAAAGACAGACTTAGAAAAAGAAAGAAAAAGTTGGGGGAGGGAATGAGGTCTGGAGGAGAGGAAGCATATAGGAGGCTGAAAGAAGAGAAGAAATATTGGATGCACAGTCAGAAGAATAAAGTGCAACCAGAGACTGATGAAATTACCAAACAAAGGTAGGAAAATGATTTTATTTTCAATTTAGTAATAGAAATGTGCCAGTTTTGAGAAAGAAAAGATATTAAACTTTAAATGTGAGTGCTGCAGAAAAAATAGAGTACTTCTTTAGTGCACATCATTCTCATCTAGACAATTCCATTTTGGTTTCTTTGTATTTGTGTTTGTGGCTTTGTTTTCCCCTGGTTGGTTCTTTTAAGGGTTCATGATGTCAGGATTCATGCTGTTAATGTCGCCAATATTGATACACTTCTGTCGAGACATTGCTGTTGATACACCAATGTTGATACTCCGATGGTACCGAGGCGGCTTGCCTCTAAATACCGAGGTACATCATCATCGATGTCACCCTCATCGAAGATTATCACAGCATCGGTGATACCATCTACACAGTTGGTATCAGTGCCTAATTTGAAAGCTGTGCTCAAGGATATCTTTCGCAGGGAGTTTGGTAACATGATGGCCACATTTAATCCCACTTGACACCTCTGCCTGTAGACCAGTCTGAGCATCGCTCTACTCCATTGGAAGGTGTCAAATCATCGAAGTTGTCTCGATGTCATTCCTCCTCCTCAAGTCATGCTTCACAACATTCCTTTAACATCACTAGTATCAGTACTTCTGCCCATAATGACAGCAAACGTCATCTATATATATAAAATCGGAGGTATGTATGTGTGTGTGTATGTGCCGCGATCACGCAAACACGGCTTGACCGATTTGAACGAAACTTGATATGCAGATCCCTCACTACCTGGGGTGATATGTTCTGGGGGTCTCGTGGCCCACCTGCACACGTGGGCGGAGCTACAAACAGAAAATCAGATTTCACCCATTCATGTCAATGGAAAAAATGTAAAAAGCTGCCATTCTCACTGTAATTCAAAAACGGCTTGACCGATTTGAACAAAACTTGGTATGCAGATCCCTCACTACCTGGGGTGATATGTTCTGGGGGTCTCGCGGCCCACCTGCACACGTGGGCGGAGCTACAAACAGAAAATCAGATTTCACCCATTCATGGCAATGGAAAAAATGTAAAAAGCTGCCATTCTCATAGTAATTCAAAAACGGCTTGACCGATTTGAACGAAACTTGGTATGCAGATCCCTCACTACCTGGGGTGATATGTTCTGGGGGTCTCGTGGCCCGCCTGCACACGTGGGCGGAGCTACAAACAGAAAATCAGATTTCACCCATTCATGGCAATGGAAAAAATGTAAAAAGCTGCCATTCTCATAGTAATTCAAAAACGGCTTGACCGATTTGAACGAAACTTGATATGCAGATCCCTCACTACCTGGGGTTATATGTTCTGGGGGTCTCGCGCCCACCTGCACACGTGGGCGGAGCTACAAACAGAAAATCAGATTTCACCCATTCATGTCAATGGAAAAAATGTAAAAAGCTGCCATTCTCACAGTAATTCAAAAACGGCTTGACCGATTTGAACAAAACTTGGTATGGAGATCCCTCACTACCTGGGGTGATATGTTCTGGGGGTCTCGTGGCCCACCTGCACACGTGGGCGGAGCTACAAACAGAAAATCAGATTTCACCCATTCATGGCAATGGAAAAAATGTAAAAAGCTGCCATTCTCACTGTAATTCAAAAACGGCTTGACCGATTTGAACGAAACTTGGTATGCAGATCCCTCACTACCTGGGGTGATATGTTCTGGGGGTCTCGCGGCCCACCTGCACACGTGGGCGGAGCTACAAACAGAAAATCAGATTTCACCCATTCATGGCAATGGAAAAAATATAAAAAGCTGCCATTCTCATAGTAATTCAAAAACGGCTTGACCGATTTGAACGAAACTTGGTATGCAGATCCCTCACTACCTGGGGTGATATGTTCTGGGGGTCTCGTGGCCCACCTGCACACGTGGGCGGAGCTACAAACAGAAAATCAGATTTCACCCATTCATGGCAATGGAAAAAATGTAAAAAGCTGCCATTCTCACTGTAATTCAAAAACGACTTGACCGATTTGAACAAAACTTGGTATGCAGATCCCTCACTACCTGGGGTGATATGTTCTGGGGGTCTCGTGGCCCACCTGCACACGTGGGCGGAGCTACACACAGAAAATCAGATTTCACCCATTCATGGCAATGGAAAAAATGTAAAAAGCTGCCATTCTCACTGTAATTCAAAAACGACTTGACCGATTTGAACAAAACTTGGTATGCAGATCCCTCACTACCTGGGGTGATATGTTCTGGGGGTCTCGCGGCCCACCTGCACACGTGGGCGGAGCTACAAACAGAAAATCAGATTTCACCCATTCATGGCAATGGAAAAAATGTAAAAAGCTGCCATTCTCATAGTAATTCAAAAACGGCTTGACCGATTTGAACGAAACTTGGTATGCAGGTCCCTCACTACCTGGGGTGATATGTTCTGGGGGTCTCGTGGCCCACCTGCACACGTGGGCGGAGCTACACACAGAAAATCAGATTTCACCCATTCATGTCAATGGAAAATATGTAAAAAGCTGCCATTCTCACAGTAATTCAAAAATGGCTTGACCGATTTGAACGAAACTTGGTATGCAGATCCCTCACTACCTGGGGTGATATGTTCTGGGGGTCTCGCGGCCCACAACTCTATGTTGCTTGCTCAAGGGTGGGTTCACTCAAGAATTTATATGTTCGTGCTCCAGGTGGTGAAACTAAAATTGTTGTTTATAATCACGTTTTGCGTTAGTTGTATTGTATTCATTTTGTCAAATATTTCATATTATAATTTGAATATTGTATTTTTTATTAAGCTGTAAAAAATAATTTCATTCACCACTATAAAGTATCTTTATTTGAATCCATTTACAGTGTTATTGCTATAATTAAATACCCGTGCAACGCCGGGGCATCAGCTAGTCACCTATATAATATTTTACACCCATTTGCATATGATTTTTTATTTTTTCTTCGTTGTACTGTTTTCAGAAAACAAAAATTAAATAAATAATACAATCACATGATGCATGAGCTCTATCTTCATGCTGCTTTGTCATTTTTTAATACCATTAGGGATTCTTCGGGATATATACCCTGTACTATTGATATATCTACATTGGGATTCTGTAAGGTCTGTAGAGCCTATAGATTGCATTCAGCTACTGTATGACTTGTTCGTACTGTCACAGGCTGCAAAAGAGATCTATGAATCATTGGGATATCCAGCAAACTATGGATTCAACTCCAGTCAACTTATAGCCATCGGTTTCAGCTTCTATATTGGCTACATCCACATTGTTGACCAAGTCAGTGTTTTCTGGGAAGAAATCAAGAAAACACTGACATCGCACAATGTATCAATGTCCAAGTTGGTGTCACCATCTCAATTAGGCTTCCATTTTACCAAACAAAGTAAATGGAACAGTTAACACTTAATCATCCTCTTCAGGAATTACTTCAGCTACCCATACAGGGCATTCTTTCACATGGACATATAAGCAGAGCCTCCCATCAGGGTATAACCTGTCGGAGGTACTCTCTGTTTCTTAACTGTCTTCCGGCATAGTTTAGCAGAGCCTCTCAACAGTTTTCAACCTGTTGGAGGAACACTCTGCTTCTTTGCTATCTGGCTTCAGATAGGGTAACACAGAGCCTCTCATCAATTTATACTCTGCTTCTTCAACCACATGCTGTTGCAGAGCCTCCTATCAGCTTACAACCTGTTGGAGGAACTCTCTTCTTCTTCGACTATATGCTGTTGCAGAGCCTCCTATCAGCTTACAACCTGTTGGAAGAATTCTCTGCTTCTTCGACTATATGCTGTTGCAGAGCCTCCTATCAGTTTACAACCTGTTGGAAGAACTCTCTGCTGCTTCACTTTCAACTGTACATAAGAACATAAGAATTGCCGCTGCTGGGTCAGACCAGTGATCCATCGTGCCCAGCAGTCCACTCACGCGGTGGCCCTTAGGTCAAAGACCAGTACACTAACTGAGACTAGCCTTACCTGTGTATATTCCGGTTCAGCAGGAACTTGTCTAACTTTGTCTTGAATCCATGGACGGTGTATTCCCTTATAACAGCCTCTGGTGGTGTTTTTTTTTTCTACAGTCATCTAAATTAAGAAAATGGATGCCCACATCTAAACATCTTCTTCTGCTAAAGGGAACTATTCTGAATCACCCGTTCCTTCCACACCACAACACTCTAGGAAGTGTTATTCTTATTCATCCATGCTTGATGATTCATTACATTACATTAAGGATGTCTATTCCGCCATTACCTTGCAGTTCAAGGCGGATTACAAAATAATTATCCAAGATGTATTACAACAAGAACTTACAAAAAAAAAAAAAAATTGGTCATTTTCAAAAAGAGTGAGAAATGGGTAAGGTTATTTGTTTGGGGTAGTTGGCTTTAGTGAGAGGTGGAGTTTGAGACTTGCGGTATTATTTCTTTTTTCAGAGTTTTCTTGAAGAGTATGGTCTTTATTTCTTTTCTAAAAGTCTTGTAGTCGATGGATGCCGTCAGTAGATTGGCGATTTGGTTGTCTAGTTTGGTTGCTTGAGTGGCCAGGAGGCCATCATATAGTTTTTTTCCGTTTGACCTCCTTAATTGGGGGGTATGAGAATGGGGTATGAGTTTTCCTATGTCTGGTTGCGGTGTTGTGGATGAGGCGGTTATTCAGGTAGTTTGCACTGTCTCCGTATAAAGTCTTAAATAGTAGGCAGTAGAATTTAAATTGTATTCTTGCTGGGATCAGAAGCCAGTGCGATTGGAGATATGCTTCTGTAATGTGATCATGTTTCTTTAATGAGTAGATGAGTCTTAGTGCTGTGTTTTGGATAGTTTGTAGTTGTTTTGTTATGGTTGTAGGGCATGGGAGGTAGAGGATATTACAGTAGTCAAGTAGGCCTAGTATTAAGGACTGAACTATGAGCTGGAATTGAGTTTTCTCGAAGAATTTCCGCACTTGTCTTAAGTTTCTCATGACTAAGAATTACTTTTGTATTGTTTTATTGATTTGCGGTTGCATGGTGCAGCATCTGTCGATAGTTATTCCTAGCAGTTTTAGAGTGGTTTGTATGAGGTAGTTGATTGCGTTGATTTCAATGTTGGTTATGGTTGGTATTTTGTTGTTTTCTAGGAAGATGAATTTCATTTTATCTGGATTCAATTTCAGTTTGTGATCTTTCATCCAGGTTGCTATTGATTTTAGTGTTTGGTATATTGTGTTTGTCATGGAGAGTTCAGGTTGATCGAAGGGTATGAGAATGGTAATGTCATCGGCATAGCTGTAGGAGGTTATGTCTTATTTGTCCAGGTGAGAGCTGAGGGAGGCTGTATAGAGATTGAAGAGAGTCGGGGATAGAGGGGATCCTTGGGGAACTCCGCAGGGGTTTGACCAAGGTTCAGATTTTTGTTTGTCTGATTTTACTCTATAGGCTCTTGATTTAAGGAATCCTTCAAACCATGTGTATACTTTATCTGTGATATCTATTGTATCCAGGATTTGTAGCAGAATGTTATGGTCCACCAAGTCGAATGCAGCGGTAAGGTCTAGTTGTATGAGCATCATTTTTTTTCCTGTGCTGAGATGTTGTCTGGCTGTGTCCAAGAGAGATCCTAGTAGTGTTTCCGTGCTGAAGTTGTTTCTGAAGCTGGATTGTGTGGGATGGAGTATGTTATGGTTTTCTAGGTAATTGGAGAGGAATTTGGCAACTAGTCATTCTATTATTTTGACGTAGAGTGGAATAGAGGCAATGGGTCTGTAGTTGGCTGTTTGGTCTATCGGTCCTTTGGGGTCTTTGAGGATCGGGGTGATGATGATTTTGCTGAGGTTGGTAGGGTAGTGTCCGTTTATTAGCGAGATTTGTATCCAGTTTAGAAGAAGAGCGTGGAATTTTGTGCTGGATGTTTTTAGGAGATATGATGGACAGTTGTTATGGTCACAGGATGCATGGCTGTATTTTTTGTAATATTTGTTGAATTCAAGCTGTTGTATGTTGGAGAATTGAGACCATATTCTATCTGCTGCAGTAGAATCTCTATCTATGGGGAGAATTGTGAATTCGTTAGGATGGGTAGAGATGTCATTGAGGGTAGCTCTTGCATTGGTAATTTTATTTTGGAAGTGTTCTGCTAATAGAGTGGCTGAGGGGGGGGTAGTATTGTTAGTGGTCAGCTAGGGTTTGGTGTCGATTAAGGTTTTTAGAATTTGGAATAGTTTTTTGGTGTCTTGGGTTTCAGTGCCTATTAGGTTGGTATAGTGTGCTTTTCTCTTGTCCTTTAATTGTGATTTGTATTGTTTGTTGATTTTTTTCCAGGCGGATTTTGTACGATCCGAGTTCGATTTTCTCCATTTTCTCTCTAGTCGTCTACATTGTCTTTTGAGTTGTAGCAGTTCGGAGTCGAACCATTTATCTGATCTCCTGATAAGTAAGGACATTAATATTGTTCTGGAATCCGATTCCAAGTACACTAAGAAATACCTGGAGGACTTACAGTTTACCCATCCTCCTCAGGGCTTCCTTTAACTGCTTAAATATGGTATCCTTCAACACAACATATGTTCCAGGGTCTAGGACCAGACCATCTTCTAATGTTTTTTCTTCAGTTGGACCTCCTTTCGACATGATATTGCGAAACTACCAAGGGTGGAAAGCTTTTCAGTTAGTTTTCTCCACCAATTTTTTCTAACCCTGCAGCAAAAATTGTTATCATGCAGGATCAACATGCAGTTTCGCAATATCATGTCGAAAGGAGGTCCAACTGAAGAAAAAACATTAGACGATGGTCTGGTCCTAGACACTGGAACATATGTTGTGTTGAAGGATGCCATATTTAAGCCGTCAAACTCCACTGTATCACCAATGTTAGCCTGTGTTTTTCCTAGAGGCATTCCATTGCCTCAATACTTTTTTTCCTATATCTTTCCTCCTGTTTCTCATAGCCTGGAGGTTTGGAAGTGGCTATTGGTGAGGAGGAGGCTACTACATCTTTTTTAGGATGGTTTTTCTCTCGATTTTTCGATGAACACCAGAGCCTTATTTTCCTATTTATTCATCCAAAAACACATTTGTTTTTCTAACTTCTGCTTCCCTATTCGATCAACAGCTTATACTCTTTCGATCTCAGGGAATTTCTTTTCTTTTGAACACTGCATCTAGAACATATTCATGTTTATCTTTTCACTGGGGTTGTCTCCTGATCATCTGGCTTTCAACATTTGTTTTTAAAGGTAGACCAAAGAGTGTTTTCATTACTTAGTAATATCAGCACATTCTATTTACATTTGGCCATTTCTGGCTCAACATTTCTACTTTCCGCATTGAGTACATAGCCTTGCAGTCCATGTGATTCCCTTTGCAAGGCTCTCTCTGTACTTCAGTGAGTTGTTTCCTTGTTCCGTCAATCCTATTCACGGATTTCTAACTCTATGAGCTGAGCTCAATGGCTGAGCTCATTGGCTTGCTCTTTGCTTTACAGTCTAGTTCTTTCAGATCTAGTCTGTACGGACCTCCACATTCTAACAAAAACCTCAAACAGTTCAAAATTAGGCACTTCCTCACAGATGGTTTTTCTCAAAACTGTATTTTCCATTTCAGATAGTGTGATTTGTTCTGGCATACACGCTAAGAAACAATTTTTTCACCTTCCATTTCATTGTCTCTAAATGAAGAACTCTGCAAGTAGATTTCCTTGCTTCTTATTTCACTGATCAGCTTCTCCATTTTTCACGGCAGCTTTAGGTTCTCATTTCCTGGAAGTGGCAATTGTTCTCTTCTATTAGATGATCAAGTTTCAGATATCTCCATTTTGTATCACTTGGTAGTCTGGTATAGTCCTTACAAATGGGTTAAATGCCTCACTGCTACCAGCAGGTGGAGACTGAGCACAAACTTGTATATCAGGCTAGAATCTGCCCCGCAACTCAGTCTTCCTCAGTCTCCATTAGCAGGTGGTAAAACTAATTTGATTCCCTTCTTAGTACTGTTGGAATTTTGATTTGGACTCCTGGATTCCCCTTTTATGCTGGATAGAGTTTGGACGGATCCTGTTAAGGGACCCGTCTAACCTCGGGGGTGTTAAAATCAGTGGTCTTCTGCTGGGTCCCTCTCCCCACCTTCCTCTACCTCCTATATTTTTATAGAGGTGCCTCAGCCGATGGCCTGGCCCCCTGGTGGTCAGCCCTGCAGCTTTGAGAGCCGTGGAGTCTGTTCTGTAAAAAAAAAGACAAAATCCTGAAGTGTGCCGGTCTAAAGAGCTCATTTCCCTTTCATACTACCTTTTTATTGTATTTTATCATTTAACTGGCACTTTTCTTTCAGCTAGGGTGGTTTTCAGAACAATGAGCACTTTTAAAGGGAAAAAATGCTCATTGTGCTCATTGTGCAAGCATTGTGCAGGCCGGAGCGATGGGGTAGCCTTATCATAGAAACATAGAAACATAGAAATAGACGGCAGATAAGGGCCACGGCCCATCTAGTCTGCCTACCCCAATGACCCTCCCCTACCTTTCTCTGTCTATCCCACGTGTCTATCCCAATTGGCCTTAAAATCAGGCAGGTACAGGCAGCAGATGCCAGCAACCAGGGCACCCCACTGCATGTACTTCGTTAGTCGGCTTCAGATCACGGGGAAGCTTGGGCTTCCCCCGACGCCCATGTGGAGGGTTCCCCAGCTGCCGATCATCAGGGCAAAAAAGATTTCCTTGCCGCCGGAACGGCTGGGGATTCCCTTTTCGCATCGGTCAGTTTTTCGGCCTCAGCGTCAGGAAAGTGCCAGGCTTTTCAGACACGGAAGGCCGCAGGAGCTTCAGTTTTGGCGGTTTCAGGTCCAATTTTAGTGGGAACTTCCTCCTTCATCTCAGTTATCTCAGGTATGGCAGGGTCCCCTGCTGGGGCAGGGAGTCCTTTGGGGCCACTGGGGGGTTTTCCCCAGTGTAAAGCTTATGTGCTGGAGGTTCCGTGTCCACTCCGGGGGTCTCGGGGGGGGGGGGGGGTTGCCCCCGATGTCTTCCCCGGTTTAGCCCAACACAGCGGCGGTTTTGCCCTTCTCTACTCATCTCTCATCCAAACGCCTGAGGGTTTCTTGGGATGAGGATTTTTGCCCTGAGGAGCAAGATGTTATTGATGAAGACCTGGACCCTTGGGGAGATTTCCAGGATCCTCTTGGGGGTCGGTTCCGCCAGCAAGGGGTTTGAGCACTCCCCAGCTGGCAAAGATGCATCTATGGTGCACATTATTCAGCAGGAATAGCTTCATGAGTTAATTCTTAAGGTCTCCTTGATTTTGCACTTTGAGGACACCGTGTCAGAGCCCCCGTGTATGGTGGACCCCTTGCTTAAGGGGATCTGCTCTGCTTCCCGCTCTATTCTTATGCATCAGGATATTCAGGATATTATGCTCGCACAATGCCAGGTACTGGAAGCTCTCTTTCATTTTGCGTGCATCATAGCCTGCCTGTATCCCATTCCTGAAGGGGATAGGGACACTCTGTAGTCACTTGTAGTAGATGCAGTGGTCTCGGCCATCTCTAAAATGCATACAGTGCCTGTTGAGGGTGGTGCAGCCTTGAAGGACCCGGAAAAGCATAAGTTACATAGTAACATAGTAGCATAGTAGATGACGGCAGATAAAGACCCGAATGGTCCATCCAGTCTGCCCAACCTGATTCAATTTAAATTTTTTCATTTTTTCTTCTTAGCTTTACCCAGTATTGTGCTTGGGTTCCAACTGCCGAAATCTCTGTTAAGACTTACTCCAGCCCATCTACACCCTCCCAGCCATTGAAGCCCTCACCAGCCCATCCTCCACCAAAAGGCCATATACAGACACAGACTGTGCAAGTCTGCCCAGTACTGGCCTTAGTTCATTTTTTAATCTTATTTTCTGATTCTAGATCCTTTGTGTTCATCCCACGCTTCTTTGAACTCAGTCACAGTTTTACTCTCCACCACCTCTCTCGGGAGCGCATTCCAGGCATCCACCACCCTCTCCGTAAAGTAGAATTTTCTAACATTGCCTTTGAATCTATCACCCTTCAACCTCAAATTATGTCCTCTGGTTTTACCATTTTACTTTCTCTGAAAAAGATTTTGTTCTACGTTAATACCCTTCAAGTATTTGAACGTCTGAATCATATCTCCCCTGTCTCTCCTTTCCTCTAGGATATACATATTCAGGGCTTCCAGTCTCTCCTCATACATCTTCTGGCGCAAGCCTCCTATCATTTTCGTCACCCTCCTCTGGACTGCCTCAAGTCTTCTTATGTCCTTCGCCAGATACGGTCTCCAAAATTGAACACAATACTCCAAGTGGGGCCTTACCAATGACCAGTACAGGGTCATCAACACCTTCTTCCTTCTACTGACTACGCCTCTCTTTATACAGCCCAGCATCCTTCTGGCAGCAGCCACTGCCTTGTCACACTGTTTTTTCACCTTTAGATCTTCGGACACTATCACCCCAAGGTCCCTTTCCCCGTCCGTGCATATCAGCTTCTCTCCTCCCAGCAAATTTGACCACATCACTAATGCATACTTAGACTCTCACTGGCTACCGATAAAAGCAAGATCACAATTCAAATTCTAATGTCTACTATTCAAAGTAACCCACGGAGCTGCACCGTTACCTAAACAACCGCCTATACCGTAACCTCACACACAGAACAAGGAAAACTCAAAGCCTATTCACATATCCACCTCTCAATGGTACCCAACGCAAGAAACTTTATGACAATCTTCTGGCGACACAGGCAGCAAAAATTGACCCAACCGTCTCCAAACTGCTGACCAAAACATCAGACATCAAAGTTTTCCGAAAAGAAATCAAAACTCTTCTATTCAAAAAACACCTACCATCACTCTAACCTCCTTCCTACACGCACACGCTTATTCCTTCATAAACACCACCCTAAAGCATCCCTCAATGCTATGTAAGCAACCTCCATCTGTAACCAGAATATTTCTTCCCTCAACGTTATGTAATAATCTTCCTAACTTGATTGTATTGATATTCTTACCTGTTATGTAAACTTGATATGTGAACTTGTTATATACCTGATATGTAAACTTCCTGGAAATGTCCAGTTCTCTTCCAATTTTGTACATAAGTACATAAGTAGTCGCCTCCGCCGGGGCAGACCAGAGGTCCATCCAGCCCAGCGGTCCGCTCACGCGGCGGCCCATCAGGCATATTGCCTGGTCAGCGGTCCCTGACTAATTTTATTGCCTACCTCTACACTTATCTCTAAACCTTCCACTGCTCTTATCTGTACCCCTCAATCCCTTTGTCTTTCAGGAACCTATCCGCTTAGAACCGCAAGGCACAGGCGGAATAGAAAGCTCTAATGTAATGTAATGTAATATACGGTTCCTTCCTATTATTAATCCCCAAATGCATTACTCTGCATTTCTTTGCATTGAATTTTAGTTGCCAGGCATTAGATCATTCCTCTAACTTTTGCAGATCCTTTTTCATATTTTCCACTCCCTCTTCGGTGTCTACTCTGTTACAAATCTTGGTATCATCTGCAAAAAGGCACACTTTTCCTTCTAACCCTTCAACAATGTCACTCACAAACATATTGAACAGGATTGGCCCCAGCACTGACCCCTGAGGGACTCCACTAGTCACCTTTCCTTCCTTCGAGCGACTTCCATTAATCACCACCCTCTGGTGTCTGTCCGACAGCCAGTTTCTGACCCAGTTCACCACTTTGGGTCCTAACTTCAGCCCTTCAAGTTTGTTCAACAGCCTCCTATGAGGAACTGTATCAAAGGCTTTGCTGAAATCCAAGTAAATTACATCTAGCATATGTCCTCGATCCAGCTCTCTGGTCACCCAATCAAAAAATTCAATCAGGTTCGTTTGGCACGATTTACCTTTTGTAAAGCCATGTTGCCTCGGATCCTGTAACCCATTAGATTCAAGGAAGTACACTATCCTTTCTTTCAGCAAAACTTCCATTATTTTTCCAACAACTGAAGTGAGGCTCCCCAGCCTGTAGTTTCCTGCTTCATCCCTGTGACCACTTTTATGAATAGGGACTACATCCGCTCTCCTCCAATCCCCAGGAATCACTCCCGTCTCCAGAGATTTGTTGAACAAGTCTTTAATAGGACTCGCCAGAACCTCTCTGAGCTCCCTTAGTATCCTGGGATGGATCCCATCTGGTCCCATCGCTTTGTCCACCTTCAGTTTTTCAAGTTGCTCATAAACACCCTGCTCCGTGAACGGCGCAGAATCTACTCCATTTTCTCGTGTAACTTTGCTAGACAATCTCGGTCCTTCTCCAGGATTTTCTTCTGTGAACACAGAACAGAAGTATTTGTTTAGCACATTCGCTTTCTCCTCATCACTTTCCACATATTGGTTCCCAGCATCTTTTAGCCTAGCAATTCCATTTTTCATCTTCCTCCTTTCACTAATATATCTGAAAAAATTTTTATCTCCCTTTTTTACATTTTTAGCCATTTGTTCTTCCGCCTGTGCTTTCGCCAGACTTATCTCTCTCTTGGCTTCTTTCAGTTTCACCCTGTAGTCCTTTCTGCTCTCCTTTTCTTGGTTTTTTTTTATATTTCACGAACGCCAACTCTTTCGCCTTTATTTTCTCAGCCACTAGGTTGGAGAACCATATCGGCTTCCTTTTTCTCTTGTTTTTATTGATTTTCTTCACATAAAGGTCCGTAGCCATTTTTATCGCTCCTTTCAGCTTAAACCACTGTCTTTCCACTTCTTTATGTCCTCCCATCCTAACAGCTCTTTCTTCAGATACTCTCCCATAGCATTAAAGCATTAAATTTGGAGTCCCTCCTTAAACAGAGTTTTGATGTGACAGCTCTGGTGGTCCAAGCGGCATTGTGTGGTGGGCTGGTGGCTTGGGTATGTTTTCATTGGGCCGAGTATGTTCTTGACTGTAAAACTGAGGATTGGGAGTTGATCAAGTGTGAGGTGGCAAAGATTAAATTGGGTGCTTCTTATCTTTCAGAAGCCATGTATAACCTCTTGCGAGCTTCTGCCAAGTTGTTGGCATTTGCAGTGTCAGCTTGCTGTATCTTGTGACTTTGAGCTTGGTTGGCAGATGTGGGATCCAAAGCTAAGTTGACAAAGTTTCCTTTTAAAGAATCTTTCTTGTTTGGTGAGGACCTGGACAGGTTGGTTCAGACTTTCACTGATTCTAAAGTGCTTCGCTTACCTAGTCCACTGGCTCAAGGTGGTGCTGCTCATGGGCGTGGGCGTGATTTCCGCCATTTCTGCCCTTGTCGAGGGGCTGCCTCTTTTCAGTCCCCTGGGCTCTCTAGAGGCAGGTTCTTCCTGTGCCTGCATTCCTTTCGTAGGGCCTGCCGGGGTACCTGTAGCACCCCACAGGGTCCCCTACCACCTGTCCTGCCCAATGACTCCTTGCTGGTGTCTGTCCTGGTTCCAGTGAGCACCCAGCTAAGGGATTTTTATCCAAAGTGGGCAATCATCACATCCGATCAGTGGGTTCTGGAGGTAATTCAGGATGGTTATGATCTGGAGTTTGCCCGTTCCTTGCCAGATCGTTTTCTCACTTCTCCCTCGTAGGTAGCATGGAAGCAGCAGGCCTTTTGCCAGACCCTTCAAAGATTGTGGATCTCCACACGGTGGTTCCAGTTCCCCCACAGGAGTGGGACACAGGTTGGTACTTGATTTACTTTGTGGTGCCAAAAAAAAAAAGGGACCTTTTGGCTCATCCTGGATTTGAAAGGGGGTCAACAGGTCTCTTCACGTGCCTTCCTTACTCATGGAAACTCTGCTGTCTGATTCTGGTGGTTCAGCTGGGGGAGTTTCTGACCTCTCTAGATCTGACCGAGGCCTACTTGCACTTTCTTATTGGGGCCTCCCATCATCGCTTCCTGTGCTTTGCGATCTTGTGGCAACATTATCAGTTTTGTGCACTTCCCTTTGGTCTGGCCATGGCTCCATGGACGTTCACCAAAGTGATGGTAGTCATCGCGGTGGTGTTGCTCAAAGAGGGCATTCTAGTTCATCCCTACCTGGACGACTGGTTGATTCGAGCGAAGTCATTACAGGAGAGTACCTGGGTCATGGCTCGGATGGTGGAGTTTCTTCAGTCCCTGGGATGGATAGTCAACCTTGCCAAGAGCCGGCTGTCTCCCTCTCAGTGCCTGGAGTATCTAGGCATGCTGTTTGACACCTCCTTGGGGAAGGTCTTCCTTCCAGAGGCCCGGGTAAGCAAATTGCAATCTCAGATTCACCTGCTTATGGCGTCCCAGTGTCCTCGGGTGCAGGATTCCCTCCAAGTCTTGGGATCGATGGTGGCTTCCCTCGATGTAGTGAAGTGGTAGTGGGCCCACATGCGTTCTCTTCAGTATGCTCTTCTTCGGAGGTAGTCGCCTCAGAGGCACAGTCTGGATCATCATGTTCAGCTTCTGGGCTTAGCTCAGGGCAGTCTTCGTTGGTGGCTCCAGATCCCCCAGTCTTGTGCAAGGGACAAGTCTGGATCAGCCACAGTGGACGGTGTTGCTCATGAATGCCAGTCTTCTTGGCTGGGGAGCTCAGTGTCTAGGTCACTCAGCTCAGGACTCCTGGTCCATGGAGGAGGCTTCTTGGTTGATCAATGTCTTGGAGACCAAAACCATCCATCTGGCGTTGCTAGCCTTCCAGTCCTTTCTGATAGGCAAGTCAGTCAGGGTTCTGTTGGACAATGCCATGGCAGTGGCCTATGTCAATCATTAGGGGGGCACCAGGAGCACATTAGTGGCACAGGAGATGACTCTGCTCATGGTCTTGGCAGAGTCGCACCTTCAAGAAATATCACCTTCCCACATAGCCGGAGTGGAGAATGTTCAAGCGGACTTCCTCAGTCGTCACGTGCTAGATCCCGGAGAGTGATGTCTCAGCCCGGTGGTTTTTCAGTTGATAGTGCAGTCTTGGGGTCAGCCCCTCATGGACCTGATGGCCACAAGTGTCAATGCCAAAACACCCCACTTCTTCAGTTGTTGCAGAGATGGTAACGCTGAGGGCCTGGATGCTCTGCTTCAACAATGGCCAACGGAGGGACTGTTGTATGTGTTCCCTCTGTGGCTATTAGTGGGCAGAGTTCTTCTCCACATAATTCGCCATCCAGGCCTCGTGGTTCTGGTGGCTCCAGATTGGCCTCAACGACCGTGGTACACAGATCTGGTGAGGCATCTGGTGGCGGATCCTTTTCCTCTGCCTCTCTTGGATGACCTTCTAATTCAGGGTCCCATTCCAATGTTCAATCCGGGTCCCTTTTGTCTTACGGCTTGGCTCTTGAATGGGGTAGCATAGGTAAGAAGGGGTATTCAGATAAAGTGGTCTCAACTATCTTGGGGTCCCAGAGGCTTTCCATCTCTTTGTCTTATGTGAGGGTTTGGCGTCTATTTAAGAAGTGATGTGATGTGCGTTGAGTGGTCTCTTTTCATGCTTCCCTGCCTAACATCTTAGAGTTCTTGCAGGAAAGCCTGGATAGAGGACTGGCTTGGTCTTCTCTCCGGGTTCAGCTATTCCTGATGTGATTCGCTTCTTGCGGGTAACCAAGACTTAAGAGAGTTTCTATGGTAACCTAGTTCAAAGGTCAGATAAGTTAAATACCCTCTTTTCCATCTTGAGATCTGAATCTGCTTCTGTCAGTTCTAATGTGCCCTCCTTTTGAACCATTGGACGACTGCTCTTTGAAGGAACTTACTCTTAAAGCAGTATTCTTGGTGGCTATTACTTCAGCTCTCTCTTGTAGGGTCCCTTTTTGGAGTTTTCTAGGGAGTGGGTAGTCTTGAGGCCTGTTCCTTCCTTTCTGCCAAAGGTAGTTTCTCTTTTTCATGTCAATTAGAGAATGACACAGGGAAAAAAATTGTCCCCGTCACCGCCCCGTCCCTGTGACCACCATCCCTGTTACCGTCCTGTCCCCATGACCACTGTCCCCGCCCCATCCCCATAACCACTGTCCCCACCCCTTCACCGCAACTACTGTCCATTTAGCATCCATACAAGCCTCAGTACTGCAATAATTAGTTTATTCCTTCCTTATAAATCAAAGTTTGTGCTGCTGAACTAGAGAAAGAGATGTTCAGCTGGCAGGGCTTTGTTTATAAACTTTTATCAATACAATTAATATACTACTTTATCCTAAAGCAAAAAAAATAAAATAAATATAATTTTTTTTCTACCTTTGTTGTCTGGTCTCTGCTTTCCTCATCTTCTCCTTGAATTCCTTTCATCCACTCTCTGTCTTCTCTCTGCATCTTCCATTTGCTCGGTTACTGTGCCTCTCCCTTCACCCCCCCCCTATTAATCTGGCACCCATCTTCTTCCCTCCGCTCCCCCATTGTCTGGCATCTCTGTCTTCTTCCCTTCCAGCGTCTTCTCCCCATTCTCTGTTCCTCTTTCCCTTCTGCATCTTCTCCCCATTCTCTGTTCCCCATTTCCCTTCTGCATCTTCTCCCCACTCTCTGTTCCCCATTTCCCTTCAGCGTCTTCTGCCCACTCTGTCTTCCACATTTCCCTTCAGCGTCTATTCCTCTCCACCCCATTCAGCATCTGTTCCATTTCTTTCCACCGGGCCGCCGCACTGTTCCCTCTAAGCTGAGCAGGTGTCCTCCAGCTGCATTGCTACCACTAGGGGGTGGAATATTTTCAGTCGCTAAGGACAGGTATGTTCCCTGGAGTCCTGCAGAACTTGCCTGTCCCTCACAATTGAAAAATGTGACAGTAAAACAGCACCCTCTATTGGTGAGACTGTGGGTGGAGGACTCCTGCTCAGCTTAGAGGGAACACTGGCGCCGCCGGCCCGCGGTGGAAAGAAATGGAACAGATGCTGAAGGGAGTAGAGAGGAACAGACACTGAAGGGAAATGTGGAAGATAGACTGGTGAGAAGACGCTGAAGGGAAATGGGGAACAGAGAGTGGGGAGAAGACGCTAGAAGGGAACATAAGAACATAAAAACATAAGAAGTTGCCTCCGCTGAGGCAGACCAGAGGTCCATCTCGCCCAGCGGTCCGCTCCCGCGGCGGCCCATCAGGCCTATTGCCTGAGTCCCTGACTATTTCTATAGCTTACCTCTTACTCCTATCCCTATAACCTACCTCTATTCCTATCTGTACCCTTCAATCCTTTTGTCCTCTAGGAACCTATCCAAACCTTCTTTGAAGCTCTGTAATGTGTTCCTGCCTATCACAGCCTCCGGAAGCGCGTTCCATGTATCCACCACCCTCTGGGTGAAAAAGAACTTCCTAGCGTTTGTTCTAAACCTGTCCCCTTTCAATTTTTCCGAGTGCCCCCTTGTACTTGTGGCTCCCCATAATTTGAAAAATCTGTCCCTGTCTACTTTTTCAATGCCCTTCAGGATTTTGAAGGTTTCTATCATGTCTCCTCTAAGTCTCCGCTTCTCCAGGGAGAACAGCCCCAGCTTTTTCAGTCTGTCAGTATATGAGAGATTTTTCATACCTTTTATTAGCTTAGTTGCTCTTCTCTGGACTCCCTCGAGTACCGCCTTGTCCTTCTTGAGGTACGGCGACCAGTACTGGACACAGTACTCCAGATGCGGGCGCACCATTGCACGATACAGTGGCAGGATGACTTCCTTCATCCTGGTCGTGATACCCTTCTTAATGATACCCAACATTTTGTTTGCTTTCCTTGAGGCTGTGGCGCACTGCGCCGACGCCTTCAATGTTGTGTCTACCATCACTCCCAGGTCTCTTTCTAGGTTACTTACCCCTAGCGGTGATCCCCCATTTGGTAAGTGAACATCGGGTTCTTTTTCCCTACATGCATGACCTTGCATTTCCCTATGTTGAAGCTCATTTGCCACTTTTTGGCCCACTCTTCCAGTGTTGTCAGATCCTTTTGGAGATCTTCGCAGTCTTCCGTGGTTTTAACCCTGCTGTATAGTTTGGTGTCATCTGCAAATTTAATGACCTCACATTTTGCTCCCGCATCCAGGTCGTTAATAAATATATTGAACAGGAGCGGTCCCAGCACCGACCCCTGCGGAACTCCGCTCGTGACCCATTGCCAGTCCGAGTAATGACCCTTTACTCCAACCCTCTGTTTCCTGTCTGCCAGCCAGTTTTTGATCCATCGGTGGACCTCCCCTTGCACCCCATGGTTCCATAGCTTCTTAAGCAGTCTTTCGTATGGTACCTTGTCGAAGGCTTTTTGGAAGTCAAGGTAAATGATGTCTATGGATTCCCCTTTATCCACCTTGCTGTTTACCCCCTCAAAGAAGTACAATAAGTTTGTGAGGCATGACCTACCCTTGCAGAAGCCATGCTGACTCGACTTTAGCTGCTCATTCTTTTCGATGTGTTCACAGATGCTGTCCTTAATCAGCACTTCCATCATCTTACCCGGGACTGAGGTCAAGCTTACCGACCTGTAGTTTCCTGGGTCACCCCTTGAACCCTTCTTGAAGATGGGCGTGACATTTGTTATTTTCC
This sequence comes from Geotrypetes seraphini, assembly GCF_902459505.1. Classification (NCBI taxonomy): domain Eukaryota; kingdom Metazoa; phylum Chordata; class Amphibia; order Gymnophiona; family Dermophiidae; genus Geotrypetes; species Geotrypetes seraphini. The sequence goes on along the minus strand of NC_047089.1, from coordinate 108,106,393 downwards.
ATTCCTCTGGGACCTCTCCAGTTTTTAAAGATAGGTTGCATATTTGTCGAAGTGGCTCTGCTATTTCCTTCCTTAGTTCCTTTAGTACCCTTGGGTGAATGCCGTCCGGACCTGGCAATTTGTCGCTCTTTAGCCTGTCTATCTGCCTGATGACATCCACTCGGCTCACTTCTAGTTGGACCAGTTTATCATCCTGATCTCCATTTACAATCTCTTCGGGTTCCGGAATGTTGGTTGTGTCTTCCCTCGTGAATACTGACGTGAAGAACTCATTTAACTTGTCAGCTATCTCTTTTTCCTCTTTTACCACTCCCTTTCTGTCTCCATCATCCAAGGGTCCCACTTCCTCCCTTGCTGGTTGCTTTCTCTTAACGTACTTGAAGAATGATTTGAAGTTTGTTGCTTCTCCCGCCAGTCTCTCTTCATATTCACTTTTTGCTTTCCTAACCACTCGGTGACACTCCTTCTGGTGTTCTTTGTGCTCCTTTTGGTTATTCTTTGTTTGGTCCTTTTTCCATTTTTTGAACGATGCTTTCTTGTCACTTATCACCTTTTTCACTGCATTTGTTATCCACACTGGGTTTTTTGTTCTATTTTTCTTGCACCCTTTCCTGAACTTGGGGCGGACAGGTTTTGTGCTTCGTGCACCGTGCCCTTGAGTAGGGTCCAGGCTTTTTCTACGGACTCCATCTTCCTTGTGTTGCCGTTAAGTTTCTTTCCCACCATTTTCCTCATGGCATCATAATTTCCTTTTTTGAAGTTGTGTGCTGTCATTGTGGTTCTTTTCACCTTTGATGATGCCAGACTATGGGGGGAGCGGAGGGAAGAAGATGGGTGCCAGACCAATGGAGGGGGAGGGGGGGGTGAATGGAGAGGCACAGTAACAGAACAAAAGGAAGACACAGAAAAAACAGACAGTGAGTGGATAGGCAACAAAGGTAGAAAAAAATTTTCTATTTCTATTTCTTTTCTTTTTTTGTTTTAGTATAAAGTAACATATTAGTTATGTTGATAAAAATTTATAAACAAAGCCCTGCCAGCTGAACATCTCTTTCTCTAGTTCAGCAGCCTGAACTTTGATTTATAAGGAAGGAATAAGCTAAATATTGCAGTACTGAGGCTTGTATGGATGCTGCGTGGACAGTAGTCATGTGGAAGGGGCAGGGACAGTGGTCACGTGGACGGGGCTGGGACAGTGGTTACGGGGATGGGGCGGGGACAGTGGTCATGGGGATGGGGCAGTGACAGGGATGGTGGTCACGGGGACGGGGTGGTGACGGGGACAAATTTTCCCCCGTGTCATTCTCTAATCAAGGATGAAATAGTCACGTGGATTAAAAACTGGCTGGCGGATAGGAAACAGAGAGTGGGAGTAAATGAACAATACTCGGACTGGAAAAGCATCACCAGTGGAGTGCCACAGGGTTCGATGCTTGGGCCCATGCTCTTCAACATATTTATAAACGATCTGGAAATTGGCACGGCAACTCCTCCAGCCCCTTAACCATTTTAGCCGCTCTTCTCTGGACCCTTTCGAGTAGTACCATGTCCTTCTTCATGTAAGGTGACCAGTGCTGAACACAGTATTCCAGGTGAGGGCGTACTATGGCCTGGTACATTGGCATGATAACCTTCTCCAATCTGTTTGTGATCCCTTTCTTAATCATTCCTAGCATTCTGTTCACCCTTTTCGCCACCACCACGCATTGCACGGACGGCTTCATCGACTTATCGACCAGTACAACCAAGTCTATTTCCTAGGGTAGCTCTCCAAGCACCACCCCAGAAATCCTGTATTCATGTATAAGATTTTTGTTACCGACATGCATCACTTTACACTTATCCACGCTGAACCTCATTTGCCATGTTGCGGCCAATTTCTTGAGCGTGTTTATGTCACTTTGCAGATCTTCGCAATCTTCCTGCGTCTTCACTACTCTGAATAACTTCGTACAGTCTGCAAATTTAATCACTTCTACCTCCTGTCAGATTGCTATTTTTCAGGCTGAATTCAGCTGTTCCCCAGTTCTCTTAGCTTAGTGCATTGATATTCACAATTTCCAGAACGCTTGTTTTTTGCAGTGTTCCCAGCATTGGTGGACATCTTTTCAGCTAGATGTCTTATGCCTCATTAAAATCTGAAGTCATATCTATGGGTTTTCTCTGATTTGGACTTCTTTCCTCCATTGATTGGATTCTGATCTCAAACTCACTGATATGCTGAACTGTTTCTGATATGCTGTAATTTCGCTGTAAATGTACAGTCTCTTAACCTGTAAGCCGCTCTGAACTGTTTTGTGGTATTGCGGTATACAAAAATAAAGTTATTATTATTATTATTATTATATTATAGTTCATTTTTAGTTCTATTGCCACCTTTATTGGTCAGTGGATGGTACATCCTTGCTTCCTAGATTTATGTACAATTTGAATCAATGCCTTCCGTTTTCTTCCTTGGAATGTTCTTTTTCTCATCTCTATTGTACTCCTGTCAAACGAGTGAATGAACTTGAGCCATAAGTAACGAATCCACTTTTTATAGCATTTCATACATGGCAACATTGTACTTCACACTTATTCAATGTTCTTATTACTGCTTGTCACTGATTTCAAGCTTCTTCTCATATATTATTGTTTTTTATTCCAATCACTCAATTGTACTACTTATATTTTCCAACTATTATTCTCTCCTCGGTTCATTTCTTTCACCTTTCATTATTGTTTGGAACTTGTGTCCAGACACTATAGGCTTTTCAGCCTCTCAGGTTTTCAAATTTGCTTTTCTACAAAGCCAACAATCCCACCATCCCATTCGGGTTAGCTTGGAGGTCATCCATACGTGAGAATATGCTGCCTGCTTGTCCTGGGATAAAGCACTTACAATAAAGCACAGTTACTTACTGTAAGGTGTTATCCAGGGACAGCAGGCAGCTATTCTCGCATATGGGTGACGTAATCGACGGAGCCCTGATGCGGAAGCCTCGCAAGCAGACTTGCTTGTAGAAACTAGAAGTTTCGAATCAGCCGCACCGCGCATGCGTGAGTGCCTTCCCGCCCAGCACAGGGCGCATCTCCTCAGTTCAGATAGCTAGCAGTGAAGCCAACCAGGGGAGGTGGGTGGGTTGTGAGAATAGCTGCCTGCTGTCCCTGGATAACACCTGTTATGGTAAGTAACTGTGCTTTATCCCAGGACAAGCAGGCAACCTATTCTCACATATGGGTGACCTCCAAGCAGTGGCGTACCTAGGGTATGTGGCACCCGGGGCCCATCATTTTTTGACCCCCCCCCCCCATGTAAAAATTTTTTTTTTTTTTTTGCAATAACCATGAAATGGAATAAATGGTCAGAATAGAAACAGGCAGTGAAAATTTTCTTTTATTGAACCTCATATATGTAACCATTATTCCAAACATAACATAACATAAATTATGTCTAAATTGTCATGACATTAGAAGTACATATGGAGTAGTTGCAGGTGATGCTTGGGACAGTTCTGATTGTGTTAGTTCGGTTTTATGTGTTTTTTGAATAGAAGGGTTTTTATTTCTTTTTGAAGGTTTTGCAGTCTGTGGTTGATATCAATTGGTTGTAGAGTTGGGGGTCGAGTGTTGCAGCTCGAATGGCTAGGAGGTTGTCGAACAGTTTTTTTCTTTTGACGTTTTTGGTTGGAGGGTGTGTGAATGGTGCACAAGTTCTCCTATGTCTGTTTGAAGTGGATTGAATTATTTAGCTGAAGAAATTAGTTACCCCCCATTCCACACACATTAATTCTCTTCCATTTTTGTTCCCATTATAAAAAACACTGATAAGTTCCCAGAAAAAAAATACATTAAAATAAGAAGTGAAAACAAAGGCCCCTACAGATGAGAACATAACATAAGAATAGCCTAACTGGGTCAGACCAATGGTCCATCATGCCCAGTAGCCCATTCTCATGGTAGCCAATCCAGGACACTAATACCTGGTCAAAACCCAAAGAGTAGCAACATTCCATGCTACCGATCCAGGGCAAGCAGACACTTCCCCCATGTCTTAATAACAGATTATGGACTTTTCCTCCAGGAATTTGTCCAAATCTTTCTTAAAACCAGCTACACTATCTGCTTTTACCATAACTTCTGGCCACTTCATTTTTAAGTTTAGATCTTTCCTTTAAAACAGAGACCTTGCTAGATGTCAAATACAGCACAAGGTAACTTCACATGGACTTAACTGTGCAGGAAATGTGAATCTCCTCATACACCCACCATATAGTGCAAAAATGTGCAAAGGTCTGTTTTTTTCTTTCGATCACTACATAGCCTAATGCCACACAAGCAGCGCTGTTACAAACATATTCTGTAGGTCAATGCTAAGGATAACAAAGTTTCCTTCCTTGGACCAGAAGGAGATAAACCACTGGAAGAGATCCCAAAACAGTGAATCAGTTGAGTGGAGTGGACTAACTGGGGGGTGGAAATGGGCCCGGAGTTTGCTCAGCAGAATTTCCCAGACCACCTCTTCCTCTCAACACATTGACACGCTGCCACCATCACCACTAGGAACACCTCACTGGGTAGGCCAGCTATGCTATAAACTTTATAAAACACATTATTATATTTTCTTATAAAGCACATATTTTAACTGACCTCTCTGACATCCTCAGCCTTTCCATTCACAAAAATAGAAGGAAGAAAAGTTCCCATTTCCTGCTGTCTCATGTCCCCGGCCTATACAATATTTTTTTTTCTGCAGACCCTTCAAAAGTCTGACCAAATCCTCGTTTCACTTGCATTATAAAGTACTGAGGATGCCATCTCTCCCCAATCCCAGGTCCTAAAGTCTAAGACAGTAGCGCAAACTAATGCTGCCAGATACAGGAAAAAAAAATTTTGATTCGATTCAGCCCTATTGAATTGGTTTTTCAATTCGATTTTCCTGCCCAGTTGGGTGATTTTTTTCAAAACTCCTGGTGGGTTTTATAGCTTTTTCACCCCCTTTGGCTTCTCCTAACCACACTGGCGCTGTGGTGTAAATAAAATAAAGAAACAAAAAGGACTTTTCCTCTTTCTGTTAAATCCTAGCTCACGTTTGCAGTCCAACACCAGCTCTGGCAGGATACACATTTCAAATCTGACATGTTATAATCACAAAACAGAAAATAAAATTAATTTTTCTACCTTTTGTTGTCTGGTTATATTTCAAATCTTGTTGGTCCAAGGCTCTGGTTTTCTTCTGATAACTTGCTTGCCAGGGTCTCCTTCTTTCTGCATGCTAACCATCCATCTGCCAACTCTGTCCTCCCTTTCCATTTCCCTTCCCTTCCCAGGAAGTCTGGTATCTTTCCTTTTTTTCATCTCCCTCCACAGATCCACCTTTTCTTAAATACCCTTTCATCCGGCATCTCTCCCTCCTTCCCCACCATCCCAGAGTCCACCATCTCTCCGTTTCTTTTCCTAATTACCCTCCTATCCAGTATCTCTATCCCTCCTCCACACCATCCCTTGTGTCCAATTTCTCTCCCTTTCTGTTCCTTCCCTCCCTAAATCCCATGGTCCATCATCTCTCTCCCTCTCCTCTATTTTCAGACCCATTATTTCTTCCCCCCCCCAAAGTTTGGCATATGCATGTCTCTTTGAACACCCCCTTCCCTCCGTGTACTTCTAAATCATGGTCCCCCCCCAAAGGCCTGTCCCCCCTTAAAGGTCTGCCTGTCCCACCTTGAAGGCCTGCACCCCCCTTGAAGGCCTGTCCCTTCCCCTTGTAGGCCTGTCCCCCCCTTGAAGGCCTGCCTGCCTGTCCCCCCCTTGAAGGTCTGCACCCCCCGAAGGCCTGCACCCCCCCCGAAGGCCTGTCCCCCACTTGAAGGCCTGTCCCACCCCCTTGTAGCTTCTCCCCCCCCTTGTAGGCCTGTCCCCCCTTGAAGGCCTGCCTGCCTGCCTTTCCCCCCTTGAAGGCCTGTCCCCCCTTAAAGGCCTGCCTGCCTGCCTTTCCCCCCCCTTGAAGGCCTGCACCCCCTTGAAGGACTGCACCCCCCCCCCCGAAGGCCTGCACTCCCTTGAAGGTCTGCACCCCCCCGAAGGCCTGTCCCCCCCTTGAAGGCCTGTCCCACCCCCTTGTAGGCCTGTCCCCCCCTTGTAGGCCTGTCCCCCCTTTAAGGCCTGCCTGCCTGCCTTTCCCCCCCTTGAAGGCCTGTCTCCCCCTTGAAGGCCTGCCCCCCCCTTGAAGGCCTGCACCCCCCCTTGAAGGCCTGTCCCCCCCCCCTTGTAGACCTGTCCCCCCCTTGTAGGCCTGTCCCCCCCCCTTGTAGGCCTGTCCCCCCCTTGAAGGCCTGCCTGCCTTTCCCCCCTTGAAGGCCTGTTCCCCCCCTTGAAGGCCTGCACCCCCTTGAAGGCCTGCACCCCCTTGAAGGTCTGCACCCCCCCAAAGGCCTACACCCCCCCCGAAGGCCTGCACCCTCCTGAAGGCCTGCCTGCCCCCCTTGAAGGCCTGCACCCCCCCCCCCGAAGGCCTGTCCCCCCTTGAAGGCCTGCCTGCCTGCCTGTCACCCCCTCCCCCTTGAAAGCCTGCTTGCCTGCCCGCCCACCCCACCCTGAAGGCCTGATGCCCCGACCCACCCCGAAGGACCGCTCGCCCCCCTGGCCTCCCCGCACCACCTATGAACAGCCGCAGCAGGATCGCGAAGTCAGCGTCAGCGATCCCTGCGCTGCTTCCTGCGCCACGGTCCCGCCCCTCCTCTGACGTCAGAGGAGGGGCGGGATCGCGGCGCAGGAAGCAGCGCAGGGATGCTGACGCTGACTTCGCGATCCTGCTGCGGGCTGCTTCACAGGTGGTGCAGGAAGGTCAGTGGGGCGAGCGGTCCTTCGAGGGTGGCGGGGGACTGAACGGCAAGGCCGGGAACACCCCCTTAGGGCTGGTACCCGGGGCAGCCCGCCCCCCCCCCCCGCCCCCCCCTAGGTACGCCACTGCCTCCAAGCTAACCAGAATGGAATGGTGGGAGTGTTGGCAGTTTAGGAGAATAAATTTTTTAATACTGTCTGGCCAAAATGGCCATCCCATCTGGAGAAAACATCCAGACAATAGTGAGAAGTGAAAGTATGAACCGAGGACCAAGTAGCAGCCTTTCAAATTTCCTCAATAGGTGTAGATCTGAGGAAAGTTACTGAACCAGCCATTGCTCTGAACTTATGTGCTGTGACTCTACTCTGTAGCAGCCATCCAGTTGGAGATGGTACGCTTAGAGATAGGATGTCCCAACTTATTTGGATCGAAAGAGACAAAAAGTTGAGGAGCAGTTCTGTGTGGTTTGGTGCGTTCCAAATAGTAGGCCAAAGCACGTTTACAGTCCAGAGTATGAAGAGCTGATTCTCCAGGATGAGAATGAGGCTTTAGAAAGAACACTGGAAGAACAATGGATTGGTTGAGATGAAATTCCGAAACCACTTTAGGTAGGAATTTAGGATGAGTACGTAGAACCACCTTGTCATGATGGAACACAGTGAAAGGTGGATCAGCAACTAAAACTTGCAGCTCACTGACTCTTCGAGCAGAAGTGAGGGCAATGAGAAACACCACTTTCCAAGTGAGATACTTCAGATGAGCTGTAGACATTGGTTCAAATGGAAGCTTCATCAATTGAGCAAGAACAACATTGAGGTCCCAAACCACTGGAGGCGGTTTGAGAGGAGGTTTGACATTAAAAAGTCCTTTCATGAATCTGGAAACCACCAGGTGAGCAGAAAGGGGTTTTCCTTCAACAGGCTGATGGAAAGCAGCAATTGCACTAAGATGGACTCGGATCGATGTAGACTTGAGGCCAGAGGTGGATAAGTGCAAAAGGTAGTCTAAAACAGAAGACAAGGAGAAATGTTGAGGCTCCTTATCGTGAGAAAAACACCACGTAGAAAATCTAGTCCATTTTTGGTGATAGCATTGTCTAGTGGTAGGTTTCCTAGAAGCCTCTAAAATGTCTCTTACAGACTGAGAAAACTGAAGGGGAATTATGTTGAAAGGTACCAAGCTGTCAGGTGTAGAGTCTGCAGGCTGGGATAAAGCAGAGATCCCTGACTCTGTGTAAGCAGAAATGGAAAAACTGGTAGAAGGTATGGCTCCCTGCTGCTGAGTAGAAGTAGAAGGGAGTACCAAGGTTGTCTCGGACACCGAGGAGCAATCAAAATCATGGTGGCATGGTTGTTCTTTAACTTGACAAGAGTCTTGAGAATGAGAGGGAATGGAGGGAATGCATACAGGAAGAGATTTGTCCATTCCAGAAGAAAAGCATCTGCCTCAAGGTGATGAGGAGAATAGATCGTGGAGCAGAACTGAGGCAGTTTGTGGTTGTGGGGAGCTGCAAAGAGATCTATCTGAGGTGTTCCCCACTGTGAAAAAATGTGATGAAGAGGTGAGGAATGGAGTGTCCATTCATGAAGTTGCAGAAGACAACTCAAATTGTCCACCAAGCAATTTTTCGCCCCTTGGATGTAGACAGCTTTGAGGAAGGTGTTGTGGCGGATTGCCCAGTCCCAAACCTTCAGAGATTCTTGACAAAGGGAGGAAGATCCCGTCCCACCCTGTTTGTTGACATAATACATGGCGACTTGGTTGTCCGTCCGAATGAGAACTACCTGGTCGTGAAGAAGATGTTGAAAAGCTTTAAGAGCCTTGAAAATCACTCTGAGTTTCAACAGATTGATGTGACACTGACGATCCGTACTGATCCATTGGCCTTGAGTACGTAGACCATTGAGATGAGTGCCCCAAGCGTAGGTCAAGGAATCTGTTGTGAGGACCTTCTGATGAGGGGACGTTTGAAACAGCAAGCCTCTGGAGAGATTGGAAGAGAGCATCCACCAGCGGAGAGACTGTCTCAAAGAAGGATTGACTGCAATGTGTCGAGAAAGTGGTTCGCAAACCTGCATCCACTGAGATGCCAGGGTCCACTGAGGAATTCTGAGGTGAAGTCTGGCAAAAGAAGTCACGTGTACTGTGGAGGCCATGTGACCCAGGAGTACCATCAAGTGTCTCACTGATATGGAAGAGCAGGAAGACACTGTATGACAGAGTTGAAGGAGGACTTCCAGACGTTGTTGCGGAAGGAATGCTCTGAGTTGGATAGTATCCAGAACAGCTCCGATGAATTGTAGATTCTGAGAGGGTTGAAGTTGGGATTTGGGAAAGTTGATTTTGAATCCCAAACTCTGTAGGAACCACGTAGTCCGTTGGGTCACTACAATACCCCCTTGAGATGTTGAATCTTTGATAAATCAGTTGTCCAGGTAGGGAAATACCTGAAGACCATGGTTTCTGAGAGCTGCTGCTACCACTACCAGGCACTTGGTGAACACTCTGGGAGATGAAGCCAGACCAAAGGGCAGCACTCTGTATTGATAATGCAGATTCCCCACATGAAATCTGAGATATTGGCGAGAGGCAGGATGAATGGGAATATGAGTATAAGCCTCCTTGAGATCCAGAGAGCATAATTAGTCATTCTGATCTAGGAGGGGATAAAGGGATGCCAGGGATAACATGCAAAATTTTTCTTTGACTAAAAATTTGTTGAGAGCCCTGAGATCCAGAATGGGCCGCAGATCGCCTGTCTTCTTTGGAAAAAGGAAGTAACGGGAGTAAAAACCCCTGTTCTGCTGTTGCAAAGGAACTGGTTTGATGGCATGGAGACGAAGCAGAGCTTGAGCTTCCTGAAGAAGAAGGGTGGTCTGGGATGGACTGGAAGGATACTCTCTTGGAGGAAGCTCTGGTGGAACCTGAGTGAAATGAAGAGAGTATCCATCCCTGATGATTGAGAGTACCCAGAGGTCAGAAGTAATTGTCTCCCATCGGTGTTAAAAATGATGGAGATGACCTCCAATAGGGGGAAGATAGGACAGAGACAGAACGGTAGAGGTTATGCTCTGTTTTAAACAGTCAAAAAGGCTGCATAGCCTTAGGTGCAGCAGAAGGTTGTGGTTTTAGTTGCTTCTGATTCTTCTGTTTCTTAAGAGGAGGGCGAGTGTAAGGAGCTGCTCTTGGAGCAAAACGCCTCTGATAAATAGAAGGAGGGCATGCAGGCTTGGCAGGAGCTGGCTTTGGCTTAGGTCTGACAATAGAAGCAAAGGATTTTTCATGCTCAGACAATTTCTTGGTGGCTGCCTCAATAGATTCATTGAAGAGGTCATTGCCTGCATAAGGAATATTAGCAAAGCAGTCCTGAAGATTAGGATCCATGTCAATGGTATGAAGCCAAGCAAGGCAGCACATTGCTACAGAACAAGCAACCGCCCTGGCAGACAACTCAAAGGCATTGTAAGAAGACTGAAGTAGATGTAATCTGAGTTGTGATAGAGAAGCTATAACTTCTTGAAATTCAAATTGTTTTTGAGTATCTAAATAACTGATAAATTTAGGCAAAAGAGCAATGAGGAACTCAAAATAAGTTAATAAAATGAAAATTGTAATTAAGGACTTTAGAGGACATCATGGCATTTTGATAGATGCGACGTCTGAATTTGTTCATAGTTTTCCCTTCCCTTCCAGGAGGAACGGTAGCATAAACCTTGGAAGGATGGGACCTTTTCAAGGATGACTCCACCAGTAGGGACTGGTGAGATAATTGTGAATTCTCAAATCCTTTGCAATGGAGAGTTTTATATCTAGAGTCCAATTTGCCTGGAACAGCTGGAATTGCATAAGGAGTCTCCAGGCATCTGGTAAAAGTCTGAGACAAAAGCTTGTGAAGAGGAAGCTTAAGTGACTCTGCCAGAGGTTGAGGGAGATGCATGACTTCGAGATACTCCTTAGAGTATTTGGAACCAGCATCCAATTGAAGGTCCAAGTCAATAGCCATCTGACGAAGAAAAGAGGAGAAAGACAGATGATCCGCCAATGCCTTGCCTCGAGAAGGATTCAAAGTCGTCGAGGCAGCCTGGGTTGAAGATGAAGCTTTGGCCGGAAAAAAGACATCAAAAGAATAGGGAGACTTGGATGAAGCAATCGAAGCCGCTGAGTCCTCGAGGTTTGGAAATGGAGACTTTGATCGAAGAGTCGGTGGTCTAATACAGTGGTTCCCAACCCTGTCCTGGAGGAACACCAGGCCAATTGGGTTTTCAGGCTAGCCCTAATGAATATGCATGAAGCAAATTTGCATGCCTATCACTTCCATCATATGCAAATCTCCCTCATGCATATTCATTAGGGCTAGCCTGAAAACCCGATTGGCCTGGTGTTCCTCCAGGACAGGGTTGGGAATCACTGGTCTAGTAGAACTGGAAGGAGTAGATCGAGGCTTAGTTGAAGAAGGACGCTCTTTGGAAGAAGAGCTATGCCTGGAAGTATGCCTCGATGAAGGCCTCGAACGTCGGTGAGAACAGTGCTTGGAAGCAGATCTCGAAGTTCGAGGAGACTTCGCCCCGGAGATGGAAGCAGTTGATGGCACCAAGGCATGGATGGGGCTGGAAGCTGTGAATCGAAACTCCAGAGGCTCAATGAAGGAACCCCAATGCACCCCCAAAGACTCTGTTCCTTGTATGGAGTGTGAGGATAAATGTCGAGGCACTTGCAAAGAATCTGCTCCTTGCTTTACGTGCATAGATGCCAGACCAGACACTCGCAGAGACTCTGCTCCCTGCATAGAGTGTGTAGTCTCAGTCTGAGGCATAGGAAGAGGCTTGACCTCGCGGGAGTCTACAGAATGCCCAGGCTGGATTAGAGTAACAAGTTTCAGTTCCATATTAGTGAGGAACTGAATGAATTGCTGCTCTAACATGGTCTGGAAAGAAGCCAGCAAGGATGGATCCGTGTCTGAAACAGGACCACCTGCTTTGGCTGGAGGTTCCACAGAGGCAGTGGAAATGTGCTTCGACTTGGAAGTGTTAGGCACCTTAAACACCACCGCTGGAACTTTCTGCTGAGCTATCTAACCTGAGGATACAGGGAAATTGATAAATTTAAGACTAGCTTAAAGACCTTCCTATTTCAAGATGCTTTCAACTGCTCTTGAATTGTTTCTCTCTTACTCAACCAACCGCTTCTATGAAGCGATTTTATCCCTAATGTTTTATCCTCTCCTTCCACTTCCTTTCAAACTCCTTTTTTTTTCTCTCTCTCTTTCTTTCTTTCTTTCTCTTCCTCTTCTAATTATGTAACTTTATCCCTCCCCTTCCCCTTTATCATCACTTTCAAGTTTGTCCCGTCCATGTCCTTAATGTACACTTTCATTAAACTTTTCTTTTATAAGTATAATCTTTTATCCCTATTTTAACATTTTATTGTAAACCGGCTAGATATCAGTTGATGGTCGGCATATTAAAAATTAATAAACTTGAAACTTGAAACTTGGAAGATACAGCAAACGTCATTGAGGAAAGAGCCACTGCAAATGAAGAAGGTCTGATGAGGCTCGAGGTCGAAGCAGTGGAAGCAAGAGGACCCTCGGTCGAAAGTGAGACCGAGATTGGCTTCAGAGAGTCAAGGAAGTGGTCGAATCCATTCCGAAGAGCTTCTCCACTGAAAGCAGACGATGTTTAAGGGCTCGAGGTTGAAGAATAGCACAGCACTCGCACGACTTTGGGTGATGGTCTGGCCGAAGGCACTTGAGGCACTTACTATGTGGGTCCGTAAGAGAAATCGCACGCTGACACTGGCTACACTTCTTGAAACCTGTTGTTGGCCGGTACATAGGAGGAAAAACAGCCGTTGCAAAGTTGAAGCCCCTGGGCTGTGGCCGAGCGGCCTGCCCCGGCAGCCAAACGGAAGAAATAAAATATTTTTTTAAACGAGAAATAAAAGAAATAAACTAAATACAGCGATTCGTGAAGAAAAATAACACAAACCGTGGTGAGAGAAGGCACAAAGTAAGTAAGTTGAATGCAGAGAGTCAATGAGGGACTTCTCAGCTCCGCAGAAAACTGAGAACTGAGGAGACGCGCCGTGTGCTGGATGGGAAGGCACTCGTGCATGCGCGGTGCGGCTGATTCGAAACTTCTAGTTTCTACAAGCAAGTCTGCTTGTGAGGCTTCCGCATCGGGGCTCCATCGATGACGTCACCCATATATGAGAATAGGCTGCCTGTTTGTCCTGGGATAACAGGTGTTATCTATGGACAGCAGGCAGATATTCTCACAACCCACCCACCTCCCCTGGTTGGCTTCTTAGCTGACTATCTAAACTGAGGAGACACATGCCCTGCGTTGGGCCGGAAGGCACTCGCGCATGCGCGGTGTGGTCAGTCACAAACTTTCTAAAGTTCTTCAAGCAAAAATGTTTGTACAGCTGTCCACATCGGGGTTCCGTGGATGACGTCACCCATACGTGAGAATATCTGCCTGCTGTCCCTGGATAGCACCTGTTATGGTAAGTAACTGTGATTTCAGTCCAAATGACCTTTAACTCAATCATTTTTACAGATGGGACCCCTATCCTTATGTGTTATGTATTTTACTATTCTATAATTGATGTAGTTTTACCCCACCCTTTCCCCCTTGTATCATATGGAAGGCCTGGTTAGCGCAAACAGCACAGAATAAATAGGGTGTGAAAGAGACCTTTCTAAGTCCTGATCAGAGGGTCTTATGTGCAAACACAATAAAACTTTTAGAAGATAGATCACAAAAGAACAGGAAACAATATATAGCGAAGGAACATGGGAACTCAATATATATATGTATATTGCTAGGTAAAGCAGGACCATAAAGGAACTTGGGTACATACTGTCACAAACACTCCTCAGAGCAGAGCTCAACTGTGACAAACCCTGTGCTCTGACGTGTCCCCTATGACCAGGGGTATCTTCAGGACTTTTGCTTGGCCCTAGGAAACTGCCTAGGCCTTGGAGAAAACAAGGTAAGTACTGGCTTCAAGTCACCACACCTCAGAGTTCTTCAAGAAAGAATGACTTTATTCTGACCTTAGTGGTCCAAAAAGGTTTAACGCAAAGGCACATATCTGCAGCATTTCATAAATTCCATCTTCAAAGCAAAATAAAGGTACAAAAGAAAACCAAATACAGCTTGTCTTGCTTGAGTTTTTGCACTCCGGCTCAGCAATGAATTTATACTGGCATTCAAAACAAAAACTAAACTTCCTCCTAGCAGTATTTGTCTCGGGTTATAAAAGATATCCTTCCAGCAATCATATAAAGTTCAGATAGCAGAAAGGTTATTTCCTCTGTTAGACAGCAAACAACACAGCTTTGCAAAGAGCTCACTTTCACTGCAGCTACCTCTTGGAAGGCAGCACAGCTGTGGGATATAACGTGATTATGCTACCAGCAAACGGTAGCCACAGTAAGGTTTCAAAACTAAAAAAAACCCATTCATTCAGCTCCCAGGTTCTTTAGTCCCAAACTTTACTTTAAGAAAGCCAGTTATCAGCATGCAGGTAAGTATATTTCTTAAACCACAAATAATGGTTAGTTCAAAGACAGGCAGTAAATTCCTAAGGCATTTCTTGCTCAGAAAGAAAAGAGAAAAAAAACACCAGCTGCTTCATAGCTACTCACTGCCTTTCAGTTTGTGACCATGAGTTCTGCCTGGCTTTCTAGCATAGGGCCAGCGTCTTGTACTTCCATTCCTTCCACACCTTCAGGGTTCTGGAAGTCAGAGGTGGGGAGGCTTTCTTCCACCTCCTGCATCGGCCAATCTGGAACCTCTGTCTCTGCTTCCTGGCTCCACGGCTCTTGCACTGCTTTGAGCTGCTGGAGTGACTCACCCTCGTCACTCTCTCCTCTCCCTGCTGCTTGCTCCAGCCTGCTTTTAATCAGTCCACAGCCAATCCCCTTCAGCCTGTATAGGGACATGAGCTTTGGTACTACTGCAGACTTTTCTTGTTTGTTCTGCCTAGGTTTCCTAGGCTCACCTAGTTTACCTTTGGCTTCCATAGCTGACTTATGAACAGCCTGCTGTTGCTGCCAGTCTGCTCCTGATCAAGATCACCACTGCTCTGGTCGTATGGGCAAGGGAGGTCAGCCTCAAGTTGGTCACCAGAATTAACCTGGTCAGCTCTTCTGCACCAGATCCTATTAGGGGCAAAACTAGTGTTGGTGCTAGGTTTGTCACAATACATAAAATATCTGAAGAGGTAAAGTTATAGGAGTTCCTCCTCTCTTTGTTCAGTAAACACATATTTCAGATTCCCACCTTTTTAGGTTTCTTTGTCTAGTGTTTAGGGCTATGTCAAATGGACTAGCTGGCAGACTTAGGTTGGCCTTTGACCTGGTAGCTGTAGAGAAGTACAAGTTTTTACTCTGGCCTGTCGCAGACGCATACTAACGAGAGGCCTCTCTTGAGGAGGAAGTTACATATACAGTAATCTGATATATATATATAACTTTAATAATTCTTGAATGAGTGATTGGGGCCCCAGATTATGTGTGTGAATTTTGTGTGTGTCTTTACATATGAAATGTGCATATAAAACTAATATTATAAAACTTTAAATTTGGAAATCCCAGATGCAACATGTGGAATTTGACTTATCTGACCTTTAAAGTAGGTTACCATAGAAACTCTCTTAAGTCTGTGACATTCCAAGAGGCCTGCTTGACTTCCTAGATGTTAAGCGGGGATTTTTAACCCCAGTATAGGAAAACATAAGAACATAAGCATAAGAACATAAGCAGTGCCTCTGCCGGTCAGACCATAGGTCCATCCTGCCCAGCAGTCCGCTCCCGCGGCGGCCCAAACAGGTCACGACCTGTCTGAATCACTAGAAGGGGCTCCCTTGCCACCTTGGTATCTCGTTTAAGTCCTGCCTTCCTATCGAAGTCCTAGCCCTCCAGTCTTGCGCATGCACGACCTGGTTGGTTTATACTCATTACCTGGTTAACATTCTATACTTGTGTTACATCCCAGCTCCTCCCTCAGTATCCCACGATCCCTTTATCCGTCAGGAATCCGTCCAATCCCTGTTTGAATCCCTGGACCGTACTCTGCTTGATCACTTCCTCTGGTAGTGCATTCCAAGTGTCCACGACCCTCTGGGTGAAAAAAAACTTCCTTGCATTTGTTTTGAACCTATCTCCCTTCAGTTTCTCAGAATGCCCCCTTGTATTTGCTGTCCCCTTTAGTCTGAAGAATCTGTCCCTATCCACCCTCTCTATGCCCCTCATGATCTTGAAGGTCTCTATCATATCTCCCCTGAGCCTCCTTTTCTCCAGACACAGAAAAAGTTATTTTCTAGCATGAGTGAAAATTAGTCAAAGGGCTATATATTAATCTTTTAACACATAGGAAGAATACTGGTAAAAATATATTCTTTCTTTCCAGAAAAAACAAGTTTTGCAAATTGTTAATTGTCAGCAGTGGTGCTTAGTAATTCCTTTGTTCAAATAAGCCCAGCCTTGTACAGTGATGTGCTAGCTGACCACTGGAAGATTCAAATGATGTATAACTGGTCATTGCGAGAGTACATAAGCATATGTGCCAATTAGCATTGGGAGAGACGGACCTAACCCCCTCACAAACCGAATGTTTATGGAATTGGCAATGAATGCAATGCATATAATTAATTGGCAATGTAATCTTAATTCTAATTTCAACCTCAAGCTTAATTGAATATAAATTGAATAAATATTTTGATTAAATTACATGTCTATGTATGAGTATGTTGAGGAGTAACACGCCATCCACGTCTTAATCAGTATGTCTGTTTGGTCTTTTTATGGAATACCCTCTTTATTATTATTTTTATATTTTATATGTACTCTGCTTAGAAATTTGATAAGTAGATTAACAAATTTTAAATAAACTTGAAACTTGCATAGAATTCAGAGGATCCAAACCTAATTTAGGCACAGGGATTTATACTAGAGTTTAGTTGATGTATACTTTTGCCTAAAATTGAGTGTAGATCCCAAAACTAAGCACTACTCTATAAATGGCATCCAACTTTAAAAGCTATTTATAGAATAGTTCTTAGTGCACATTTTTGGTGTGCCATTTACATAATTTAGTCCCAAATGTACAGCATCTTTAGTATGTGTGTGTATGTGTATTAGGTGCATTTGACTCAGATTTGAGTCCTAGCAACTTGATGAGTTAAAAAACCAAAAAGAAGTTAGTCAAGTGCTAGTCCAACTTGGATTTGTTTTATCATGCTGTGATTGTAAAATTGGTTTTTCTATTGAAATGACAGTATGTCAGTTTTGACAATATATCCCATTGAAATGAAATATATCAGTTTTGATCCCTGATGAAACCAGATGTTTCCAGTGAAACAGGTTCCATTGAGCAAAGGGCATTGCAAGCTAAGTATATATTTTACACATAAAAATGATGTATTGATGCACAATGTACTAATTTTGATATTATAATTCAAGATGTAATTTTCAGTGGAAGATTTTTAAAGGATCAATGAAGGATACTGTCACAAGCACTATAATTCTCTATGTTCTGTGTTATGGCTTCTGGGATCCTTTTTTCTCCCAACGTAGTGATACAGTATGTTTTGATTCACAATTACATTTAAAGGTCTTTTGTGGTGGACTAACTATTATAGTTGTGACCTTTAATATTATTTTTTTGTGCTAGCTGTTTACACTTTTTGTCAAGATGGCTAGAAGTATGTGGAAATCAGTGTACAGTTTTTCCTTTGAACAAGCAGGCAGTTTATGTTCCCTCTCAATTTGATGATTTGGTAACAAGCACACCTAGTTCAGAAGTGTGGTCAGATGTACTGAATTTGTACAAATCTGTGACAAACATTGAATAGTGCAATTCTTGTAGAATATTGCAAAGTGAAGCAAATTCATAAAGACTTAAGAATATTAAAACCCATTTTTATAGATGATGCAGAGTTCCTTGACAAATGGCACATGATTTTCAGTAAATTTTTCAGTAAATGCTCACTCACTAGATTTGATGCTACTGATTATAAAAAAGAGTAGATTGGCCCTTGATCAACAGAAAGAAAAATTGGATCTTGCCCTTATAAAATTGAAAAATGAGACTCTTGCTGAAGATTTTGATTAACAGCACAAAAATCTACTTGAAATTCTACCTAAATTTAATGAAAATATAAAGAAAAACAAAATGAGAAAATTCAAAAAAGATGAACAGGACTATGCTCCCTCTCCAATTTTCTGTATATAGGGGAAGAGACTGGTGGTTTATCGAGAGGCCTGGGAACAGATTTGCTCAGACCAGTGGGTGTTGGACATCATTTGAGAGGGGTATAAGCTCAAATTTTTTTCAGCCACCTTGAGACTTTTTCATAAACTCCATGGTAGGAAGACCAGAGAAAACAGCCAGAGTATGAACAATGATGCAATGGCTGCTGCAGATCCGAGCAGTAGAAGAAGTCCTGGATGTCAAATCAGGCTCAAGCAGATACTCTATATACTTCATTGTTTCAAGGAAAGATTTGGACTACTGGAGACCAATTCTGGATCTCATGTCGGTCAATCCAGCTTTAAAAGTGCCCAAATTCTATATGGAGACAGTAAGATCAGCTATTTCCTTGGTTGCTCTGGGAGAATATCTAGTCTTTCTGGATCTGACAGAAGCTTACTTGCAAATCCCCATTTTTCTAGTTCACAAGTTTCTCAGATTCCATGTTCTGGAGAGATGTTTTTAGTTCTCAGCACTCCCATTTGGACTAGAAATGGCACCATGCACGTTTACCAAGGTAATGGTGGTGGCATCAGCATATTTGTGCAGAGCCAGGATTCTGGTTTATCTGTACTTGAATGACTGGGTCATCAGGGATGCATCCCAGGCAGAGAGCTACAAGGCAGTGACACAAGTAATCCACCTCTTGCAGGAACTGGGCTGGATCATCAATTTCTAAAATAGTTATATGGATCCCTCACAATCCCTGGAGTACTTGGGGAATATATTAAACACAGCAGAGGTACATGTCTTTCTTCTGGAGACTTACAAACAAACATTGAGGTGGCAGATTTTAGAGATTCTGGCAATGCTAGCTCCAACAGCTTGGCATTATTTACAGTTATTGGGTAGTAATAGAGGTGGTACCATGGGTGAAAGCTCATCTCTGACCTCTCCAGAGCACACTAATGTCCTGATGGTCACAGAAGAAAGACTTCCTTCAGATGCCTTTGAAATGGACAGTGGAAGCCCATCAGAGTTTGTGAGGGTGGCTAAGGCCAGAGACACTATCAAAGGATTGCCTCTCCACATAACAACATGGATGATCCTGACTACAGATGTCATCCTTTAGTGCTGACATTGCAAAGGTCATTCAGCCCAGATCTGCTTGGAGCCTTTGCAGAGAACATGGTCCATCAACAGATTGGAGTTGAGAGCCATTAAAATGGTGGTATAGGTCTTCTAGGAGACTTTGGAAGGGAAAGCAGTCAGGGTCTTCTTAGACTATGCTGCAAAAGTGGCTTATAACAGGAGGCATCAAGAGTTGTTTTGATGGTCAGAGAACCATCTGTTAGCCATTTCGGCAGTGTACATGGTGGACATGAACAATATTCAGGCCAACTTTCCCAGTTGACAGACGCTAGATCTGGGGAGTGATTCTTGTCCCAGGTAGCTTAGACAGGATTGTTCAGCACTGGGGGTGGGGATCCCACATTCAACCTGATGGCATCAGCCTACAATCATAAGACTATGCAATACTTCATTTAAAGGAATGAATGGAGAAATGTTAGTGTAGACACTCTAGTACAACCTTGGCCTGCCAGGGATCTCTTCTATGTGTTTCCACCTTTGTCAATGATAGGCTGAGTCTTTAGAAGTATAGTGATGCATCTGGTGGTTCTAGGTTGGTCCAGATTGGCTGTGTCACCCATGGTATATGGATCTATCTGGCTATAAAGAGACCAGAGTCTGAGATTCCCTCTTCATCTACTGCTGCTCTCACAGGATCCAATAAGCTTAGAGAATCTGGAATGCTCTGGGCTTATGGCATGGCTCGAGTGCTTAGAGGTAGTCATAGCCACACTCGTTCACTTCAAGAAACTAGTGACAGTGATGGCTTATGTGAAAACCTGGAAATTATTTCAACACTGGTGTTTGGAGCAGCAGATAGAGCAGGTTAGGGCTCCGATAGTAATGATCCTTTCATTCCTTCAAGAAGGTTTAGAGCAGGGCTTGGCAGTTAGCTCCTTAAAGGTTTAGGTGGCCAGTCTTTGCTGTTTTGAGCTTTTTTGGAGAGAGGTTCTCTAGTTTCACCCTGACATTTTCAGGTTCTTGAAGGAAGCAATGTGTCCACCTGTGTGTTAAGTTTGTCCTTCATGGAACCTTAACCTCATGTTAAAGGCCCTAAGTAAGACCCCATATGAGCCCTTTCAAGAGTCCACATTGATGGGCCTCACAGTAAAGATGTTGTTCCTTGTAGCCATCATTTTAGCTAGAAGAGTTTCAGAACTCCAGGCCCTGTCATGTAGTAAATCATTCCTCATAATTACAGAGATGGGGTATCTCTGCATACAGTTTCCTCTTTTCTGCCAAAAGTGGTGTTGGCATTCCATATGAATCAGAAAGTCCGACTGCCTGCATTCCAGGCCAGAGGCATAACGAAGCAGTACAAAGTACTAGCACGGCTTGAAGTCAGAAGGGCCAACGATTTTAGGTTGTCAGATTATCTCTTCATCATAGTAGGGGTTCTGGATGCATAGAAAGGCTGGTATCAATGTCCTCAATTTCCAGATGGATATTTCCTCTGCTTAGATAGGATGTGGTAATCGTCCACCAATTTCCTTGAAAGCACATTCCACCAGAAGTGTGACTTCTTCATGGGCATGAATCTAGGGCAGCTATGAGGTCCATTCTGCACACATTTACTAAGTTTTATAGAGTGGATGTAGCAGCACAAAAGGATTTTGCTTTTGGGTCCTTGGTGCACATAGGTAGGTGGATGTTTTCATTCTGCCTTGTTGATGCTATGCTGCATTTGTTAATGAGTTGTGTGTTCTTGCAGAGCAGATCAGACATTTGTCATCAAGGAGTTTCCCCATGTTCCTCCTTGTTATGTCTCATCTTTCAGGGGTTATCTCTGTTTTGGTACAAATTGAGGAGAGAAGCCAGTGCCTGGTGATGCAAGGAGGCAGAATTGAAAATGTAGATGATGCCTTCTGCATTCCTCATGGATGAAGATGCCCTATCCACAGGTTCAGGACTCATGTGCTTTTCTATTGGAAAGAAGATTATTGAGGTAAGACCCTAATTTTCTTTTCAAACTAGCAAGACTGACCATTCATTTCCATGCTGAAAGTGGGTGGGCTACTTCACATCCATTCTATGTATTTCATTTACAGTATTCTCCTGGTCTTTTTTATCCTTTTATTTTTCACTATCACATACATCATCTCTTTCTATTCTTAAGAATTTTATTTATTCCTGTTGTGTACTGAAAGATTCATTTCTTACATACAAATTAGAAAATGGCATGTATGCAGATTACTGCTGTAGCAACCTTGGCTGCCCTACATGATTCATAAGGTACTTATTTTCTAACATAAGTATTCACAGTTAGCTTCAATCTGTGTTTGTACTACTATATCACTACTGCCATTCATCATCTTAGATCACTGACATTTTCAGCAAGTGAGATTGCTTGCTAACTCTGTTCTGATTATATACAAGAAGCTCTTCATCATTGATCTCCTGTTCTGCATATCTTAATGGCATGTACTACACAGACCATGTCATCAATATTATCAAGGTTTATGCCAGTGTTTTGATAGGCATAGAATGAAGATGATCTGTTTAATCAACTACATTGTATTCACAATTTAGCATTTCTTCCCTTGTTTTTATGGATAACATGTAGGTGATTTGTTTGTTTTTCCAAATAACTAATTCTGATGGATTTTCAGTTTTTTAATGTTATTTCTAACTTTGCCATATGCATTTGTGCTGAAACTGCCTAAGAAATGGATTAATATTTTCTCAAAAACATGTTGTTAGGAATGTGTTTTATCCATATAGTATCTGTAGTTATTTTTTATTCTACTCTTCAGTTAAGACAAGAGAGGGGGAGGGGAACAGAAAAAAATAAGTTGAAATTCCTAGCTTCTCTGGACAAATTGTATAGGGAATTGTCATTTAGTTTCAAGGGAGCACAAATGACAAATATACCTTTACAGACAACACAACAGTAGAAATATTAAAGATTAACAAGAAACATTACAAGTATTTTATATAAAAGGTGTCAGTTCATAAAGGTTGAAATGACAACTTTAAGAAGGCAATCACCAAAGAATTGGTTGAATTCATTTTGCTCAGTAACCTTTGAGAAAGAGGAAGTGAATTGTGTTTGTTATGTAATTAGTTCTGAGTAAAGAGTGACACAAGGACAAAGATTCATCCCTGTCCCCTCATCATCCCCACAGTCTCAATTTTCTTCCCCATGTCTCCCCACTCAAAGCAGAAACATTATTTTATGCAATTTTATGAGCCTAGGGCATTGCAAATAAATATTTTAAGCCTATAGATAGATATACAGTAGATATAAACACTCACAGGGAAGTTGGAAAAATGCCATACTTTGCATGCTTTCCCTACTTATTTACATGTAGTTTATAGCTATTCTGAATAAAATTCAGATACTGGATGTTTAGTGCAGCTTAAAAAGAATGCTGCCTCTTCCTCTTAAAAAAATGGGACAGTACTTCTGTTACTGATCGCTTTGTGCACACTGTATGTACTCCAGAGAAATATACATACATACATACATTTGTTTTAGTGGCAGGGTTTAAAGCAGGTTTTAATCCAGTGACAGGAGCTTCCCTGTCACTATATATATATACATATATATATATATAGTGACATATATATACATATATATAGTGATATACATATATATATAGTGACAGAGAAGCTCCTGTCACTGGGTTAAAACCTGCTTTAAACCCTGCCACTAAAACAAATGTGCCTATTCCTAAGCCCAGGAAGCTGCCCATTAACTCTGTTCCCAGTGCTACAAGCAGACAGGCAGGGCAGAACAGGGAAGGGATGGCAGAGGAGAACAGAATACCTGTTCTAAGTCTCTATAATCCCTTTTATAAATCATCTGGTAATTCTCTAGCTAAACCTCTGGTCAGAAAATCTGATCCAATAAGGGTTAAGGAAAGGGGTGGAGCTGACAGGCAGGACATGGCTAGAGCTGGAGTGAAGGTTACCCAGCAGAATAAATTACAGGCAGCTGGGAACACCTACAAGCAATCAGGAACTTGTAGGGAAGGGTGTGCCACACAGAGCAGGGAACGGAAGGCTAAGAAACTCCCTGACACACAGCACTGGCAGACTAAGAAAACTTTGATTCCAGGCAGAAGCTAAGTGAAAGGGAAAAGCTCCAGGAGCAGGGCTGGCCAAATGTTGCCTCAGAGGATAGTCTGTATCCAGCCTCAGAGAGTGAGGAGTCTCTCATGGAGGTAGAGGGGGATATATCTGAGAGAACTGAAATGGACTGCAGCCCTGAAGCCCTGGAATATATGTCTGATTACAACATGAGTCAGTAAGGGACTCTATGTGTGTGTGTGTGTGTGGGGAGGGGGGGGGGGGGTGAAAGTTTGTTCTGTAACCAAGCTCTAATGTGCCTAAAAGAAACAGTTCTATCCTTAAGAAGGACTGTATAATGAATGTGAGTTGGAGGCATGGTGAGGATTGGTTAGCAGCAGAGAGTAAACCAGAATCCCTGTATGCCAGACAAACACAGTGAGTGGGGGATGGGTAATGCTCCCTAACCTTAAAAGGAGTAATAAAGCCAGGAGTTGATTCAGTGACCTGACATTGTATAACCCTAATAGTGGGAATTTTGGGAGGGGAATCTTAGACCAGTAAAACAAAGGGTGGGTGGTTCCCAGCCCCTGCCCTGAAATAAAGTGGGTGGTGGGGGTATTTAGAACTCAAGAGGTCAGGTGGGGAAAACTTCCTGAAGCAACCGAAGGCGCAATACAATAGTTGTTCCAAGTCCAAGGAGGGGACAGCTGAACTTTGATTTGGGGTTCTTGAAACCCAAAGGCTGCCCAGAACTGTGAAAACTTGGCAGCAGTACTAGGAGAAAGAGAAATCCTGTTTTAAAAGGAAATTGTTTTTTTCTTTCTTGAATGAAGCATGGACTTGCTATGAAACACCGCAGCTAAACTAATCTTCGCAAAAAGCAAATTCGACCATGTCTCCCCGCTTCTGTCTAAGCTTCACTGGCTCCCAGTCATCCTCAGGGTTCACTACAAATACGCCTGTCTAGCCTTCAAATCTCTTCACGGCATCCTTCCACTATCTTGGCTCTCCTCGAGTCCTGACTCCACCAGATCCACTCAAAAATTCAAACTATCCTTCCCCTCTTTAAAAGGCATATCCCATACAGGAAAACTTGGAACATCCCTCCTCTTCAGGATCACCGAGCTGTGGAACAGCTTTACAGCCCATCTTCGGAGTTCGACCTCCCTCTAACACTTCAGAAAACATTTGAAAACTTGGCTTTTCTCCAAAATGTAACTACTCCCTCCCTCTCCATTATTCTAAGTCCCCTCTTTCCTTCCTGTTTACCAAATCCCTTCCTCTTTCCATTGGAGTTACATTGGAGTTCCCTTCTTTTTTAATTCCTGTAAACCGTGTAGAGCTCCACTTCTGTGGAGATAATGCGGTATATAAACTTAAGGTTTAGTTTAGTTAGAAAGAGAACTTTTGTTTATGATAAATCTTTTCCAAGCCTCCTCAGGCGGTGTGGCTGCCTTGGAAACAGTGCCTTTGAATTGGGTAATTAAACTTGGAACTGGTAATTATTTGTGGAGATTTTTCTGCTGTGTTTATCCCAGAGTGGTCCTCCAAAGAGCGCTAATACTTGCGCCTGGGGCGGGAGCCGAGTTGCCAGCACTAGGCTTACCTCTGGCCACGTCACAATATAAAAATCAAAACAATGTAAAGCGCCTAATAAAAACAATGTAAAGCACCCAAGAAAAGGATCTGGGTATCATCGTAGACAATACGATGAAACCTTCACCCCATGTGCAACAGCAGCCAAAAAAAGCAAACAGGATGCTAGGAATTATTTAAAAAAGCGATGGTTAACAAGACTAAGAATGTTATAATGCCCGTGTATCGCTCCATGGTGCAACCACATCTGGAGTATTGCGTTCAATTCTGGTCTCCTTTTCTCAAGAAAGATATAGTGGCGCTAGAAAAGGTTCAAAGAAGAGCGGCCAAGATGGTAAAGGGGATGGAACTCCTCTTGTATGAGGAAAGACTAAAACAGTTAGGGCTCTTCATCTTGGAAAAGAGACGGCTGAGGGGAGATATGATTGAAGTCTACAAAATCCTAAGTGGAGTAGAATGGGTAAAAGTGGATCGATTATTCACTCCGTCAAAATTACAAGGATTAGGGGACCCTCAATGAAGTTACAGGGAAATACTTTTAAAACCAATAGGAGGAAATTTTTTTTCACTCAGAAAATAGTTAAGCTCTGGAACACATTGCGAGAGGTTGTGGTAAGAGCGGTGACGGGTCATATGCGTGCGAGGACAAAGGCGCGCTGACAACCGAGCGTAAACAACTGAGCGCAGGGCTTAATTGCGCCAAAAAAACCCCATATTTTAAAGGGCTCTTGCTGGGGGTGTGGGGGGAAACCCCCCCACTCTACTTAATAGGGATCGCACTGCCTCATGCAGCCATGTTGGGGGTGTGTGGGGTGTAACCCCCCACATTATACTGAAAACTTAACTTTTTCCCTAAAAACAGGGAAAAAGTTAAGTTTCCAGTATAATGAGGGGGGTTACAACCCCCCAAAACCCACACAACGCCAGCGCGATCTCTATTAAGTAAAGTGGGGGGGTTCCCCATCAACACCCTCCATCGGAGCCTTTTAAAATACGGTTTTTCTTCGGCGCAATTAAGTCCTGCGCTCAGTTGTCGGCGTGCCTTTGTCCTCGCGCGCTTTAGACTTTGAACCGGTAAGAGCGGATAGCGTAGCTGATTTTATGAAATGTTTGGACAAGTTCCTAGAGGAAAAGTCTATAGTCTGTTATTGACAAAGACAGGGAGAAGCCACTTTTTGCCCTTAATCGGTGGCATGGAATATTGCTACTCCTTGGGTTTTGGCCAGGTACTAGTGACCTGGATTGGCCACTGTGAGAACTGGCTACTGGGCTTGATGGAGCATTGGTCTGATCCAGTAAGGCTATTCTTATGTTCTTATGTTGTTATATTCTTAACAGAATAAGAGTAATCAATCCAAGAAATCTCAAAAGTGTGTGAATAGAAGAGAAATTCAGAACAGAACTGATAGAACATTTATATTCTGTCAACCCCCAAAATGGCACAAAATAAAAAACCATTTATAGTTAATACTTTTAAATGTACTAATAATTAAATATAATAATTAAAAAGTACTTTAAGAATGAAGACATTCCAACACAGGGAAATATTATAAAGCATTTAAAAATATCTTACTAAATATTTATACATCTACATTTATTTTCTCACATACATGACCTTTCTAAAATGGGAACACTAGAGTTGTTACAAGTAAGAAGAGTTTCTCTTTCCTTTTTTTCTTCATTTATATATGCAGAACTTCAATACATTGCATTTTTGGCAGTAGGCTAAGCACAGACTCTCCACTGGTTGCCTAGTTCAGATCTGTGCCCAAATAGAGGTAGGAATTCAAATTATAGATTTCTTGGCTACTTTGAACATATGAAATGCCAGTTTGAAATGTAGAGGAAGGTCTAATTAATTACTAAATAAGTAGCTCTGTACAGTCCGATCAGGATTTTGATTCAATAAAATTATATACACCCACATTTTGGTTGGCTTCCAGCAATTAAAGCTCAGAAATAATGATTCAGTTTTTTATGATTTTTTCCAAAATTCTCAGTCATTTTTGCATAGATAGGATGGCATATGACAATTTTCTCTGACAAAATCAATGTTTTATCTAATATTTCAGATGAGTAGCTGGCTTTCAAAAATCAAGCAACTTCCAAGTCTGGCCTATGAGTAATGTGGTAATTCTGTTCTTTTCCTGATAACAGCAAAGCTGTCTTTTAGCTAGAATTTAAAATGTCTTGTCCCCATAATAGCTGAATTTTAAAACTTTTAATTAAAACAAATTTGATTTGTAATGATGAAATGCTTCATATTTTTATCTGCCAGAGTTGTATACATTGAGGGGCATAATAAAAAAAAGTCTAAGTCCCCTTTTGACCTAGACCCTAAACGCTGAAAGTAGAAGCAGGGAAAATGTCTATTCTCAAAAAAACCATCCAAAAGGAGGTTTTTTTGATAATGGCCTGCCTCTACATTCAGCTGTTTAAACACCCAGATCACCACTACATCTTGTGACAAACCCATGGCCAGCTTTGTCCCTGTGATTAATAAAAGCAGAACACTGTCCCTGGTCAGGAGAGCTGACCAGGTTAAAAGTAATGATATAGAAATGGCTGACTACCCCTCTGACAGTGAGATAGAGCAGGAAGGGTATGAACCTAAGAATATTCAGCAGAATGTGCCATACCAGAGTAAATATACCAGAAAGCCTGGTAGGACTTTTACTGAGAAGTGCAGACCTAGTCCTATTCACATTATCAGCCTAGGAGAAACAGCTTTAATTCCCTAGGGATTTTCAGCCCAACCCCCTCTCCTCCTAGGAGAGAGGGGTGGGACTATGAAACAGGTAAAAGCAGAGCCTTGAAACACAGTAGGGGGGGAGACAGTAGAAACAGAGGCAGGAGAAGCAAGGCGGAGACCCCAGCAGCAGTGCAACCAGGAAGGTGAGGGGAGGAATCTCTCTCCTCAACCCCACAGCAGTGAGGACATGGATATGGCTGAGGACTTGCCTAGCCTGAGACTAGCTGCTGAGAGCCTGGTAGGAGCTGAGGCTATGGACACTGCTGAATTGCTTCTAGATGCCAGCTTTACCCCAGAGGGAATGGAGGTTAGTTCCTAAGCTAAAGGGAAGAAAATAATCTGTCTCACTAAACTGTTTGTGTGCTGGCTCTTTGCAAGCAGAGACCAGGTGATAGAAGGAAAAAGCCTCTTTTCTCCTTGACTGTTCTGATGCTTTGTTTACTGAACAGCTGTAAATTTCAACTTGTGAAGTTTCTGTGATAAAGCCTCTGCAACAATCGTAACTTATCTAAAGCACCCTGCTGTGCTCCATCTACAGAAAAGCTCAGCTGTTGCTGATAAGCCCTGTTAAACACCGGAGCTCTGAACAGAGCCAGAACTGAGAGCTGAACACTATACCCTGCAAGGTTAGCTGTGGACTGGTGGCTTTATCTCCAAAGTGTTGCTACTATATTTGCCTTCCATGTTTTTGCAGTTTTCATTTTTGTATTTTCATGGCATTTCTATTTACCTGAACCCAGGTGAAGAGGACTGTCTTTAACCAGAGAAAGTCCAGGGAATTATATTGCATGCCATACTTGAACTTTGGACATTTTAGACAACTGTGTGAACCAGTTTTATTTTTGTCTAATTTATGAATTTCATGATTGTGGCTGACGGTGTTCAATCCACTTACCAAATAAAGCCTAGAATTGAGAGTTTAACAATATCTGAACTGTGTCTCCCATCATTGGTAAATTTAACTCAGTGTGGCCTGGGCAGACTAGGCAGGGGTCTAGGTCTCTTTTACCTGAAAGGCCTTCCTCTTTCCTGAGGAAGCCATGCCGACAGGTCAGAGTAAAACACAGCTAAACCGCCTGCAGGCCTAGGCAGGGGTTGGCTATGTGACAGTCTACACTAACAACATATAATCAACCAAAAAAAGCTTAAGTCCCAAACGCCCAACACAAGAGCTTTTAAGTGAAGGAGGAGCCAGTCCTTCGTCTAAAAGCTGGATTCTGTAACCGGTGTCTGTCAAAAAGAACACGAGTTACAGAATCCACCCCCCCCCCCCAGCAGCGATCACGGCAGGAGAGCTAGCCAATCTCTCTTGCTGTGATCCACCCCCCAATCAGATTGACCCCCCGATTGGATCGGGCAAGAGGGAGCCCAGGTCCTCTTGCCCGGCAACTCCCCACACCTCCCGACATGATCGGAACAGGCGAGAGTCCAAGCCCTCCTGCCAGAACAACCTTCACCCTCCCTGACATGATCGGGACAGGAGGGAGCCCAAGCCCTCCTGCCCGAACAACCCCCACCCTCCCCAACATGATCGGGGCAGGAGGAAGCCTAAGCCCTCCTGCCTGAACAACTCCCACCCTCCCTGACATGATCAGGGCAGGAGGTAGCCCAAGCCCTCCTGCCCCTGTGATCCCCCTACCACCCACCCCCACTAAAATACGGTCAGGAGGGATCCCAGGCCCTCCTGCCCCAACACAGCCCCCCCATGTCGCCCCCGCACCACAGATCAGCCCCCCAAACACCCCCTACCCACTGACCTGGGAGACCCCCCAACCCCGCGACTCCACCCCCACACCTCCCTGTACCTGAAGAACATTGGCCGGACAGACGGGTCCCAAGCCTGTCCATCCGGCAGGCTTGTCATCCTTAGAATGGTGGGCCTTAGGGCCTGATTGGCCCAGGTGCCTCAAGCCTCGCCCACAGATAGGGCATGAGGTGCCTGGGCCAACTGGAATAGGCCCAGTTACCTTAGGCCCCTCCTGTAGGTGGGCACATTGGGCACATTGGCTGGGTTGAAGGTGCCAGACATGGGGGTGCTGCGTCAGGGAAGGCGGGATCTCTCCTGCCTGTATTTTAGTGGGGGTAGGGGTAGGGGGGTCACAAGAGCAGGAGGGCTTGGGCTCCCTCCTGCCCCGGTCATATCGGAGGGAGAGATTGGCTATCTCTCCTGCCACGATAGCGATCACCCACTCCCCACGAACCGCGGCTGGCACGATCAGCTCAGCAGCCTAGCAACCTACCCCCCCCCACTGCAATCATCGTGGCAGGAGAGATGTCTTATCTCCCCTGCCGCAATAATGATTCCACCAAGTGCCACCAAACGCGGCACTTGGGATCTCTAAAGCGACAGGAGAGATGACCCATCTCTCCTGCAGTGATCCACCCCTCCCCCTGATTCAATTGGGCCAGGAGAGAGCCCAAGCCCTCCTGGCCCTGCCGACTCTGATTGGGGAAAGAGGGAGCCCAAGCCCTCTTGCCCCGGTGGCACCCCCGACTCGATCGAGCCAGGAGGGAGCTCAAGCCCCCCCTGGCCACGGCCATATACAGACACAGACCTGTACAGGGGCATCAACACCTTCGTTCTTCTACTGGTTACACCTCTCTTTATACAGCCCAGCATCCTTCTGGCAGCAGCCACTACCTTGTCGCACTGTTTTTTTGCCTTTAGTTGTCGCACTGTTTTAAGAGAGACTGTTCCTATGAAAACCTCATGGTGAGGTGTAATGGAGGTCCTTTGGACTTTGTACCTTGTTGGAGTCATTCACAAGAAACAGTTCTTAGATTTCTAAATTTTTGGGAAGTTTGCTGAAGATCTGGGCTGGGTCTTTGTGGGATGCTTTTGAAAAGCAAAATTGTTAAAAGGCTAATTCAGCAATTTTCCTCAGTTGGCTCACTGGAGCTGAGAATGTTGATAATACTTGAAGCAGGGCTGGTAAACTTAAAGTTGATAAAGTTTGAGCTCTGGCATGTTTACTTAGGTTTTCTTTTGGTATAGCAAGTGACAAGACAGACAAGGGAACAGGACTGTAGTTGTTGAAGCCCTGGCACCTCAACAGGGTGTGGCGGTCGGCCACCCCATGTGGAATTGTACAAAACATAAAGAACACATTTATGGTGGGAAGAGAATCCCAAGGAATTTGTTTGTTTTGCCTTCCGACAAATGTTCTCATTTGTGTTTGAAGCAGAGCTTAAAAAAATGACCTGATGATTAGGGCACTTTAGGCAGTTGCCTGTTTAATTTTGATTTTTGAATTAAGAAAATAAAATCTTGTTTTCCTTTTTTAATGTATCAGGCTTGGCTGATGATTTCCTAAGAATTAGCAGGTCATCAAGTTATACATCTGTAGGGCACCCTCCATCTTGAGGAGCATGCCAGGTTAATTAATGCCACCCACTAAGGCACTGCAGTTACAAGAGCTGAGGCCAGGCAGGTGACAAGATGCAGAAGATGAGGATGTAGAATTGTTCTATAAACAACTTCAAAATCTAATAGATCAAACACCAAACAAGATCTATTGATCATTATGGGGGACCTCAATGCAAAAGTAGGTGGTACATCTGAAGATGCAGTGGTTGGAAAGCATGGCATAGGAGACAGAAATGATCCTCCTGTTTTGCTCTGGCCCCACCCTCTCATCGGCACCAGACAGAACACAGACCCTACAGCTCCCTCAGGTCACAGCAGCAATAGCTATTTTGCCCCAGCCCCCTCACTTCCCTCCTTCCCATACCAGCCTCTGGCGTGAAACCAAAAACTCCTCTTTCCACAGCACACGTACCCTGCCTCTTCCTTCACACCTACACAGTTTAGTGAAACACTGTTCGAACCTTGCAAGCCCCCATAGGCTCAAAACCTCACTGTCCGAAGAGTTTTACTTCAAAGTACACCATGGAAGGAGGAGCAGCTGTAAGCGTCAGATAGACAGGCACAGGGAGGAGGGTTTTAAAGACCCACCCCAAAAAAATTACTGAGCCTGTGAATTCAGAACTTCAAATTTGCGAGGGTATACTGTATTTCCAACACCACAAACATCGCCAGTACACATGGACCTCTCCTAATGGCATGTATCAAAATCAAACTGACAGAGATATAAATCTGCAGTTTTGACTGCAAGGACTAAACCAGGAGCTGACTGTGGAGGTGACCATGAGCTTTTGACATGCAGGATCAAGGTAAATCTTCACAAGAAGAAGATCATTAGAGACTTCCCAAAATATGACATTGAAAACATTCCATCAGACTATTGGATAAAACTAAACAACAGGTTTGCCTTGTTTGATATAGGAAATAGAGATCCCAAAGAGTTATGGAATGACATCAAAACTGTAATCTATATATATAAAATCGGAGGTATGTATGTGTGTATGTGCCGCGATCACGCAAAAACGGCTTGACCGATTTGAACGAAACTTGGTATGCAGATCCCTCACTACCTGGGGTGATATGTTCTGGGGGTCTCGTGGCCCACCTGCACACGTGGGCGGAGCTACACACAGAAAATCAGATTTCACCAATTCATGTTAATGGAAAAAATGTAAAAAGCTGCCAACGCAAAAACGGCTTGCCCGATTTGAACGAAACTTGGTATGCAGATCCCTCACTACCTGGGGTGATATGTTCTGTGGGTCTCGCGGCCCAACTGCACACGTGGGCGGAGCTACAAACTGAAAATCAGATTTCACCCATTCATGTCAATGGCAAAAATGTAAAAAGCTGCCAACGCAAAAACGGCTTGCCCGATTTGAACGAAACTTGGTATGCAGATCCCTCACTACCTGGGGTGATATGTTCTAGGGGTCTCGCGGCCCTCCTGCACACGTGGGCGGAGCTACAAACAGAAAATCAGATTTCACCCATTCATGTCAATGGCAAAAATGTAAAAAGCTGCCAACGCAAAAACGGCTTGCCCGATTTGAACTAAACTTGGTATGCAGATCCCTCATTACCTGGGGTGATATGTTCTGGGGGTCTCGCGGCCCACCTGCATATGTGGGCAGAGCTACAAACATAAAATCATATTTCACCCATTCATGTCAATGGAAAAATTGTACAAAGCTGCCAACGCAAAAACGGCTTGCCCGATTTGAACGAAACTTGCAACACATCTTCCTTTTCAGTTTAAGAGATTGCAAATTCCAGTGATACTTGCATTCTCTATCACAATCAACAAATCACAGGGACAGACTATTACATACTGTGGAGTGGATTTAAGATCCCCCTGTTTTTCCCATGCTTGCTCAAGGGTGGGTTCACCCAAGAATTTATATGTTCTTGCTCCTGGAGGTGAAACTAAAAATGTTGTTTATTATCAAGTTTTGTGTTAGTTGTATTGTATTCATTTTGTCAAATATTTCACATTATAATTTGAATATTGCACTTTTTATAAAGCTGTAAAAAAATAATTTCATTCACCACTATAAAGTATCTTTATTTGAATCCATTTACAGTGTTATTGCTATAATTAAATACCCCTGCAACGCCGGGGCATCAGCTAGTTAGTGATAAAGCTAAAAAACACACTCCAGAAGAAAAAGAAAGCCAAGAAATCACTTTGGATCTCAGAAGAAACCAGAAAAGTAGTAGAAGAAAGACAAGCAAAACTATCTGGTGAAAGAATGATATTTCAAGGATTTTTGTCAGAAAATTGAATCAGAACATGTAAATAGAAAAATTAGATTAGCATGGAGTTGCATAATGATTGCATTAATTAACAATGCAGGGGTTTTTATGGTGAAAGTTAGGGGAAGTGAGTAAATGTGTCAGGCAAAGATTTTCCCCTAAAAACACAAACACACTGTAGCAGTGGGAAGCAGCTAGTCATAGGTTACAGGATCTGCCAATACCACATCAAGAACTACATGACCAGGATATCATTGCATATCACTACATGAGGAGATTGCTCCAGAACATCTGAAAAGGTACAAGAGGAGAAGCATGTTAACACATTGGAGAAGTACCCCCAACTTGTCACAAGCCCTATAGCTTCATAAAAAAGAGGACTGTGAGAAATTCTTGTTTTAGTTCTACTGAAAGCAATGGAATTAAGGACAACTTGTCTGGCCTTTGACATTGAAAGCAAGAGGTTATCTCATATCTCAATCTGTCCGTCCTTCCTTCTCCTTGAATTAGCTCTGCTTAGCTTATATGAATAGTATGGGGTGGCACACTATTGTATATCTCACTGTGTTGTAGTGATTAGAGCAACAGCCTTAGTAACCTGAAGCTGTGGATTCAAATCTCACCTTATCCCTTTTGACCCTAGCCAGATACAAGCTGGTATTCTGAGGCCAGTTCTAGCAGACCTGCTGTGGTCTCAGGGGATATACAGTAGGCCGTCTCTGAGGAAATAAGCATAGTCACCTGAAAGAGGACATTATTCAGTTTCATAGTCATATCCTGCCTTCTCCTCCAATGCTGCTGATGGCCCTGTGGTAAAAGTAAAAGGCAGAAGTTGGAGATATAAGAGACAAAAAACAAAGCAGGAATACGAGTATATCACAGCACACAACAAAGTCTCAGAACAACACTATGAATGAACAGACGTACAAACAAGAAGCAGCTGCATTTGAGCACTTTTTATACTAACGATGCCTAACAATAGATGCCAATTAGGCATCCATTATGAGTTTCCCCAAAAACAATGCCCACTGATTGGATGTCCTTTGGGTGTTTCCCCTCAAACACACCTGAGCTGAGAATCTAGTTGTAGTCACCGGCAATAGTTATCAATGAGTTCTTACACTGAACCATTCCTCAACTAATTAGGCTTTTGAGGTTCCTGTTATTTGATTCTAAAAGGAATTACATGTAGCTCTATGAGTAAAAGCACTGCTTCTATCTTCCAAACATCATGGGTTAAACTCTCAGGTAGTTAACATATATTCATGTCACTTAGATATCCATTTTCCTGCCACAAAAGTTTCAAACCACTTACCAATCACATCTGGACTGAGGTTTAATCATCTGTGGAATGTAGAGAGTTGTGGCAGATATAGAGGACAAAAAGTCAAAGGATAATCAGCAAGGACAAGGTCATACATAGCAAGGTATTTTTATAAGTAGGTTGCAATATATCATTCTCACCTGGATTTGGGCCAGGATTCACCAAGCAAACCGATCGTGTATCGATCTGTTTGCGAGCCCCTAGCGAGCAGATTTCCTTCCGGACCGATTCACTAAAGTGTTTAGTGATCCCCTCCCAATCTGCAAAGGAGGGAAATGGCATGCAAATTTGGAAGGGCAGTGATTCACTAAACACTTTAGCTAACACTGATTGGGCTTGCTGATCAGAAAAGAAGCGATTGCTGGAGACCAGTCGCTTCTATCCTGGCCAACTCTCCTGCCCTCTTCTGCCCTTTAAAACCACGGGGCTCACAATGCTTTTTAGCAGAGCAAGCCTGTGGTTTTAAATCCACTGCCACCGCTGCCATCAGGCCTGACACTGCCCACCCAGTCCCTGCAAATATATCAGGAGGTATGCCAACTCCCTCCTGCCATCGTGAAACCACCATCGACCTGGCCTGGCCAGGCCAGGCTCACCCTTCCCCGTACCTTCTTACTCGGACTCTTTAAAATTATGACATGAGGGTTCCCACACCCTCCTGCCATATCTACAACTACTAACCCCCCTCCCTTCCCGAACCCCCCCAACTTTGCCCCACAGCCGCATCGAAAATAATTATGGCAGGAAGGTTCCCACTCCCTCCTGCCATCAGTCCCACCCAAAAACTAAGGTAACGGCAGGAGGGATGCCAACTCCCTGATGTCATCCACCCTGACGCCCCTTCCCCACCTGACCCCCCCCCCACCCCCTCCCCGTACCTTTAATGGAACAGGAGGGGTGCTCAATCCCTCCTACTCCAATGCCTGAGTCTGAGGCCTTAGGCCACATCCAGAGTTCAAGTTTCAAGTTTCAAGTTTTATTTAAATTTGATGGTTCGCTTAATATTTCTAAGCGAATTACATAAAATGTACAATTGGGGTAAAACATTAAAAATATTAATAAAAAAATTCTACAATAAATAACACAGGGCGATTTCAAACTGACAATACTGACAAAT